>NC_135334.1:89665837-90865837 GCF_023851605.1 Tamandua tetradactyla
CTTAATTTCTCAGCTTAACATGTGAAACTAAACATATATTTTATACCCTTGTGCTGAATAACCTTTTCTTAAACTGTCCAAATAAGGCCCATCATTAAAGAGCTTTTTTTACAATCACGTTTATGTGACAGTTACACAACTATGGTATTGAGAGTGTACAATGGAAATTCTCATCTAATTTTAACATAAGCCATATAATTGAAATACACAAATAGGAACTACAAGGAGAGGTTTATTGTCATGGGGGTTTCCAACAGGTACTTTCCCTTGATCATTTTGGGTCCTTAACTGTTCTGGTCTCTAGTCATAATTTACATAGCAACTAGGTCCTCAATTTTAGAAATAATATTTTTAAATGCAAAAAAGCAATAGAAGAAAGTCAAAATATTAATAAATTTTATGCAAGTTTTTAAAATGCAATTCTATTAAGTTATATTCACATACCATATAATCATCCAAAGTATAGAATCATCATATAGTTGTGAATTTATCATCACAATTGTTTTTTGAACATTTTCATTACTCCAAAAACAATAAAAATTTAAATTAAAAAAGAATACCCAAAAATTCTCATATCCTATTATCTATTTATCCCCCTTATTATTTATTTATTTGGTCCTTATTTTCTTACTCATCTGTCCATACACTGGATAAAGGGAGAGTCAGCTACAAAGGTTTTCACAATCACAGTTTCACCATAGACACTTTATCGTTATACAATCATCTTTAAGAATCAAGGCTAATGGATTTCAGTTCGAGAGTTTCAGGCATTTTCCTCTATATGCAAGAATTTTTTATTAACATTTTTCTATATTTTCTTTTCATTATATATTATATAATTACATATATTATATATAACATAGGAACTAATTACAGGGCTAACAGGTAAATAAAGAGGAACAGCTGCCATGTGACAGCAAAGGCAGAAGAACTTACAATGAGAAAAAAGCTTGAAAGTTTTTGCCAAACTAGATCTCTAAATGCAGGCACACTTTCAGGGTTTAATTTACACAGCCACAACTTGTTAAAAACAGAAACCTCACTGACTACATATAAATTTTCAAACTTAAGTTCTACCATTTAAATATGCTTACTCAAAATTACAGGGCACCTCCACTCCTTGAATCCCTTCCAAAGAGGTGAGGGGTGGGGAGGGAGAAGGGCGGGGAGCAGTAACTTGACAGTGGAGAGACAAGACAAACACCACCTTGGCCAGGTGATCAAAGTCAGCTATCAACAGTCAGAAATCATGTTGACAGATGGGCACTTTACCTCTGAGGTCTTCCCCTAAAACCCCCCATGCCAGTCTAATCATGAGGAAAAAAAGCAGACAAATGCCAATAAAGGGGTCACCTACTAAACACCTGACCAATAATGCTCAAAACAATCAAGTCCATCAAAAACAAGGAACATCTGAGAAGCTATCACAGCCAAGAGGCTTGAGCCTAAGGAGGCATGACAGCTAAATGCAACGTGGCATCCAGGAACAGAAAAAGGACTTGAGGTAAAAACTAAGGAAAAATGGGAAAATTTGAGGTATATACACATATATGTATATATATGTATTGCTACAATAAAAAGTTTAGAAAAAAAGTAAGGAAGTCTGAATATCAGTTAACAATTATAATTAGTTAATTATGCATCAATATCAGTTCATTAATTATAACAAATGTACCATACTAATGTAAGCTGTTAAATAATAGGGAAACTGGGTACACAGTATATAGGAACTCTGTACTAACTTCTCAATGTTTCTGTAAATCTATTACTGTTCTAAAAAATAAAGTCTATTTTTTAAAATTACATGGCAGTCATTCCAGAAAAATACTAATATAAATCCTATAGTAGACTTTTCTAATCACTCACATGTAAAAGCTGACTTAAATGAAAACTACTAGATCCACTAATCAGTTTCTTCTAGCACTGTTACATCTAAGTGTGCTAGACTAATAAAGATGCTCAATGGCAAGATAAAGGGAAACTAAACTCTACCTTTTTAATCAAACATTTGATTTACTGCAATGAGTGTCAAAACTCAAAGCCTCATCATCAGAGTTACTGATAAGTAATTTTAAACTAATAAAAAAATAACACCAAAGCAGGCCATAGCGGCTCAGCAGGCAGAGTTCTTGCCTGCCATGCCGGAGACCCATGTTTGATTCCCAGTGCTTGCCTATGCAAAAAACAAACAAACAAAAAAATAACAACAAAAGAAGTTCAGAAGAGAATTTTTTAAAAGCAGAAAGTGTGTTATCACGTATAGATCAGAAGTTCTCAATAGACTGGTTGGCCTTTTTCCCACCACCACAGACTAAACATTTTTTCTGTAAATGCTCTTCCTCCATTTCATTTACAAATGGAAAATGACTATGGCACAGCATAATAACCAAAGAATGGTTAAAATATGATAGCACATCATAAATGAGAATATAAAATTTTTTACTCCCGTCATTTCACTGGCATCTGCTAAAATCAACTAATTCACATAATTAATTAAACTTACTATGTTGGTAATTTATATAGCAGTACAAAGCAAGAGAATCAAACAAAGAGAAAAAGGATGCAAAGGAGTATAAATAGCATTTAACTACTATCAGCATGCATCAGACCTCCTTCTATATGCTTTCCCCTGGCAAAAGTGTCCTGATTGGAAACACTCATTTCAAATAACTTATTGAGATCGTCCTAAAACTTGCCATACTGTAATTCCACAAAAGCACGGTTCTAATAGCAAATCAAGTACTGGAGATACAACAAATAAATATATTTGACCTCCTCAAGGAGTTCACTCATAATCAACTGTAGGAGGCAAGACAAGAAAATAAATTCCTTATTTTGTTGACTCTAGGATATTATCCATTAGAAGACGTTAACAAAAATCTTAAAATGAGAAATATTTTTAAATGTGTGCCTTAGAATAATGGATGAGTACTATAGCTTCCATATGATAACTGCCAGAGAAAGTTTGGAACAAGGTACTATGGGAACAGAGATTAAGTCTGCTGTACCATTTGACATCACTACTTTTATAGTTGTCTGGGGGTGGTGGTAGTCACAGACTCTTCATCTTCTAAGGCAATGAAAAAAACAGAATTCAAGATATATACATCTTGCCGAGAACATATTTATTTGCAAAATACAAGACAAACCATCTTTACAGATAAAAATTTAAAAGCCAACATGAAAACTTCAGACAATTCACTACATTATTTGGTAAACAAAATTCATAGGTAATTCCTTCATATTTTTGTTTTAGCTTTCGTTTTTTTAACTGTAATGAAAATTTCAATAAAATTGATTATTAAGCACAAAGTCAAAGAAAAATAAAAAAGAAAATTTTTGGCAAAATTAATCATAAGGATAGAGACAGAAAACAGTTACTAAAAGAATGACAAATAAATAAATAATGTTATGTTGGAAAAGGGCTATGTATAATCAGCTACCAAAAGTCAAATTAGTATACTATGTATAAACCTATAATTTGAAAATTGTGATTGCACCGACTGTTTATACAAAAATGTAAATTAACAAAATTCCAGAAGATACAGAAAATGTAAACTAAAATAATAATTAAAAGAAACTAAATCTATGACCTAAGACCTACCCTCCACACATGTTGACATTATAACTATCAGGCCCACATTGATTTAAGTTTATTAAACCTTAAAGGAATTCCTTTCTTATTTAAACTGGAAAAAAAGAATAGAAAAAAAGGAGACACTCCCTAACTCATTTTTATGAGACCAGTATAACTATAATATCAAAACCAGATAGGAACAGTGTCATAAAGGAAAATTACAGATCTATATTACTGAAGATCACAGATGCAAAAAAAATTAGTAAATGAAATTCATCAATATGTAAAAGAAATAATATTTATCATCAGCAAGTAGATTTTGTCCAAAAATATCAGGAATGCTTCAAAATAGAAAATATTTAAATAAATTTTATGACACTAGTACATTAAATGAGACAATTATGTGATCATATCAATAGCTTCAAAAAATAATTCAATAATACATAATAATCATTCACTATTTTTTAAAACTTTTAGCAAACTACAAAAAGTAAACCTCTTTACACTGACTTATCAAACGAGATATATCAAACCCGCAAAGCAAACATAATACCTAACAAACTTTTGACGTTTTCCCGGTAAAGTGAGAAATAAGACAAAGATGACTGATATTACTCCTATCTTGCAGTGTTGTATTTGTGGCCCTGGCTAATGCAATAAGACAAGAAAAAAAAAGTTACAGATACAGCAGAGGAAAAAAAAACTAAAATTGCTGGTATTTGTAAGACAACACTTTTGTCAAAATAGGAAATCTACAGACAAGCTTTTACTAAAAAGAAAACTTGGAGAAATCCTTGGATAGAATTGTTTAATGCAATTTATTAAGACATTCACATACCATATAATCCATCCAAAGTTTGCAATCAATGGCTCACAATATTATCATATAGCTTTGCATTCATTCCCACAATGAATTTCAGAACACTTTTAATCCCTTATCCCCCTATTATTTTTTGTCTTTATTTTTTTACTCATCTAGCCATACACTGGATAAAGGGAGCATCAGTCACAAGATTTTTACAATCACATAGTTGTACTATAAAAGCTATACAGTTATACAA
The DNA here is from genome assembly GCF_023851605.1 of Tamandua tetradactyla. Classification (NCBI taxonomy): domain Eukaryota; kingdom Metazoa; phylum Chordata; class Mammalia; order Pilosa; family Myrmecophagidae; genus Tamandua; species Tamandua tetradactyla. The sequence continues at coordinate 89,670,476 of NC_135334.1, forward strand.
TCATTATCAAAGATCAAGGCTACTGGATTACAGTTCAACAATTTCAGGTATTTCCTTCTAGCTATTCTAATACACTAGAAACTAAAAAGAAATATATTTATGTATATATATAATGAATCAGCAGTCATAATTATTTGTTAAATACTAATTTCTCAGTTACCTCCTCTCCCTCTCATTTGATCATTCTCAATCATCAGGGACATTTGGGCAATGACCATTCTTCATGCTGGAAAGGGGTGTTGATGTTACTGTGTAGAGGAATGAAACTGGTTGATGTTCTTGGAGAGACTGGTACTTCTGGGTTTCAGGGCAATTCCTCTAAGAAAATGTAGCCTTCCATCAACAATGAACAAATGAGAAAGCTTATCAATTTTTCCTTCTGACCCTCCTCTATAAAACAAATCATAGTACAGCTCTTAAATAAATGAACGGGACAATGATTTGAGTAATTTTCCGAGGAAACAGAAAGAACAAAGCAATCATTTTCATTATCTTTTTCACTCCAATGAGAAAAAGCTCTACAGAAGGAAAACACTGCCTTTACAAACTCCTTAAGAAGAGCCTTGAACATAAACCCTAGTGAGGTATTTGTTGAATGAAGGAATCACTATCCTAATAAATTCTATCTAAACATTTAATATGAGATGATTCCTGGTCAGTTGGGTGTTCTTGTAAGAGAAATAAAACCCTTCTCTCACAGCAGAGCTCCTGAATCAAGCTAGATGGGGCTCTGACACAGACTTTCAGTGCAATCTTCCCTGTTATGATCATTCCTTCCTTAGAGTTTACCATTTGCTAGGTACTTAGCACTTTACATATATTCATGGTAACTTCACAAGTCTATGAAGTAGTTACCCTTGTTCTGGTTTCCATTTTACAGATAAGGATAAGGAGAAATAAGAGATTAAGTAGTTCACTCAAAGTAAAGTCACACAGCTACTAAATGGTCGAGCAGACATTATTTCAAGCAGTCTGGCCCCAGACTGTACCCCATACGAATAATCACTTTGAGAGATACCTTCAGAAATCAAAATGGGACTGCCTCTGTTTTCTCTATTTACTCCTATATTTGTGGAGTAAAATATCTAGAGTCTCTCTAATTGTTCTCCCCATGTACCTCAAGTCAATCTCCTCTTCTGGTAATAAAGTCAAGCTGGCAAGGAAGAAAAGAAGTTTTTCCTGAATATGGTACATTGTGATAATTTATATAAACTATCTAGGCCCCCTTCTGCTTTCTATCGACGCAGATAACTGCAAGCTTACCATACATCATTGAAGATCTCCCCTCCTTCCTCCTCAAAATATTTTCAAAATATCTCACACTCAACACACAACCAATGAAAGACCATTAATCTACCCAAACGACTAGGGGTGGAGAGATACAAATACCAGATCCACTTTTCAGAGTAAAAAATAATTGTATGATCAAGACAACAGAAACTTATAGGGTAAATCAGCAAAAACAGATGCAGAAGAATCTAACATGACAAGATAAAGGACAAAGGCGGTTCAGTTCCATTCACCCAACACTGTGGGGCTAAAACTTCTGACTTTAAGGTGCTCACGTTAATCAAGCTTGCACCTCAAAAGAGGAAAGAGAAATAGCTTGATAATGAAAAGATTATTAAAGAAGATATAAAACTACTAAATAACTCAATTGTACTTATATTACATGTTTATACTGAACTAATCATTATAAGAATGTTTAAAGAACAAGGAATGATACCAGAGCAAATCAGTGTGAGAAGAGTACAAAGATGAGTTAAATAAAGGTTGTCTTCTTGCATAATCCCATTTCTTTATTTAGTTGTAAGCATTGCCCCCATCCACCCCCACAAAAAAAAAAAAGCTGCCTTAATTTGAGGTCAATTTACCTCCTGCAATTTCCTTTGCAATGAGTCTGCAAAGTTGTGATGCATGGTAGTGAACCTATTCATTGAACAGAAAGCAACTGAGTGAAACATAAGCAGCCGAGCCTCTGGTACCGTATATAAAACCACAAAAGAGCAAGATCTCTTTTGATCTTTTTTTCCCATGTTCTAACAGATCTTTTTTTTTAAAGCTGTTTTCTTAAATGGCAATACCTAGAATGACTACATGCTTGTCTAGAGTCGCATGCTCTGTACCAAAAAACTCAGAGGTCAAGTGACACTAAGACTAGAAACTAATCAAGTCAAAAAAAAAAAAATGGACTTCTTCAATCAAGCAATTCTCATTTACATTTTCACGTAGTTTATTTCAATCTATAAACAGAATAAAAGCAGTAGACAGTTTTTACTATAGAAGTGCACAAATATCTAGCCTTAACAATTAAGCTTTTTATTGCTTTCAAAAAAAAGGTATGTAAAAATATTAGCTAAAAATGGCTTAAAAGCACAGGGAAGGAACTTTTTGAAAGGCATAAAATATATTGTCAGTTTATTTAAAACAGTGAGGACTGGTGTAAAAAAAATTAAATTTATTCCAAAATAAGGAGGCAATGTTAGTTTTTCTCAGTAAATTCTCCTTCCTGGAGAGGTGGTGAGATGGGGCAGAAAACTCTACAAGGGAGGCACAGAAATCACTCATTCTTTGTATGTGCACTCAGAAAAATGATCAAGAACTTTCAAAATATCCCAAGTTCTTGCATGTGGTGGGGGATAGGATCTAAATTTGCTGTTCGTTATTTCTGCCATCTTTTGTTTTATTATGCATGCTTGTTTGATCATCCAGGATTGAGTGGGAGTAGGGAGATGGACTATCTCCTAAGACCACTTTAGCCCAGCTGGAGGGATCCTGCTTATTGAAGGGATCTTACTTTTCAAGGTTAAGTCTCAGATTTAGCTCCCTTCCTCTACCTACCCAACAGCCATACCTTCAGAATAATTTTGCTGGTCCAAGGTTTAGTCTCCAATTGAAAGGCTGAACCATTCCCCAATTTCTGCCTTCCGTATGTTTTATCATTAGGTGCTCCCTACTTCTGTTTGAGCACACCCTTGTTGGGGGAGAGTGAAGTAGAGGGCACACCTGTTCATTTCTGATGGTTCTTGTGAACTCAGAAATACATTAAAAAGGCACATTAAAAATACATTACAAACTAGACCCAGGATCTAGTTATTGATGGATTCTAGTATCACTTTCTATGTTGAAAACATTTTGACAATTATTAGCTCACCTTAATTAACTACAATTGAAACTTGTTTAGTAGGCACGTAATCTCACTATCAAGCTATTTAACAAATTTACTGTATACATATATTATGTAAAAGCATGCCATATACTGAGTATAAAAATAAAAAAAAAATCAATACAACAACAAAAGCATTTATTCTAGTAGAGATGGCAGTCTAATACATCAAATCAAATTAGTGACAGCTGCTAGCAAGAAGTATCAAATACCATCAAAATGTACCACTACTGGGTGGGCCACAGTGGCACAGCAGGCAGAGTTCTGGCCTGCCATGCTGGAGACCCAGTTTCGGTTCCCAGTGTCTGCCCCCCAAAAAAAGTCTCACTGTTAAAGAGATAAATGGATCTCAAAATGAATGAGTAATAAGCGATCAAAAATGACCACTCCAATTTTTAAAAGAAACAAACGGACCTTGTGAAAATGAAGAAAATTTCATTATAAAATGCAATGCATAGACTAAACAACAGATTAGACATCGCTGAAGAAAACTAAAAAGACTGTAGTGGACATAATTGTAGCTATGGGACAGTTTTATAAAATAAGAAAATACTAAGACAAACTTTATGCTATCAATGTGAAACACAGACAAAATGGACCGATGCCTAGGAAAATATAACTTATAAAACATTAAAGAATAATTAGAAAGCCTGAACAGCCCTGTGACAAATAAAGAACAAAGGAAAAAGCAAACCAAAACTTGTCCCCTCATCCCAGGACACACACACACACACACACACACACACACACACACACACACACAAATCAGGTTCAAAAGTCATAAAAACAAGTTCTACCAAACTTTCAAGGAGCAGACAATTCCAGTATACACAAATTCTTCCAGAGTGGAAAAGAGGAAATACACTCCATCTCATTTTATGAGGCCAGTATAACCAGACAATGATATTATGAAAAATGAAAATGATAGGGCAATTTCACTAATAAACATTGTTGGGAGTAAAAAACCTATACTACATATTGGCAAACAGCATTCAACAGTATATAAATATATATATACTGGAAAATACATTATGATGAAGTTTTCACCATAGAATACAAGACTATGTAGACATTCCAAAAATCATAAATGTAATTCAGCATACGAACAGATTAAAGAAAAACGATATGATCGTAAGAGATACTGGAAAAGCGAGAGAAATGTCATACATTTATCTCGAAAATTCACAGCAAAGATGGTCTTGAAGAAAACTAAAACCTACAGCAAACATTTTTTGTAGACAATGAAACCCTTAAAAATCAAGAACAAGAAAGGATATCTGATGCAAAGCAACACAAAATGGCTGAACGTGAGGCATGCATGTCTCACAGGAGCCCCATGTTGGGCGCCACTTGTTGGGTAGCTGATGGCTGGTTAGTCAGTCACACAGACTGTGTCTGTGTCAGTCACACAGACACAGAGCACACAGCACGCGACTCAGGAGTCAACCCTCAGGGGGGAGTGGAAGGTGTCCGCTTTATTGAGGAAGTACACAGGCTTATATAGGCTGGGAGCATGCAGGGACACGTGTCAGGCTGGGATTGGTCACTGTTGTTGCTAGGGTGGAGGGCAGATTTCAGGTTAGCCATTTTGTGTTGCCTTGCATCAGCCACGGCAGCCATGTTGGCGATATTTTATGGCTTCTCCAACAGATATCCACTATTAGCACTTTTATTCAGTATTTTACAGTAAGTCCTAGTCAATACAGTAAGACAGGAAAAGAAACTGGTCTAAGTCTAGAAAAAAAATTATTTGCTGATAATATGGTTATTTACATAGAAAACCTAAAAGAATATACAGAATATCTACTGGAACTAATCAGAATTCAGCAAGGTGTTTGGACATAAAAATTTATACACAAAAATAAAATCAATGGTATTCTCAATATAAGCCATTAAAAATTTAAGTCAAAAACATACAATTTACAACAGCAATAGCAAACATATGCTAAATCTAGGAATAAACCTAATATACACTTTACAATAGCAAACAGCAAATTTATGGTAAGTAGGAATAAATATAATTTTATATTTTAATTTTATACTAGACATTTGTGGAATTCTAAAGCTTTAAACAAATGCCAAAAAAAGAAAACATAAAAATGGAAATACACTCTATGTTCATGGATAGAACCGTCAGGAAATGACCATTTTCTCCCTAAACTGATTCAATTTAAAAGCTATAGGATTCTCAATGGAATTTGACAAGTTGATTCTGAAACTTATAAGCAAGATAAATAGTCAAGAAATTCTTGAGTTTACTGGGGGTATGCTCCAAGAGAACAGAACTGTTGGTGTTTTGTTCAATACTATTTTCCCAGCACCAACAAAACTCCTGACACGCAGCACGTATTCAATAACATTTGTTAAATGAAATTTTTATTAAATCAACACAAAAGAGGGACTTATCTTAAGATTTATAAAAACTTATTATAATGTTACAGAGGAAAAGGCAGAGACTAATGAAACCAAATATTGGCCCTGTAAACAAATCCACACATATATGAAATCTGATTATGAAGAATTAGAACAGCAGATCACAGAAGGACAGACTACTCAATAAACAATGCTGGGAAAAATGCTTATTCATATGGTAAAAAGTGAAACTGCTGGAAAGAGAATTATTAAGAGTCCATAAATCTGTATTTATAGCATGTATTATCTGCAGAACCTCCCTAGAAAAGCCTCACAAATTTTGATCTTCTAAATATATTTAGATGTTATTCTAACTAAAAAAATCATTAAGCTATACTATCAACAGTAAATCTTAATAAACATTAGTTATTATTATATCTGAGCCCTCTAATCTGCCTTGAGGTAAAGCCTCGCTTTCCACTCCCTACTTTCCTGACATCGGAGAAATTAATTTCTCTGCGCTCCATTTTAATGACTAATAAAAGAAACTTACATTAATAGCTACTCAACAGAGAAATTGTCTAATTTTTGTTATAACCTTTTTTACATTTTTATTTTAGAATAGCATTAAACTTGTAAATTAACTTTTAGAATTGCCAAAATTAAGAATATGAATCATCAAATCCAAGAAAATGATGTGCATTTATTTAAGTCTCTCTGAACCCTGGTAACATTTTAGATTTCTTAAATAGATGTTATGTATTTTTTCAAAGTTTACTGAAATACTGTCTTTTTGTTTGCAGTTTGTACAAGGGAGTCTCTTTTTCCATTATATCATACATTTAGTTTGGAAAAATGATCATCTTTGCATAAAATACAAGCACTACTGCCTCATCATGGAATAGAGATGGGGGTCAGGGAAGGGGCAGCAATTGTTTCCATTTGGGGAGGACAGAGTTTGGAATTTAGTGGGTTTCTCTCATCTCTTTCCCTGATTTAAAGACATTATATCTACAAATATTAAAGAATAGCATTTGGGAAAACAATACATTAAATCTGAAAATCTAAGGGCACACACCTAATGCTGTAATTATTTTTCATAAAACAGAAAATGGTAATACCTTAAAACTACAAGTCTGTTAAATAGCTTCTAAGTGCTGCTTATAATTTTTTTTAATGAATCGTATACGGAATTTTTGTGTTAAGAAGTATGCCATTGTTGACTACTTAAAATGATGCTTAAATTTTATTCTAAGTAAATAAATGATAAATTAAAAGTTACAGTGTATCAGATAAACAAAAAGTTATAGCACATCAGTTAAAAACTAAACAAATTATTTTGATGATCAATCTTATTTCAGTGAATATATGCTTTCAAATGCTAATAAAGTTTCAGGAATTTGCCAAATAAAATTATTGTCAAGTTTCACAGACTGTAAGATCTGTTTGGTAAAACCTTTGAGAGATAAGCAACCCTAAAAGAACAATTCTAAGGGATGGAAGTTCTTTATTCTACTTTATTCGAGCAAAATGTCTGCCATCTGGCGGGGCGGGGCTGAACGCTGGCACCACTCAGCAACCAAGTAGCCCAGTCTCAAAAACCTTATCTCAAATCATTTACAATGTTAAATGGCTAAAACAAACATTGCAAATCTACTAAGAGTATGATTCTGTTATTCTGTTCAGCTGTAGAAAACTAGGCACTTGTTTAAAAAAAAACTCAGATGAAGCAGAAATAGCATAAACCAATTAAGCCAAATTAAGTCAAAACAGCAGTGGAGTTTTAAGACTTAATATGCATGCATGAATTTCATTACGGAAGGTATTTTCATTAAAATGCCACTGAGTGTACTCACTCAAAGCAACATGTGAAAATAAAAATAGCTGAACAGAGGATGGTCAAACCTCAAAACAAGTACTATAAACCACCACCCAAAAATGCAAAATAAAGGAAGTTGTCTTCTTTAGAGTTAAGAGAGGGGGAAAAATCTCATTCTATTATAACTGTGGGTTGGGGGATCAATTCCATCCATTCTTAAGAGTTTAAAGAACAAATGCAATTTGCCATTATGAACGTTAAAAAAGGAAAGCACTGTAATGCTAGTTTTGGAAAATTTTTAGCACTACCTGGAGAAATGTCTTTGAATTTGCACTAATAAACTAAGTTTGCATTGCTTGAGTGTAAACACAGACACCAGAATGATGCGGGGATTAAAACTTTACTCGCCAATTTATGATAATTGGTTATCATATTAAATCTCATTAATTTCATCCCAAAGTCAAATTATCAATAAAATTGCAACTAAATTTGTAATATACAGTCATGCAAAATAACCAAAAATATATATAAATTCTCCTTTAACAATCTCTAAATGCTTTAGGGGAAAAAAGTTGCAGTACATAATTTTAATTTGTTCCAACCAACTCTTCAAAGATTTACTTCTTACCCATGTTCACGATTCATCAGGAAAAAAAATTCCAATGATGAAAACTGTTCTTTATTTACTTCCCCACACTGCTGGTTCCTATAAAATACAGTTCACTGCTGGCTCTTACAAAACATAGCTCAGGTAAATAAAGGACTGGGGACCGGGGTGGGGAATACAAACAAGCCAAACAGATCGAACGCTAACTGATAAAATTAGTGGTCTCTTAAGAAGAGACTCCACACAATTGCTTGGTAAAAACTAAAGTGGGATGTAAAATACAATTAGGCAAAACAAAAATTTAATAATAAAAATAATATAGGCAACAAAAAATATAAATCAATGCAAAAAACTGTTAGAGATACTGAAAGTTAAGAAAAGCATTAATCTATGGCATAGAAGTGTTCAAAAATATAGGTCACAAATGATGAATAAAATGATTGAATTTAGATCAACCCAAATTTTATACTTAAAAGCAGAGGCAGATTTGCCACAAAATGAATAAAGCTTAGGCTTTAATGTCTTTCCTTTACACAGATGCCTTCTTTTCTCATACACAAATATTCATCTCAATATGTATGCAATTTTTTGTATATTTTCTTTAAAAGTACAAGCTTTAGGTTCCTTAACACTTGGATCCAAGACAAGTAATATATACCTTTTATAAAAAAAAAAATCTGATTACATCAGATTTAAAATTATAAAACTAAAATTTCAGATTAAATAAACTAACAAACAGATCTGTGAGCATACTGCCAAACACAAAAGTGCCAAAAATATTTTAAACATATTATTACAATAATTCAAGGAGAAAAAAAAGCTTTCTTTTAGAAAATTAAAACAAGATTTCAACAAATATCAAAACAATTAGCAAAGTATTCACAGGTGAATTCATAATTTTGAAAAACAAAGCAATTAACTAAAAGAGTTTAAAAAACAAACCCAAAGGAAAACAGAACACAACAATTTAGGATAAATACAAAATTCTATTAAACGGTGGCACAATTACTTTAAGAGGTGGTTCTTTAGGGGAAAAAAGCCCCACCATTCTTAAAAATCTAAATGAGACCGGGCCTCGGACTCCCTGAAAAGGTATATGCAGTATATATTGCATGTGGTAACACTCAAAAATAAGATTCAGACAATATACATATTGAAAGAAAAAAGGCTCTAACAAAAATAAAACACTCTTACACACATTTTTATAGCAAAATTGAGAAGTTTAATTCACGCAATATTTTGACAGCAAAAAAAAGTTTTAATAAAAACATATAAATGCACACAAAACTGACATCTCAGTGAAACTAAACAGAAGATGAAATGGCTAAAGTCGCCTACGAACTATCAACAAAACGAGTAACTAGATAATGAAATCCGTGAATGCTAAATTCAGATTTTTAAAGAACAAAATTTAAAGCTCTTCAAGAACATGAAGACGACCATACTATCCAATTCATTCTACAAGTCAAATATGATCCTGATCAAAAGCATTTATGTAACCAGAAAATGGAAATAAAGAACATAACACATATACAATAACATAACAATAAGAAATGTGTCAGATAAAATAATAGCGTATAAAATTCCTTGGTGAGCAAAATAAATATACTCCAATGAAAATTATATATATCTGAGTTATGCAAAACAGTTCAACATTACAAGATACAATGTTAACGGGTTATCAAAAATAAGTAGGGGGTAGGCTATGGTAGATCAGCAGGCAGAGTTTGATTGTTGAAGTGTGCTTTGAAAATTACTGCTTTTTTTCTTTCTTTGCTTTGTATTTATGTTATATTTTAAAATAAAAACGTTTTTTTAAGAAGAACATCTAATAAAATTGCATAGCTAATAACATTAAATCAAAACATTAATAGCATACTTACTTAATATAGCATCCAAAAAATTTTTTGAAAACATTATCCATTATATAAAAACAAGCATTTGCTTTAAAATCAGAAACCAAATATGGACATCTACCATGTTTGTTTTGCTTTAACTATTTTCTATTTTAAAAGTTCTGACCAAAGCAATACAGCTCGATACAGAATAAGACATAGTATTAAAAGAGAAGGAACAAAAGAAATGGCAAGCCATGGACTAGGAGAAAATATCTGGAATACATACACGTAAACAATAGACTGTCTTCCAAATATACTGAGAACAATTACAGCTCAATAAAAATAAGCAATCCAACTTTTAAAATATGCAAGAGTTGAACAACACCTAAGAAGATATACAAAATGGTCAATATGCACATGAAAAGATGCTCAACATCATCAGTCATCTGAAAAAAAAGTAAAACAAAACCACAGTGAGACACTACTAACCACCCATTAGATTGGCTAGCATAGAACAGGCAGAACTAACCTATGGTGATAAAAGTCAGCACAGTGTTTACTTTTGGAGGTTACTGAATAGGAAGAGACAGAAGGGACCTTTTTGGGGTAAAGGAAATAGTCTATGTATTGATTGTGCTGACAGTTACATTGGGGTATATATCTGTCAAAACTCACATAACCATACAATTTAAATGGGTGTCTATTACTGCATGTCACTTATACTGCAATAAAGCTGATGTCTTTAAAAGCATTTAAAAAGGAAAGGAACCTGATCTGGATAGGACTAAGGTAAATCAGAATACCGGGTAAATGATGATATGGCCCATATTTTTAAACTTCAACCTTTTTGGGAGATCAAAGAGAGAGATGTTTATTTGGTGCAAAATTTATCTTTTGGGTAGCACGTTATCTAATTTAACTTGTATGGTCAGTTTACTTGAACACCATTAATTATACAGAATCTTAATTACATGTGATTGTGATTAATTACAAATTATTGGTTTGCACAGATTAGTGTGATGCCCCATATACCCCAGAATAATTTGGGCAGAGAATAAAAAGTATTTGCCAAGTCCCCTTGAGGGACTGGGGAGAAAGAAGGAAATATTTAACTTTCCTATCTGGAGAATTCCTGATATTCTTGCAAGCAGTGGGGACAACCAATTCAATAGGCTGAGCCCTCGATCTTGCCCCTAAGAAGCTTATTCCTGCAAAGGAGAAGCTAAGCTCACTGATAATTATGTCTAAGAGTCACCCCTGGAGATCCTCTTTTGCTGCTCAGATGTGGTCTCTCTTTCTAAGCCAACTTGGCAGGTGAACTCACTGCCTTCCCCCCTCTATGTGAGACATGACTCACAGAGGCAGAAATCTCTCTGGCAACATGGGACACGACTACCGGACTGTGGGGCCTGACATCATGGGATTGAGAAAGTCTTCTTGATCAAAAGGGGGAAGAGAGAAAGGAGACAAAACATAACCTCAGTGGCTGAGAGATTTCAGAGTCAGGAGGTTATCCTGGAGGTTATTCTTATACATTATTATAGACATCCCTTTTTAGTTTATGGTATATTGGAGTGCCTAGATGGGAGTGCTTACCTGAAAGTGTTGAACTGTGTTCCAGTAGCCTTGATTCTTGAAGATGACTGTATAATTATATAGCTTTTACATGTGACTGTGTGTATGTGAAAAACCTTATTTCTGATGCTCCATTTATCCAGGGTATGGACAAATGAGCAAAATAAATAAGGATAAAAAAATAAATAATAGGAAGAGATAAAGGGTAAAAATCAGATAGACTGAAATATTGTGGGTCAATGAGAGGGAGGCATAAGGGATATGCATGTATGAGTTGTTTTTTTCTTTTTCTTTCTTTTTCTGGGGTGATACATATGTTCTAAAAATGATCATGGTGAAGAGTACACAACTATAAGATGATGTTGTGAGTCACCAATTGTATAATATCGTTGGACTGTACATGTATAGATATATCTCAATAAAAATATCTTTAAAAAATGGAAAGGAACAAAAACATCAATATTTACATAAGATAGGAATGTATCTATGAAATCTGAAAAGTATCAACTAAAACACAGTGGCAACAAGAAGAGACCAAGGAGACAGACTGCCCTGTGACAGAGGCGGAGGTGCAAGCCAAGAAACCCAAGAACCGTGGCAGGTGCCAGAATGCTACAGAACTGGGAGAAAGCAAAGCCTGTTGAGACCTCGTTTTGGACTCCTGGCCTCCAAAACTATGAGACAATAAATCCCTGTACTTTAAGTCAACCCATTGCATGGTGTTTGTCATAGCAGCCCTGGCAAATTAAGACACCGCACTAAAATTACATGGCTAATACGTTGTGATGCCTAGATCCGAACCTATTTTTTAAAAGGTACTTACTTTACCGACATGGAAAGAGGGTCATTATACACTGATAAATGAAATAAAAAGGAAAGGTACACAAACCTATGTATAGTATTGAACACACAATATAAAACACATATTTGTATAGTCACAGAAAAAAATCTGGAAATACCACAGAATGATATCAATCAGTGGTTACCACTAGAAAATGAAAATGTAAACAGGAAGGGGGAAGAAGGAACGTTTTACTTCTTACTTTATATACCTTTTTATATTTGTATCTTTTGCAAATGAAAAGGTAAATATTTGCATTTTTAATAAAATTTTCAGAAATACTTCACTCAGTTTTTCAAACAATTAACAAAAAAAGCACATATACATATTATCATTGGAGCAAAACAGAAAGCCAAGAAATAGATTCCTTTTAAGGATACAGTAATAGACATAAAAAAAGGGAATTACATATTGGATCTTAAGAGAAATACCCTTCTCCTAAGCTTTAAATTACAGAAAAAATCTTGATTTCTAATCTATTATGTGTTTCATACACAAAAAAGAAACTACCTAAAGTAAATATAAAAGACATAATAATGTGCTGAGACACATACATCACTTTTTAAAGCAAGAGGTTTACAGATAAAGAGCATGAACAAACCATACAAGAAAAAATGTCTAACAGTTAAAATAAGAATTCAAATTCTCGGAAATCAATAATGCAAATCAAACTTGAAGAATCATTTAACATCAATTAGCAAATTTATTTCTGATAACCCTTCTCTAATTATAAAATGAACACTGTAGAAAATTTTACAAAAGAAAACCACTCCTAAATGGAACATTTCTTCCCACTATTTATTCTATTATTTCAAAGATGAACAACAGAACAAGACTTAATACACCATTTTATATTTCCTTCATTTAAATCACAATCTAAGCAAGTTGCTATGTCATTATACATATTTAGAAATCATTTTTTATGAGCTGCGTTGATAAGCTCTAAATCCACTCCAGTCATGAAGTAAATTTTAACCATAGGTCTATTTAGGACACTTCTAGCATGCTATTATAAATCATGTATGTCATGATAAATTTCTCTGTATATGGATCTTTTATGGTTCCTTATGCAGAGCCTAAGTACAAATGCTTAGAGGTCTAACTGTCAAGTCAAAAGACATGAATATTTTTAAGGCTACGCTATTAATAAATAATACCAAAAACTACTCTAGAAAGCTATACCACATATATTGTCTAAAAGCACTTTTGGCAACAGTAAATTTTTAAAAATTATTTTTCCCTATTATGGAATATATAACATACTCAGTAAAGAAAACCCAGGCACAGGAAAGAAAAAAGGCAAAAATAATTAAAATCATCCTTAAATCCATCATCCTGGGATTTTTCACTCACAACTTAATTCAGGTCTTTTCTTTTCTTGGATATTTAATTAAATTTGTATTGTACTGTGGACTTGGTTTTAAAATCTGCTTTTGCCTCCTACTTCTTGGGCATTCCCCTTTGCCAAAGACTCTTTTAAAATTAATTTTAATGTCATGGACCATTATTTAACCTACGTTTATTATTGATCATATAGGTATTTCCAAAATCTTGTATAAATGAATCTTTGCATATATAGAAAATCGCTTCACCAGGGAAAATTCCTTGAAAAATGAATGCAGGGTCAAAGGCTATGAAATTTAAGACCGATTCAGTTTGTTGACTTTACAATTTCAGTAGCGGTGTGAAAGTGTCCCATATCTCCATACCCTTATCTACAAGTTAAGTTTTTATTAACCTTTGCCAATTTGATAGTTTAAAAAAGACTCACTTTATTTTGCATTTTCTTGCATTCAGTTCAATCTGGCCCCTGCTCACATCATTCCATTAACACTGCTCTCTGTTACCTATTCATGCAAATTCAGCCTTGAAATTTTCACCATTAGATTACTTCATGAATCCAATACATGTGACCTTGTTGAATACTCATAGCTGTGCTTGAAACAGTCTCCTCTTAGTTTCTGCAATAACAAATGCAATTTTTGTTTCCAGATCTCCAGGAGGTCCTTTTCAGTTCTCTTCTTCCTTCTTTCCCAATTCCTGCCCCATGTTCAATTAAAGTCTTCCAGAGTTCCTTCTTGGGCTTTGTTGACTCCCTTAACATGGGAGACACTTCATATATACCAACCATCTTCAACAATCATCTCTTACTTTTAATTCCAAAATCTACCCTTTGCCCAGATCTCTTTCTATACCGCTGTACTAATTATAGAAAGGGATATATATATGCCTTCATGCAGCTGCCCCTGCAGTATCTCAAACTCATTAAGAACAGAATTAAATTTGTTATAAAATTAAGTTGAATGGACTTCCCAGCTCTGAGAGAGTGCTGACCTGCGCAGCCAGGTCACATCTGCCCCCAATTCATGAAGGTGTAACGCCGACCTGCTGCCATAGCTCTATCATGCGCACAAAGGGCCCTATGCCTTAGACCAGCACACACCAGGGTTACACCCCCCTGACCAGTGCACCTGCACAGCTACATCCTCCCTGGCTGCTGGGCGCCCACATTCATAAGCATCAGCATAACATCTCCAACCTGTGCCTATACCTGCCCTGAAACAAATCACTGTACTGAGTGCTCCACCTGTGCCCGGCTCCCTGCTGCACAACCATCCTGCAAACACAAGGCCTTAGACTACTGAAAGAAATCAACTCCCAAAGTAAATCAATCAAGATACTTACATGCAAGAAAGACAGCAGAAGATCACTAAGCACATCACAATTCAGACAGACATAGCCCTGCCTAATGACCAAATTAAAACACTAGAGGAGAAGCAGACATTCAAACACCTAATCAAAGATGTTCATATGACTCTACTTAATAAAATAAGTGGGACAGCAAATGACCAAAAGGAAATCAGGAAGACAGTAGAAGAGCACAAAGAGGAATTTGAAAGAATAAATAACAGGTATCACAGAGATTAAAGACTCTGTTGGTCAAATAAAATACATAGTAGAGGAAAACAACAACAGAGTTGAAGAGACAGAAGAAAGAATAAGTGATATAAAGGACATCATAATTGACTTCAAAGACTCAAAACAGCAAATGGCAAAAAAGATGGAAAAAACTGAATGGGAACTCAGGGAAATGATAGACAAAACAAAGAGCACACATAAAAGAATCATTGGTGTTCCAGAAGGAGGAGAGGAGAAAGGGCTAGGAAGAGTAGCTGAGGATATAATGGGGGGAAACTTCCCAACCCTCATAAGGACATAAATATACAAGCCAGAGAAGCCCAAAGAACTCCAAACAGAACAGATCCAAATAGGCCTTCCCCAAGACACATACTAATCAGTCTGTCAAATGTTGAAGAGAAGAAGAAAATCCTGAAAGCAGCAAGAGAAAAACAATATACTAAATACAAGGGAAACCAAATAAGACTGAGTCCAGACTATTCAACTAGCACCCTGGTGGAGGGACTATTCAACCTGGAGGCAAGAAGGCAGTGGTATGATATATTCAAAATCCTAAAAGAGAAAGACGTCCAGCCAAGAATTCTATACACAGACAAACTGTCCTTCAAGAGGGAGAGATTAAAGCTTTCACACATAAAGAAGCCCTGAAAGAATCTGTCAACAAGAGAGCAGCCCTACAAGAAATTCTAAAAGGAGTTCTGACAGCCGAAAAAAAAAGACAGGAGTGGGAGTTCTGGAGGAGGGCACAGAATTGAAGAGTACCACTAAGAGTAATTTAAAGAATACAAAAAGAAAGAGGGAAAAGAATATAGAGATCTGACAAATAAAATAAAAAAGATAAGGTGGTAGAATCAAGAAATGCCATTTCAGTAATAACTTTGAATGTTAACGGACTAAACTTACCAATTAAAAGATAAAGACTGGCAGAATGGATTAAGAAACATAATCCAGCTATATGCTGCTTAGAAGAGACTCATCTTAGATACAAGGATACAAATAGACTGAAAGTAAAGGGATGGAAAAATATTTTATCCACACAAGTTGTAACCAAAAGAAAGCAGGAGTAGCTATGTTAATATCAGACAAAATAGACATTAAATATAAAGACATCATAAGAAACAAAGAAGAACACTATATACTAATTAAAGGGTCAATTAATGAAGAAGAATTAACAGTCATAAATGGTTATACTCCCAATCAAGGAGCTCCAAAGTACTTGAGACAGACATTGGCAAAACTTGAAGGGAGTGATAGAATTTTCAACAATAGTAGTAGGAGACTTCAATACACCACTGTCCTCTATAGATAGAACAACCAGACAGAAGATCAACAAGGAAATAGAGAAGTTAAATAACTTGATAAATGAATTAGACTTAACAGACATATATAGGTCATTGTACCCCAAAGCACAAGATTCTTCTCTAGTACTCATAGAACATTCTCCAAGATAGAGCATATGCTGGGGCACAAAACAGGTCTTTTTAAATTTAAAAATATTGAAATTATTCAAACCACTATCTCTGATCACAATGGGATGAAGCTGGATCTCCATAACCACCAAAGAACAAAAACATTCACAAATATATGGAGATTAAATAACACACTCTTAAACAACCAGTGGGTCAAAGAAGAGATTGCTAAAGAAATCAGTAGCTATCTAGAGATGAATGAAAATGAGAATACAACTCAGAACTTATGTGATGTGGCAAAGGCTGTGCTGAGAGGGAATTTTACTGCCCTAAATGTCTATATTAAAAATCAAGAAAGAGCAAAAATTGAGGACTTAACAGCAAACCTGGAGGCTTGAGAAAGAACAGCAAACTAACCCCAAAGCAAATAGGAGAAGAGAAATAACAAAGATTAAAGTAGAGATAAACAAATGGGAAAACAAAAGAATAGAAAGAATCAATAAAACCAAAAGTTGGTTCTTTGAGAAAATCAATAAAACTGATGGGCCACTAGCAAGACTGACAAAGAAAAAAAGAGAGAGGATGCAAATAAACAAAATCAGAAATGAGAAGGGGTGCATTACCACAGACCCTGAAGAAATAAAAGAAATCATAAGAGGATACTATGAACAACTATACATCAACAAACTAGACAACTTAGATGAAATGGGCAAATTCCTGGAGACACACAAATAAGCTACACTGACTCAGAAAGAAATAGATTCAACAAACCAATCACAAGTACAGAGATTCAATCAGTCATCAAAAATCTTCCTACAAAGAAAAGCCCAGGGCCAGATGGCTTCACAGGAGAATTTTATCAATTATTCCAGAAAGAACTAACACCAATCCTGCTCAAACTCTACCAAAAAATTAAGGAAAAAGGAACTCTACCTAACTCATTTTATGAAGCTAATATCATTTTAATACCAAAACCAGGTAAAGATGTAAGAAAGGAAAACTATAGGCCAATCTCCCTAATGAACACAGATGCAAAAATTCTCAATAAAATATTAGCAAATTGAATCCAACAGCACGGTAAAAGAATTATACATCATGACCAAGTGGGGTTTATACCAGAAATGCAAGGATAGTGCAACACAAGAAAATCAATTACTGTAATACAGCACATTAACAAATCAAAAGGGAAAAATCACATGATCATCTCAATTGATGCTGAAAAAACTTTTGACAAAATCCAGCATCCTTTTCTGATAAAAACACTCCAAAAGATAGGAATCAAAGGTAACTACCTCAAAATGATAAAGGGAATATATGAAAAAACATCATATTCAATGCAGAGAGAAATCATCATATTCAACGCAGAGAAAAAGCATCATATTCAATGCAGAGACTGAAAGCCTTCCTCCTGAGATCAGGTACAAGACGAGGATGCCCACTGTTACCACTATTATTCAACATTGTGTTAGAAGTTCTAGCTAGAGCAATCGAGCAGGACAAAGAAATAAAAGGCATCCAAATTGGAAAGGAAGAAGTAAAACTCTCATTGTTTGCAGATGATATGATACTATACTTGGAAGATACTGAGAAATCTACAACAAAATTACCTGAGCTAATGAACAAATTCAGCAAGGTGGCAGGATACAAAATTAATGTGCAAAAATCAGTAACATTTCTATACACAAGCAATGAGTTAGCTGAGGAGTCAGTTTAAGAAAAATTTCTATTCAAAATAGCAACCAAAACAATCAAATACTTAGGAATGAACTTAACTAGGGACCTAAAGGACTTGTACACAGAAAACTACAAAACATTGTCAAAAGAAATCAAAGGAGATCTAAATAGGTGGAAAGACATTCCCTGCTCATGGATAGGAAGGCTACATATAGTTAAGATGTCAATTCTCCCAAGGTGATCTACAGATTCAACACAGTACCAATCAAAATTCCATCAACCTATTTTGAAGATTTGGAAAAGCTAACTACCAAATCTGGAAGGGAAAGAGACCCCAAACAGCTAAAAGCATCCTAAAACAGAAGAATGAAATGGGAGGATTAATACTCCCTGACTTTAAAACCTATTATAAAGCCACAGTGATCAAAACAGCATGTACTGACACAAAGATAGAAGCATTGACCAATGGAATTGAATTGAGAGTGCAGAAATAGACCACCAAACCTATGGTAAAGGGTTTGACAAGGCCCCCAAATCCTCTGAACTGGGACAAAATAGTCTTTTCAATAATTGGACATGGAAGAACTGAATATCAATAACCAAGAGAATGAAAGAGGACCCCCTACCTTACACCCTACACAAAAATTAATTCAAAGTAGATCAAACATCTAAATATAAGAACTAGCACCATAAAGCTTCTAGAAGAAAATGTAGGGAAACATCTTCAAGACCCAATAATAGGTCTTAAACTTTATACCCTAAGAACAAGCAACAAAAGAAAAAATAGATAAATGGGAACTCTTCAAAATCAAATGCTTCTGCACCTCAAAAGACTTTGTTAAAAAAGGTGAAGAGAGAAAATGACAAGTGCTGGAGAGGATGCGGAGAAAGAGGCACACTTATCCACTGTTGGTGGGAATGTCAAAGGGTGCAACCACTGTGGAAGGCAGTTTGGCGGTTCCTCAAAAAGCTGAATATAGAATTGCCATACGACCCAGCAATACCATTGCTAGGTATCTACTCAAAGGACTTAAGGGCAAAGACACAAACGGACATTTGCACACCAATGTTTATAGCAGCATTATTTACAATTGCAAAGAGATGGAAACAGCCAAAATCTCCATCAACAGAAGAGTGGCTAAACAAACTGTGGTATATACATACGATGGAATATTATGCAGCTTTAAGACAAGATAAACTTATGAACCATGTAATAACATGGATGGACCTAGAGAATATTATGCTGAGTGAATCCAGCCAAAAACTAAAGGACAAATACTGTATGGTCCCACTGATGTGAACGGACATTCGAGAATAAACTTGAAATATGTCATTGGTAACAGAGTTCAGCAGAAGTTAGAAACAGGGTAAGACAATGGGTAATTGAAGCTGAAGGGATACAGACTGTGCAACAGGACTAGATACAAAACTCAAAAATGGACAGCACAATAATACCTAATTGTAAAGTAATCATGTTAAAACACTGAATGAAGCTGCATCTGAGCTATAGGGTTTTTTTTGTTTTTGTTTGCTTGTTTGTTTGTTTGTTGTTGTTGTTGTTTTAATATTATTACTACTTTTATTTCTTTTCTTTATATTAACATTTTATATCTTTTTCTGTTGTGTTGCTAGTTCCTCTAAACCGATGCAAATGTACTAAGAAACAATGATCATGCATCTATGTGATGATGTTAAGAATTACTAAGTACATATGTAGAACGGTATGATTTCTAAATGTTGTGTTAATTTCTTTTTCTTTTTTCTTTCCGTTAATAAAAAAATAAAAAATAAAAAAAAAATTTAAAAAAATTAAAAAAAAGGTGAAGAGGCACCCAGCTCAATGGGAGAAAATATTTGGAAATCACATATCAAGCAAAGGTTTGATTTCCAACATATACAAAGAAATCATACAACTCAACAACAAAAGAACAAACAATCCAATTATAAACTGGGTTAATGATATGAATAGGCATTTTTCTGAAGAGCAAATACAGATGGCTCCAAAGCACATGAAGAGATGCTCACTTTCACTGGCTATAAGGGAAATGCAGATCACAACTACAATGAGATACCACCTCACACCTATAAGAATGGCTGCTATTAAACAAATAGGAAACTATAAATGTTGGAGAGGATGTGGAGAAATTGGGACACTAATACACTGCTGGTGGGAATGTATAATGGTGCAGCCACTATGGAAGACTGTTCAGCAGTTCCTTGGGAAACTAAATATTGAGTTGCCCTATGACCCAGCAATAGCACTACTTGGTATATACCCAGAAGAGCTGAAAGCAATGACACAAACAGACATGTGCACACCGATACTCATAGTAGCATTATTCACAATCACCAAGATGGAAACAAACCAAATGCCCATCAACAGACAAGTGGATCAACAAAATGTGGTACATACATACTATGGAATATTATGCAGCAGTAAGACAAAATGACGACCTGGAGCACGTGACAAGATGGATGAGCCTTGAGGACATAATGCTGAGCAAAATTAGCCGGATGCAAAAGGACAGATAGTGTATGATTCCACTTTCATGACCAGCATAAAGGTATAATCAGAGGCTTATAATACAAAAGATAGGGGACTTAGAGATACATAGATGCCAAAGATGGGTGAACCCTTAGCTAATGAGGTTGAACTCCAATGTAAGGGAATAGACAGAAGTGAAGGTGGTTCTCTAGTGGGTCTATAAGTAATATTACCATATTGAAGATGAACAAGGTTGAAAGGGGTTATTTAGACCTATGTATCCCATTGACTCACACTAGAATTATGAATGAGTTCTCATAAGAATTACTTCAAAGATATGATTCTTGTATAAAGAGTGCTTAAGTCCAGGGTACAGGGGGAAAACTGTTATTGCATACTACGAGCTGTGTTTAAAAGGAAACCATCAGCACTACCACAGCAACAGCAGAGGTAAATAATGGGGGCAGGGACAAGAGTTAAGAGGAGGTTTAGATTTCCTATTTGGCGAGAGTGTGTTTATTGTTTTTCTGTATCTTGGGAACAATGAAATTATCTAAAATTGAGAATGCTGATGGATTGTGGACTTTGGGCCCTCTACATGATGCCTGATGAATGCAGGTGGCTGAAGGATACACTGACAGAGAAGTAGATTAGCGAACGAAAGTGCATACTTATGAATGAAGGTTGTGCTGCTAAAAAAACAAAGTCATGAGGCATGCAATGACGTGAATGCACATGTGACATATTTGGTGAGACAAAATAAGGCAGAAACAAAAAAAACAATGGTATGGTCACCTTTAGTAAACACTTATAAGAAAACAGAGGCCTAGACTGTAAGCTTTTAGAGCAGACACATTAAGTCTGGAGTAATGATTATTATTTCTGGATTTTGAGAGACTGTTTCTATATATAAAACCTGATATTCAGAGATAAGAATGAAGCTGAACAGGTTGGGGTTAAAGTAATTCAGAACATAGGAGTAAGGAAGACAATGTCTATATTTTAGAACCACACATAGTCTTTGAGACCAATGGAAGAAAGGTTTATTTGATCTGGAACTGAAGTTTTCCGTAGTGCACATTCTAATTCAACCTATCTCTATAGCTCATTTGAACAACTGAAACACAGGAAACAGTGAATAAGAAAGAGGTCCTTTAATCAAAAAGTATTGGCAAAGTCCCCCGAGGGAGAGGAGAAAGAATACGAAACTATTAAACCTTACCATCAGGGAATCCCCTGATACTGTCTCAAAGTTTAGGGATACCCAAATCAATAGGCCATGCCCTTGATCATGAGGCCTACTCTTGTGAAGCTTATGTAGGTAGCAGAGAAGCTTAGACTACCTATAGGCATGCCTAAGAGTTACTTCTGGAGGACCTCTGTCGTTGTTCAGATGTGGCCTCAGTTACTCTAAGCCCAACTCTGCAAGTGAAATCATTCCCCTCCCCTCTACATGACATCCAGGGGTGAAAGTCTCCCTGGCAACATGGGCGATGACTCCCAGGGATGAATCCAGACCTGCCACCATGGGATCAACAATTACATCTTGACCAACAGTGGGGAAAGAAGTGTAATTAATAAATTATCAGTAGCAGAGAGAGTTCAAATAGAGTCGAGAGGCTACTCTGGAGGTTGCTCTTACATAAGCTTCAGGTAGAACTTGCTACCTGTCATAACCTGCCAACCCCCAGCCGGGACTATTCCAGTCAATCCTAAAGAACACCCAGGGCAATATATAAGATTCCATAAGGGTTCCATGCACTAGAGTAACTTTCCAGAAACCTACAACCTCCAGATGGGTCCCCAGTCCAAATAAGTCCTGAAACCTAGCCCAGCCTCTCCAGAACATCAGATAGTTCCATCTCCCTATCCCATATTAGTGACAGACCCTTCCAAAATGAAAAATTTAGAATTCCCATAGCCCAAACAATCCCAAAGAGAGGTACAGAAAGATCAAAGGTGATGGTGGAATTATACATAGAAGATAGGACGTAACAAATGAATACAAATGCTGAATCATTAAATTGATATCTCTTTTAGTCTCCAGTATTTTAGAGCAGCTAGAAGTAAAAATCTAAAATCGTGAAACTATAACCCATGTCAAAGTCTGAAATATGTTCTACAACTAACTGTGGTGCTGTGCTTTGAAATTTATAGCTTTTTTGTGCATATGTTATTTTTCACAAAAAAAAAAGAAGGAAAAAGAAGTCGATTGTGAGGATAAAGTATTTAAGCCCTCTAGCCTCCTATATTCTGGAGCAGCTAGACGGAAAAATATGAGGGGGTCATACGGTGGTTGTTCTAGTGTGCTGGCTGCCAGAATGCAATATACCAGACATGGAATGGCTTTTAAAAGGGGGAATTTAATGAGTTGCTAGTTTACAGTTCTAAGGTCAAGAAAATGTCCCAATTAAAACAAGTCCATAGAAATGTCTAATCAAAGGCATTCAGGGAAAGATATTTTGGTTCAAGAAGGCCAATGAAGTTCAAGGTCTCTCTCTCAAATGAGAAGGTACAGGGCACACACAGTCAGGGTTTCTCTCTCGGCTGGAAGGGCACATGGTGAACACGGCATCATCTGTTAGCTTTCTCTCCTGGCTTCCTGTTTCATGAAGCTCCCTGGAAGGTGTTTTCTTTCTTCATCTCCAAAGGTCACTTGCTGGTAGACTCTGCTTCCTGGTGCTACAGCATTCTCTGCTCTCTCCGAATCTCTCTCATTCTATAAAATGTTTCCTCTTATATAGGACTCCAGAAACTAATCAAGATCCACCTAAATAGGTAGAGACATGCCTCCACCTAATCCATTTTAACAACCACTCTTGATTAAATCACACCTCCAGGGAGATGATCTAATTACAGTTTCAAGCATACAATGCTGAATAGGGATTAGAAGAAACAACTGCCTTTACAAAACGGGATTTGGATTAAAACATGGCTTTTCTAGCATACATACATCATTTCAAACTAGCACAGTGGTCCATGACAAACTCTGGGATCTGTCCTGTAACCACTTGTTGAAGAGTGCTTTGAAAACTACTGGTCTTTCATTTCTTGATATATATGTTATACTATACAATAAAAAGTTAAAAAAATAAATCTATCAATAAAATTGCGCTAAAGTTTTTAAAAAAAAGAAAAAAATTAAGTTGAATGCTCTTGGGAACAATCAAATTATCTAAATTGATGTGGATTTTGGACATTATACATGAAGCCCTGAAGATGGAGGTGGCTGAAAGACAGACTGACTGAGAAGTAGATTGGTGAACGATGGTGTGTACATATGTTCGAACGTCGTGCTGCTACAAAAAGGAATGAAGTTATGAGGCATTCAATGATGTGAATGAACACATGGGACATTTGGTAAGGCAAAATAAGCCAGAAACAAAAGAGCCAATATTGTATGGTCACATTCAGAAAATACTTATAAGAAAACAGGGGCCTAGTTGTAAGCTCTTAGAGCAGTCATATATAGTCAGGAGTGATAACTGTTATTTCTGGATTTTGAGGGCTGTTTTATGTATGTATAATCTGGTATTCATAGATAAGAACAAAGTCGATCAGGGGTCAGGATTAAGGTAATTCAGAAATCAGGAGAAAGGAAGACACTGCCTGTATTTTCGTATTTCACCTACTCTTTGAGACTAAAGATAGAAAGGTTTATTTTGCCCAGAACATAAATTTTCAGCAGCACATAATCTAACTCAATCTGCCTGGATAACTCATCTGAACAACTGAAACACAGGGAGCCCAGAATAAGAATGAGAGCCTTTTAATACTGTGTATCTTGGTATAATGCCTGGATACATCCCAGAGTATATTAAGCATCTCAAAAGTATTAGCAAAGTTCCTTGTGAGATGGGAGAAACAATATGGAACTATTAAACTTTACCACTACTGTAAGAGAAAGATCAAAGGTGATGGTGGAGTTATACAGAGAAGGTCGAGTTTAACAAATGAGTATGAGTGCTGAATCAGTATATTGATATTTCTTTATTCTCCAGTACCTTACAGCAGCTAGAAATAAAAACCTAAAATCATGGAATTGTAACCCATACCAAACTCTGAAATCTGTTCTACAACTAATTGTTGCAATATACTTTGAAATTTATGGATTTTTTTGTATATATGCTATTTTCCACAAAAAAAGAGAGAAGAGTATAATAGAGAAGATAGGATTTAACAAATGAATATGACTGCTAAATCCTTATATTGATATATCTTTTGGTCTCCAGTGTCTTGGAGCAGCTGGAAGAAAAAAATTAAAACTCGTGGAACTGTAACCCATACCAAACTTTAAAATGTGTTGTATAATTACTTGTTAAATTGTACTTGGAAATTTATTGTCTTGTATATATATGCTATTTTCACAATTAAAAAACACCTTTAAAAAAATTAACTTGAATGGCATAATGATTTGCAGTGTGAATCAAGAGGCATAAAATACATTTTCCAGAGCCTGCCCATGTTCTCAGCTAAGAATCTAAAGCTGAGAGAAATGAATAAAACAAAATTAAAAATCTAGAAAAAATAATTAATTACATAATTATTTGATAAAACCAAAAATAAATAAATAACAGAACAACCAAAGAAACTTTTGCTTCCAGGAAGATGGAATAGAGACACTTCTAGCTATTTCTCCTGCTAAGTAGCACTAAAAATGCCTGATGTTTTACATAGATATCAGAAGACTATGAAACTTTTTAATTAATTTTTTTATTTTTCTTAAATAGCAATAAACACCAAACAAATGCAAACATTCTTAATTTTTGATCATTCCATTCTACATATATAATCAGTAATTCATAATATCATCACATAGTTGCATATTCATCATCATGATCATTTCTAGGAACCTTTGCATCTATTCAGAAAAAGAAATAAGAAGAAAATAGAAAAAAATTCATACATACCATACCCCTTACCCCTCCCCTTCATTGATCACTAGCATTTCAATCTAAATTTATTTTAACATTTGTTCCCCCTATTATTCATCTTTATTCCATATGTTTTACTCGTCTGTTGATAAGGTAGATAAAAGGAGCATCAGATACAAGGTTTTCACAATCACACAGTCACATTGTGAAAGTTATATCATTATATAATCATCTTCAAGAAACATGGCTACTGGAACACAGCTCCCCGTTTTCAGGCAGTTCCCTCCAGCCTCTCCATTACATCTTGACTGACAAGGTGATATCTATTTAATGGGTAAGAATAGCCTCCAGGATAACCTCTCTTGCAGTCTCTCAGCCATTGACACTTTCTTTTGTTTCATCTCATTCTTCCCCCTTTTGGCCGAGAAGGTTTTCTCAATCCCTTGAGGCTGGGTCTCAGCTCATTCTAGAGTTTTTCTCAGTCCCTTGATGCTGGATCTCAGCTCATTCTGGGATTTCTGTCCCACGCTGCCAGGAAGATCCACACCCCTGGGAGTCATGTCCCACATAGACAGGGGGAGGGTGGTGAGTTTGCTTGTTGTGGTGGCTGGAGAGAGAGGCCACATCTGAGCAACAAAAGAGGTTCTCTTGGGGGTGACTCTTAGGCCTAATGTTAAATAGACTTGATTTATCCTTTGTGGGGTTAAGTTTCATATGAACAAACCCCAAGATTGGGGATTCAGCCTATAGCTTTGGTTGTCCACACTGCTTGTGAGAATATCAAGAGTTCATCTTGGGGAAGTTGAATTTTCCCACTTTCTCACCACTCCCCAAAGGGGATATTACCAATACTTTTTTATTCACTGTTCAAATTACTCTGGGATTTATCGGGGCATCACTCTGGACAAACCGACAAAATCTGATGTCCTACTCAAGGTTCCATGTACTTATGGTGTTCAATTAAGCTATCTACATAAGTTATGTTAGGAAATACACTAGTCAAAATATAAATTTTGTATCAAACTCTTTTGCTTTAGTCTCACACATAATTTTAAATTTTATAATATTAATTACCATCTATTTTCAGCACCCTGCAGTAATGACATTCCTTTGTTCTTCCTCATGCAAAAACATTTTTAAAATTTGTACATTTAGTCACTATCATTATACACACTAGGCATTCCTAGATTATACCATCTCAGTCTTTATCGTCTATCTTTCTTTTCTGATTCCATTGTGCCCCCAGCCCTCCTCCCTCTAACATTCTCACATTCAGCTTCATTCAGTGTTTCAACATAATTGTATTACAGTTAGGTAGTATTGTGCTGTCCATTTCTGAGTTTTTACATTCAGTCCTGTTGCACAATCTGTATCCCTTCAGCTCCAATTACCCAATATCTTACCCTATTTCTATCTCCTGATGGTCTCTGTTACCAATGAAATTCTCCAAGTTTATTCACTAATACAAGTTCATATCAGTGAGACCATACAGTATTTGTCCTTTTGTTTCTGGCTAATCTCACTCAGCATAATGTCCTCAAGGTCCATGCATGTTGTTACATACTTCATAACTTTATTCTAAGACTATGAAATTTTAAGAGAAGAGCCTGGCTAAGGACCTCAGAACCCAAGGGTGTTGGTGCATTTCCCGTATTATTCTTGCTGCACATATCCCAGAATTAGAGCTGAAGGCCAGTAACCCAAAAACCAATGGACACAGACCCAAAACAGCACCAACAAAAGTCTGCTCTCTCCAGCCAAAGGACCAGGAAAGGGGCAGTCAAGTAAGAAGAAAAACTTAGATAATTACCACTCTACTACAGCCAAACATCTCACCCACACCAGCAAGAATAAATGAGGAGCCTAGATTCCACACTCACAAAGCTGTAACAAGCCACCCTAAACCCCAACAGGGTGATGTTAGAGAGAGTCAAGCAGGGAGCTGGAAGTTTCATTCCCACCATTGTTAATGAGGACTCCAAAAAGTTTCAGTGTAGACCAAATGGGGAGGCTGGATGCATCCCTACCCAACAGTAACAAGGCATGTCACCTCTTGAGTTTCAATGGAGGCCCAGTAGGGAACTGTGCTGGTTTGGAAGGATGTATGGACCCTAGAAAAGCAATGTTTTAATCAAAATCCTATTGCATAAAGGTAGAATAATCCCTATTCAATACTGTATGTTTGAAACTGTAATCAGATTATCTCCCTGGAGATGTGATTTAATCAAGAGTGGTTGTTAAACTGGATTAGCTGCAGGCATGTCTTCACCCATTTGGGTGGGTCTTGATTAGTTTCTGAAGTCCTATAAAAGAGGAGACATTTTGGAGAACGAGAGAGATTCGGAGAGGGTAGAGCAAAAGGACATAGCCATAAGAAGCAGATTCCATCAGCCAGTGACCTTTGGAGATGAAGAAGGAAAATGTTTCCTGGGGAGCTTCATGAAACAGGAAGCCAGGAGAAGAAGTTAGCACATGATGCCGTGTTTGCCATGGGCCCTTCCAGATGACAGAGGAACCCTGAACATGTTCACCGTGTGCCTTTCCAGATGAGAGAGAATCTCTGACTGTGTTCACCATGTGCCTTCTCACTTGAGAAAGAAACCCTGAACTTCATCAGCCTTCTTGAACCAAGGTATATTTCCCTTGATGTCTTACATTGGACATTTTTATAGACTTGTTTTAATTGGGACATTTTCTTGGCCTTGGAACTGTAAACTAGCATCTGATTAAATTCCCCTTTTTAAAAGCCATTCTGTTTCTGGTATATTGCATTCCGGCAGCTAGCAAACTAACACAGGAACCTAGCAGACTAGGTGTCTACTAAGTACTCTGCAGTAATGAGACAGCAACTCCCTTTCCTTGCCAGGACAGTGTCAAAAAAACAAACAAAGAAATAAAAACACACAACAACAACAAACTAAAACAGAAGGTTTAGCTGAGACCCAGAATCTTAGAACAAAATTTGAAAATAACCAGGTTTCAACTGGAAATACAAGAATCAAAAAGATCTTAAACTGAATGTCAAAAAGACAATTAGGGTGGGCCACAGTGGCTCAGCAGGCAGACTTTTCGCCTGCCATGCCAGAGACCTGGGTTCGACTCCCCGCTGCCTGCCCATGACAATAAAAAAAAAAGACAATATGTTGATGAATATATCATTTCGTAAGCCATTGATTGTATACTTTACATGGACTATATGTTGTGGTGAAGACGTCAATAAAAATACGTTTGTAAAAAGACAATGAATAGATGTCAATACTGAGAGGACAGAAATGTTACAATTATCTGACAGATACTAAAGCAGCCTTGATAAAAATGTTACAGCAAGCAATTACAAATGCTCAAGACAAATGAAATAGAATGCCTCAGCAAGGAAATCAAAAACCTCAGCAAAAAAAAAAAAAAAAAAGAAGACATACAGAAGAATCAAATGGAAATTTCAGAACCACAAGATACAAAACTAGGACAAAAACTCAGTAGCTGCACAACAGCACAATGGAAAGAGCAGAGGAAAAAATCAGTGAATTGGAAGATGGAGGAACAGAAATGACCCAGTCTGAACAACAGAAAAGGCAGACCAAAAAAAAAATGAACAGAACTTCAGGGCCTTGCAGGACTACAACAAAAGACCTAACATTCATGTCATCAAAATACCAGAGGAGAGGAAAAACAGAATGAAGCTTAAGAAATACAGACTGAAAGCTTCCTAAATCTGGCCAGAGACATAAATCTATACCACTGAAGCTGAGCAAATCCGTAACAGGGAAAATCCAAAGACATCTGCACCAACACACATTAAATTATACTTCTGAAATATAAAGACAAAGAAAAAACATTGAAAATAGAAAAAGAAAACCATCAACCTTTAGAGGGAAATCACTTAGAATGACAACAAAATTCTCATCAGAAACTATGGAGGTCAGAGAGAACGGCACAGTATTTTTCAGGGGCTGAAAACTGGTCTATTTTTTTCAGGGGGTGTAGCAAAACAGATTCTTTAGGAATAGAGGGAATATCAAGAAAATCTAAGAGAATTTGTCACCAACAGATCTACCCTAAAAGAATGGCTAAAGGAACATTAAGGAAATGATAGAAGAACGAACCTTGGAACATCAGGAAGAAACAGTACGGTAAATTAAAATATGGATCTATACAAAAGGCTTTCCTTCTCAAGGTTTCTACATTATGTTTTACAGCTGAAGCAAAAATTATGGCACCACCTGATGTGGTTCTAAATATACATTACAGAAATTTTAAAATAATCATAAACTGGGGAGGGTAAAGAGATATAAAAGGATGTAAGGTTTCTATACATCACTCAAACTGATAAAATGATAACAACGATGGACTATAAGTTATGAATATATAATGTAATATCTAGAGCACCCACTAAAAAAGCTAAACTTCCACAAATACTACTACTATCCCACTATATTGAGGAGGAAACTGAGGTTCAGAGTTGCTAAGAAAACAGATACTCGTAAATAGTGAATAAAGAAATTAATCCTAACGTCCACTGGCTCCACATTTTGTGTTTTTCTCATTGCAGCAAACAGAGTTCTTAGGATTAAAAATTCAAATATGTGGACAGGAAAAAATTACATTTTTATTTTGACTAACCTCTAACTGAAGTTTAGTATTTCCTTCAACAAACCACTATAGCAGTACCTATAACTGTTACCAACAGAAATCACAGAAATTTTCATACGGCATTTGTTGCAGATAAATCCAAATATCATTTACAATCATCATGACTTAAAAGAAGTATTTTGAGTTTAATATCCTGATAACTGCATTTAAATGCAATTGGCTTCTGTATTTAAATGCAATTGGTTTCCTTTATAATCCCATGCTTTTTTTGCTGGGGGGGGGGGGGGGGGGGGGTGCATGGTCCAGGAATTGAATCCAGGTCTCCCGCATGGATGGGACTAGCTCTACACCCCCTTATCCTATGAACTAGCCCTGCACCCCCTAATCTTATGTATTTTAACTAATTTATTTAAAAACAATACTCTGAAAGGTGCACAGGCTTCATTGGAATGCCAAAAGAATGCTTTGCACAAAAAAACATTAAGATCTCTTGCATTTCCATTTCATGAAGAAAGAATATCCATGAAATTACCCATGCCACAAACAAAACGCCTTTCAAATTCTCAAAAATCAATACCATAAGAGTCCAGCCCTTAGATCACACTGAGAATCCATCCAAAATCAAGGTACCCCCAATTTGTACCTTGAGTTAATTCACAGGTAATCACTAGAAAGAAGATAAACAAACCTCTGAACTCAAGAACATGAGCACTTATTCCACCTTTCCCCAGCTTTCTACCTCTTACCCACCCCACCCACTTCCTCTTAAACACACATTAAAATCTGCAAATCTAAAGACGCCCATAAATCAGATTGCTCACCTATCTCTTTACTGAGAAAATTAGCTACATTTCAGTGCGTGTATACTTTCACATTCTTGTTGGATGAACACAGAATTTCTTTCCTCTCTCCCATCCCATTTCTAAAAACTTAAGCACCCAAACTAAAGGCAAAACCTTTAGACTAACACCAACAGCATTTTTTCGAATCCCATCATTGTCCAAACTTAAAAATGAGAAGCCTTTCATTCACAAAGCCACTAAAAGGGTAGCATATTTTAAAAATAAATAATCCACTACTCCTCAAAAATTAAGCTCTTGATGAAAATGTTCTCAGTCCAAAATTTACCTACTTATTATAAATAAGTAAATTTCATGCGCAAAAAAGTCAGCAGTGAAACACAAAGCACAGGTCTATCTGTATATCTAAAAATCTATCTAAAAATCTAGATATACTCTAGATTTTTTTCTGCTCTTTAATCACCCCTACCTAAAATCAGATTATGTGAGCATTCATTTTCTACGTACATATCTACAAATACTGTTAAGAATGTTGTGCTGGGAAAACCTAAAGAAATCAGTTCTTCGTACAGGAAATTTAAGGCAAAATTAATCATCAGTTCCAGTAACCACTGAGATGAAATCAGACAGCGTGTGCTCTGGAGAAATCTTCAGAACCATATATAGTAATTTTAAAAGCAAATCACAACACACACACTTACACATATACATTCACAGAAAACAGTTTTACCCACAAACTCTAACGTGAACTTCTCACTATAGTAAGAATTGCACTCAGGTTTCATTTTTCATTTAGGCAGAGGGAAAAAAAAATAGTTTCTCATCCCAAAGGAAAACCCCCAAAAAATACACTTGGTGTCTTGTCAACCATATAATGAAAGGCTAAAAGTTTCCATTTGATTACATATGTAAGTCAACCTGAAATGTATTCTCTATTTTTAATTGAATACAAAATATCTCAGAAGATATGGAGAAAAATACAAACAGTATTATTTGTGTACCCATCTCCCAGCTTATGAAATAAAACATTAGCTGTAAGACTGAAGACTCTTGTATATACTTTGCTAATCATATTTCCATCTTTCCCCTCCCCAACCCCAGGAGGTAATCAATATCCTGAATTTGGTGTCTATCATTCTCATGCATTTATACTTACAAATAATAGTGTATTTATAGATTGAATACCTCTCTTTCTAAGCTACACTTTGGGGATGATGCCATTATAAATCTTTGGCCCCCCATACTACCTTTCTTCAGTAGCCATAGTAACAGTTTCAACAGAGACATGTGAAATTCTCAAGTGTCCTTTTGGCAAAACCTCATTTATTCTTCCCTCTCCTCCTCTTTCCAAATCAGTGCTCCTCTCATATTGACAACACGGTCATATAACAGAGAATTACATTCAAAAATAAGTATCTGAAAAAAATAATAATAAATAAATAAAATTTAAGTATATGGGGGCGCGAGGGTAGTTCAGTGGTAGAATTCTCACCTGGCATGTGGGAGACACAGGTACGATTCCCAGTCCATGCAATTTCCAAACAATCAAACAAACAAAAATTCAACAAATGGTGCTGCAATAAGGGGATATTCACATGGAAAAAGAATGAAATGTGACCCCGCCATGCAGCATACAAAAAAAAAGTAGCTACCACTCTTTATGGTTCCCCTCTAATATGCACTTTTGTATTCTGTAGTAAAAAGGCCCCTATATTTAGAAGTCAGGGTAAACCAGCTTAAATCCCAGCTTCACTGTTTACCTGCTATAGGCCCGTGGCCAAATCACCTCCTCCTAAGCCTCTATTTTCTCATCTGCATGTTGAAATTAATGATGACTATGACTTAACAGTCTGCCTTCCACAAAGAGTTGCTATTGGTATAAAATGAAATAATGTATGCGAAAATTCTCTGAAACTATAAAGTATGTCTCAGATGTTATCAAAAAAGGTAAATATTTTATAAAAATTGTTAAGGAAGAATTAAAAGTAAACATGTACCCAAATTTATGCTTAAAACTTGTTAAGTAACATAATGCTTTTACAACAAAATTTAAAAGCATTAACAATACTGAAATAACACTTGATTCATTAGTCTGTTTATAAGGAAATAATGCCTAAAACTTGTCTTCTAAATCCACAATCAACAAAATTCTCACTTCTTTACAGATTATGACATAATGATTAGAAATTCTGTAAAACCCTCTAAAAGAGGATTTTAAAGACAGCAATTGGGGTGAACAGTTTTGTTCCTCTCTTCTTGTTTTAATCATTGTACAGTAAGTTTCTATCCCCACTCTGAACCAAAGGGGATACCTCTTCACCCTCCAGCCTGGAAAAGGGATTATCGAGACATGAAGAATATCACACTTTCAGTCAAGGGAAGGGCAGTTCCTATAAACCTAAGCAACGAAGCATTTCTATATTATACAGAAAGAAGTACAAAAATTACTTAAAAAAAAAAAAAAGACAAAGCTAGATACAGCATCACTAAATAAAATAAATTCATGCACCATAGGATTTTAGACTCTGAAGGCCCTTAGATATCATCTATTTCAGCCCCTTCATTTTATAGATGGAGAAAGCAACGCCTAGAAAGTACAGATGTTTTAATGGAATAAAGAAAATATAGTAACCTGGGGCTTTTCCCCCTAAAGAAAATAATACCATGCAATTATTCTTTGGGGGTATTAAAAAAAATTTATGTGACAAAACGTAAATTGGACACAGCAAAAGTAATAAGAAAAAAAAAAAAGAAGGATAAAGAGAATGAGATAAAAGCAAAGGGAAACAGATACAACCCAGAAGCTAAAATTTACATATACCTTGCAGAGGAGACTGTACTTTAAAGTGATCAGATTTTACATCATCACAAACTGTACAAAGAGACAACATGTGCCTCTGATATGATGCACTGGAGAAGAACACAACAATCACGTCTGTGACATTTCTGCCAAAGATACACAATATGATCCCAGTGATAAGGAAACATCAAACTCAAACTGTGGGATATTTTACAAAATCATTTTAAAACTAAATATTTAGGCTTATCAAATATTCAGTCTTATTAAATATTTATGAGAAATAAAGGTAACATGCAATCCTGGATTGGATCTTGGGACAGAGATTATTTTTTATTTTTCTGTAATAAAAATTGGTGAAATTTAAATAAAGCTAGAGAATACTACTGTACTGTAACATTCTGATTTTGATAACTATACTAAGGTTACATAAAAGGCTATGTCCCTTTTTTGTGCTTTTGGAAATAAACCCCAAAGGGGCAGCTTTTGTACAAATTATTCTCAAGGGGTTCAGGAAAAAAAAATTGCACAGGATACCACCATGGGAGTATATGGGAGGGGTACCCAGGGCACAATCTGAATATTCCCTCGGGAAAGAGTTGCTGAAGGAAATAAAACCTGAGCCAGGTCTAGAAAGATGACTGAGAATTAGTCAGATAAAACTCATGGATGTATGGCACTTCACACAGATTGTGAGCAAGAGCAACCTGCCTAGGCTTCTCCAAACATAAGAGTTTATGCCATGTGAGAGTAGGAATTTCAAATAGGGACAGGGCAGGTGTGACAGCTAATTCTGGAATCAGAGCAGATCTGGGGGGTGCCAGGAGCGGAGAGAACAGAAGGCAGAGCAGCATTTGTAGAAGTAACGGGAAATGGACCACAGAGAGGCAGGAGAAGGGCACAGAGAGAGAGAGGCAACGGGGTCCTTTCAACAAAACATCACACCCTGTCCAATCCCAGCTTTCCAAACAGAAAATGCTTTCATGAACCTAACCTTTTTTTTTTCCAAAGAAACGTTTAGATATAAGATACTTTATTATTAAGGTAACTTGTTATATTTAAAAAGTGATTCATTTGGACAAGGTAGTTTAGTGTAGTACTTAGAGGTTTTATAGTCAGAAGATCTGGATTCAAGTCTAAGAGCTTCAGTTTCCATATCTGTAAAACGGAAAACAATAAATTGTAAGGATCAAATACACATACATAAAGCTCTGAGTGCAGTGTCTGACACACAGAAAAGTACTCCCAATATATTAATTCAAAGTGTTTCTCATAGACCCCTGGTGCTTATAACAAAAACAACCCACCCCACCCCCTAAAGAAAAACCTTCAAACTTAATATAGTATTCAATTACTGTATATGATAGGAAAATGAATTGAAGCCCAACCAACCACTTTATCAAAAGCACAATCATGGCCTGATATATTGATATAAACTATATAAACACAGTATTATGGCTTTACATTTTTCAATTCTATTGAAATGCATTAATACAAACTCAAGGCTATAACAAAAACTAAGAAAATACCAGTTGTTTTATCCACATATCAGCTACTTGTTTAGGAATATTATTAAAGTTAGGAGTATCTTTAAATGTGAAGCATTTGTATAACTATTTCATGACTGCAACTTTAACTCAGAACAAAACAATTGCAAGTGTGGTAAGGCTTACATACGATGCATAATGTATTTTGGTTTGGTCATCACTCTAAGTAAATGGTAATAGATAGGCATAAATGCAAAAAAAAAGTCATTAAAATAATTACTGGGATCCATTTTTTAATAATAACATATAGGATATTATGAGGGGTTCAGTTACCAAAAATAAAAATAAAAAAAAGGAATGTGGGGTATTTTGTGACAGGCCAGTAAGACAGCTGGAACAAAGCTGTTGGAGCAACAGCTGTGCACCATGTACTGTTCATCCAAAACCACAAACTAAAGTAACCCATGTCAGACAACTTCATTTGACTAAACAGTTCAACCTACGGCTCCTTCCTGAAATTGTCTGCTGCAAAGAAATCTAAACTGAATACACAGTCTACAATGATTTGAGGAAGAAGAAAATATAAACAAAGTCTGTCTTTACATTTAAAGTTTAAAAAGTGAGAATCACAATCTAATATTATAACAGAAGAGATGGTTTTCCAACTCCTTTAATACCCATGAACATTAGGGACACCCAAATCAATAGGCCAAGCCCTTGAGCTTGAGGCTTGCTCTCAGGAAGCCTATGAATGGAGTGGAAAAACTTAGCCTACCTATAGGTATGTGTTCTAGTTTGCTAGCTGCCAGAATGCAACACACCAGAGACAGATTGGCTTTTAATAAAAGGGGATTTATTTTGTTGGTTCTTCAGAGGAAAGGCAGCTATAACTTTCCACTGAGGTTCTTTCTTACGTGGAAGGCACAAGATGGTCTCTGCTGGTCTTCTCTCCAGGCCCCTGGGTTCCAACAACTTTCCCCGGGGTAACTTCTTTCTGCATCTCCAAAGGCCTGGGCTGAGCTGCTGGTGCTGAGATGAGGAATGCCGAGCTGCTAGGCTGTGCTACGTTGCGATCTCTCATTTAAGCACCAGCCAATTAAGTCAAACGTCACTCATTGCAGCAGACACGCCTCCTAGCCGACTGCAGATGTAACTGGCAACAGATGAGGTTCACGTACCGTTCGTTGGCTTATGTCCGCAGCAACAAGATTAGGTATGCTCATCTGGCCAAGTTGACAACTGAACCTAACTAACACATGTTCCAGAGGACCTCTTTTGTTGCTCAGATCTGGCCTCTCTCTCTCTCTCTAATCCCAACTCTGCAAGTGAAATCATTGCCCTCCCCCCTTCGTGGGACATGACATCCAGGGGTGAATGTCTCCCTGGGGGCATAGGAGATGACTCCCAGAAATGAGCCTGGCCCCAGCACTGTGGGCATGCCAACCTGACCAAAAGGGGGAAAAGAAGTATAACAGATAAGGTATCAGTGGCTGAGAGTTCAAATAGAATCAAGAGCCTACTCTGAAGATCACTCTGACACAAGTTTCAGTGAGACATTGCTACCTATCATAGCTTGCCAAACCCCAACCAAAACCATCCCTGCCAATTCTAAAGAACATCTAAGACATTATATAAGATTCTGCAAAATTTCCATGCACTAGGATAATTATACAGAAATCTACAACCTCCATATGGGTCCCTGGATCAGATAAGCCCGGAAATGCAGAAGGGCCAGCCTTTCCAGAACATCAATTTGTTCCATCCCCCTATCCCATATTATCAACAGCCCCTTCCAACATGAAAAAGTTAGAATGGGCCTAGCCTAAATATCCCTTAAGAGTGAAAGATTAAAGGTGATGGTGGAATTAATTATACAGAGAGGGCCAGGTTTAACAAATAAATATAAGTGCTGAATCATTATATTGGTATTTCTTTTAGTCTCCAATATCTTAGAGCAACTAGAAATAAAAGCCTAAAACTGTGGAATTGTAACCCATACCAAACTCTGAAATCTGTTATACAACTAATTCTTGTGATGTACACTGAAATTTATAGGTTTTTTTGTATACATGTTATTTTTCACAAAAAAGAAAAAAATATATTTCTTCTAGCCTCCAGTGTTTTGGAGAAGCTAGAAGGAAAAATCTGAAATGGTGGAATGGTAACCCATAATGAACTCTGAAATCTGTTCTGTATCTACTTGTTGAAGTGTACTTTGAAAATTATTGCTTTTTCCTTCTTTTCTTTGTATATATGTTATATTTTACAATAAAAAAAGTTTAAAAAAAAAAGTAGTTACTGTGTTCCAGTAGCCATATTTCTTGAAGATGATTGAATAATGACATACCTTTCGCAATGTGACTGTGTGACTGTGAAAACCTTGTGTCTGATGCTCCTTTAAATCTACCTTCTCGAAAGATGAGTAAAGCACATGGGTTATAATTAAATAAATAATAAGGGAAACAAACATTAAAATAAATTTAGTAGACTGAAATGCTAGTGATCAATGAAAGGGAGGGGTAATATATGAATGAATTTTTTTCTGTTTTCTTTTTATTTCTTTTTCTGAATTGATGCAGATGTTCTAAGAAATGATCATGATGATGAATATACAACTATGTGATGGCAGTGTGAGTTACTGATTATATATGTAGAATGGAATGATTACGTGGTAAGAATGTGTTGGTATGTTGATATGCTTAATAAATAAAATTTAAAAGATACTATTAAAAATAATAAAAGAAAGAAAATAAATAAGTATACAACAACAACAACAAAAATAGTTAGTTTAATATAGCTTTTACAACGTGACTGTGTGATCGTGAAAACCTTGTATCTGATGTGCCTTTTATCCAAGATATGGACAGCTGGGTAAAAAAATAAGGACAAGAAATAAAGAAATAAAAGGTAGGGGAGAGGGTGCACGAGGAGTTCAGTGGTTAGAATGCCAGCCTTTCATGTGGGAGACCCAGGATTCCAAGACCATGGATCTCCCCGCCAAAAAAGTGGGGGAGGTGGGGGGGTGGATAAGGTTTAAAAATAAATTAGGTAGATTGAAATACTAGTTTTCATGAAAGGGAAGGGTAAGGAGTATTGGATATATGTGTTTTTTCTTTTTATTTCTTTTTCTGGAGTGACGCAAGTGTTCTAAAAATGATCATGATGATGAATTCACAAGTTTGTGATGATTGTGGGCCACTGATTATATACTTTGGATGGACTGTGTATGAAGATGTCTCAATAAAAATATTTTTTAAGAAAAGAATAAATCTGATATAATGAGGGGGAAAAGAAGTGGTTAGCTAACCTAAGTTGTTGGCATGAAAATTCTATGCCAATATCTGAGAAAAAAATGACCATAATAAATGTAGGCAGTGTTCAAGCAAGTACTATAGCCATCATTTAAAAGTCGTCATTAAATTCTCACTAACACCTTTGTTTTAACATTTCATCTCCATTTTTTTTATTCTACTAATCTATGAACCATTCTCTAACCTTAAAGTGACTGGACTCTCAGTTTAAATACGATATATGACAGTGTGTACTCATACACATGCAAATTTCCCAACCTTAGTTAACATTTCTTAATTTGAGTCAAAAATACAAATTTAAATCACCTATCTTCTCCATAAGATTTCCGAGACTTAAATGTAGTATCTATCACAAGTCCTCCTTTGTAGACTGACCTGATTACCTGCTTACTATTCTTTTCCTGTAAACTAATAGATTGCTGACTGTTGTTATTTCAACCATGTCATCATTCAACCAAAAAGAAGGCATCAGGAGAAAAACCAGCAGGAAATATGACATAAGTAATAAATCTTTAAGACCTTACACTCAGGTTGCTTAACATTATATGAGTCAGAATTTCCATAAAAAAATTAAAATAAGACTATCTTTCTCAAAGACTATTTTGAGTAAAACTGTATGTTATGGATTAACTGCTAAAGCTTCTAACACTCAAAATTCAAATATGCATAAATCACATACAGATAATCTTTTATAATTACAGAGAAACTCTCAAATCCAAAGGGAAAGCCAGTTCTTTGCCATCTCAAGTTACAAGCTGCCATGGAAACTCATCTTTCCTAAGACCTCTTATTTTTTCAACCATATCTGATATCCTGTTGATAACTTAACAACAGCAATTAAAAAATATTAATAAACATTGTGCTTACATTTATATAACAAAGAAATAACCTTAATCCTGGTTTATGATTCTCAAATCGAAATACAAAGAATAAAATGTACAAATACAACTGAGGGGTACAAATTCGGGCAAAACATTCCAAATCTACAAAGCCCTCTACTAAAATACTTATGCTGACAGCTAATGTTCATAGAGTTTTAGACAATAATGCAAAGGTGAACCAGACACAGAATTTTTGTGTAGTCCTAAACCTCTATGAGAAATGAAAAAACTTAAACTCAGAAAAGTGAAGTGACTTGTCCAATTGCATACAGCCTTTCAGAAGCCTAACCAAGATCTAAATCTCCTGACTCACAACAAGGAATTTTTTCACTACTTAACGTTCTCAGATAAATATTATGAACGTGTCAATATCTAGGACCTCTTAAAAAAAAAAAGACAGCTATGGTGTTTAATTTCATTAGACTACTTACAACTATAGAAAGGTAACCAGAAGGAATAAGTGTCTCAGAAACAACCTCTATTTTTAAACAATCTCTACTTTCATACTCTCATGCAGAGGAAATAAAATGACAAAAACAAATTTGATCAACCTTGCATAAATAAAGGTTAAAAACAAAGGATGTAATATAAAATGAAAGGAATAAAAACAAATGTTTAGATTGTTTCATAAATATATTATTAAATTATACAATAAATGTAAATGGGCTGAATTCCCCTATTAAAAAACAACGATCTCAGATTCACAATCACATAATATACCATTTTAAAAATCTTAAAAAAATTGATATATACAAACAAAAAGAAGGAGTGGCAACAATAATATCACTGGGCAAAATCAAAGGTAAAATACACTCATCAAGAATGAACCATTTAATGATAAAATAAAAAAAGAGCTTATCAAATAATAAATCAAAATACATAAATCAGACACCCAGGGGTGAAAGTCTCCCTGGTGACATGGAAAATGACTTCCAGGGATGAATCCAGACCAGGTACCATGGGATCAATAATTCCATCCTGACAAAAATGCAGGAAAAGAAGGGTAACTAATAAAATATCAGTGGCAGAGAGAGTTCTGCTCTGGAGGTTGCTCTTATGTAAGCTTCAGTTAGACCTTGCAATCTAACATAACGTGACAACCCCCAACCAGGACCATTCCAGCTAATGCTAAAGAACACTTAGGGCAATATATAAGATTCCACAAGGGTTCCATGCACTAGAGTAATTTTCCAGAAACCTACAACCTCCAGATGGGTCCCTGGTCTAGATAAGTCCTGAAACTTAGCCCAGCCTCTCCAGAACATCAAACAGTTCTACCTCCCTACCCCATATTAGTGACAGACCCTTCCAATATGAAAAATTTAGAATTGCCATTGCCCAAACACCCCTAAAGAAAGGGATGGAAAGATCAAACTTGATGGTGTAGTTATACAGAGAAGACAGGATTTAACAAATGAATATGAATGCTGAATCATTAAATTAATATCTTTTAGTCTCCAGTATTTTCGAGCAGCTAGAAGTAAAAACCTAAAATTGTGAAATTGCAACCCATGTCAAAGCCAGAACTATGTTCTAAAACTAATTGTGCGGTGCTTTGAAATGTATAGCTTTTTTGTATATATGTTATTTTTCACAAAAAAAAGAAGGAAAAAAGTCTGTTGTGATGATAAAAAAAATACTTAAGCCCTCTAGCCTCCTATATTATGGAACAGCCAGAAGGAAAAATCTGAGAGGATCGTATGGTAACCCATGACAAACCTGGGATCTATCCTGTAACTACTTGTTGAAGAGTGCTTTGAAAACTACTGCTTTTTTATTTCTTTGCTTTGTATATATGTTATACTATAACAATAAAAAAGTTAAAAATTTTTTAAAAAATACATAAATCAAAACCAATTAAGAAATGAAAGGAAAAAATTAAAACACAATCTTCATGGGAGATTTAATAAATGTATTTCAGAGTTTCACAGATTAAACAGGCAAGAAAAAACATAGGAAGAATAGAAGATTTGAATAATACAATCAACAAATTCCATTTTAACTGATATATGTAAAACTTTGCACCTTATAAGCTTCAAATACTCATTTTTCGTTCATGTTCTTCGAATGGTTACTAAACTCAATAGTAAGTATGCCCATTAAAAATTCTTAATATTCCAAAAGAGAAAACTTACAGGTTGCTTTCTTTAGCCATAACCCAACAAATCTAGAAAATTACTATCAAAAAATCCACTCAATCTTTCCCTAAACTTAACTACTAAAAATGTAACAGGATAAACTTACAAATCATCTAAGATTAATAAAAAGAGCAAGACTTCACATTAAAGTAAACAATGCAAAAATCATTGCCACATATACCTAAAGATTGAGAGAAAGATAAAATGAGAAGAGAGTGGGGAATAAAAATAAAAATAACAAATAAATAAATAAATAAAATGAAAGAGGAGGTATAACTGAGAAATTAGGATTTAACAAATGACTGTGACTACTGACTTATTACATAGATATTTCTTTTTAGTGTCTAGTATTTTAGAATAGCCAGAAGGAAATACCTGAAGTTGCTGAACTGTAATCCAATAGCCTTG
This sequence comes from Tamandua tetradactyla, assembly GCF_023851605.1. Lineage (NCBI taxonomy): Eukaryota > Metazoa > Chordata > Mammalia > Pilosa > Myrmecophagidae > Tamandua > Tamandua tetradactyla. Next base: position 89,712,447 of record NC_135334.1, read on the forward strand.
ATCTTTTGATCATGATTGTATAACTACATTGTCAAAAAAAAAAAAAGTCAGTTGCCAGTGTTTATATAAATGGATGTTCTGGATGTTTTGCTCTGTTTCACATATACATTTATCTGACAACACTACACTGTCTTAATTAACCTACTTCTATTGTAAGACTTAAAATTGGATAGAGTGCAATACTACTAATCAAAAGGAGGGAAAGGTAAGGGGTATGGGATGCATGGGTTTTCTTTTTTGCTTTTTCTGAAGTAACGCAAATGTTCTAAGAACTATCATGGTGATGAATGCACAACTATATGATGATGCTGTGAACCACTGTATACTTTGGATGGATTCTATGGTGTGTGACTATATCTCAATAAAATTACCTTAAAAAAATAATAAACAATGCAAAAATCAGGCCTGCGATGTCTTTCCAAAAGTCATAAAGAATACTATAGACTCTAGGATGACAGTAATAGAAGAAAGCTTCTCAGAATTCCTTTAAAATACCTTTGAAAATATGTTATAGCACATATTTACTTGAAGCAGTGCTGTGAGAAACAGGTTACAATCTACGCCATTTTAAAAAGAGTAAGTAATAACAACAAAAAAAGTGCATATATGATATCACGAAAAAGACTTCCATGACTCCCATACACAATGCAAAATAAAACAAACTTCAGCTCACATACACACATGCTTGCTGAAAAAAGGAATGCTTTTGTTTCCAGGTTATCCTAATGTCTATTTCTCGTCTACAGCCTCCAACTGCACTTTATAGCTTAAAAGACACACAAACACAAAACCGTTTTCCCAGTCTCTTCCGTTTGCCTTAGTGCAGAGAGCTTAAACTTAACATCTATCCTTTTATCGTTCATCTCCAATTTCCAAAAATTGTATCTCTCAGTCAAAGGTCCAAATTTGGCTGCACGTGTTGGAGGATTTAATGGAATTTCTCCTTTGCTGAAATTCTGCTACTAATATGGTCCAAAAGTTGAAGTTCCATGTTGTTGACTTGTGCTTCCGCATCAAAGCAGAATGGAAATCTCACTGTCCAGGGAAGATTTTTAAGGCTGACCAGCTCTTAATTTCCAACACGAAGAACAGCTAAGAAGAGATGAAAAAAAAAAACCAAATCTTTTTGGGAGGATGAACAATAACAAAAAGAACTAGGGAAGGGTAAGGAAAGCATTATGCCAAACAAGAAAAACCTTTTCCCAGGAAGCAGTTATTTCATTAAATAGTTAAGTTTTAAAAATATCAACTTTGTGGCCTTAAGAAAAGACAAGAAAGCATTACAACTACTGTTTAATAAAAGACTGATATATCAAAAGCATTAAATCTGTTTTGGAAAGAAAATAATTGGATTTGATGCTCAGAAATCTCATCAGTGATACAGAAGGCAAATTTGACAAATCCTCCTAGCATGAAGATTATCTTATCGTTTTCATTCATTAATTTAAAACAGTATGGCAAACAACAATATGACAGAGAATCAATGTACAATTTAGGAGATAACCAAGAAAATTAATACAAAAATGGAGAAGAAAACCTTCCCAGACCTAAGAGTGTTTCATTATTTTTCAGGGAAAACTAGTAAACAGAGAACTTCAAATCATAACCTGATAAATGTTTCCATTTCCAATGATAAAGAATGCTCCAAGCACACAAGTAGAAAACAAGTTACTTCTGTAGAGGAGAAACTTGGGGACAGCCAGATGAAGATAAAGGGAAGTGCAGATAAAGCAGTTTCTCTGCTGTTTTAACACAAAAAAAAATGTTGTGACCCAGTAATTTTATCCCAAATTATCATTTATCATGCCAAAAAGTAAATAAATATATACCTAAATATCTTTTCAATAAAAAAAACTTGGAAGTACTCTCGAGATTAAAATTCCAGATGAAGTTAGCAGTTGCTGAAAACTGTTTATAAGTATTAAAACCAGTCGGAACTGTAGAAATAACAAATAAAAGCAATGATCCTTAATGAGAAAAGGATTAATACCATTGAGTATTAATACTGTAATTACAGTTTAAAAAAAACAATGCAAGAGACAAAATACAATTTTTTTAAAATACTGTAAGCAAATACATACACTTTTGATTGCTTTAAATGGGACCAAATTAAATTTATAAAAGGGGTGGGTGCAAACAAGCAAGCAAAACTGCTACATTCCTCGTGCTGTATAACTGGGAATAAAACACTTTTATTCTGATTTCTTAAATATGCCTAAGAATATGAAAAATCTTAAGGTAAATCCCAGTAGGAAAGGAAAAAAATAGTCAGTCTACTTTTTAAAACCACCAGACCTCTCTAAGTCAACTCAGCAGGTGAAGTGAATTCTCCTTCCTCCTACATGGGACATGACTCGCCGGGATGAGGGGGATCTGGCATCATGGGATTAACAAAGCCTTCTTGATCAAAAGAGGTAAGAAAGAAATGAGAGAAAATAAAGTTTTAGTGGCTGAGTCAAGAGGCTATCCAGGAGGTTATCCTCATGCATTATATAGATATCCCTTTTACATTTATGGTGTATTGGAGTGACTTAGAGGGAAGTACCTGAAACTGCTGCACTGTATTCCCAGTAGCCTTTGATTCTTGCAGATCATTGTATAACTATATAACTTTCATAATGTGACTTGTGTCTGATGCTCCTTTTATCCAGAGTATGGACAGATGAGTAAAAAAATAAATAAATAATGGGGGGGTAAAGAGTAAAAAAAATTTGAGTAGATTGAAATACTAGTGGTCAATGAGAGGGAGGGGTAAGGGGCTTTTTCTTTTTTCTTTTTATTTCTTTTTCTGAAAATGATCATGGTGATGAATACACAACTATGTGATGATACAGTGAGCCACTGATTATATACTTTGGATGGACTGTATGGTGCATGAAGATATTTCAATAAAATTATTAAAAAAAAAATCACAGACACTGGAAAAACAACAACTATATAGCAAAAGACAAGACTGGGGCAAAGGAGGGAAAGTTACTATGCTAAAGACGAGAGTTCATGGCCAAAAGTTGTATTGGCTTAATTTAAATTTGTTAAGCTCTCTTTCCCAGACTTCTGCCCTTCAGAATTAAGCAGAGATTTCCCTTTTAGGCAGACTTCATTTAAAGTCACATCTATAATATAAGAAACAGAGAAAGAACAAGTGAGAACAAAAGACAGCAATAGTGAGTAAGTGCAAGAACAAGAACAAGTGAGAGCAAATGAGCTAGATCTGCGACAGCTAGGACCCAGAAATGGAGTGCTGCAGCCCTGAAAGTTAGTATAGCTATATATAATAAAAGTTAAGGTGACCGAAAAATAGATCAGGCCTCAATGAGAATTTAAAATGAAGCCCATCTGGCTGGATCTAAGGTAAATTCAGAATGCAGGGTAAAAGATGACAGTGTGTGTACTCTAGACATGCAGCTACTGTATGAGACCAAAGGCAGAGAGGTTTGTTGTGGCTAGAACCTAAATTTTCTGTAACAAATCATCTAAATCAACTTCTCTGGAGAGCTCATTTCAACAACCCAAACTTCTAGAGTCCAGAACAGGAACAAGGCCTTGTAAATCTATACAGCTTAATATAATACCAGCCTATAGCTCAGACTATGGTGGGCTGCTAATTAAAAAGTACTGAGAGGCCCGTGAGGGTTTGAAGGGGGGGAAATATATATATATATTTCATATATATATATATGAAACCCCAGACCCCCCTGAACAATTGGGGACTCCCAAGAAAATAAGCCAAACCCTTGATTTTGAGCCTTGCCCTTATGAAACTTATTTCTGTAGGGGAGACGCTAAGGCCATCCATAACAAGGGTTGCCCTCCCCACTAAGTGGTACAAGCCATTCAGGGATGAAACTCTCCCTGACGACGTGGGGCATGACTCCTGGGGATGAGTCTGGCCCTGGCACTATGGGATCCACATTGCCTCCCTAATCTAACGGGGGAAAAGAAGTGTAATAAAATAAGGTATCAGTGGCCAAGAGAGATCAAATGGAGCCAACAGGCTATTCTAGAGGCTACTTATATATAAGCTGCAGTCAGACAGTGCTAGTTGCCATGGTTTGCTAAATCCCAATCAACATCGCTCCTGTTGACTCTTTTTTTTATAATTTATTTATTTATTAATTAGAAAAATTAACAACAAACAAAAACATTAACATATGATCATTCCGTTCTACATATATAATCAGTAATTACCAATATCATCACATAGTTAGTTGCATATTCATCATTTCTTAGAACATTTGCATCAATTCAGAAAAAGAAATAAAGACAATCCTGTTGACTCTTAAGAACACCTAGGATTCAAACTGAGACTCTATAAAGGTTACACACACTAGGTTTACCCTCCTGGAACATATAATTCCCAGAGGGTTCCTACGTCAGACAGATTCTGAAACTCAGAGGGACCAACCTCTCCAGGATTATCAATTAATTATATCCCCCATCCTTTAGTGTAGACACCACTTCTCAACATGAAAAAAATCCCTAAAGATTGGGAGAAGGATTAAAGGAGAAATAGGAGGCATAACAGAGAAATTGGGATTTGACAAATGAATATGACTGCTGAATCACTATATAAATATTCCCTCTAGCCTCCAATGTTTTGGAGCAGCTAGAAGGAAAAACCTGAGATGGTGGAATGGTAACCCATAACAAACTGTGGGATCTGTTCTGTAACTACCTGTTGAAGTGAGCTTTAAAAATTACTACTTTTTTCTTTCTTTGTCTTGTATATGTTTTACTTTACAATTAAAAAAAAATTTTTTTTAAGTGTACTAAAAAGCTAGAGCTAGAAACAGCTTGAAAGACAAAGACTGACACCTATACACCTCAGCTTGGTTCCTGCCAGATCTTATTAGCATACTGAGTAAAACTTTGATCACTATCATCACCTAAAACAACACTGGAGATGTTAACTTTGATCACTCAGTCAAAGTGATGCCTGCCAGGTTTCTCCATTTTAATATCATCATTTCCCTCTTGGTAATTAATAATATCTTATGGGAAGAAACTTTGAGAATATGTAACATGTAGCTACTTCTCAACCTTTTACCCACTAGTGTTAACATCCATTGATTCTTAACTGAATCAATTGTTGGGATTGCCAAATAGTGATTTTTCAAATTTCACAATTTCTTCTTCATTTAATAGTCAGAATTCTACGAGGAAGAACTGTCCTTTCCTCTTCATTTATTAATTTATCATTATGGATTCATAGACTCATATTTTATTTATGGGCAATAACCAATTACTATCATTATTTTGATGATTATATTGCTGCACAGTTAGGCAGTGGAAGCTCTTCCAGCTTGGCTCCTATGCTACTTGCTATGCCCCATTTTGTTTGTTAGAGCTGCCGGAATATAATATACCAGAAATAGAATAGCTTTTAAAAGGGGAATTTATTAAGTTGCAAGTTTACAGTTATAAAATGTATAAAATGTATAAAAATGTCCAAATTAAGGCATCCAAGGAAAGAAACCTCTTGAGTCAAGAAAGGCCAATGCATCTGGAACACCTATGTCAGCTCGGAAGGCACATGGCAACTGATGTCTGGTAGCTTTCTCTGCCTGTTTCTTCATATGGCTTCCCCGGGGGCTTTTTCTTTCTGCATCTCCAAAGGTCTCTGGCTGTGTGGGCTCTGAAGCTTTTTCCAAAATGGTTCCCTCTTAAAGGACTCCAGTAAGCAACCCCACCTTGAGTGGGTGAAGCACGTTTCCATGGAAACCACCCAATCAAAAGGTCCCACCCAGACATTTGGTGAGGTAAAATAAGCCAGAAACAAAACAGCAAATATTGTAAGAGTGACCTCCAGAGGACCTCTTTTAGTGCTCAGATGTGGCCTCTCTCTATCTCTAAGCCCAGCTCTGAAAGTGAAACCATTGCCCTCCCCCCATATGGGACATGGCATCCAGGGGTGAAAGTCTCCCTAGCAGCATCAGAGATGACTCTCAGGGTTGAGTCTGGCCCTGGCACCATGGGCTCAATAATGTCATCCAGAACAAAAGGGGGAAAAGAAGTGTAACAAATAAGGTATCAATGGCTGAGAGAGTTCAAATAGAGTCAAGAGGCTACTCTGGAGGTCACTCTTCGGTTAGACATGGTTACCTACCATAACTTGCCCAACCCCAACCAAAACCATTCCTGCCAATCCTAAAGTACACCTAGGGCATCATATAAGATTCTCCAAAGGTTCTCTGCACTAAGGTAACTTCAGAAATCTACAATCTACTGATGGCTCCCTAGACCAGATAAGTCCTGAAATACAGAGGGGCCAGCCTCTCCAGAACATCAAATAGTTACATCCCCCCATCCCATATTATTGCCACCCCTTCCAACACGAGAAAGCTAGAATGGGAATAGCACAAATACCCCTAAAGAGTAGAAGAGAGATCAAATGTGATGGTGGAGTTTTACAGAGAAGGTAGGGTTTAACAAACGAGTATGACTGCTAAATCATTATATTGATATTTGTTTTAGTCTCCAATGTCTTAGGGCAGCTAGAAATAAAAATCTAAAATTGTGGAACTGTTACCCATACCAAACTCTGAAATCTGTTCTAATTGTTGTGAGGTGCTTTAAAATTTATTGTTTTGTGTTATTTTTCACACAAAAAAGCCAATTGCCATGATAAATATACAGCTATATGATGATGTGAACCATTGATTGTCCTCTTTGGACGATTACATGGCATGTGAATATATAATATATATCAATAAAAAATATTAAAAAGTCACATTTCCATGGAAACTACTTAATCAAAAGATCCCATCTAGCAATACTGAATCAGGGTTAAAGAACACAGCTTTTCTGAGGCACACAACAGTTTCAAACCAGCACGTATGTTCTATTTCATTTTTTAAGCATTTCCTTATTTTCCGGCCCTACAAGATGCTCCAACCTCAGCTTGTACTTTTCCCTACCACAGCCTTGGGATCAGCCATTTCCAAGAAACCTTGGTATTTAGAAAACAAGATCTAGAATGGTATTTACAAAACAAGATCTAGAGCAAGGTGTTCTCACTGCTAATGGGCTGTCATTTTTTCTAGGCCCTCCTCACAGAAATGACGGATAGAACTAAAAAAATGTGGTTGTACCCATACACATACATCTACTTCTATAAAATGATTTTTTAAATCACATTTGTCATCACTTGATTTTATTTGTGTATGTGTGCATGTATGTGTGTTTCAGAAGGGTGATGGTCCCATTTTAGTTTTTAGGCTGCTAAAGAAAATCCATGAGATGGGTTGGTTTAAATAATGGGAATTTATTAGCTTATAGTTTTGAGGCTAAAAGAAAGTCCAAATAAAAGCATCATCAAGGCAATGCTTTCTTCAAAAAGCCAGCATTCTAGTGCTGGCTGCCAGCGATCCTTGGCTCCCGTGTCACACAGCAAGCCAAACAATGTCACCTTCTTGATCTCTTCCATCTCTTCCAGGTTTCATTTCAGCTTCTTGTTTCTTGTGGCTTTCTCTCTGTCTGAATTTCATTCTCTTATGAAGGACTCTGTAATAGGAGTAGATTAAGACCCATCCTGATTGACAGAAGATCCTTCCCTAGATACTTCCTGCATAACTACACCTCTAATCCTGAGTTGCACAGAAATTGCCCACTGGTTCAATATTCAGTTAAACCCTCACACGGAACAATATTCTCTGGACTCAGTTTCTGGAAACTCTGAATTTTCCAAACCATCAATTCCTTGTTTCTTTATGCCCAGGACTTAAGTACTCAGCTTATTCCTTTGCTCTCTCATTTCACTATAAACTGCAAGGAGAAACCAGGCTGCACTTTCCACTCTTAGCTAGCAAATCTCCTCAGCTAAATATCCAAGATCACCACTCTCAAGTTCTGCCTTCCAACTGACATCAGAACTCAATTTTGCCAAGTTTTCAGCTACTTGAAAACAAGAATCACATTTACTCGTTTCCAGAACCCATCCATCATTTCCTTCTAAGACATCATTGGAAGTAACTTTAGTATCCATATTTCTACCAACAGTCTCTTTGAAGAGACTGTTGGAACAATGAGAATTTATTAGCCTACAGTTCTGAGGCTAAAGGAAAGTTCAGATCTTGTTTTGTAAATACCATTCAAGATCTTGTTTTCTAAATACCAGGTTTCTTGGAAATGGCTGATCCCAAGGCTGTGGTAGGGAAAAGTACAAGCTGAGGTTGGAGCATCTTGTAGGGCCAGAAAATAAGGAAATGCTTAAAAAATGAAATAGAACGTACGTGCTGGTTTGAAACTGTTGTGTTCCTCAGTATGCTTTCTTCCTCAGAACTGGCATTCTGGCGCTAGCTACCAGTGATCCTTGGCTCCTATATCACATGGCAAGGCACCTGGCAGCATCTCCTGATCTCTTCCATCACTTCCCAGTTCCATTTGAGCTTCTTGCTTCCTGTGGCTTTCACGCTCTCTGTGTGAATTTCATTCTCTTATGAAGGACTCTAGTAAAAGGATTAAGACCCATCCTGATAGAGGTGAGACACATTTTAACTGACTTAACCTCATCAAAAGGTCCTACTTACGAAGGGTTTACACCCACAGGAATGGATTTAAAAATACCAAAAAAAATGCATAAACTGAATCTAATCTGAGAAAACATCAGACAAACCCAAACCAAGAGAATTTTACCAATAAGTCACCTGTATTCTTAAAAAAAAAAAAAAAAAAAAAATACAAGGACTGATGAACTATCCAAATTATAGAAGAAAAAAGAGATGCAGAAACAGAATGCAATGCATAATCTGAAATCTTCTTTTGTTATAAAGGACATTATTGAGACAACTGACAAAATCTGAAGAAGTTTTACATTTTGGATAATAGTAATGTATCAATGTTAATTTCTGATCATGGTTACAAATTTTATGGAAGTACATGCCCTTTACTTTTAGAAAATACAGGTTTTGGAGGGTTTTATTTTAGGAAATATCCTGATATATTTAAAGATAAAGGGGGACATTATGTCTTCAATTTACTGTCAAGTGGTTGAAAAGAAAACCTGTGTGTACAGGTACGGGGGAGAAGGACAAAGCAAATATGGGAAAATGCTAGCATTTGGGAAATCTGGGTAATGTCTTTTAAAAAATAAACATGGGGCATCAGACCTTTATTTACAGCGTATACAGACCCTTTTCTCCCCCTCCCCCCAAAAAAATCATCATATGAGGTAACAATATATTAACTGGCAATATTAAACTATTAACAAATACAAACAATAATAAGTCCTATGACTATAAGAGTTTTAACTAATCTATGATTCAACGCTATGTAACCAATAAAAATCATATAGCTTTTATAAAATACTAAAAAAAAAATTTGCAAGGACACTGAAAAACTCAGTCTAATTATGGCTCCAGTAGCACAATTTTAGACAACCTGTATTTCTTTGTTTCTCTCAAAACCACACAGAAAATATGTGAATAAATACATAAAGCTTTGTCCTTTTTATGAAAGACAGACACATTTTTCTTTGGGAAATAGAAATAAATCAAAGGTCTACCAAGGACATTAGTATAAACTAAGTTTCAATTCCAAACAGATTCAGTTGTTCTAGTCAAAGTAACTCAAGATCAAGGCCTTTCAAGAAGATTCAATAACTATTAACTCCATCTTGTCTCTACAGGTAGAGTGAAAATCTTTTTACTCTATCACTTTTTAGGAAGGAAGGCACAGCAGAACTAATACACTAGAATGCTTGTATTTCTACACACCCAAAAAAAGGAATGCATGCTCACATGGCAACACAAAATCCATTTCAATCTTACGAGAGTAATTTTAATTTGGAAAAGGAAACTTTAGAAAGTTTTTTAAAAAAAGTGCTTTAAGAAAGACTCTTTCCATCTTTCCCCCACTTAAGTTACTAATTTATTTTCCTATTGAATTAGTCGGATAATTTTCATTTCAAAGCTTAGGATAGACCCATGACATTTCAGCAACACAGACGAATTAAAGTCTCATCCCATACATAGCAATCTGTTATCACTTTGTTTTCTCATGGATTATATCAAGAAAGGAGCATTCTTGACCTACTCAACAGAATCGCCCCCATTATACACCTGCAACTTCGCTACTCGAAGACAAACAGACAATATCTATGTGTGTGTGTATAATTATTTATTAGGAAATGACAGCAAGGCCATTTCAACTCTTCCCTCAACAAGGAAATCTCTAGGATGTACCACCAAGGGGAGAAGTGTGCAATGTTAGGAATTCATTTGTAAATTACTCTGAAAATATAAAGCAAGAATGTATAAAGTAAAACTAGGACTATATACAGAGTTTCAAATTCACAGTTAAAAGTAAACAGTTATTTTAAGTGACTTCTAATTGCAGGAAGAGTCCTCAAGATGTAGCAATTGAATACCAATTCAGGAATCTAAACTCACAACCTTCACACATGGAACAATCAGCTATTAACAAAAATGAAGTCTTGAAATCTCTCCTAGGATCTGTGCCCCGGCATTTAGCAAGAGAGAACCCATAGATAGAAAAGCAATGTTTGAGTCAGGTCTAGACTGAAAGGTTATAAGACTGACTAAAATTCAAGATGTGAGCAATACACTAACTCCCACATAATTCAAAATTTGTCAAACTCCTAAATAAAAAGTCAGGATACTAACCACAATGAGATACCACTTCACACCCATTAGGATGGCTATTATTAAACAAACAGAAAATACCAAGTGTTGACAAGGATGAGGGAAAAGCTGGAGCCCTTGTACACTGCTGTTGGGAGTGTAAAATGATGTAACCACTGTGGAAAAGAGTTTGGTGGTTCCAAAGTTAAACATAGAATTATCATATGATCTGGCAATCCCACTTCAAGATATATACTTAAAAAAACTGAAAGCAGGGACTCAAAAGGTACTTGCTCCCTTGTGTTCATAGCAGCATTCATCACAACAGTCAATAGGTAGAAACAATCCAAGCTTCCATCAACTGATAAATAAGCAAAATATGGTGTATCTGCACAGTGGAATATTACTCAGCCATGAAAAGGAATGGAGTTCTGGAATTGACAACGTGATCCTTGAAAATACTGCACTAAATGAAATAAGCCAGACACAAAAGGGCAAATACTGTATGATTCCACTTCTATGAAATATCTAGAATAAGCAAATCCAGGGAAGAAAGTAGATTAGAGTTTACCAGAGATGGGAGTGACAGAGGGTGAGGGTGAGTTGCTCAATGGGCACAGAGTTTCTATTTGGAATGATAAAAAAAAAAAAGTTTTGGTAATGGATGGAGGTAATAGTAACACCAGATTGTGAATGCTATTAATGCCACTGAAAAACAACCGTAAAAATGGTTAGAATGGCAAAAAATAAAACCCCAATGATTATTCCATTATTTCCTAAAACCAATTCCAAGTTGATTTAAAAAAAAGTTTCCCCAACTCAAAACAAAATCAGCATTTATCACTTAAATATCAAACAAAACTAAGGAGTGGAGTGCAGGATTGGAGGGTGGAGTGAAGATTTAAAATAGCACATCAGATTATGACAAGGAAAAATGAATAAATCACAAGTTTTGACACCAAAATAAGGAAATAACAGGAGCACACAAAACTAGGTAACAATTATTACTTACTTACTCTGTAGGTGGCACTGTGCTGAATGACTTACATGCATTATTTTATTTACTCCCCAAACCGCAGGATACTGTATTATTCTCCCTTTTAATATGGGGAAACTGAGAACCTAAGAAAATTGAAACTGAGAACCTAAGAAAATTGACCACAGCTAGGTAAGTAAGAAAGACTCTGAATTTCAAAGATGCAGATTTGTTCACCCAAGCCCAACATTTAGCAGAGAAGAAAATGAAGCCTTGAAGAGATTAAGCAATTCTCCCAGTCACCTGGAGAAAGTGATCTACAACATTCCATTTTGCACAATGTTAAGATCATTTCCTACCTAGAGTTTACTCATCATTTAGGTATTCCATTTACCAACAGAACTTAAAAGGACTGTTTTCAAAAGTAATGAACAACAAAAAACAAGGAGTACGTTAACACACACTTTTTTGTTTATTTGGGGGATTTTTTTTTCTATTTTTTTTACATATACACTTTTAACAACATAATACCTTGCATTCTTTTATCACCCATGGGTATAGTGTGAACCTCTATATTCATTGTTAAAGAGGTAAAGGCACCGCAATTAAATAAAGATGACTTTAATTTCCTAATTTTCCAGCTGTTCATTGCACAGAATGAACTAAAACTGAGAACTAAGAAAGTCAAGGCTAGAAGCAAGGGGGTTTTAAGTTCTCCACGCCCAAATTTGTTAATCATATTTTTCTGTTCAAGACAATTTAAGAGAAAAAGTATTTTCTGAAAACTGTAAAAACAGATTGTTATTTTAGGTATCCTATAAAATAAATAAATAAAAAACAACTGTGCCTCCTAATTTCCTACAAAGAGAACTGACTTTCCCTTGGCAAGGTGATTATTCTTCTGCTCTCTCCTCTCCCTCCAACTACTGGACAAACACAGCAGGATGGATTTTAACTTCCCAAGGCTCAGACATATAAACTGTTGTCCTGACAAGTGTAGGTAATAAGCGCCATTATTTTCATCATCTAAGACTGATATAATAACAGCCATAATAACATAGGTAAGCCTTAATATGTTCTAGACATTGTTCTCTGCCCCTGACAAGTCACCTTGTTTAACTCTCATGTCCACTGTATGAGATACTTTTTAAAATTATTTCCCCGGTTTACAGATAAGGAAAACTGAGTTACAGAAAGGTTAAGTAATATGCCTTAACTTACATATTGTGCAAGTGGCAGAGGTGGGACTGATTCTATGCAGTTCAGTCCTACCTCTGCCTGACTCCTGTCTCCCCAGAAAGTCTGAACTTGAGAGTCCAAATTCCTCTCCCCTTTACTGGCCCCAAGTCATGTGCTTTTCCACTGCCTCCCTCGCCTGCCTCCTCTCTCGGAGCTCCTTACTTACATATGACATATACTCACTCTTTCTCCTCACCACTAAGCCTACGCAGTATTTCTATCAACTCTTCCCAAACTGACCTTCCTGTGATACTGAACTCCCTTTGTACTTACTGTGTGTTACGAAACTTGTACACATTCACACTTACAATAATAGGTACCTTTAACTGAGCACATACTAAGTCCTAGACACAATGCTAGAAACTTTCCCATAATTTAAAGAGTTATAATAAATGTGCAATTGGACCCATTTTACTGATGAGAAAATTGAAGCTCAGAGAGGCTAAATATCTTAGAAATGTTCTCAGAGACAGTAAATGCCAGCGCAAAAGACGTGCTCAATTCTGTGTGACTCAAGGTTCATACTCTTTCTCTATGTACATACACATGTCTTTCTCATGCACTTCTTTCTAGAGCATCTAGATACAGTACTATTCATAAAGAAAGCATTTCGTCAGCTAACGAATTTCAGAAAATCATAAGGAAGGCAGCAATCGCTGTATTTTAATGGTCTCTAATGCTATTTCCCCCAAAACAAAAAATTCCAATACCTTAATAACTAGTTTACAGACTCAGTGCTTTCCCTGGCTCCGTCCAAAAAGTTAAGAAACATTTGTAGCTTACATATTTTAGGTAACATTTTTTATCAATACTGGAAATCAGGATTATTCTCCTCCGCACTAACCATAAAACTACAATCCCCAGAGAAAAGTATAAATTGTTTTGCTTTGCTATCAGTTGGTCTTTCTTGGCCCTAGAGAAATGGCAACATAACAGCATCCCTGATTCTGCAGCCTGTTAACACTAAAACCAATCTCGCCTCTTAGTGTGATTTTTTTAAAACCCACTAAAGACCATGTTGTAAATGCTCACTACATAAACATCCTCTCTTCCTGGATACATAGGTTTTCTGCAGTAACCCTCTAAATTTCACCCAAAGTGCTAAAATAGTTTTAATCTCTTGGCATGTTACAGCAGCAAGTATTGCTCCTTAGCCAATGTGAAAGGTGATGATCACATTTCTGTTACAGTTCTCTGTATTTTAATGTCACTATAAACATTAGGTGAAATAAAATAAGCTATTCAAGTATTCCAATTGATGACAAATGGGTGAAACGGAAACCAGAAATAAAATAAATATTGCACCAAAGCTTCTTAACAATACTCTTGCTATGAATAAGAATGCCTTTGTTACCCCATAAAACGTTCTACCTTGGTTCTTTCCCAGTAAATGCCACACCTTCTATATTGACAAAAGCATAAAGATATTCGGGTTTCTCTTAAAAAAAAAAAAAAGATCACTCAAGCCTCGCACCAAAAGCAAAGTCAAAGCATGAAGAATTCCACCTCCTTTTTCTTTACCACAACCCCTGACTTTCGGCCTCTAGCAACAAGAAAGGGGTGGGGAGGGGAGGGGTGAGGGTGGTTGTAACACAGAACACACGCCTCAATCATCTCTTAGCCTGGCCCATCCCAAACTTCACCTTGGCACAGCGAAAAGCCTGAAGACACCAGAAATTCCTAGGAAATGGTCTCACCCTTATCGGAGAACATTTTTAACTTCCTAGAAGCCACTCATGTCCCTCGGGATTATCACACACCCCTACCCAAACATATTACCTAAGAGATGACTTAAAAGAAAAGCACAAACACACACAAAGAAAAAACACACTGCTAGACGCGGGCAGCTCCGGCTCAGACTGCGCGAAGCCCGGAGACCACGCGGAGCCGCGGCCAAGTTGCCACCGCGATCGCACCGCCGGAGCAGGAGGCAGCCGGGAGGCGGCAAGGCCACCGGCACTGCGGGGCTCCAGCCACACGTCGGACGCCGGGGCCCACGGGGCAGGAAGCCCGGCTCGACGGCGCTGCCTCTCCGGAGGGCTCCGGCCCCGGTCAGAGCGATAAGGTAGATCGGCGCTTCCCACCCTACCAGCTCCGCCCTCCCGCCACATTCCTGAGAAGACGGGCTCCCGGGACGCCGACCCGGGCGCCGGGCAGGCAGGAGCGCCGCGCCGCAGCCGCCGGGCAGGAGAACAGAGCCGGCCCCGCGCCCACCCGCCCTCCGCCCCGGGCCCGCGCGGCGCCTCCGGGGCGGGGTTGCGGCGCCCGCCCCGCCACAGGTAGCGAGCCCCCGCCCGCCGCCGCCCCGGCGCCCCGGCAGGCCCGCTTCCAGGCACCTGGATGAACTGGATCGTGAGCGCCGATTTGCCCACGCCGCCCCCGCCGACCACCACGAGCCGGTACTTCTCCTGGCCGGAGCCGTCCCGCCAGCCGGTCGCGGCCATGGGGACACCGCCGAGCCCAGCCCGGCCGCGCCGAGCCGTCGCCACCCGCCCTAGGCCCGGCTCCGGGGACGTGTGCGGGCTGCGGACGAGTAGCCGGGCGGGGGTCCTGGGCGCCGGGAGCTGCGAGGAGGGCCGGTCCACGCGGAAGCGCGGCGCCCGGGGCTGGCCGGTCCCGCCCAAGGCGCGGAGAAGCGGGGTGTCCGCCGGAGCCAGGGGCGGCAGCAGCCGGGGGGCGCGCTCCTCTACCCGTCTCCGCAGCTCCAGCCGAACGCAGCCTCCAGCGCCGCTACAAATGGCCGTCTGGGGGCCGGGCTGCCGGGCTGAGGTTCTGCATATGTATGAGGGGGCGGGGGAGGGAGCGGGGCGGGGCCGCAATGGCCTGGCGCTGAGATTCGGGAGTTGGCTGAGACTTCATACCCCTACCGAGGTGCCCCTCCAATCCCTTGACTCTGTGTGTGTTTGGCTGAGAGAGAGAACGTGTGTGTGTATGTGTGTGTGTGTGTGCGTGTGCGTGCGTGTAGGAGTGTGGAAGAGGGTGTCAGTGACTGGGTGTGACCATAATTGTATATGTCAGGGATTATGTGGATGAAAAATACATTATGTGACAGCATGTGTGTGAAAAATGGAGCTGTTGTCATCTTAGTTTAATTTGTAGAGAGCAAATATCGTGTTTGAAGAGTACAGACAGTGACTGTGGTTGCATGAAAAATCCAGTATGTGACAGTGATTGAGGATTAGAGCTGTCACAGACATTGTGTGTGTGATGCGCTTGCAGAGGTCACCGTGTGTGAGGAATGTGACAGTGACTGAGTGTGAGGAATAAGTCACAGTGACTGAGCTTGTGCAGACAAGAGTGAAAGTGAGAGATTTTGTATGTGTCTGGAGAGTATCTAAGAGGCTGCGTTTATGTGTAAAAAATATGTGGTCATTGTATTTGGGGAGTATGAATGTGAGAAATTGATTTTTACCTATTGAACACACTAAAAAGAGTGTCCCTGCCCTCCGAAATGGGGGAGACAGCCTGGGTAAGGAGCAAATCATCAGACACAATGATAAAGGCTATAACTGCATAAGCACTCGGTTGCACATGTGCCCATAGGAGAGGCACTCATTCAATCCAGAGTTGGCTGGTCAGAGAACTTAAGGATAAATAAGATCGATGAATAATTAATTGGAAGAAAAGAATCACAGGGAGAGGAAATCACATATGCAAAAGCCAGAGGAGAGAAGGAAGGATTGTCATATGATTTTGAATGTTGCAGGAGATTGCATGATGGTGATAATGAATGAAAAGTGATTATTTCTGTATATCAGTTTAACCAAATGTAACAGTAATCACAGCTCTATGTAGAAGATCTGGAGCCAAATCTGGATTCAAATCTCACCTCTGCCACTGATGGTGTGACGTTAGGAACTTAACCTCTGTGCTTTGGTTTCCTCCTCTCTAAAATAAGGATAATAAGACTACTTACCTCATGGGTAGGTAATAAGAATTTTACTAAGCATCGAATGAATCAATACATGTAAAGCACATAAAACAGTGTCTGGCATGTGGTAAGCCTCTCTGAAAGTTTTGGAACATGACTCCAAGTTCCTGGACACTACTTAGTGACCTTGGTGACTTGCTTGGGATCAGTAGAATGCAGTGAAAGAGATGCTGCATAACTTTAGAGGCAGCTCCAGAGAGCTCATGCAGCTTCCCCTTGTTCTCTTGGATGCTGACCATGGGGGAAACAAAGTAAGAAGTTTGAATTACCCTGAGACTGCCATGCTGAAGAGGCCAGATACAGACATGACAGTTCAAAGTCTAGCTGAGCTCCCAGCAGACCATTAGCTGGTCCTGACATCAAGTACCAGCCATCTGAGTGAGCCATCTTGGACACCCAGCCTGGTCAATCTTTAGACAACCACAAACCCAGTCGGCACCTGACTGCAACTGCATGAAAGACCCAGTCAATAACTGTCCTTCAGTGTGTAAGTATGAAGAGCACCCAAACAGCTTTTACCCAAATTCACCTGTTATGAACGTTTTACCCCACTAGCGTTGTCATTCTCCTCTAGACAGGTAGATGATAGAGATATATGTTTTTTCCTGAACCATTTAAG
Source organism: Tamandua tetradactyla (assembly GCF_023851605.1). Lineage (NCBI taxonomy): Eukaryota > Metazoa > Chordata > Mammalia > Pilosa > Myrmecophagidae > Tamandua > Tamandua tetradactyla. Next base: position 89,729,792 of record NC_135334.1, read on the forward strand.
GATAAGTATCCTACATCCTGACTCTTTACCCCTAAATACTTCAGTGTGTATTTCTTAAGAATAGTGATTTTCACAGAGCAATAACACAGTTATCAACTCAGTAAATTTAACATTGATATGGATACTTTAATCTAATTTAGAATGCACACTCCAATTTTGTCAGTTGACTCAATGATGACCTTTAGGGCATTTTTCCCCTTCAGTAAAGGACCAAATCTAGGGTCAGGTGTTGAATTACTTGCCAAGTCTCCTTTGCTTCTTTTAATATCTTATAAAATGGTGGCTTTAAGTAGGTTGGGGTTTAGGGATATTTGTTATGCAACAGTAATAACCAGAATATATGACATATATTATTATCAATGTGGAAAGAGAAAGTAGAAAATGAAGAGAGAAAGAAAAGAGGAGCCCATGACAAGAGAAGACTGAGAAATGCCCAAGAAAGGGCCAACTATACTCCCTGCAGATACCTCTCAGTGTCTGCCTACCCCTGCAATGAACCATAATTCCTCAGGACCACATCTTCATCTACTCTATCCCTTTCTTTATTGACTGGACTCAAAGCTGAGTGTTCAGCAAGTACGAAGCCCATGTGCTCAACCCCACCCAAACAGCATATTCCAAAGCACTTTCTTGTCCTTAGAAAACACTCCAAAAACCCTTAGCAAGAAAGAAACTGCCCTGTAAACTAAATCACTACAGAAATAGAAGATGGGAGAGAAAGAGCTAGTTGTGTCTTTCAAGCTTAATTATTAAAGTGCTTTTTTTCATTTTAACCTGAAAAGATTCCTTCTCGAGTATCTGGGAGACAATAGGGAAATATATAAATCTCTTCTAGAGAAGAATGACCCAGACCCTTGGAAAGAATGATAGAGATAACCCCACTTACCTGACAGAAAGAAATCGTGTGACTCGGGAAGGAATTTCCCAACATCACTCAACAAGTTGTTTGCAGGAATTAGGACACAGGTCTCCTGACTCCTCTGCTCAGGGCTAAAGCTGGATGTTATCCAGATTCCAACAGAGCCTCAGAACACAGAGCAGAGACAGTGCTGAAGCTGCCAGTCAAGACCAGGGCTGCTGATTCCATCATTTTGACTGAAATTGAATAACTGTCTGGCTAACGTATTGTCAAGAGATTTTGACAGGCAGATTCAGAGCCACATTTGTCCCACAGAATTGTTTGGGCACATAACTAAATTTTTTAAAAATTGAATTGATTGCCAACATTAAAAAATAGATACTTCACATAAAAATCTGGATTTCTAACTCTTCTTGAAAAATCCAATTGGAATATATAACCACACTGGGCTGGCACTGTCATATGGCAATAACTGGCTAAAAGTAAGGACTGACTGTCCTTTAGAAGAGGTATCAATGCTCCTATTCATCAGAGACCCCAGCCAGCTTTTTGTAACACGGCCCACCTATTTCATTTTAATGTTACCTGCCAGACCTTTGTGGGCATGAGGAGTTTGCAAATCCTACTACTATATACCAGTGTTTTCTACCTAGGATGCATATTGAATCACCTGTTGAGACTTTTAAAATGAAGAGCCTGGGCTCCACCCCAGACCTGCTCCATGAGACTCTCTAAGGTTGCAGACTCAGAAAATGTACTTTTAAAAAATATCCAAAGTGGCCCTGAGATGCTACCAAGATTAAGAACTACTGGAGGAGAATGGACTCATGTTCACTCTTTATTTCAGGACAAACAGTCATTTTCTCATCTGGAGTGTTGGTTACTCATCATCTCTAAAAACCACTGGCCCAAATGGTATCCCTGGCCCATCCCAAAGGAAGGATTTGGAGATGGAGTGAGGAGGGGGGCCCTAAACCCAATATTCCCCCGACCTCATCTATAGCTGAGTCAGACAGAGCCCACACTTGGTGACCAAAGAAGGCCAAGCCCCCGGAGAAAAGAGGATGCAATCCTTATCCTGGCTAATGGAAGAGCATCATCCACTTATTTCCTTAATGGGCCACAGCTTCTAATGTGAATGAATGGCTGGTGCAGAACGAAACAGCCCAGCAGGAGCTGCAGGCATGTGAGATGAGACAGCCGCACAAATCTATTCCTTGTTTAAAGATCATGCTGCTAAAAATAGAAACTGAAACACACACTCAGGCGTGTGCACACACACACACAGCCCCGAGGAAGGCCACGACAGAGCTGGCAGAATCCAGAGCTTAGTGGAGGATCAGCTGAGAATCACAGAACCTTAGAGCAGGAAAACCACCCCTCAATCATCCCCTCTAAAGCTCTCGTTTTACAGATGGGATAGCAAAGGCCCAGAGAAGAGAAGGGTGATTCCCAGTGTCGCCTAGAGGTAGAGCAAAAGCACCACTTGAACACAAATCCAGTTTCCCAGCCCGGGGCCCATCCAAGTGTAGCACCCTGCTTTAGTCCAGCAGGCTGGGCAGTGGGAAAAGCCCCACTCTCCTCGGGGCACAGCTTCCAGGAAGACTAAGGCAAGGGTGTCCACCACAGTATTTTTTAAAATAATGAAAAACTGGAAACTAATTAAATCGCCACAACAGAGGCTTCATTAAATAAATGATGATATGGCCATACCAGGAAATACTATGTGGCCATTAACAGTAATTTTTATTTATATAAGGAAAAAAAATTTTTGTCTATATAAGAAAATGTTAATAATATATCAAGTTAGAAGAGAAGGATACAAAACAGGGTGTACAGTATAATTCCAATTGTTATAAAAAGATATATATTTATACCACTACCACTTATCGAGCACTTTCCATGAACCTGGCACTCTGCTAATCACTTAAAATGCATTATCCAATTTAATCCACACACACCCATCTGAAATGGGTTCTACCATTATTTGCATTTTACAAAGAAACTGCAATGCAGAGATGTCATCCAACCAGTAAGTGGCAGAATGCATATTTGAACCCCAAGATTCTGTGTTCCAGGGCTTTTGCAGTTAACCACTATGCATGGATTTAAAAACAACAACAACAAAAATTAGCTGGATATTCAGTTGTCCTAGATTGTGAGATCACAGGTAAGTTTTATTGTCTATGCTTTGCTTTTTTTCTTTTCTATATTACTGTTTAATCAGAAAAATATATAAAATTATGTTTTTGAAGAATTTTTAATGTTATAGGGGAAAGTAGGAGTGAAAGTTGTGCACATCTGATCTAACTATGTAAAATTAGAGGGTAGTTAGGTAATCTGGAAGAGAGAATTAACCATTCCAGGAAGAATGACTCTCAGAGTCAATACATAGTAAATACTTATGACCTCAATCTCTCACTCACTCGGGTTGAGTGATGGCTCAACTGTGATGGCTGCTTTTGTTTGCTCCCTGCACCAGCTTTCCAAAGAGAGGCTTGTGCCTACTGCTCGAAGGGGGCTGCTCCCTGCAAATTGAGCCTCTCTAGCAGGCCTGGTTTATCAAGCTTCAAACTGGTCTTTTTTTGAGTCATACTCCTTACCAGGACTGTGACCATGGCTGTTTTAAAGATTTTGTGAAGAATTCAGAAAAGGCCAAAAGAGAACAGCCAAAGTGGAAAAGAGAAGAGGGAAGAGGGAAAACCATTCTTCCTTCAAATGACACACTGGGACATCTCTAGCCTTCAGAGCAGGAGGGCACAGTTTCAAATGCAGCTATACGGATTTAGGTTAGACAGCTGGCAGATCCTGATAATAAGGCAAGGTAGCTAGCTCCTAGGAAACTTTCTAAAATGCAGTGGTTTCTAGGCCCTGTCCCTATTCCACCTAATTATACTGTTTCAGGTGAGAACTGAAAGGAAATGCTTTGTAACTGTAATCTTCCCTCCTGTCCCCCATGGGGCAAGGGATTCTTCCGTCTCCCACAGGCACAACACCCAGTGGTCTGGTGAGAACAAAAACAGTTTTCTTACTAGGACACTCAGGAGCCCTGGAGAGGGAGAGAGAGAGACATGGCATCCTAGTGTCCTAGAATATTCGATCAGGAAGGAGCCCGGGAGATCTACTCCAACCTCCATGTATTAATCAGTGTTGAATCATTAAAGGGCCAATAAATAGTACCCCTCTTCCTCACCCAATTTCTAAGCCAATTTAGAAATAGGGCACACTGACCAACAGCTGGAAACAGAATGTCAGCTTTATTACTGCTAAAAGCTAGACTGAAGGATATGGCTTGGATGGGATATCCTTCCCAAGGTCAAATGGGCTTGTTTACACTGTTTCCTAGAATAAATTTACTACCTAGTTACAGGCAGGGCTGAAAACCTGCAGGCCCTATCTTCTGGGGATCTGCCTCCATAAAACTTGCGGCACATAGAGGAACACAAGATATTTACCCCCTATAATCAGGCTGACTCACAAAGAGAACAAAAAGAAGAATTAAACTGAACATCCTAGTCATTCTTCCAGATTCACTAAATCAGATAACTCATATCTTCTCCTGGAGGAAGAATGAACAAGGGGTGGGGAGAGAGACAGGGGTACTACTCGAGTGATTTTCAGATTTAAGTGGGCATCAGAATCACCTGCCTTATTAAATCACAGATCATTAGATCTGGGGCAGGGCCTGATCATTTGTGTTTTGTAACCAGTTCTCCAGTGGTGCTGAAGCGATTGATTTACGGACCATTCTTTGAGGACCCACCACTCTAAGGAAATCTCTTCACATGGAAGCCTAAGAAGTGAGAGCAGGTGTTCCCCTTGATGGTCGGGACTTGACTGGTTACTGTGACAGAAACCCAACTGAAATTGAAATGAAAAAGGGTATTTATTGGTTCACATAAGGAAACGATATAACAGCAGATCTTCCAAATACACCACTTGTATTAGAGTCGTTAACACAGAGATATGCTTTTTTGGGGAACCCAAATCAAGACATACACACTCTTTTGAAATATAATCTTGCAATAGCTAATAAAATAGCAAATTCACATGCTCTTTAACTTAAATCTAACTCTAAGAACTTATTCAACTGGTGAATTCACACATGTGCCAAATAGCATATGTAAGGCTATTCACTGAAGCAACGTATATAACAGAAGGAGACTGACACTATTTAAATGCCTATTAGAGGACTAGACAAATAAATTAATGAAGGTAACTCCTAAATGACATACTATACAGCCAAAATAAAAAAAAGATTGAAGATTTTCTACTGATTTGGAACAATCTTCAAAATTTATTGAATGGAAAAAAAAAACCCAAGATGTAAAAAAAGTATGTATAATACACTACCATTTGTGTAAAAAGAAAAGCATATATAAATATATTTTTTTGCTCTATTCATACAGACTCCAGATCTGAGACTTACAAACCCTCTCTCATTCTGGATCTTGCTTTTCCTCCCTTGGCTTCTTTCCCTTTGACTCTTCACTTCTTTTTGTTTCCTGCTTTAGTCTCTAGTTCAGCTTTTCTGTCTCTGTTTCAGTTGTTCTCTTTCTTTTTGTTTCTCTTTCAATTGTCTAAGGTTCTTTCTCTCTTCATTTTACTCACATTTCTCTCAATAACAAGCCCCAGCCTCCCCGGGAGATTTTCTTTGCATTACTAAAACCCCAAACAAAAAAACACCCAAGGGCCTGGCTTATTCACAAGAGCATATGAATCTAAAAGCCAATGTGATAATTCAGATTCATATTTTTATACCATACACAAAAATATATCTCAGATGGATTAAGGAGTTAAATATATCCAAAGCAAATCACAGAAAAACTGGAAGGAAATTGAATTCACTATTTATCAGATCTTTGCAGAATGATAACTTTTAAGGCACCAAAGCAAAAGAAGAAATCACAAAGGAAAAGATGAACAGATTTTACTGCACAGAAATGTGAAGCTACTGTGCAAAGAAAAGTAACAAGATAAAAATAAAAAAGAAAAATAGACTAGGAAAATGTTTGGCGCATGCATCAAAGAATGAATATCTAAATCATATGAAGTTCATATCTTAAAAAGAAAAATTAAAGCTTGATTAAACAGATATTTCCCATAAATAGAAATATATTTACATGCCAACATAAGGGGAAATGTTCAGCTTCTTATTTTTATGCATTTGCAAATTAAAACATTATTAGGAACCATTTCCTTACCAGTATACTAGCAAAAATTAAAGCAATGATAATACCCAATGCTTGCGGTGACATAAATTTACAAAAGTACTTTCAGAGAGCTATTTGGCAATAATTATCAATAAACTAAAATATTTGTACCTTTGTCCCTTAATTTCATTCCAAGGAATTTATCTTAAGGCAGAAGATTTCAAACGTGCTCCTTGCAATCCCACAAGTTCTGCAGAATTGTCTCCGGAGCTGCTAGAATGGTTATTCATTAGCCAGCAACTAACCCTAACTATTTTAAGCAAAAAGGCATATACACTTGGAAAACACAGAGGCTCACAGAATCGGTGGGATGAGGTTCCAAAAACAGACAAGACATGAGAATTTCAGAGAGCTGGACAGCTGGAACCACCACACAGCTCTTAGAGCACGAACAGTCAAGTGTGTATGTGGCACTGCTGCTGAGAAGAAAATGACCCACACTATCACATATTCAAAGACATAGGAAGGAATGTCTGATAGGCTGGACCTAAATCATATGCCTCAGTTTCTGCAAGGAAGCAGGATGTAGGGGAGAAAATGTGAGTCATGTGGTGGGAACCCCCACATCTACACACATATGTGAGTCCACCAGATGGAAGACTCAGGTTCTAGCTGGAAGATAATATGGATGCTGCACAGCTGAAAAGCAGGAAATATCTACGACTGGGTGACATGGTACTGACCACATAAAGCTCTAAGCCCCCTCTCCTACCTCACCTAGAGCATCTCCACTTTCATTAGCTTTTCCAAATGGGCTTCCAGGCAAGGTTTTGTTTGAAGGAATATTTCTGCAGCTTCAACACACTTGTTAAGCCCTTATGGCAAACATCGTTGGATTACAAACTCTGTTCTTTCCTGGTCCCTCTAACAAGAGAGACTGGAAAGAGACTTGTTTTTCTAGCCTCCCTTAAGAGTAGTGGTGTGCTTGTAACACAATGCCGGCCAAATGAGACATAAGTCTGTATCTACTGGGGGTGATTCTGGGATGATGAAAAAAAAAGGCAGACTTGAATAGCATTACGTTTTCCTCCTTTCTGCCTTGAATACTTGTGTTACGATTGGAGCTTCAGTAGCCATTTTGAAAAAGGCCAAGAGAATCAAAGCCTACAGCCACTCACCTCTAAATGTCTTGTTACATGAGAAAATAACTCACTATTTTTAAAGCCATTAAGTTTTCTGTTTCTTGAAACTAAAAGCATTCCTACTGACACATCCCTAAGAGAAAAGTCCAAAGAAGTAAAAATATATATCAATAAAGTTGCTCATTACAGAATTTTCCAACCAGTTAAAAATGAACAAAATCTGAATATCTAACTATAGGAGATTACTTAAATAACTTTATCCACTGGATAAACAATTATGCTGAAATTAAGCTGGGTAATTATGAAGTCTTTATGACTTAATGAAGCTTAAGACATAACAATAATTAGAACACTAGAATACATAATTATATATATATTATTGGTCTGTGCATAAAAGCCCAGCACCTGCCATGGCTATTGTCCCTTTTGAAAGAATTGAACCATCCAAAGCATCTGCTGAGCAACCACGTTCTGTACCATGGGGTGCCATGCACCCCTCTTCTTTATATGGCTGACCAGCTGAGGGGTACACAGCTGATCCAGAGTGGCCACTCTGGAGCTGACCAAAATCCTGTAAGATGCTCTGCTACAAAACACTCTGCCCAAACAGGAGTGAACTGAGCCAATCCCATTCTCACTCTTTGGAATATGAATTGGGAAATACCAAGAAAAGGAGGCAAATCACAGCAGAAGCCGAAACTTAAAGACTACATAGATCCCCGGGTCAGGCAAGTGCCATAAGGAGCTGTGAACACGGGTTACAAGGAAAGAGAAAACGTTAGGCTGGGAAGAGATGCAGAGTAAAAGGTGACGAAGTCAGCCAGGTGAACTGAGAAAAAGAGGAAGACAGAGAGATTTAAAAGCACAGAGGGTAGCTAACTTGGGAAAATGGCAGGACATTAGAGTGAAGGTCATAAAGTCCTGCGGTCGAGTTCTAGAGAGCCACCTCAGAGCCAGAGGATGTCTTGGGTCCAGCCCAGACGGCCTAGTTAGCCTCTGGCTCCTTTTGCTGGATTTCTGCAGAACTCTCTTCAAGCTTCTCTTTTTGCTACATGGTTTCAATTAGACCCTGTAGCCAGAGTGAGTATGTGTTTCTGGGAACTGTAACAGTGTAACACAACTATTTAAAAATTCCCTTTGTATATGGACAGGGGCTGGACGGATCTGATTTGTCAGAAAAGATAGTTTGAGGACGAGCTTTCTTTTGGGAAATTCATGTTTGCCGCTCTAATGTTGTTTTTGCATTAAATAAAAATTATGCTTTAAAACCACTGTAGAACTCCCAGGGCAATACTGTTTGACCCTGCAATTCTACTTCCAATAATTTATTTTAAAATTATAATCAGATAAAGTGCATGCAAATGTAAGTTCTTGTTATAAAAGGAAAAAAAAAAAACAACCGAAACCACTTTAATGCCAAAAAAACAGAGTATTGGTTAAATAAATTATGATATATCCGTGTAATGGAATGCTGTACAACCATTTAAAGCACACTGGAGAAGAATAATGGCTGGGACAGAAAAATGTTCATGATTTACTGCTAGGCAAAACAAAACAAAAAGAAACCCTACAAAGTAACTATAATTTAATCTTCCCTCCCCCACATTTTTTTTTTTTGGTAGAGAAAAAAATGTATACTATTACAGATTAAAAAAATACTGGAAGGGTAGTATTTTAACATTTTAAACATTTTAAATGTTAACATTTAAACATTTTAACAGTGGTCCTTCTTGGGTTGGAAGGAAGGGGTGATTAGAAGAGATTCCTTTCCCCTTTATTCTGGTTTTTCTTTTTCACCTGAGAATTTTTACTTTGAATGTCTTATATATGTAAATAAGTGGGTGGGGAGAGAAGGATTTTCTTTTTTCCTTCTTCTTAAAGGAAAAAAATGTATATATACTGAGTAGGGAAAACATACTCTGCCACTGTTCCCCAAATGTCCTCGTCCCAGTGCATGGGGAAATCAGGAGCACGGGCTGAATCCAAGGCTTCTGCTCTCGGTGCAAAGTGCACACAGTTACAGAAAGGACAGGGGACTGGGAGACTGCAGCGGAGGCTGGACAGATCTGAAGAACCGCTCGCGGGCTGACCGCCCCATTCCCCGGTGAGCCCAGGCCGGCCGCGGGCTCCGCCTTTCGATGGGCGACTCTGGAAGGGGCATTTGAGCTGCAGTGCGCCGGGGCAGTGAGGGGGCAGCCGGGTGCCGCCAGCTGCGCTGACAAGGGGTGATGACAGGCGATGTGCACGCGGGTGCGGGGCTCCAAGCCTGTGAAAAGTCCCGGCAGCGAGGCGGAAGCGGCTCCGTGAGGGGCTCGCCTGGCCGGGCCCGCTGCGTGCTGGGCTGACCGCTCCGACCGAGCCCGCGTGCCACCGCCGAGGAGCCATAACTGAAGTGAGTGCATTTGCTGGAAGGGCGCCCTGGCAGCCAGCCCCCGACGCCCGCTGGCCAGTGAGTAATGCCAGGGTAATGAGGCCAGGCGGGGATCATGTGGTTCAAGCCGAGGAGCCCTTGGCATTCCTCGAGGCCTTCACTTCCCCCCACCATTTCCACGCGGGGTGGGCGGTGGGGAGGGGGGGGGGGTACTGTCCGTCTTGTTTGTAAAAGACAAAAACAAATAAATTATGGTGACGCCAAAGGAGAATGGAAATTGGAGCCCGAGGACCCAGATTTGATTCTCAACCTTGAGAGCATGAGCAGGTCATCGTGCTGCTCCCTGCCTCAGTTTCCCCATCTGTGGGAGAATGATACTATCTACCCCAACAGATGGCTACGAGGCTTAGTAATGAAGGCAGAAGTGATAAGAGACAGGATATGTGAAAACTGCTATGTAAATTGTGAAGGACTAGACTGATGTTGTCCTTATTCATCAGTTGTATACTTTTAGGTCCTAACAGTTCCCTAGTTTTAAGTGTTTTTATATATTTTTTTGGAAAAGGATGAAATGTGACCTCCATCACACAGCATCCCCCCCCCCCAAAAAAAAGCAGGAAGGAAATCAAGTCCAAAGCAAAGAAGAGCATAAATCTATCAATATAACGATTGATAAAATTTCCGAGATTGGGTTTGTAATTTATTTCTGAGTTTCACAACACAGAAGGTGTAATAGGAACCATGATCGGATATGTTATCTTTACTGGAAAAGAAGATCAGGAGGAGGAGAAAGTTAGGTGGGTAAGTGTCCTCAGAGGAAATGGAATGTTCTCTAAATCCACATTTCCCAAATATGAATCATTTACATACCACTCTCATGAGTTTTACTGTATCTATATGCATGCCACCTTTACTTTAAGCTACTATTTTTTCTTTAAAAGTCTAACAGAAGTTGTTTCTTAAGGAAAAAATATCATTTCTTTAAGTGCTTGTTATATATTTTCCCTAGAATGCTAAAAATACAGTCATGGCCTGTGCCCACAACACCCCACTAACGTCCCCCAGTCTGATTCTCAGAGGGGCTGAGCTGATACAATTTGGGTCACTTCCCAGAACCACCTTGAGGTCTCACCTTGTCTCTTTTTCCAGATTATGATTATAGATTATGAACTCCAGCAGCGGGAAGAGCCACATTTTAGGAAGTGGGTTTGAAATAGTAGCTGCCCAAGCCGTTGTACAGACCTCATCTCAGCGAGTAGGTGGTGAATAAGTTTTGGACAAACTGCACAGGATAAGGAGAAGTGACCAGAGAAGGAAGAAAGTTACCAGGGCTAGAACATCAGGCAAAATGTGGCTCCTGGGGTGCCATTTGTGCCCTGAAGGAAGGCATTCTGCAGGAGAGGTAGCCAGGGATCCCCACCTCCCATTCCCTCCCACCTTATTCTCCACCCTCCACCCCCACCTGAGGCTAAATCAGCCAGAAAAATGGAGGTTCCTGGAGTAGCTCCCTTTCACGATTTGTCCACCTAAGGGGGATGTCTGATTGTAATATGTCCTATGGTGCTATAGGAGCTGGCAGAGCCCCACCTGAGCCCCAAGAAAAAAGTTATAAATCATTCAGGGGCTGCAAGGTCATAGCCTGAATCTCAGAGCACTCCTACCTCACCCTCACCTTAAACCAATGAGCAGTGCTGCCTTGGACCAGCAAATATAATCTGCAGACCCACCAGGTGTTAAACCCTAATACACATTCCAAGTAGGGGAGGGAGGGAGGGAACAGAGACCCCACAGAGCCTGGAATTATTCTGCCAGTACACCTGAGGTAGACATGGGACCGGCCTTTCTGGCTCCTCTTGGCTTCTGCCAGTTGTTCCCATTTGGGAGACCGTGGACCTGAAGGTACGTACCCTGGATTAGGAGTCAGGAAGCTAGAGTTCTGCTCTGTCTCTGTGTGATGTTGGGCAAGTCACTTTGCCACTCTGAGCTTCAGTTTCCTCCTCTACACAATTATTTTTCCTTAATTCTTGTCCTGTTGCAAGAATTAGGAAATTTTGGATCTGAAGTCAGACAGACCTGGTTTCTAGCCAAGTTCTTCCCAAAGGAACTCAGAGTTCGGTGGGGACGCAGACACATAAGCAAAGATTTACAATAAAGACTGACACGAAAGCAAAAATCTTGCTTCTTAATCAAGCCAACACTGTAAGTGGCAGCTTAAGGACTAGAATGCAGGGCTCAGACTCCAATACAGAGACCTATCAAGCAGGTAATCATACAAATAATTAATTCAATGGTCAATCATGTAAATATAGCAGGTGCTACAAAGTAGAGGATGCTATGAGAACCCAAAACAGATCTGTGGGGCCCAGGGCCCAGGATTCCCCTCCGTATTGAGAGCAGATCATTGCACATAGCTGCCTACATGACCAGGACACACATTAAAGGTCATCAGACCTCCTCATGGGGGAAAGAATGTACAAAATGGTATTGTAAACAAGCATTGAAACTCCCCTCGCCTGATCGCTGCTGATAACAAACCTTCAAATCCATGTGTCACAAGACCCAGCTGAAACTCTGTTGTCACACCCTGTGAAATTTCTTTGTCCTGAACCCTTATAAACCACCCTCTGGCACTCCCCACCCTTTCGTTTGCAGAGCGCTAACCTGCATTTTCTATGGCCGGAGCCACTGTGGAAGATCTTCTCCTGTTCGTAAGTCCTAATAAAATTCTTGTCTAACACTGTGCCTCAGGGGTCCTTTGGTCTTTGGGCTGCCCAGACCGAAGCCTGCCAAGAGGTGGGTTGGAACAAGATCATAACAAGACTTATAAGCCATGTTAAAGATTTCGGACAATCTCCAGAGAGCAATAGAAAATCATTTAAGCAAAAGAGTGATTTGTGTTGTAGTGTGAATATTGGATCAGAAGGACATGAAAGTGGAGGCGTGGCTCTTTTCCCGTTACTGCGGCGCTAAGGACCATGAGCAGCCAAGTGTCTCACGACGCCCTCTACGAGGCAGTGCGGGAAGCCCTGCATGGGAACGAGCGCGAGCACCAGCAGGTTTTGGCCATGGTCAAGCTGCAGATCAGCTTGAAGAACTATGACCCTCAGAAGGACACACATTTCTCCACCACCATCAGGCTTAAGTCTGCTCCCTAACCCAAGTACTTTGTGTGTGTCCTGGGGGACCAGCAGCACCGTCCTGAGGCCGAGGCTGTGGATATCCCCCATACAGACATCGACAAGCTGAGGAAGCTCAACAAAATTAAGAAGCTGGTCAAGAAATTGGCCAAGAAGTATGAGGCCTTTTTGGTCTCGGAGTCCCTGATCAAACAGATTCCATGAACCCTGCACCCAGGCCTGAATAAGTCTGGCAGGTCCCTTCCCTGCTGAACCACAATGAGAACATGGCCAGAGTTGATGAGGTGAAGTCCACAAGCAAGTTCCAGATGAAGAAGGTGCTGTGTCTAGGTGTCTAGCTGTGGCTGTTGGCCACGTGAAGGTGACAGACAATGAATTTGTGTACAGCATCCACCTGGCTGTCAGCTTCCTGGTATCACTGCTCGAAATGAATTGGCAGAATGCCCAGGCTTTATATATCAAGAGCACCATGGGCAAGCCCCAGCACCTGTACTAATGCACAATTCAATAAACCCTAGGGCCACCAAAAAAAAAAGTGGAGGCATGGAGGTTTGTTAGGAGGCCCTTGCAATAATCCAGACAAAAGATGGTAATGTTTGAGTTAGGGTAATGGGGAGACTAGATCAAGGGGGATAAAACCATCAGGATTCAGTGACGGAGTAGATGTAAAAAAATGGAAGGAAAGGGTGATGTTAAAGATGATCTCCATGTTTTTGAAATGAACAATGGGATGAATGATGTGTCATTTACTGAGATTTGTGACTAGAAGAGGAGAGTTTTGGGGAAAGAATATATTTAATTTAACTTTGGGCATATTAGGTTTTTTTAGTCATGGTTGTTGGCTTGGTAAGTTTGGTTTGGGCAGACTAAGTTTACCTGTGAGATTGAGTAAGCAGTTGAATAGATGGGCCTCTCAGTCAAAGAGCATTGGACTTGGGAGTCAAGTCCATAAGGTAACTAAAGCCACAGTGGACACCTGGGAGAGGTGGCCCGCCCGATCCTGAAGCAGAGTAGGGAGTAGATAAAACACAGGCTTTGGAATGACACCCATTCATTTCAGTCTGCCCTTTACCACCCCTCAACTGACCTTGAGTAAGTACTTATCTCTGAGTATAAGATTCCTCATCTGTAAAATGGAAATAATGCTTTCTAACTCACAGAACTATCTTGATAATTATGTTTATTATAATTAGCAGTTCAAAAGACTCTTGTCTATGTGGGGATGTTGCAGACAAGCACCTTGCACTATATCTTATAAGGTTGGTGTGAAGTCTACCATCAATACAATGTATTTGAACAAAATGATATATCTAAAGCATTCAGGGTGGTGCGACAGTGGCTCCGTGGCAAAATTCTCACCTGCCATGCCGGAAACCCACGTTTGATTTCCTGTGCCTGCCCATGCAAAAATAATAATAATAATAATATAATAAAATAAAAATAAAGCATTCAACATAGTAGAGAGACATTATGGCATAGGTTTCAGCAGATATTTTTAAGGAAGACAAACCTGAGTTCAAGCCTGGGCTTACAACACTTTCTAGCCACATATCTGTGGACAATTATTTAACTGAGTTTTCTCTGAAAAAATTGCAAGATCAATGGAATTAGCCTCCTAAGATCATTGTATGGATTGAATGAGATAATGATGTAAAGAGCCTGGCACTTATCATTTGCTCAAAAATGAAAATTCTTCTTCTTCTTAATTCAGTGTCTGGCATGCAGTGAGTATGTATGTCATGTTTGTTCCGTTCCCTCCTCCTCACCCCTCCTCCACCCTGCACAGGTCCATCTGCACACATTTTAGGTGCTCAAGCCTTACTCAATGACTGTTCACAGAGGAATCAGAATTCTCTAAGTTCTAATGCCTCACACACCCCCAAGTCAGCCCTCTCCACAGCAATCTATTCTCCTCCTTCATTCGACAAGAACAACAGATAATACGGGACATTGTCATGTTGTTCTCAAGTACCAGCTCCTCTCCCTTCACTGGGAAGGGAAGAGACAGAGGCTCTAGGCCATATGCTCACATCATCAGCTGTGTCTCCATGACGACCAGCCCAGCATAACAAGATGTTTCAACAGAGATGAGCTGTGACACCCAGCTCTCCACAGAGAATGTAGCTGACTAGCGATTATTATATTCCTTGAACTGACCTAAGGACTAAAACAGGCTGGATATGGTTCTGAGTGATGGAGAAGTTCGTATTTGCCTAAGCAGGAGGCTGAATTTGGGAATGCATTTAACTAGCCATTGTAGCAGTAACTGCTTTGGCTGTAGTGAGTCAAAAGAAATCAAAAGTAAAACAACAGTTCTCTTCCAAATGCCACAACACAAGAAGCTACCCATTGCTATGTGAGCACATTACTATGTGGGGATTCAGCCTTAATTCTTCCTAGGAGTGTCATAGGAGACTCCATTTTAATAAAAGCTCTATTTAAAAAAAATAATAAACCTACTGTCAAAGTATACGGTGATTTCAGTGGCAAGTAACGGGAAATCCAACTAAAGTAGCTAAAATAATTAGGACATTTATTATCTTATACTCCCGATAATTCCCAATAAGGTAAGAGGTATCAGAACTGAATAATTCAGTGGCTCAGGGATATTATCAGGATCCAAGTGCTTTCAATCTTTCTGCTCTGCTGTCCTTGGCATATATGCAATATCTCCCCTCATGGTTAAAAGATGACCAAACAAACTCTGCAGATAAATCACTACCCTCCTCCTACGTGGGACATGATCCCCAGGGATGAGCCTGACCCTGGCATCGTGGGATCGACAATGCCTTCTTGTCCAAACGGAGGAAGAAAAATGAAACAAAATAAAGTTTCCTAGCTAAGAGATTTCAAATAGAATTGAGAGGTCATTCTGGAGGTTATTCGTGCTAACGTCAACCAGATATTTCAAGTTCTACAGTATGCCAAGCCCCAGCCAAAAGTGCTCACGAAAATATCCTGGAGTCTATCTAAGACTCTATAAAATTTTACCTATTAAGTTTATTATTTCAGAAACTTAAAGCCTCCAGATGACTCCTATGCCTGATAAGCGCTGAAACCCAGAGGTACCTGTCTCTCTAAGAATATCCACCAGTTTTATTCCTCTACCCATAATATTGATACCCCTTTTCAACACAAAGATGTTAGAATGGTCATTGCCCAGATATCCCTGAAGATTGAGAGAATGATCAGATGAGAGGGAGGAGTTGAAACTTAGAAGTAAAGAGTTAACAAATTATAACTACTGACTCACTATATAGTTAGTTCTTTTTAGTTTCTAGTGTATTAAAATAGCCGGAAGGAAATATCTGAAATCGTTGAACTATAATCCAGTAGTGTTGATCTGTGATAATGATGTACAATTTCATGTGATAGTAAACCTTGTTACTGACACCCCCTTTATCCAGTGTTTGGGTAGATGAGTAATAAAGACGTGCAGAAAGAAAGAAAGAAAAGATGGCCAAAGCATTTCCAGGTGTCAGACATTTCGTTGCCAAAGAAGAGGGGCATCTGCTCCTATTCAATGCTTTTTGTTAGAGGAAAACCACTCCCAATCCCTTCCCTGGCAACTTCCTAAAAGGTCCCTTTAGTCAGAACCAGGGACCAGAGTCATATCTTCATCATGGATTCGGGGTCAAATATTTGGATTTTATCCTGAAGGAAATGGGGAGTCGTAAAACAATTTTAAATCAAGTGATGGAGTCATAGATTGCTGTTTCCAGTAGATCAACTAGAGTATAATATGGAGGATGAAATGAAGTAAGGGAAGTTGAGAAATGGGGAGACCTGTAAGCAGACTGTTGCCAAATCCATACGAGAGATGATGAGGTCTGAATTAAGGTAGTGATTATGAGAATTGGGGGTGGGGGTTAGGGAGGCACAATGAAAGGAATGGAGATGTTGTCATTGGCAATAGACTCAGGGATTGCTTGGCTAGAATTAAGTGTCTAGTTCTTGTATCTGAGAAAGAGTCTTGTCACAAACTGAACTGGAGAACATCACAAGAGCAAATTTGAAGAACTTGATGTTTGATTCGATAGTTTAAATACTGAGTTGAGAGACCACAGTACATCCGAGTAGGAGGACAATATAAGGCTGGAAGCTCAGGAATATGATAGGCAACTGGGAGTTGTCAGCATGTGAGGGATTGGTTAAAGCCAAAGGAATGAATGAGATCACTCAGAACAAGCAGGGAAGGGCGCCAAAGACAGAACTCTGGGTGAGCAGCATTTAAGGAATGGGCTGTGGAAGAGAATCCAGTGGGAAAAAAAAAGATAAATTCAGAGAAATCAGAGAGGTAGAAAGAAAAAGGAGAGAGAGTGGCATTCTAGAAGCCAAGGGAAGAGTATTTCAAAAGAGAATGGACCAGAGTGTTAAATGACAGGAGACACAAGAAAGATAAAGGAATGGCTTTGATATTAATGACTGATGAGAGCTGTTGAGGTGAGACCGTGGATGCAGAGAACTGTTTCTGGAAGTCTGATTGTGAAGAGGAGTAGAGAGAGAGACTGGAACAACTGGAGGCCAGTGAGGGAGGAGTCAATAAATGTGGAATGAATATGTTTGTAGGCTAAAGGGAGGAGCCCAGATCCAGAAACTTGCTATCGTTACCCTGCCTAAACCAGATAAAAAGCCAACTGGGGGGCAAAACTCCAAAAGCTAGAGTCCTCTCCTCCCCCAGGGCACACTCCAGAGGGCCCTTGGTGCTGGCTCCTCAGAAGGGGGAGGGGAGCTACCAGGTGTCCCCCAGCCACTCCTCCCACAATGACATTCATCCACAGGACCTTATTGTTTTTGGACGATACAAGGGAAAATCAATCATGGTTTCCACTTAATCCTGGCCTTCTGGGAATTATGCAAAACACCAGCTGTCTTTGGAAGCACCTTATTAGCGCTTTGGGGTGGCAATTTCATGGAAATGACTTTGAAGCAGAGTCAAGAGCTGGCTAGCAAGAAGCCATTTATACCCAGACATTTGTCTTCCACATCTTCCCTATCTCCAAAACAGCCCTGCCTCCTTTGGGGCCAGCCCAATTGTCCTCACGCCAGACACAAACTTTTAGGGGGGCCGCATCCTCACCCTTTCTGCCTCCTTCAGACTCAGAATGCCCTTTTCCCTGGCCAATCACTCAGTGTCCATCACAGTGGACAAAAAGTAGAGGACTCATCTTGGGAGGATCAAAGGCATATAACCTGGAGGAGACCAAGGAAAAACTGCCAGCAGTGCCCAGATCCCAACAGAGTCTAGAACACACAGCTCTTACCTTCACAGGTTCAGAAGGACACATATTGAGTATTGGTCCAGCACCTTTTCTATAGAAACTGCCTGCCCTACCCCAGGAATATCTCCTGGAAGCCATGTTTCTGCTGCATCATTCTATTATTCATCCCCATCATTGACTAGTTGGTCCAAGAGCTCTTCTCTGAATCTTTTTCATTCCAGAAGACCAGCACCTACCACTATGTGTAGTAGATAGTAGGTACTTGGTAAATATTTCTTGAATTGATTTTTCTATTTGTCTTTGCAGTCACCACACGGCACATGCTTTTTACTTTACCAGAAATGCTCTTCTTCCATCTTTATCATTTAGCCTCTTCTCCTTCAAAACTTACCCCAAACATCATCAACTCTTTAAAGCCTCCACTGATTCTTTACCTCCGGTCTTCATCTGTTCTGCAGCCTTCAGCGCACATATCTTGGAAGCAAAACTTTATACTCTGCAAATATTTGCTTGCTCATTTACTGTGTTGTATGCTTTCAATAAGATTCAGTCATGTTATAACATATCTCAACTTTTCAAGCTTTTTTATTACCAAATAATATGCCATTGTATGGATAAGCCACATTTTATTTATACATTCATCAGTTGATGAACATTTGAGCTGTTTCCATTTTCTGACGATTATGAATAATGCTGCTATAAACATTTGTGTACAAGTTTGAATGTGAAGGTGTGCTTTCATTTCTTTTAGGTAAATAACCAGGGGTAGTATTGTTGAATCATATGGTAACTCTATATTTAACCTTTTGAAAACTGCCAAACTGTATTCCAAAGTGGCTGCTCCATTTTATATTCCTGTCAGGAGCATATGAGAAATTCAGTTTCTCTATATCCTCATCAACAGTTGTTATTAACTGTCTTTTTAATTTGAGCCATCCTGTTGGGTGAGAAGTGGTATCATATTGTGACATTGTGGGGTCTTTTTTTTTTTTGGCTTCCTTGTTTTAAAAATTGAGATATATTATATATTCACATACATACAATCATCCAAAGTGTACATACAATTAGTGGGTCACAGTAATATAGCTGTGCATTCATCATCACAATAGGTTTTTGAACATTTTCATTATTCAAAAAAATTTTTAATAAAAATAAAGGTAAAAAAGAGGACCCAAAACATTCTATATCTCCCATCTCCCCTTACTGTTTATTTTTTGTCTTTTTTTTCTTACTCATTTGTCCATACGCTGGATAAAGAGAGTGTCAGTAACAAGCTTTTCACAATCACACAGACACACTTTAAAAGCTCTATAGTTACACATTGTGGTTTTGACTTGCATTTACGTGATAGCTAATGATGTTGAACATCTTTTCATGTGCGTATTGGCCTTCTGTATATCTTCTTTGGAGAAATGTCTATTCAGATCCTTTGCCCGTTTTTAAATTGGGTTGTCTTTTAATTATTGAGCTGTAAGCCTTCCTTATATACTGTGGAATTCAAGTCCCGGTATCAGATATATGATTTGGAATGAGAATCTCCCATTCTGTGGGTTGCCTTTTCACTTTCTTGATGATAATCTTGGAAGCATAAAAGTTGTAACTTTCGATGAGCCCCAATTTATCTATTGCTTCTTTTGTCTCTTTTCTTTTGGTATTGTATCTAAGGATCCTTTGCCTAGGAATCCTTTTTGTTTTGGTATTGTATCTAAGAGTCCTTATCTATTCCTTCTTTTGTCGCTTTTCCTTTGGTATTGTATCTAAGGATCCTTTGCTAATCCAAGCTCACAAAGATTTATTCCTGTGTTTTACATTTAGGTCTAAGATCCGTTTGGAATTAAAAGGATTTAATCTTAAATTCAGAGTCAATCTCATCTCTGCCCCTGCCCCATCCTTAGGCTTACATTGAGGCCCTCATGGCTTAAAGTAGATGGAGAGGGTGAAATAAATCTAGTTCTAAGGCAACTCTACCCTGTAATAAAAGGAAGACTTTTTCCCTCAATAGTGATGTTGCCTTTCAAAATGACAGAGTTCAATTAGTGTCACAGTCTCCATTTATTTATTCTGTTCACAAAAGTAGCGTGACTTATTTGATTCATAAATTTGGGGAAAGGCTGGATATGTTTGATTCAGAGCCTCCTTTTGTTTTCTTTTTTGCCCTTTTGATAGATCCTGCCCCCATAAAGCTAGAGTTCTCCCCCTCCTACTTTTCTGAGCAAGGCCCTATGTCAGGAGGCTGCCAGGGTCCAGGGCTAACCTTACTGGATGGTGGAGTCTCCCTAATTTTGGAGTTCACTTTAGCAGACTTATTTGACTCTTACTTTAAGCTGTATGCCCCTATTTAGCCTTTATCTAAAAAAGATGATATTTTGGTCACCATCTGTTCTAGTTTGCTAGCTGCCGGAAGGCAATATACCAGAAACAGAGTGGCTTTTTAAAAAGGGGAATTTAATAAGTTGCTAGTTTACAGTTCTAAGGCTGAGAAAATGTCCCAATTACAACAAGTCTATAGAAATGTCCAATCAAAGGCATCCATCCAAGGAAAGATTCCTCAGTTCAAGAAGGCCGATGAAGTTCAGGGTTTCTCTCCCAAGTGAGAAGGCACATGGCGAACACAGTCAGGTTTTCTCTCTCATCTGGAAGGGCACATGGCGAACACGGTGTCATCTGCTAGCTTTCTCTCCTGGTTTCTGTTTCATGAAGCTCCCCGGGAGGCATTTTCCTTCTTCATCTCTAAAGGTTGCTGGCTCATAGACTCTCTGCTTCAGGGTGCTACAGCATTCTCTGCTCTCTCCGAATCTCCCTCTTTCTCCAAAATGTTTCATTTATAGGACTCCAGAAACTTATCAAGATCCGCCCAAATGGGTGGAGACATGTCGTCACCTAATTCAATTTAACAACCACTCTTGATTAAATCACATCTCCAGGGAGATGATCTGATTACAGATTCAAACATACAGTATTGAATAGGGATTATTCTGCCTTTATGAAATGCGATTTAGATTAAAACATGGCTTTTCTAAGGGACATACATCCTTTCAAACCAGCACACCATCTATCTATGTTATTTTTTGTCTGATTTCTCAGTTTGTTTAGAGCCCAAGCAGTGAGAGGGATATTGTGAGCCTTATCAGAGACTCCAAAGCCCTCTTACCCTCTTTAAGCCTAGCTTCTGTAGTTCATTAGGGTGGGAAAGAAAGAAAAAGACAAGTATCCCAATTGGACTGGCCTTCCTCTGCCTGTTGTTGTTGCTTCTTTTTCTCTGACTGACAGTGGCTGGTCACTGATGACCTCTTCAGAGCAGATTTCCAATAGTGGGCTCCCTGTTGAACCCATAGGAGAGCTTATCGAGGAACTTGGAGAAACCTCCCCACTACAGAGTTATCTGATGTATCAGTCAGAGTCTAGGTAGGGAACAGATGCCACATGCAAGAGAGTCACTGAAGAGACTGTACACCAAGGAATAGAACAGATTAAGGGCACCAATTGCCAAAGCACCTTAAGAAAGTTAGTGGGGGGCCTTTACCACTTCTAGGCTGGAAGGGGCAAGGGGAGGAAGTAATTAAACTCATGGAGAGATGTGATATGGTAAAGGGACCACCCGAAGGCGAAGGCGGCGGCCATAAGACCATGAATGCAGACACTGTAAAACCATAGTCTGACAAGGGAGGGAATGGGGGACAAGAAGTGGGTAATAAATACCTTTCTATCCTCCCATCCTCTGATCTGCCAGTGTTTCCTACGGCTCAAATGCATGGGAAGTCAGAGAGCAAGGGAGCCTCATGATACAGTGCATAGAAGTAAACCTCTCAGGGCACAGAGCAGGACTAGGAAGGGTGGAGAATGGAGCTGGAGGGGCAAGTGGATAAAAATGAGGAGCACATAGGGGAGTGCAAGGGTAGTTCAGTGGTAGAATTCTCATGTGCCATGTGGGAGACCCAGGTTCAATTCCCAGCCCATGTACTTCCCAAAGACAAACAAAAGAAAAAAACGAACAACAAAAACAAAAAATTCAACAAGTGATACTGCAATAACGGGATACTCACATGGAAAAAGACTGAAATGTGACCCCCGCCACACAGCAGACAAAAAAAGAAAAGAAAGAAAGAAAATATGAGCACATCTGCCATGAGGGATGAATGGGTCTCTAGCTCTGCTCCCCTACAATCCCTCAGTACTGCTACAGAGGAATATCAGGATGATATTCAGAGTACTGCTGTAAAAGTTGCTTATGTTATATAAATTCTGATTAAGCAGTAACTGTGTCATCCAGCTGTCATTATTTTGAATATCATCCTGAATATATTTTTTAATAAAAATATTTTTAATGAGCTATCTTCACGTACCGTATGGCCCATCCAAAGTACAAAATCAGTGACTCAAAATATCATCACATAGTTGTGTATACTCACCATGATCATTTTTAGAACATTTGCATCACTCCAGGAAAAGAAATGAAAAGAAAAAACCCATATATCCTATACCCTTTAACCCTCCCTTTCATTGACCACTAGTATTGCAATCTACCCAATTTTTAAGTCCTTATCCTTCCCCCACTATTTATTTATTTTTTGTGCTTATTTTTTTAACTTATTTGTCCATACCCTGGATAAAGGAAGCGTCAGCCACAACATTTCCACAATCACATGTCACATTGTAAGAGCTATATAGTTATACAATCATCTTCACGAATCATGGCTACTGGAATACAGTTCAACAGTTTCAGGTACTTCCCTTTAACCACTCTAATATGCCATTAACTAAAAAGGGATATCAACATAATGCATAAGAGTAATCTCAGGATAATTTCTCAACTCTGTTTGAAATCTCTCAACCACTGAAACTTTAGTTTGACTCATTTCTCTATTCCTCCTTTTGGTCAAGAAGATTTCCTCAGTCCCATGATGCTGGGTCCTGGCTCATCCTGGGAGTTCTGTCCCATGTTGCCAGGGAGATTTACACCCCTGGGAGTCATGTTCCACGTAGTGAGGAGGGTAGTGAGTTCACGTGCAGAGTTGGCGTAGTGAGAGAGGCTACATCTGAGCAGCAAAAGGGGTTCTCTGGTGGTGACTCCTAGGCCAATTTTTAGTAAGCTTAGCCTATTTCTTTGCAGGAATAAGTTTCATAGGGGCAAACCCCAAAATCGAGGGTTCAGTTTATTGATTTGTTTGTCCCCACTGCTTATGAGAATATCAGGAATTCTCCAAATTTCCTTTCTCCACCACCCCCCAAGGGGACTTTACAAATACTTCTTTATTCACTGCCCAGATTGCTCTGGGATATATCAGGACATCACACTAACCTGGACAAACCAACAAAATCTCAAGCCCTATTCAAGATTCTATGTATGGTGTTCAAATAAACTGATTATACAAGTTAAATTAGATAATGCACTACCCAAAATGTAAATTTTGCACCAAATAAACATCTCTTCCTTTGGTCTTACATGAGAATTGAAGTTTTAAGATATAGACCACATCATCTTTTACCCAGTATCCTGATTTACGTTAGTCCTATCCACATCAGCTTCATTCTTATCTCAAGTTGAAGTCTGATAACTTTTTCAACTTTTTACACAGTTGCTGTGTGAGGTAATGCTGACTTTCATAGCTTCAGAGCTCTAACTCTGAGTCTCAGATGTCATACAAATACCTGAAATTCCAACCCTGAGTATATTTAATAACTTCTTACTGCTGGGTCTCCTGCTTGGCAGGTAGCCCCCTCTTGGGTAGGAGAACAACCAGAAGCCTAAAGCTCCATCCTCTCTGTGACCCTTAGAGAACTCAGAAATTTTCAGCTCCAAGCAATGGATATGTGAGCTATTCCACTGACCCACCTCTCTCTGGCCTGCCTTCTCCTCCCAATGTTCTCCTCTTCTGCTCAGACACTGGAGATAGTTCAGTAATCTACTGTCTAAGCCGATGTCTAGCTGGGAAATCGAATGCTGGTCTCCCCTTCTTGCAGACGGCCCTAACTCCTACCAGTGATTCTTTTGGAGCTCACCCTCCACCTCAGGATTTGGCTTCAGGTAGAGAAGAAAGCTCTGACTGGCGGTGAAGAAATGTTACAGTTTCGACAAGACCAGTTACCCTTGAGAAATCTCCTGCAGCTGGACCAGTTTTCAGCCTGTTTGTAAATTCAGGGGAAGATTGAAGGGCAGGGGGTGAGGGTGGGGGAGGTCGTCTGTTCTTTTTAAAGGGTGAGTAATTTAGTTTTTATTGTTTCAGCTATGGGCCGTGGTGTCAGTTGAAGGGCAACAGGAAAAGAACCATCAACATCCTGTTAAAAAAATAATTCCTGCTCTTAGCAAAAAAAATTTAAATACCATAAATATAGATGTAATACAGAAAGTACAAAGCCCCCACAATCTCATTCTCTGTAAAAACACAATGTTGCAACTTTGATATATATTCTTCTAGATTTTTTTCCAATGCATATATTGATTTTAAAGAAGGGAATACTTATAGTGTACATACTATTTTATAACTTTCTTTTTTCACTCAACTAGATATCCATAAGGTTTCTCATTGTCAGAGATTAGAGTTACAAATGAAAAAAAGAAGACTAGAATGTACTCTGCAGTAATGAATTAGAAATTGAGATATTGGTGGAAACTAATGACTATTGATATATAGGTGGATGTAGAAATAAATAAATAAATATATATTATATATATATATATATAATATCGTGTGGGTATATATACACACTACCACGTCCAGACATATGTATATATATATTCCCTAGTCTGCCCATTCTTAGGGTCTGGAAGCAGTTATATCCCACACACAGTGAGCACACCTAGCACTCCACTCTTAGTTTCTAAAAACCATTCTCCACTGAAAGAAACCAGGGATCTTTAGAAAAGTGGCTCATTCCAGGGCTTAGTCAGGAAAAGTACAAGATGATTCTAAAACATCTTTTTATGCCAGAGAAACTCAAAATGATGGGGACATATCAAAAGGACACAGATACGAGCTTGAGGGAACTCCTACTGGTCAAATCTGGAACAAATTGCCCATCAAAATAAAATGGAATCTATGCCACAGAAACCATGAGTACATACTGATATAAAGAAATAAATGAATAAACTGAGAGCTTGATAAGGAACAGAATATTTACATGGTTTCAAAATCTCTCCTCACAAACTACATATTAATTATAAAGGGAAATCAATAAACTTTTCAGTGGAGAGACCTGAAGACACAACTTTAATCATGCAATCAAAGCAAGCATCATTAGTAATGAGACAAATTGCAGTCATGCACCACTTGATAGGATGCAAGGAGAAGAACACATCAACATTTCTGTGATACATTCTTGTCAAAGACGCTGTGGTCAATTGAGTTGTATATCCAGTTTAGACATGTTCTTGGCCTGGGACCCAGAACATCACAGTCTTCTGGGACAAAGCATCAATCCTTGTTGATGCCCTGATTTTGGACTTCTCCTAGCCTCAAAATCGTGAACCAGTAAATCCCTGCTGCTTAAGCCAACCTATTGCATGGTATTTGTTTAAGCAGCAGGAAATTAAAAAAATGCACAACTGTATCTAATCATGAGGAAACATCAGACAAAACTAAATTAGGGACATTCTATAAAATAATGAAAATGTAATCTTCAAATGCGTCGAGATCATGAAAGTGAAGGAAAGACTGAAGAACTGTGTCAGAGTGAAAGAGACTAAAGATACATGACAACTAAATGCAACATGTGATTCTAAATTGGATTCCTTTGCTATAAAAGACCTTATAAGGACAATTGGTGAAACTTGAATGGAGCTTATAGATTGGATGGTTTTAACCTGTTAATGTCAATCTCCTAATTTTGATGATTGCATTGTGTTTATGTAGGAGAAGGTTCTTTTTAGGCAAAATGCTCAGGGATGATGGATTATCCTGTTGGTACATTATTCTCAAATAGTTCTGGAGGAAATATTCTTAGTACTAAACTTGTAACTTTTCAATGGGTTTGAGATTGTTTAAAAATTGACATTCTTCTAGAGGAAGAAGAGAATGTAGTACTAAAATGTTGATTGGAATCTGTGTATGGAGAGGACTTGTCTAGAGGGTTTCACTGTGGCTTGCTTAGTCAGAGAGCTGGCGTTTTCACTGCAGGCTCTCACCCCTGCCTTCCAAAGCACCCCATACCTCCGATTCCTGAGCTTTATTTGGGTCCTGCAGGGCAATTTGACTTGCTTCCATCAGTGTCCCCTTCTGCAAGTGCCTTCTGCCTTCGTTTGGTTTCCACTGCAAATAAATAAAGCCTGAAATAGGAACTGGGGTGCAGGTAGCTTATTTGGGAGATGATCCCAGGAAGCAACAGTGAGGGAGTAAAGAAAAGCAAATTAGAGGAAGAAGGACCAGCAAATGTAACAGTGAGTCATCGAGGTTGTCCCTGGGGCAGTGGGACTGATAAGTGTACTGCCTGCCTTGCACAACCGTGTGCTTGAAGCACTGGACATTGAAGCATTTATCTACTCTATCCAGACCCCCTTTGCTTAAGAGTTACCCTTACTCTTTTTCTACACTTAATATCCTTTTATGCACACTTAAGCCAACTAACTTTCACAATATCCAGAGAAATTTCAGGGCAAAAAGAAAATATACATGTCACATGTTTGAGGCAAGATGCTGGCAGTGTCTGCAAGTTTGAGCTGTGGCTGGAATCAGAGATGGGCTGCTGTGATATGCATGAAACACCAGAGGTATCTGCCTTAGCAGCTTTACTTTCCTCTACATTCTTAAGATAATTTGTCCATTTGCTTTCTCTGGCTTCAAATTTCTCCTAGTTTCATCAAAGATAGAGTTTGTGGGTTTTTTTATTAGTCTTGGTGGTGTGGGGTGATTTCTGAGTAAAGAAGGGGAGGAAGCGTCCACTAGCTGATGACTAACATAACACTTGCTTGTCATTTATTCAAAACGTGGTTGCACTGGGGTAAGTCACCCTTAACTCTGCCCCCAGCCCTTCTAAGTTATCTCATTTCTCAGGATTTCTTTGGCATTGCTGGTGAGTGAAGTGGGATTTTTCTCATCCCAGGCAAACCACAGATTGGATTCCTTCCATCCAAAAGATGAATCCAAAAAGAGAATGCAATTCAGGCTCCACAATTTTCACAGAAGCTCGTCAGCTTTGCTGCCTATCAGGCTTATATTTAAAGCTTATGGATATCTCTTTAGTCATCAAATGGATGCCACAAGCACTTGCCAAGAAGCAAAGCATAAAACTGAGCACAGACTACCTTCTTCCAAGAAGCACAGTTGAAACGAAAAATCTCAATTAAGAGAGCTATTGAGAAGGAAATGGGCTACTCTCAATACAATGTGTAGCAATTTACCGTATTATGATTAACTGTGAAATCAGTTTAATGCCTAGCCTCCTTCCACTATAAGTTCTATGAAGGTAGTAATGTATTTAAAACTGCTTCCTCAACACCTAATAAGTAGTTGATTTCCACAAATATTTGCAGAGTACATGCTTCAGTTGCAAATGACTGAATCCTTAACTGAAGTTTGCTTTAATTATGTAAACATACATAAGAGAAATTTTAGAGGTATGGTAGCTTCCCAGGTTGTTTGATTCAGCAACTCAATAATGTCACCAAGCATACAGGTTCTGTGCTCACTTTGGCAGCACATATACTAAAATTGAAATGATGCAGAGAAGATTAGCATGGCACCAGTGCAAGGATGATGCACAAATTCGTGAAGCGTTCTGTATTTTTTCAGAGCTAGAGTTCAGCAGCTATGAAAGTCAGCATTACCCCATATAGCAACTGTTACAAACACTGAGAAAGTGATCAGACTTCGGTTAGAGATATGAATGAAGCTGATTTGGGTAGGACTAAGGTAAATCAGACTAAAGGGTAAAAGACGATATTGACTGTATTTTAACTTCATCTTCTGTGGGAGACCAAAGGAAGAGATGTTTATTTGGTGCAAAATTTATATTTTCTGTATATACTAATTTAACTTGTGTGGTCAGTTTATCCGAACACCATAATTACCTGGAACCTTAAAGAAGAAGTGAGATCTTGTTGGTTTGTACAGATTGGGGTGATATCCTGATATATCCCAGAATAATCTGGGCAAAGGATTAAAAAGTATCTGTAAAGTCTCCTTGAGGGACTGGGGGAAAAGGTGGAAATATTAAACTTCCCCACCTGGGGATGACCTGATATTCTCACGAGTATTGGGGACTGCCGATTTGATGGGCCAAGCCTCAGTATTGGGGCTCGCCCTTATGAAATTTATTCCTGCAGAGGAGAAGCTAAGCTTACTTATGATTATGCCTAAGAGTCACCCCCAGAGAACCTCCTTTGTTGCTTAAATGTGTCCTCTCTAAGTCAACTCTGCAGGTGAACCCACTGCCCTACCCCCTTACGTGGGACATGATTTCCAGGGATGTAAATCTCCCTGGTACAGTGGGACATGACTTCCAGGGATGAGCCAAGCCCTGGCATCATGGGATTGAGAAAGACTTCTTGACCAAAAAGGGGAAGAGAAATGAAACAAAATAAAGTTTCAGTGACTGAGAGATTTCAAATAAAGTTGAGAGGTCATTCTGGAGGTTATTCTTATGCAGTGAATAGATATCCCTTTTCAGTTTTTGGTATATTGGAGTAGCTGGAAGGAAATATCTGAAATTGCTGAACTGTAATCCAATAGCCTCGATAATAGCACAATTATAAAAATGCACTTTCAATAATTGTAACAAATGTACCACACCAATGCAAGGTGTTAATAATAGGATGGTACACAGGATTTTCCTGTAAGCCCACATTTTTTCTAATAAAAAATTTTTTTAAAGGTTAAAAAAAAAACATAAAAGAACCAGGTTCTTTCCAGCTCTCTGTTATGCTGTCTTTATGGTGTTGACTTCATCTTCAAGCTGCAAGATGGCTGCAAGGGTCCCAGGTAACACACAAATCTAGACACAAAATCCAGAGGAAGCAGAGAGAGCATCTCTCTATTGCGCTTTCTTAGAAGCAAAACTTTTCCCAATTCCCTCAGCAGGAGTCTCAGCTCTCATTGGCCAGAATTGGGTCATTTGTATATTCCTGGAGTAATCACAGACAAGGGGAAAGACTGATTTGTCAAGCTTACACCTTGAAGCTGAGAACCGGCTCTGCTTCCCCTGACACGATAGCTGCATGGGGGAGAAGTGGACAGCTGAGCAAAATCTCGGTTCTGTTAAAATGGAAACTGGAGGTACCCAGAGTGTCCGCTGTGGGTTCGCACACCACGGGACTCTCCTCGGTACACTGCTATTCAACTCTGTAGCCTGGGCCAGACAACATTTTCTGTAAGAGATGTTGTGCTGTCCTCACTGCCCTCCCTTCTGATGTGAACTCCTCCTTTCCCCTTCCCCCCCAAAACATGAATGCTCTCTCTTTCTTGTTAACCAGCTCCCCAAGGAGTTTTGGGTCAGCCTCTTAGACAAGGCTTGTGTTTAACCTTGAGGTTTCTTACACTACTGTCAAGGACACTGTTATTGTCTTGATCGAAAGTCTTTATGTAAGAATGTGTGATGAATTTCTCCTTGAATTACCAGTTTGTATTTATGGACAAATATCCTCTCACCCAACAAGAACAGCTGCACAATCCATAACCATTCTCTCTTGCAGCAGTGAAACTTCGAGCTATGTAGAGTGTTAGTGCCCGCAGCGATCTCATTCCAGGCTCTTGGTACCATTAGTCTTCTCATTCCTCTAATATTGTGTCTAGTGTCTGTGTTTTAAATCTTTATATAATAA
Organism: Tamandua tetradactyla; assembly: GCF_023851605.1. Lineage (NCBI taxonomy): Eukaryota > Metazoa > Chordata > Mammalia > Pilosa > Myrmecophagidae > Tamandua > Tamandua tetradactyla. The sequence continues at coordinate 89,759,428 of NC_135334.1, forward strand.
GTTGTTCCTTGAAGAGGAGAGACCAGAAGAAACTGGCCTTAACTTGACTACAGTCCCCCTGCTTCAGCAATTGATATCCCAGATTCCATATCTTAATTTGGTTCTCATTTGATATTTAAAGCCAACTGACCAGACATTGGAAATGCATTCCCGTGGATTACTGTGATTGCCTTTTGAGGACCATAAGGACAAAATATATTCCTGTGTGCTTCCCTGAAGGCAATGATCCTAGGAGGCGTTCAATCCGCAGACTGGGAATATGGTTTGGGGAGTTCCCCTTAGATCGGGGTGAGAGAAAATCTTCCTTCTCTCTGTGAGATGTAGGGCCAGTTAGTCTTGGGCTCGGAAGTGGGGGAAGCACCTGGAGAGCCCCTGGAGTGCTGAACATTGGCTCCTGCCATAGTGAAGCCAGGCCAGGAACACAGCAGAAAGGTGGATCAGGAGGGGATCCTGAAAAAGGATCTGAATTTGTGCAGCTGTTAGAAATTATAATTTATGATCCATCCTTTGCTTAATTCTTGAACCATCAGTTACTTCCCTTTAAACATCATGGGCTGGTCTCTGCTGGCCTATGGGAAACTGAAGGGAAGGTGCTATCTCACATTTGGGCCAGAGGAGCCCAGAGAGTAGTGTCCCTTACCGGAAGCCCAAACAGAGTTAGCAGTAGTTGCCAACGGAAGACAGTAGCTAAGCCCATGGAGCAACAACCTCAGGGCTCATTGCAGCAGAGGTGGTAGTGTGGCTGGATGGAGAGAAGGCCCAAATGAAAGAACAGAAAGGACTCTCCCTCCCTCTCTCCTCCTTTCTTCCCTCCATCCTGTCCTTCCTTCTTAATTGGCAATATATTCACATGGTCCTAAGTGAAAAAGTACAGAAAGTATACACTCCAGTCATGTAGTCAACCAACCCCCACCCCTTCCACCCCTGTTACTACTTTCTTCTTAATTCTTCCAAGGATTTCCTAATAATATGCATGCATATATATATTCTTTTTTCCTCTCTTCTATAAAAATGGTAGCATAGTCTATATACTGTCTTGTACCTTTTTTATTCATTTAACAATACACCTTGGAGATCTTTGCATAGCAGTAACACAAAGAACTTCCTCACTTTTAAAAAACAGATGGTATTCAATCATATGAGTATGGGATATTTTATTTAATCTTATATTTTTACCAACAATGCACATTTCATTTTCTATGTGGGTAAATATGTTTATTGCAGAAATTCCTAGAAGTGGAATTGTGCTGGATCAAAGGGTATGGGCATTTGTAACTTGGATATATGTTGCCAAATTGAGGAAGGACTTATTCTTGAACATATAAAATAGCAGCATTCCCAGAAATAACTGGGGTATACATGAAAATATTTTTTTATGGCAATTAACTGGTGGGGTTTAGTAGCTTGGGCCTAGTAATTTGGGTTAAGTTAAAAATCTCCTGAGTAGTGGTTTTTTATTATTATAATACTCCTTGTGGCAGAGACTTCCAATTGTGACCCCAAATCCATTCTCCTTCTCTTTCATTGTAACAGGGTTTAAGCTGGGCCAGTGGCCACCCATGTTTCTAGCTAGTTTGCTACTCTGTTATCATCAATGGGTTGTAAATAGAAGTGAAGGAAATGAGTTTCTCTCATTTGTTTAAAAACAAACATAGCTGGCCCTGGACTCCATCCCCTTCTTACAAGCTGAAACACATATGGGGTCTATGGCCCATCTCTGGTCACACCACTGAAGACCATGGCATTGGGGATGGCAGAACATGTGATGAGAGAGATTTGGATCTCTTAATGACTGTTGGATCGGGGGGGCTCTGCCACCCTGGCCTGCTCACCTTGGAGCTATCTTGTGAGAGAAAAATAAACTATTCTCTTTAATTCATGAAATTTGGGGCCTGTTCTAGTTTGCTAGCTGCTGGAATGCAGTACACCAGAAACAGAAGAGCTTTTTAAAAGGGGGAACTTATTAAGTTGCCAGGTAACAGTTCTAAAGCCATGAAAATCTCCAAATTAAAGCAAGTCTATGAAAAAATGTCCAAATTAAGGCACCATCAAGAGGTTACCTTCATTCAAGAAAGGCAGATGAAGTTCAGGGTTTCTCTCTCAACTGGAAAGGCACATGGCGAACATGGCAATGTCTGCTAGCATTATCTCCAGGTTTCTTGTTTCATGAAACGCCCTGGGGGCATTTTCCTTCTTCATCTCCAAGGGTTCCTGCTTGTGTGATCTCTCATGGTTCTTGTGACTCTCTCATCATTCTGAAGGTTTCTCCAAAATGCTTCCTCTTTTAAAGGATTTCAGTAAACTGATCAAGACCCACCTGGAATGAGTGGCATCACATCTCCATCTAATCAGAAAGTTAATACCCACAATTGGGCATGTCACACCTCAGGAAATAATCCAATCAAAAGATTCCAGCCTCCATTATTGAATAGGGATTAAAAGAAACGGTTGTTTCCACAAGATTGAAACAGGATTAAAACATGGGTTTTCTAGGGCACATAATCTTTTCAAACCAGTACAGGGCCCTTTTGTTATAGCAACTTAGCCTTTACCCTAATCTCCAGCAAATCTTTTTTTTTTTTTTTTTTTTTTTTTTGGTAGTAGTGGTATCTCATTTTGGTTTTGATTTGTATTTGCCTGATGACTAAGGAGGTTGAGCATTTTTTCATATGCTTATGGGCCATTTGTATATTTTCCTTGAAGAAATGCCTATTCAAGTCTTCCACCCATTTTTTAATTGGGGGTCTGTCTTTTTGTTGTTGGATTGTAGGAGTTCTTTATATATTCTGGATAGTAAACTCTTTTCTGGATATTAAACTCATTCTGTAAGCTTCATTTCCCTTTCTTGATAACGTCCTTTGATGCACAAAAGCTTTTTATTTTGTTAAAGTGCAATTTATTTTTTCTTTTGTTGCTCATGCTTTTGATGTCATATCTAAAATACAAGGTCCTGAAGATTTTCTCCTACGTTTTCTTCTAAGAGTTTTATGGTTTTTGCTTTCCTCCAGGTGATTAACAAAAAACAATCTAGTTTGCATACACTGCTTTACAGTACAGTCTTTGCAGTACTCGGAATGTCCTGAGCTGCAGCCTACCCACACAAGATCGTGCGGCGATATGGCGAGGTGTCTCCCCATAGGACCGTGCAGGTTGTGCTTTGTACAATTGCAGAAGATACCCTTCATGCTGTAGGCATTGTAGATTTGCACAGCTGTTAAGACAATTTTCTGGAAGATGGCAATAAAGTATCTTGAAGAAGAGACACATTTTTCTAATTAGATGGAGGTGAGACAGGCAGAGGCTAGAATTTGGGGCAGTCTGAGCTGAGTTGCTAGGCCTTCTACACTTCTCCAGCTGGGAGAGTGCCACTGCTGCTGTTATTACTGTTTCTAAGCCCGGAAAGAGAGATTCCAGTGATTTGTTTCAGGTCCAGTGATTTAGAGCTGGAAAGGCCCTTAGAGGCATGCTCACCCAACCTCCTCACTCACTGATGAGGAATCAGAGATCAGAGAGATTAAATGACTTGCTTAAAGACAGATAGTGGCACAGTCAGGATTAGACCCAGGTCTCAGTTCGAGGTCCAGCTGTTATAACCTGCCTTTCAGTAGGCTCCCAGCCCCAAATCTGAACAGGTTTCTTCTTTCAATCCTAGCCCATCTACTCTCGCACATCTACTCTCAGCACTCATGTGCACGTGCACACGCACACACTCACTCAGGCTCCTACCACTTCCCACCATCTCCCTCTCCAAACCTCGTTGGGGGAAAAGATGTGAAATTCAGCCTTCCATAAAATCCCCAAAAGTCAGCTTTGAGGATGGCCTCTGGCCGTATAGGGAGTTGCATTTTAATTGGAACCAAAGTCTCCAGGTAAGGGGAAGGGTCTGCTGGCTTATTTTAGGCATTCAGGAGCAGATGAGGAAGGCATGTTGGAGACAGAAATTTTCCTGACCCCTCCTCTGCCACATGACCAACTGAAGCTCATTTTGCCTGTCTAGGAGATTCCCAGGGCCTGAGAAGCCACCGCCCATCCTCATCCCTGTCAAATTTGGGAGGCGGCAAATTTAATTCCTTAACTCAGCTCTGAGTCAGAGATGGCCCAAGTATCAGAGCCCAAGCCAATGCTGTTAGGGGTGAAATTGCAAAATTATCCCCAGTCACTGATCACATCATCCCTGAATTACTAAGGCCCAAGCAGAAAATCAGAAATTCTTCAGCAGTTTTTGCAGCAGGCTTCCTCTCAAGGGACTGCAGTATTTTTTAGTGCTCTGAGACTTACATTCCCTCCCTTGCAGGAGCTTCTTTACATTGGGGAAGGGATGGGGAAGTTGGGGGTGGGGTAGAGAGAAGGAAGGGGTTCACCACAACCAAGCAACAATCTGAAAACTTCTGGCTCGAAAGAGAGTCAATTCAGGTCACAGACCCAGGCACCCCGGGGCCCCCACCTCATGGGAGAATTCCACAGGATCACAAATTCTATGGCGTGGCCCCAGCTAGTGCCGACATTATAGGATGGTGTTCAGCTGGTCCAATTCAGTAACTGTTATACCCATAGTCCCTTCTAAGGAGAAAAATCATGCTCATTGTCTGTGCTACAGGCAGCCAAGCATAGATTTATTTTTACTGTGTGAGCTTTTGGCCACAAATGGTTGGCCAGGTGTAAGTGGAAAACTGAGCCCAAGTGTAACACATCCTTTGGCTGGCCAATGAACTTTAATATGGAATGGCACAAAAAGAGGAGCTGGGATAACCATATTTCACACTTGAGAATTTAAACAGAGAAACACTAAGAGAATGGGGCATTTGGCAGCAGAAGCAGATGTTCAAAGGTTATGATATGGAGAGAAGAAAGGTCAACCACGAAGAGCCATGGGCCAAGGAAAGCTATAAGGAAAGAAATTATAAGGAGGCAGAAGCTATGAGTTAAGCTAGTATTGGGAAAATGAGTGGCTATGCAGAGAGTCCACCAGCTAGTGACCTTTGGAGATGAAGAAGGAAAATCCCTCCTGAGGAGCTTCAGGAAGCTAGGAGAGAAAGCTAGCAGATGACGCTGTGTTCACCACATGCCTTTCCAGATGGGTGAGAAACCCTGACCGTGTTCGCCATGTGCCTTCTCACTTGAGAGAGAGACCCTGAACTTCATTGGCCTTCTTGAACCAAGGTCTCTCTCCCTGGATGCCTTAGATGGACATTTCTATAGACTTGCTTTAATTGGGACATTTTCTTGGCCTTAGAGCTGTAACTAGCAACTTATTAAATTCCCCTTTTTAAAAGCCAAAATAAATAAATAAATAAATAAATAAGTGGCTATGGAGAGGTGCAGAGAGTAACGAAGTCACATGAATTGTCCAGTGCATTGGAAATCTGTGGACACCCTTGCTGAGGCTCTTTGAGCAAACTTCTGGGCCAAATGGCCCAGTCACAGTACAGAAGGGGTCCTTTCCTTAGGTTTAGTGATAAGATTGCTTTCCTTTTCATTCCTCCCTCTCTCTCTCTCTCTCTCATCACACGCATGACTCAAGATATTTTGAGTGAGTCTCCATTCCTGACAACCAAAAAAACAAAGCATGATCTCATATTGGATTTTCAATAAAGATAATGACTCAATAGTTCTACGACATGTTGAAAGTGGAAAATAAAATCATCCGCTGTGGTTGTCCTTCAACCACAAACCTTTGAGCTCTGCCTTTCCAGCCTGGTCCATGCATAATGGCTCCCACAAAGAAGGGTGGTGAGAAGAAGGGTGGTTCTGCCATCAGGTGGTGAGCAGCAAGTACACCATCAGCATTCACAAGCACGTCCATGGAGTGAGCTCCAAGAAACCTGCCCCTCCGGCATGCACAGAGATCCAGAAATTTGCCTTGAAGGAGCTGGGAATGCCAGATGTGCTCCCTGACACCAGGTTCAATAAAGCTGCCTGGGTCAAAGGAATAAGGAACTTCCTATACTTTATCTTTGTGTACGGTTGTCCAGAAACAGTAATGAGGGTGAAGAGTCAAAAAACAAGCTCCTTATATTGGTTTCCTATGTACCCTGGAAGTCAATGTATTTGAAAACTAAACAGCTGATTATCAAATAAAATTTTAAAATAGCCCCCCCCAAAAAATCACCCTCTATACTTTTACTTTTAAAAATTCATAATAATGATAGTTTTCAAGAATTAGATATATTCTTATGCATTTCCTTACCATCCTTGCACACAATTTTGCTATTGTTGCTTTTGTTTTTCTTGTATACATTTTTAGACAGCTGCAATTATGGTGAACATACATTTTAGTTTTGCCTATTTTTGGCTTATCGGGACTTCAAGAGGTATTTAGGAAAAGGATAAGAGAGAAAGGGGGATCCAGGGAAGACACCTAAGTTTCTGACCTGCGTGGTTGTATAGAGCTGCACTGTTTAATACAGTAGCCACTAGCCACATGCGATGATTTAAATTTAAATTTAAAATGATCAAAATTAAATAAGTTAAAAAATTTAGTCCCACAATCTCTAGCCACATCTCTAGTACTCAATTGCCACACGTGTTTAGTGCCTGCCATATAGGACAGCACAGATATAGGACATGTCCGTCACTGCAGGAAGTGCTACTGGACGTTGCTGGGAGAGAGTTCCTGAGCACTCTAAGTAGGCTCCACCATCAGCCTCTTTCAGAGGGGTCAACGCACTTTCTCAATAAAGGACTATAAGGTATCCGCTGCAGCTATGCAACTCTGCTATGGCAGTGTGAAAGCAGGCATGGACAATAGGTAAACAAGTGGGCATGGCTGGGTTCCAGTAAAACTTTATTTACAAAAGGGCAGCAGGCCGGATTTGTCCCCAGCATCAGTGCAGGTTGCTGACCCTTGCTCTCTTGCATTGCCCTATTTGTTTCGTCAACAGTACCAAGCATTTTGTAATAGCTTACTTCTTCAGTTGTTTATTATCCTTCTCTCCACATTAGACCATAAGCTCCGTGAAGGCAAAAACCATTTCTGTTTTGCTCGTAACAGTGAATCCAACACTGACAGTGGTATATTTAAGTAGTATTTGTTGACTGACCTAATGAATAGTGGTATTGCTATTTATTGGACTAGGGAATGTCAGAGAAGAGATAGTTCTGGGCAGAAGACAATGATTTCCTTCAGGAATATGCTAGTTTTATTATAATTTATTATTGTTATTACTCCCTCGAGGGTCCCTTTCAGCTGTAGCCTTCTGTTAAGCCTCATTAGTCCGGCAGTAAGTGATTGTTTTTCCAGCGGTAAGTGATTGTTTTTCAGGACAGAAAAGCTGCTCATCGGGCTGCTCCCTGGGAGGCTGTATAATCAGAGGCCCGGCAGTGGGGAGACTGTCTGGGACATCAGGGGGGGCCCGAGGCGCAGGAAGTAGCCCTGGCCTGGCCCACCCCTCCTGCACCTTTGGCAGGGTTGGCTCCAGCTTCCTGAACTAAGCTGAATTAGAAAGAACAAACTGGTGAACCAAGTAATCACTTACTGCAGAATTTTCAAAATTTCATTCATGAACCCCTTTCATGGTTTTTACCATATTTCCATACCACCTATAAAAATGTTTACTTAATACTTTCAACCCTTGCAGGACCTTAAAATTTTAAAAGCAGATTGGGTTACTGCCCTGCTCACAAATCTCTAATAGCTTTCTATCTCCGGGTAAATTCCAAAGTTCTCACCAGAGCCTTGTGAGCCTTGTAAAGCCCTACCTGCTCTGCCCCCTGGCTACTTCTCTCACTTCATTTCCACCACTCAATCAGTCCACTCCAGCCACACTGACCCCCGCCTAGTATTCCTTGAACATCCGAATCAAGCTGCTGCCTCAGAACTTGGCACTGCTGTTCAACTTGCTGGGAACACTTTACTCAGACATTAACCCTCAGGAAAGCCTTTCCTGGCCATTATGTAACGGCCCTTTGTGCATTTCTGAATAAATTTTAGAATCAGCAAGAAAAGTTTCACGCACACACACACACACATGTATGCACACACACACACACACACACACACACACCCTGTTGGAATATTAAATGGAAATGCATTAAATTTCTGGAATAATTTGGAAGAACTGACACCTTCATAATATTGAGTCTTCTTCCTATTCATGCTTTATCTCCTCACTTATTCAGGTTTTATTTTATGTTTTTCACTAAAGTTTTACAATTTTCTTGATAGGACCGGGCACATATCTTTGTTAGATTTATTTCTAACTACATAGAATTTTGTTACTTTTATAAGAGACACATTTAAAAAAATGTTTGCATTACGTTAGAAAATGGTTATTCCCTTTCTGTCTTTTTCATCTCTGCTATATCAGTTGTTTCGATCCCATTTTTATTTCTAATATTATTTACTTGTGCCTTCTCTCTTTTTTTTTTCTCATGAGTCTTACTCATATTGACAGAAGTGGTAAAGATCTACTGGCACCTAACTGAAACATTATTTTTTTGGCATCATCAAAAGTATTGAAAAGTGATTAAAATAGAGTAGTTAAATATTACATAATGCTGGGGTCTGTGTGGAAAGCTTAAATCATTTCATGTCCCAGCAATGCTGCGTGACTCCACACTGGGGAACACTGATTTATTAATAATCACAAACAAAATGAAATGTCCCTGGGGTTATCAGTTAATGTGACTCATCTCTGGCCCTGTCTTTTGCTCAAGAGGTGACAGAAGGATGTAGAGCTAACAGAAATGGAAGGGGAGGGTGCTCCAGAGAGATGGAGGATCCCAGAGTCTGGATAAGCTGAGTGGCCTCCCTCCCCATCCATCCTGCTCCCCTTAACCGCTCCTCCGAGCAGATGTGCACACAGAGGTGCTCCCCGCAATGGGGATTGGGGTGGAGGCAGTGGAGGGTAAGGACCTTCCTCACTCTCCCCCACCAAGGTCTGAGGCTCTGGGTGTGAAGCAGGAAATGGGGGCTTCTTAGAAGTGAGGCTATTTCCTGGAAGCCCATGAGAACTGAGGCCAGCTGGCTTTCTAAAGTTCAGTTTCTGGTGGCGTTTGGGATCTGGCGGATGGAGCCACCTCTGGGGACGTAGCTCACCAGTTGTAAACTCTGAGGCCCTGATGGGGCCCTGATGTTGGGCCGGACGAGAAGACGCTTCCAATCTTCACTGCCGTCCGCCACACCCGACACCCACCACCCACTGGGCAGCCTTTGCCTGTGCTTGTCAAGGAAACTCTCTCTTCTGGGAAACAGGAACATTTTGAAGCCTCCTTCTCCGAGAAACCCTTGAGCTGAGGAAGGCAGGAAGCCACAGGCTCCTGGTGGGCACAGCCTACCTGGGGTTACCCTGACTCCACCTCAGAGGGGAAGGCAGCTGCTCTGAGTCATCAAAGAACCCTAACAAGTAACTCCCTCTTACATGCTAGTCTCTACAGAGAGGAAGGTTTACACCAGTTTAATAGCTGGCATAGGGGTGCCGAAAAGAGCACAAGGCCCAGTTTCCATCTGTGGGTCTGTAGCCTCCTGACCGCGTCCTCCTGGACGCCCTCCCTCAGCCCGTTCACTCCTGCACAGTCAGGGGAATAACGGCTGCATCACACAGCAGTGAAAGCCCAGTGACATCACGGTGTAATGTGTGATCCCATTTTTCTCTTTAATTTGTACGGGTGGATACACCATAGCGCAAAATAGCATGTGTTTTGCATATGCTCTATTAATTATGATACTACTAGCTGCTGTGGCAGATAAAACCCTTTTTATATAAAGATTCAAACCTAATAGAAGTTTATTTCTCACGCACGTAGCCAGCCGCTTGGCAAGTGGCTCTCTTACCCTCCGTGAATCTAGGGCCCAGAAATCCTTTGCTCTTGTGGGCCGGCCCTCCCCCGGGGCTTCCTAGTTATCTGTACCCAAGAGGCAGAAGGAGAAAGGGTGTGGAGGAATCATAAGCACTTCCTGAAAGCCTTTGCCCAGAAATGACGCAATTCACATTTGTCCACGTTCCATTGACAAAAATGGCACACATGGCCACACCTGGATGCCAAAGAGGCTAGAAAAGGTAAACCCTGGCTAGGTAGGTACTTCCTCGCAACAACTTTGATCACAGATGGGGGAGCACAAATTCTGGTGGACATCAGCCATCTCTGCCATGTATGCAGTGAAAAAGTCTGGAAGCATACACAACAATCTGCTAACAGCAATTACCTCTGGAGAATGAGATTAGAGAAATGGAGCGACTCACTTTTTTGCTTTAAACAGCTAATATGTTACAATCATATATTAATTTCATAATTAAAAAAATGGGCCTGGTTCATTGTAAAGTGTACTGGGCAAATACATGTTATTTGTTGTTACTTTATTCACTATTCTCTTGCTCAGTCCTAGGGTCAGAAAATACCACCCAAGGAAAGAACCCCCTACCATGTGTCCCTCTTTAGAGGCAGACTGGTTTTGGGGGTGGGGTGGGGATGGGATGGAGGAAAACAAAAGATTATGGGGGAACAAAGTGGCATAGGCCTTGGGCAGGTAGCAGATGGATATTAGAGAGACAGGGAGACAGGCAAGGGGGAAATAGGATGGGGAGAAGGCAGGAAGAGAAGAAAACCAGGGCATCTGGACCTTCTCCCAAGCCCCATTATAGGGTCACGGCCTCTGAGAAAGATCAGAGGAGTCTAGCTCTGGCCAGAATCATTTTTTCGTTCAACAAACTGTTTTTGTGTGCCTACTCTGTAAGGCCCAGGATTCTTCTAGGTGCTAGAAATACAGCACTGAACAAAACCAAACCTCTACCCACATGGAATTTACATTCTAAAGAGGGAAGACACAATAAACAAGAAAACCCAAAAGTACATGACACGTCAGGTGGTGATAAGTGCTTTCGATAAAACTAATGCAGGGAGAGGGAAATAGAAGTTTAGAGGAGATGGGTGGGGAGAGAGGTGACGTGTGTGTGCTGTATGTAACTGTATGTAACTGGTCGTGTGGTCAAGGAAAACCTCACTGGTAAAGAGTCATTTCAGCCAAGGCCTGAAGTGACCCATATTAACTAGCATGCAAAAAAGTGGAATAGTTATAATTGCAAAGGATACTGTTGGTTGCCCAGCCAACACTCAGTTTCTCCTTCTTTCTCCCCAGTGTAACTCCTCCCTCTCGCCTTATGCAGCCCATGCGACCCAGACAAAGTCCGCCCCCATCTCTAGATCCAGGGGTGAATACCAATTAATCTAAGCCAATCATGGCCACCCAACTTTACTTACCAGTGACTGATTCAGAAAGTTAATCTGAAATGAGTCAACAAAGGGAATTCCCCTGGCCCCTGGTGGCATTCCATAGGCAAGTTTACATTACCTAAGTCAGCCTAAACAGATGGAAAGAAGAGACTTAGATTTGTTTGGGGGAGGGTTTTTTTCTCTGTGGTGATCAATGTGAACAAGGAAGCATGTTGTCACAATTGCTCAGGACATGGTGACACAGCCACCTCTAGACAATGAGGGAAGCCAGCCTGCAAACAAAGCCAATAAAAAGAAGAAGGCAGGCCTGAGACGACAGCAGAGTCAGAGTCCTGATTATTCCACGTCTGAAGACTCATCAACTTAAGACTCCCCATTATATGAGATAAAGAATTTCTTCACTGTTTAAGCCAGTCTGAGTTAGGTTTTCTGCTTCTTGGCGCTGGGAGATTCTTAACTCTGACAATAATAAGAGTAGCTAACATTTTTTTTTTTTTAGCATTAGCTTGTGCCAGGCAGACTCTTCGTATTTATAATCTCATTTAATGTTCTCAGCGACGGGTAGTAAGTGGCAGAACGAAAATCGATGAAAGCTCCGAGCCTGTGCTCTTAACCACAATTATGGGTCTGCCAAAATGTGAGGCAGAGGAAAAGAAAGGAGTGGATGAGGAAGTCAGGGGAAGAGAAAGGAGGTGCTGATACCCAAGGATGATTTTTAATGGTCTTGATTGGGTCACTGGGCCATCACTGAAGCAATTGCAGTGACTCTGATTGAAAAAGCTTAAGCCATATGCCTACTTCTGGATTTGGGAGGTGCCATCCCAATCATGTGGACTAAAGGTGAGGGAGGGTGGGTCACCAGAGGAAAATCAAGGTGCTGTTACCAAAAGGGGGAGAGAATGTTGGGCCGGTAGAAAAACCCACAGGCCCTCCACAGAGAAGATGTCCTTTACATTAATGATTATGTGGTAAGGTCTTGAGTGACACAGGCTTTAAGAATTAACAGCCAAGGATTGGGTAGGTGAAAGGGGTTGCTTCAAGCACAGCTGTCCAGAAATACCTCCTAGGCAGAGGCATACGAACTACTGGATGGGTAGGTAGGATTATGGTAAATGAAGATGAGGAGACCTGTCATATATGTGGAAAGGCATAAAAGAAAGCAGAGAGGTGGATTTCCTTTGGAGATTTTTCCTAGTTTGGTAAGAACTTTGGGGATGAAATTAAACTCAGGTTATGGGCTATATCCACATACGGTCTACTAATGAATACACCAACCTTACTGTACTTTTCTTCCATCTATGATGTCAAGGAAGTTTATAACATCTTTGGCAAGTGCCAGAAGTAGGATTATTCTCTCCATATTACTAATGGGGTAACGGAGGCCCAGTGTAAGAACTGGCTACTGAGAGGTCACCCAGGTCAGAGAGACTCAAGAAGCCCAGCGTTATGTCCTCTGGCCCTGGACAGTGCTCTTCCCTCCCCCTGAAACTGGAAACCAAGTCTAGAGTTGGAAATTATGAGGCCAATTGCTATGTTCAGCCCCAGGGCCAGCAGAGGAGACTTTGGAGGATGCTCTGGGAAGAACCATCCAGGTTGAGGCAGGCACTTAGCTTGCATAATGGTTAAGAGCTACGACTTTGGAGTCAGACAAGCCTGGTTTTGAAGAAAGTTCCACCACTTATGATGTTACTTTGGACAAATTGCATAACTTCTCTGACCCTTAGTCTCCTCATCTATAAATGTGAAGAATAGTACCTAACTCACAGGATGGTGGTCAAGGCCATCTGAGTGAGGTAATGCTTACTGAGAACTTAGCACAATGGCTGTTCCATGGGCATGCTAGGTAAATGTGAGTGTTCAGGCAGAATAATGTGGTACAGGTTACTGAGTCAGACAGACCTCCTGAAGTCAAATCTTCCTGAAGACCTACTGCATTCCATTGATTGGTACCACGGGGATTATGATGGTTCTTAAATTATAGAGGGGAGTTTGAGGGGCAGTAGTCAGAAGGCCATGCGAGAGGCAGATGGAGTAAAAGTGGATTAGAACATTTGGCTTTCAGGTGAAGACTGAGAAGTACACTAGCAGTACAATGGGCTGGTTGCCCATTGGGGACAGGTTGGCTTAAGGGGCTAAAGAGCAGCTCAAGGCTGGTCAGGCTGGGCTAGCTGGTCTATGTATTCTCTTTGAGCTCTCATGTTATCAGACTATAATAACCACCATTCACTCATTGGTTCCTTATTCTGTGCCAGGCACTGTGCTAATTGATGTGTACTGTCTTGTAAAATCCTGCCATCAGTTCTATGAGTTAGGTGCTTTTATTAGGTCCACATTACATAAGCATTGAGGCTCACAAAGGTAAATGAACATGTTCAAAGTCACAAGACCAGTAAGCTGCAAAGCTGGAATTTGAATCAGGTTTTTTTTGACTTTATATCCAGCACTCAAGGCTTTCGGCTACACTGGTTCTTGAACTCAATTCTCCATCTCTCAATATACTAAGAAGCAATTTTCCTCACTCCTCCCCTCCCTCCACTCTCTCCTTTCTCCTCCAACAGGTCTCTACCTCCCAGGCCCATAAATGCCAAGCTCACAAGTCATCTGTTTTGCCAAAATTCTGTTCCGATTTGATAAACTCTTGCTAGGCCAGCTCACTCAGCATGATTCAGCTGGAGAAATAGTGAGACTGCATGCCCAGCATGCCGACCGCCTGACCTCAGGCAGGATGGGCGGTGCTCAGGAACCTCGCTCTGACAGATGGCTCCACTCGGCTGTCTCCGCAGGCCTAATGCCAGAGCAATGCTTGCTCTTTGCAGGACTGAGAGGTGGGAGATGTGATCCTCACATGCATGGATGTAGGCATGTGTGTGATTCCACATGACGTATGCATTGGCAAAGCTGTGGAACACAGAATGAATATTTGAATGTGGCATGTTTGCTGGTATGCATGCCTATCTGTGTGTATGCAGATCAACGTGAATATGCATGCCTGCCCATGTGTTTGCATTTGTGCACATTTGCGTGCATCCAGAACGGTGTGCATGTTCGAATTTTGAGTTTGCATCTTGGTACGTGTGCTCGGGAATGTGAGAGGGAGTGAGAAAGAGAAGAGAGAGAAAGGTCCTGAGTTTTGAGAATTCAGCCTCTTGATTGTCACCACATAGGATGGAGAGGTGCAGCACATCCCTCCACCCCAGTGCTCCATCGCAGGACTAACTGACATAAGCAGCAGCAGCAAGTCATCCTATTCTCCTTGTGAAGTTTAGGCTCTTACCTAAACCTAGCTTCATGTTTCTGGAAACAATTTCCTGGCTATAGCTTCTCCCAAAGACAGGTAGGACTACTTAACTGTTTGTGAATGTGGTCCCCCTCTGGACCAGAATGGAGCTTCTTTCTAAGAAACTAACCTCGAAATACATAATTTGACATACAATATTAGGGAGTTCAAGGGCCATCCAAAACCTCTCTCTTGACCTCAGGATAGGAACCCAAGTTTTATGCCAACATATTGTGAACACTTACTCTACCAAACCCTTGTTAGAGACAGGTACACAGGGGAATAAGATGGCCACTATTTTTGAAGACTGCCCAGTCTAGTAAGAGAGGCAGATGTAAACGCATTATTATAGGCCACTATGCCAAGTGCTGTCATGGTTGAGTGAAGGAAATGTAAAACATGAGAAGAATGAGGTGCTTCATTTCCTGAGGGGATCCAGGGAACTATTAAGTGAAGAAGTGGGCATTTAAGCTGTGCCTTGATGCAGGTGATGACATTTATCAAACAGAGAAGATGGGGAAAGACTCTCCAAGCAGAAAGAACAGCATGTACAAAGGCAGAGGAGATGCTGCATCTGAGGAGCAATGCCTGTGCAATGTGGAGGAACTAGGAGGAGCAGGAGGCAAGGTTGAAAAGGAAGTTTGGTGGTAGACTGCAAAGAGCCTTGTACATAGGAAGCTAAAAATTTAGGACTTACCCTGTAAGTGATGGGGAACCAGCGACACTTGGCATGATATAATTCTTTTTTTTTTTAAAGACCACACCGTAGAGGATGGATTTGAGGGAGAGATCCCAGAGGCAGAGACAGATAAGAGGCTGTTGCGATAGTTCAGGGGAGAGATAATGAAGGTGTGAATGACAGGAATGCAGGAAAACTAGGGCATAGGATTGAAGAAAACAGATATTTAGGAGATAAACTGGTCAAGAAATAGATACTCCCATCAAATGTGTGTAATTTAACTCTTCTGTTGTTCAGATGTGGCCCCTCCCTCAGCCGACACAGCAAGCAAACTCACTGCCTTCCCCCTCTCTACGTGGGACATGACTCCCAGGGGTGTGGACCTTCCTGGCAACGTGGGACAGAAATCCTAGAATGAGCTGGGACTCAGCATCAAGGGATTGAGAAAATCTTCTCCACCAAAAAGGGGGAAGAGCTAAATGAGACAAAAGAAAGTGTCAATGGCTGAGAGATTCGAGGGGTTATCCTGGAGGTTAGTCTTACGTATTAAATAGATATCACCTGTTTAGTTAAGGTGTAATGGAGAGGCTGGAGGGAACTGCCTGGAAACGTGGAGCTGTGCTCTGGTGGCCATGTTTCTTGAAGATAATTGTATGATGATATGGCTGTCGCAGTGTGACTGTGTGGTTGTGAGAGCCTTGTGTCTGATGCTTCTTTTGTCTACCTTATCGATGGACAAGTAAAACATATGGATTAAAAATAAATAAATAATAGGGGGAACAAATGTTAAAATAAATTTAGTAGATTGAAATGGTGATCAGTGAAAGGGAGGGGTAAGGGGTGTGGTATGTATGAATTTTTTTCTGTTTTCTTTTTATTGTTTTTTCTGAATTGATGCAGATGTTCTAAGAAATGATCATGATGATGAATATACAACTATGTGATGACAGTGTGAATTACTGATTATATAACAAGAACAGAATGATCATATGATAAGAATGTTTATGTTTGTATGTGGTTATGTATCATAAATAAAAAATATATAAATTTTTAAAATCTTAAGACTGTACAACACAAACAGGGAACACTAATAAACCATGGACTATATTTAATAGTACAATTGAAATATTCTTTCCTCAATTGTAACAAAGGTGTCATACTAATGCAATGTGTTAATCAAGAAGGGTATAAGGGAACTCTGTATTTTCTGCATGATTTTTCTGTAAACCTACAACTTCTCTAATAAACATATATATTTTTTTAAAATGTGTGGAGGTTAAGAAGAAAGGAGGAAGAGTTGAGGATGGGGCCTATATTTCTAGCTTGGGAAGAATGGTGGATGTTAGTGCCGCTCACTGAAATGGACCCAAGATGAAAATTAAGTTGTGGGGGAAGATAATGCGTTCATTTTGGGACACATTGTGAGTGAACATGTACATTAGGAGTTGGCTATACAGGTTTGGAGTATTGGGAAGAGAGATTTAGAATATAAATTTGTGCATCACAAGCAGATGGATGACAACTTAAGTCACGTGTAGCAGATGAGATCACTTAGGGACAAAGTAAACCATAAAGTGAAACGAGAACCAAGAAAGAAGCCAATGTATAAGGAATCTGTGTTGGAGACTGTGAAGGAGGGTTCCAAGGTTTCGGAGGGGTTGGAAGGAAACCAGGAGAAAGGGAGTCTCCGGGAAGCTAAAGTTTAAGAATTAGAGGGGATCATTAGTGACAAGATTAGGAAAAGATCAAGTAAGGGAAGGACTGATGTAAAAAACTATACAAAATCAAAACATAGAAAGAAGACCAGGAAGAAGTATAAACTATAGAAAATATTGATGATAGTTGTTTCTGGAAAGGGGAATTGTGGGAGTTTCTTATATTCTTTTTTACATTTGTTATCTAAATGTTCCCAGACTACCCCAGTGAATGTATACAAAAGTTGAAGAGACAGAGAATACTTGGGGAAAATGTAGGAGACTATTGAAGAGAGGACTTCCATTTTCAACTAAGTTGGCATAACAGGCGCTAAATTTAACCTCCTGCCTTAAACAAGTATAAAAACCAGACAAAATACATGAAATAACTGTTTTCAGTCATTGGACAACAGGAAGTACAGGACAGCGATCCCTCGAAGAAGGTGAATACTAATATTGTACCAGTGTGGTACCTGGAGACGCTTTCTCGACTGCAGGGCATGAAGGGGTAATGTAGGCAGAGCTGGCAGTTCCTTAAGTCAAGGAGACAGAGCTGAGAGTTCAGAGAAGCTAAAGTGACTAGAGTTTGCAGGACAGACTGCCAGAGAGGAGAGAGTTCCATAGAGGGAAAAAAGGCGGAAGGTTCCCTCCAAGTCTTCAACTGAGTATAGATCAGAGCAAGCACGTGAGGAGACTATTAGAAACTGGGGAAAGAACATTGGAAAGAAGCAGTTGGAATAATTCTTGGAACTCACACAGGGTTGGAAATGGTTCATATTCCCAACAGCCAGAGTGAGGAAACTTCATAATACGTTGGGCATTAGGAAGAGTACCCAGAAAGATATTGTCTCAGAGTGGGGTCAAATTAACCCTAGACTAGGCTGTTCTCCTGGCTAACAAAGCTTCAGAGCAAGCCTTGAAAGGATCAAACTGTTTCCAAATAACTTAACTGAATCCTAGAACAAAGCTCAAAACTCTTAAACATCACTAGTCATTAGGGACATGCAAATTAAAACCCCTGTACACTTACCAGAAGGGTATTCATTAAAAAGGTGGATGATATTTAGTGTTGGTGAGACTGTGGAGAAATTAGAACCCTCATGCATTGCTGGTGGGAATGTAAAATGGAATGATCATTTTGGAAAAGAGCTTGACCAGTTTCTTAAGAAGTTAAGCATAAACTTAACATACAACTCAGCAATTCCATTCCTATGATTCTTCCCAAGACCAATGGAAATACATGTCCTCACAAAGACAAATATGCAAATGTTCATTGGAGTATTACTCATAATAGACAAAAAGTGGAAACAATGAATTGTGATTGGATAAATAAAATGTGGTATATCCATTAAACTGAATATTATCATCACTATTTCCAGTATGTAAAAGGAATGAACTACTGATACGACAACATGGATGAACCTCAAAAAATTAATCACCAGCAAACCAGCACTAGGATAAATGCTAAAGGAAGTAGTTCAGGCAGAAAAAAAAATCAAGCAAGCTGGAAATCTAGAGCTGCACAAAAGAATAAAGAGCACTGGAAGTAAAAATGAATTAGTTTTTATTGCTGTGTGTGATGGTTTGAAGCTGTTAGGTACCCCAGAAAAGCCATGTCCTTTTTCTTGATCTAATTTTGTAGGGGTGACCATGTTTAAGGTGGAAACCTTTGATTAGATTGTTTCCTTGGAGATATAATACACTCAATTATAGATGTGACCTTTTGATTAGATGGAGCTTTGACCCCACCCACTTAAGGTGTTCTTGATTAGTTTACTGCAGATCTTTAAAAGGGGAAACATTTGGAGACCCAGATGTTTGGAGATGCAGAAAGAAAATGCCCCTGGGGAAGCTGTTTGAAACCAGAAGCCAAAGACTCCAGCAGACATCAGCCACATGCCTTCCCACTGACAGAGGTGTTCAGGACCCATTGGCCTCTCTTAAGTTGAAGTATCTTTTCCTAGATGCCTTAGTGTGGACATTTTTATGTCTTAGGGCTGTGAACTTGTAACATAATAAATTCCCTTTTTAAAAGCCACTCCATTTCTGATATGTTGCATTCCAGCAGCATTTAATAAACTAATACACTGTGTAATAAATTACTCCAAACCTTAATACAACAAACATTATCTCACAGTTCTTGTGGGTCAGTCTTGGGGGACAATTCTCCATGTCATTTCTGCACTTCTTGTATCAGCTTTGTTCTGGACTATGTATAGTTTGTGTAGCGTACTACCTTGGAAGATGAAGGTAGTGTTTCTCTCCCTTGCAGAGGGCAGATTTATTTCCTGACCTGTCTAATATAGTGTTTTTGCCTGGGGTGAAGTTTGCACAAGGTTTCTTGCAATCCACAGCCCTCAACCACAAGACTATAAATGTCAAAATTGATTTCAAGATGTGTTTCTCTTGCATGATCCAAACACCAACTTACCTAGTTGCAGCTGTGCTATTATGCTCCAGAAAATAATGACACCAGGGGCTGTGAGTGCAAAGCTGGAAAAGATTGTCTAATAGAAATGGGATGAGGTTAGGAGGGGAAAACTTCAAAACAGAGAAATATACTGCACAGCAGCATGTTGTCTGATAGAGGCTCTTTGGCATTTAGGACATTGACTAAGTTGGCTGAGGGAGCCAGAGCTTCCTGCTGTTTGGAGATGGTATGAAGATAGGAGTATAACAAGAACTGAGATGGGTTCTTGATTGAAAAGAGAAACCAGAGTGGAGTCCACAGAGCCATCGCTCTGCTGCCATTCAAACTAAAAGGAGAAAAGACCACAGAAAGGGCTTGAGACTGGTGATCGTCAGAATTCCCTTGGGTGTCTCAGTAGCCTGGGGATAAAATTTTCCAGAAGGCAGAAAGTAGAAACAGTGCACTGATTTTATTACCTTTAATTATAAAAGTTATGCATGCTCATTGTAAAAAATTTAAACAGCACAGAGGATATAAAATGATAAATAAACACCCTCTCCCTGCCAATCCCACTCCTCAGAGATACCTAATCTAATGTACAGTTTGTATATGCTTCTACCCACTTTCACTTTCATTTTTTCTTTTCTTTTTTTTTTTTGTATGGGCAGGTGCCGGGAATTGAACCTGGGTCTTCTGCATGGCAGGTGAGAATTCTGCCTACTGAGCCACCATTGCACCACCCTCCCTTTCATTTTAAATCAGGATTTTATCAAATTAATAGATGCACAAGGCTTTTAAACAGAAAGCCATATAAACTAAAACATTTATAATAACAATAGAAAAATAGTCCTTGACCTTCCTCTCGTCTCTCCATTTCCTGAAGCCCCCTCTCCCAAAGATAATCATTTTAGACTTCTTCTTGCTGTTTCTTCTGTCATTTAAATATCTCCATTTTTCCTAAATAATATATTTCTATTGCTACCTTTTGATTAATCAATTTCAGACATAGCCCAAAGACTTCCTTTTATTTATTTATTTATTTATTTATTTATTTATTTTAAACATAGCAACATACGAACATGAACATTCTTACCATATGATCATTCCATTCTTGGTACATAAACAATAACTCACAATATCGTCACATAGTTGTATATTCATCACCACAATCACCTCTCAGAACATTTGCATGAGTCCAGAAAAATAAAGGAAGAAAAAAAATTCCTACATACCATACCCCCCCTCCCCGATTACCAGCATTTCAGTCTACTAAATGTATTTTAACATTTGTTCCCCCTATTATTTATTTATTTTTATCCATATGTTTTACTCGTCTGTTGACAAGGTAGATGAAAGGAGCATCAGACACAAGGTTTTCGCAATCACACAGTCACATTGCGAAAACTGTATCACTATACAATCACCTTCAAGAAACACGGCTACTGGAACACAGCTCTACGTTTTCAGGCACTTCTCTCCAGCCTCTCCATTACCAATGACTTCCTTTTACAATAGATTAGGATTTAGCACTCTTATGCTCCCTATCTCCTATGTTTCTTCTCCCCACATCCTCCCAATAGAGTTATTGTGCAGTTTTTGGTTAAATCAATGTTCAATGCTTACATTATATACCTATGCAAATACTATCATGCCTATGCAACTACTATGCACTATTTGAAGTAAACCAAAATTATATTTCTTTTCTTATTTTTGCTTTTCCTAAAGTTAGTAATTGCCTAGTTTTTTCATTTGCTTAATTTTCTTTGTAAATATTACCTATAGCTAATTCTCCTGACACTTTCCAATAATCTTTCAATACAGCTTTTCTTAGTCAATTGTACCAGGTAACCTGTCATTTCCAGTTTTTCTTGAAGACATCTACGTCTTCCTATCTGAATTGCTTGTACTCTAGCCCTCCTGCATAGCTATCTTCCTGGAATTTTCCTTCCCTGTCATCCTGGGAATTTTTTGCTGGTTTCCTGAGTTGAAGTCTCTTTTGTTTAGAATTTTTATCTCCCCCTTTCTCGGTTTACACCCTTGTTTGGGGGATCACATATTCCAGTGGCTTCATAAGCTTTAAACCAATGACAGTGTTCAACATACCTATCTCTTGAATCACACTGCTCTCATCAGGACTGGTTGTCCTTTACACCTTGCACAAAACTGTGATCCTGGGATCTTCCTTTACTGTTATGCTTCAGGTGCCCTTCAGTTCTTTCCTTTTGGGATCTGTTTTCTTGGTTTACTCCCTCATTTTGGTAAGAAAGAGTTCATGGGAGGTATGTTTTTTAGATATTGCATGTCTGAAATTATCTTCATGCCATTCTTATATTTGATTATAGTTTGGCAAGTGTACCAGTTTGAAATTATTATGTATCCCAGAAAAGCCATGTTTTAATCCTGATCCAATCTTATGGGCCCACACCTATTGTTTGGGGTGGGAAATTTTGATTGGATTGTTCCCATGGATATGTGACACACTCAGTTGTGGGTGTTTTGGTTAGATTACTTCCTTGAAGATGTGACACACCCAATTGTGGGCATGGCCTTTTGACTAGATGGAATGTGACTCCGCTCACTCAAGATGGATCTTGATTAGTGTTTGAGAAACCTCAGATGTAGATGTTTGGAGAATAGTTGCTTCAGAGCTGATAGAAATTTGGAGATGCTTGGAGTGCTGAGAAAGAGAGCAGATGCCTAGACACAGGCAGAGCCCAGCAGACTTCACCATGTGTCTCCCATGAGATGCTAGTAAACCAGAACCCAGAGTTGAATCCCAGAGGAGCTAAGTGAAAGCCCACAGATGCTCAGAGAGGAAACTACTGGCATCAGAAGCTAGAAGAAACAGACTGGAAACAAGAACCAGCAGATGCTAGCCACATGCCTACCCACGTGATAGAAATTGGCCTTTCTTGAGTCAAGGTATCTTTTACTGAATACCTTAGTTTGGACATTTTTCTGACCTTAGAACTATAAACTTGCAATGTGATAAATTCCTTTGATAAAAGCCATTCCGTTTCTTGCACATTGCCTTCCAGCAGCTTTAGCAAACTAATACAGCAGGGTATTGAATTCTTGGTCAGAAACTATTTGCCTAACACATTTTTAAGAAGTTGCTCCATTTCTTATTGCTTCTAGTGTTACTCGTATGTAACCTACTGCCATAGTTAGAGTCAGGTGTCACCTCAGAAGGTGCTTAGTTCTATTGCTGTGGACATGAGCCAATATCGTGTGAACCTCATCTGTTGTTGATTACATCTGCAGTTGGCTAGGAGGCGTGCCTGCTGCAATGAATGATGTTTGATTTAATTAGCTGGTGCTTAAATGAGAGACTCAACGTAGCACAGCCCAAGCAGTTCAGCATACCTCATCTCAGCACTTGCAGCTCAGCCCAGGCCTTTGGAGATGCAGAAAGAAATCACCCCAGGGAAAGTTGTTGGAACCCAGAGGCCTGGAGACAAGGCCAAAAGAGATCACCCCATACCTTCTCGTGTGAGAAAGAACCTCAGTTGAAAGTTACCTGCCTTTTCTCTGAAGAACTAATGAAATAAATCCCCTTTTATTAAAAGCCAAACTGTCTCTGGTTTGTTGCATTCCGGCAGCTAGCAAACTAGAACACCTATTATTTCTTTCTGGAAGCTTTTGGAATCTTCTCTTTGTCCTTGGTGTTCTGAAATTATACAAAGTTGTTCTGAACTTCATGATAGTGCCTTGTTATGGGCCTAATTTCATGACTAGATAAACATGACTTTTGGTTCTGGGGAATTTACTTGAATTATTTCTTTGATGATTTAATTCCCTCAGTTTCTTTTGTTCTTTCTGAAATTCCTATTATTTGGAACTAGGGATAATTCTCAAATTTTATTTTTTTTCTCCTACCTTCTATTTCTTTGGATTTCAGTTTTCCCCTTATTTTCTGAGAGATGTCCTTGACTTTGATTTCCAAAGTTTAGGAACTCCAAAGTTCCTAAAGATTTCATTTCTGCTACCATTGTTTTAATTTTTAAGGGCTCTCTTTTGTCCTCTGAATGTTCCTTTATTTAAAAATAGCAAGGAAAGATTTTCTCTTATATCTTTGAGCATAGTAATGATAATGACTTGGAAGTTTTCCTGTTTCTGTATTATCTTTTTGTTTCCTTCGGGTTACTTTTTTTTTTTTAAAGCTTTTTTATTGTGAAATATAACATACATACAGAAAAATGATAAATTTCAAAGTTCAGTTTAACGAGTACTTATGGAGCAAATTTCAAAGTATAGTATGGGCTACAGTTCCACAATTTTAGGAATATCCTTCTGGCTGTTCTAATATACTAGAAACTAAAAAAGAAATATCTATATAATGATCAGGAGTAGTAATCATTTGCTAAATCCTAACTTTTCTGTTACAACTCTTCCCTCTCATTTGGTCATTCTCTCAATCTTCAGGGATATCTGGGTAATGACCATTCTAACTTCATGTTGAAAAGAGGTCTTGACATTATGGGGATAGGGGAATGCAACTGCTTGATGATCTGGGAGAGGCTGGTAACTCTAAGTTTCTGGGCTTAGCTGGTATAGGAACAATCTGGAAGTTTTCAGTTTTTGAAAAAAAACTTATTAGGTAAAACTTTATAGAGTCTTAGATAGAGCCCTGGGTTTTCTTTAAGGTCCTCAGGAACACTGTTGACTGATGGTTGGCACACTGTGGCAATCTGTAATATCTAGCTGAAGTTTGCATAAGAGTAGCCTCCAGGATGACCTCTTCACTCCATTTGAAATCTCTTAGCCACTGAAACCTTATCTTGCTACATTTCTTTCCCCCCTTTTCATCAAGAAAGCATTCTCAATCCCATGGTGCTAGGTTCAGGTTCATCCTGGGAGTCGTGTCCAACATTGCCAGGGAGACTTACATCTCTGAAAGTCATGACCCAAGTAGGGGGGAAGGGTACTGAGTTTATTTGCAGAGCTTGGCTTAGAGAGGTAGAGGCCACATCTGAGCAACAAGAGAGGTTCTCTTTAGGGTGACTCAGACTGTTTATGTAGGCTTAGCTTTACCGTTACAGACTAAGTTTCATTAGGGCCAGCCTCAAGATCAAGGGCTTGGCTTATTACATTGGGAGTCCCCAATGCTTCCTTTAAGTTACTTTTTTTTTTTTTTTTTTTTTTTTTAAAGGAAGGAAAGACAGAGAGAAGGAAGGAAGGAAGGGAAACATCTTTAAACATTTTCTTGTTTTATTATATTTTTGTTTTTGTTTGTTTGTTTTTACATGGGCTGGGGCCGGGAATCGAACCGGGGTCCTCCGGCATGGCAGGCAAGCACTCTTGCCCGCTGAGCCACCGCGGCCCGCCCTAAGTTACTTTTTTTTGCCACACAATTTTAATCAAGTTAATGTTAAACAGTAAAGATGCAATTACATGAAAAGACCATATTTTACATGTATAAACAATTTTTCATTGTCTTTACTCGCAAGGTGTTGAAGATGGGACCCATTCCTGCATTTTCTTCCTAGTGATGGAATAAAGTATGTATTGCTCTGGAGTGCCACTCATATTGAATTTATGGTTTGCCCCAAATGAATTTACGAGCAATAGGTGGTTTTGCTGTTGGAGGATCATTGGTCATGCAGTGAAGCCAAAGATGCAATTCAGGGGGCACAATACTTCCAGCCACATTCGTTTCAGTAGTATTTATAAAACATTGGTAATGGCTGAAAGACTGCTTGTTGTCATCATAGTATTTGTTTCCATATTTGTCTTCGCCCACTAATTTACCAACCCTGACATCATTTGCCTGGGCAGAAGTGGCCACTCATCAACCTGCAGTCAGCATGCAAAAGGTTCCCACCTTAAGTTACTTTTATATGCCTGTTTCTTTTGGTCTTTATCTTTCCTGTTAAAGGTTTTCCCCCAATGTTTATCAATTTTTAAGCACTTTCTCTTGTTTAAGAAAAGATACTAAAAATTTGATTGGGAGTTCTGAACATATGGGTGAGACTTGGTGATTTGGAGTTTCACTGTGGGATGATCTGACTAGGCTATTTGTCAAGGAACCACTAATATCAAACATGTTCTATTTGTTTCCATTTTAGCTGATCAGATCCTCCAAAATCTATTTTAATCATCTGTCTAGAAAGTAGATGCCTGGCTGCTTGCATTTGGGAGACAGGATGAGATGGAGAGTTATGTAGTCTTGGCATTCAGCCTTTACTAGCCAAAGAATTTTTAGTCCACAAATGTGCCAGGCATCCCTTCATCCAGAGACTCTTTTTTTTTTTAATCCTCTCCAGAGAATAAAGCTTCATTCTTCTGGTGTGGGGGAGGGGTAGTGACTCAGAGGAATAAAGCAGGGGAGGAGTTTCTGAGGATCTGCTTCTCAAGCAATGTTCAATCAATAGTCCTAATTTTAGTTTGCACCTTCACTGTCTTCAGTTCCTAAGCTTTTTGAAGATTCTGTAGTATAGATCAGGTTGATTCTCTGCTTCACCCTCTGCATATGTAGGATTTAAATTTTTGGGTCTGTCAAGACAGTTACTACTTGTCCACCTTCTTTCCAGATTTCAAAATTTTATTGCTGCTATCACCTCTACTTTTTTCCCCCTGTTCTTGTGGAACCTAAACCCCTTTTTTGTAGTTTCAATGGATTTTCATGAGGGAGCAAAATTAGATTGGTACCTTCAATCCACCACTTTTAACTGAAAACTCTTGGACATTTATATATGTTGAATGCTATTGTGAAGGTTAAGATTATTGTCCCCACTTTACATGTCAGAGAAATAAGTCATTTAGTATCACACAGCCAGGTGTGATTCTACAAATTCAGGTTATTTAAACATTTTATATAAAAACATACACATCAGAAGCTTCAAACTGGAAACTGCATACAGACACAGCCCATAGAGATATCGTTTGCCCCAAAAGAGTTTCTAAACTCAGGAAATTCCACATAAAAATCAAGTGTTCATATAACTCAACAACAAGAAGACAAACAACCCAATTAAAAGGTGCACAAAAGACATGGATAAATGCCTTTCCAAAGAGGAAATACAAATGGCTAAAAACATATGAAAAGATGCTCAACATCACTAGCCATTAGGGAAATGCAAATCAAAACCACAATGAAGTACCATTTCACACCCACAAGAATAGCCATTGTCAAAAAACAGAGAACTACAAGTGCTGGAGAGGATACAGAGGCATACGTACACTTACTCACTGTTGGTGGGAATGTAGAATGGTGCAGCAATTCTGGAAGGCAGGTTGATGTTTCGTCAGAAAGTTAAGTACTTAATTGCCATATCATTCAGAAATCCCATTACTATGTATATACTCAGAAGAATTGTAATCAGGAACACTAATAGACATTTGCACACTCATGTTAATAGTGACATTATTCATGACTGCCAAAGGATGGAGGCGGCCCAAATGTCCATTGACTGGAGAGTGGATGGGCAAACTATAGTATATATACACAATGGAATGCCATGCAGCTGTGGGAAGGAATGAAATTGTGATGCATGCAATGACATGGATGAAACTTGAGAGCATTATGTTGAGTGAAATAAGCCATTTACTAAAGGACAAATACTGTATAGTCTCACTGATATGAACTAAGTGTGAGGAGCAAACTCTGGGAGTTAAATTTGAGAGCATAGGTTATCAAGGTATAAAAAGAGGGTAGAGATTGGGCAACTGATGCTTGAGAAGTACAGAATATTTAATAAAGTTGACTGCAAAGGATCAGAAATGAATAGCATGATACTGTGGGATGGTAGCACAAAACTTAAGTGTAAGTGATAAAGCTGAGTATGAATATAGTTGAATGAGGAAGGCTAGCATTATATATGATATCAGAAGAAAAGCTAGACAGTATCATGCCATCTTTTGCTTAAAACCTTACTTTGATATAATTTAGTGAAACTTAGAGTGGACAATGACGGTGGATAATTGAACAAATATAAGACAGTTCTTACATGAACTTGAAGATATTTTACTATTAACACCTATTACAAGATGTTACTAATAGAATAGATACAGAAAAAAATACAATAATGCAAGCTAAGGTCTATAATAAACAGTAACATTACAATATTCTTTTAGTAATTATAACAAAAGCACTATATCAAAGCTAAATGTCAATGCAGAGAGACGTAAGAGGTATGGGATTTTTATTTGTTTTTCCAAAGAAATGAGAATGTTCTTATATTGACTATAGTGAATGCATAATTAAGTGATCACAACCATTGATTGTACATCCAGGATGGATTATATGGTGTGGGAATAGAACTGTTTAAAATGTTTTAAAAAAAAGTGTTTGTATTTGCTTGAAAAAGTCAAAGTTCTAGTAACTTTGGGTTTGCATTCCTGCAGGACAAAATCAGCTGGAACTGAGTTGTATCTGTCCTCTTTAAATGTTACCTGCCTGGCCTCTGTTGAATGATTTAGTAATGAAAGAATTGTGGTAGCATTTGCCCAAGTAAAATCAATGAGATGAATTGTCTGGGGGCTAAAATTAAGTCAGTGTGTTGGTTTGAAATGATGTATGTACCCTAGAAAAGTCATGTTTTAAAGCTAATCCCATTTTGTAAAGGCAGCAGTTTCTTCTAATCCCTATTCAGTATTGTATGTTTGAATCTGTAATTAGATCATCTCCCTGGAGATGGGATTTAATCAAGAGTGGTTGTTAAACTGGATTAAGTAGAGGCATGTCTCCACCCATTTGTGTGGATCTGGATTAGTTTCTGGAGTCCTATAAAAGAGGAAACATTTTGAAGAAAGAAAGAGATTCGTAGAGAGCAGAGCAGAACAACATAGCCACGAGAAGCAGAGTCCACCAGCCAGAGACCTTTGGAGATGAAGAAGGAAAATGCCTCCCGGGGAGCTTCATGAAACAGGAAGCCAGGAGAGAAAGCTAGCAGATGATGCCGTGTTCACCATGTGCCCTTCCAGATGAGAGAGGAACTCTGATTGTGTTCACCATTTGCCCTTCCACTTGAGAGACAAACCCTGAACTTCATCAGCCTTCTTGAATCAAGGTATCTTTCCCTGGATGCCTTAGATTGGAGATTTCTATAGACTTGTTTTAATTGGAACATTTTCTCAGCCTTAGAACTGTAAACTAGCAACTTATTAAATTCCCCTTTTTAAAAGCCATTCTGTTTCTGGTATATTGCATTCTGGCAGCTAACAAACTAGAAATAATGTTATTCATTTTAAAAGAGTGCGTGGGAGTTGAAGGAATAGAGACAATTATGTATCAGTTGACTTAGGTTATGCTGTAGTAACCCCCAAATTTCAGTGACTTAACACAATAAAAGTTTGTTTTTTTTTCTTACATGTTACATCAGGAGGGGACAGCTCTACACTTAGGAGGTCAGAGTAATGGCGGTTCCATCATCTGAAGTTGCAATTTCTGGAAAACAATGTCTCCTCCCTGACTGCCTTAGCACAGGAAGAGACCATTGGAAGATTGCATACCAGCTCTTCCATGCTTTAACCTGGAGTAACAGACTAGTTCTAGGCCTGCCTAACTGCAAAGGAGTTGGAAAAAGTGTGAAGCAGCTGGATTATTTGGCAAAGACCACTTTTCTTAGATAGAAAGAGTAGACTATATCATATAGGTTATAAAGGGAAAGAGAGAAAAGGTAGCAGCCTAAATGATAGAAAATGAGTGGATTTTTTTCTCAAATTGGAAGAGAATATTTACAGGGGAGCAATGAACCATTATATTCATGGAGAAAGTGGAAGGGGTAATAATGAGCCACAGAACAAAGAACTGACCCTCTTTTTCTGAGACTGGCAAAAAAGACGAGGGAAATGCAGCAAGCAAAACTTGTGGGTTTGGGGACAGGAAACTGAGGAAGTCCACACCTGATATTTTACTTTCCTCAGAATTAAGAAGAAAGTCAATTGCCAAAGGTGAGGGGGTGGGATTATACTATGGGGTTTCAGCCCTTGAAAGGGCCACTACAACAGTGTCCTGATTTACTTCCTTCCATTCAACAGTTTCAAGACACTGCAAACAGGTTGATCTTTTCTAAAAGTGGGGCAACTCACATCGTGCCATCTTTTGCTTAAAACTTTGTGTTGATTTAAAATCCTTGAAAGGAACTAAAGATCTGGCTCCTGTGGTGACTTCATGTTGCCCTTGCCCCAAAGGCCCCTCCATACATTCTCACAAGGTCCCCTTTCATAGAATTCCTCCTTCCCACCTCAAGGCCTTCACAGGTCATCTTTTCTCGCCTGGAAAGCCCTTTCATTCCACCCATAGCTACATGGCTAATTCCTTTAGGCCTCAATTTTTTTTTAAGCAATCACTAGAATAGAGTGTCTAGGAATAGAATTACAGGTTTATGGTAATTAATTTAATAACAAAGGCATGATTCAAATCACTTGGGAAAGAAGGGACCACTCAACAAGTGTGTTTTAATCTCTTATAACCTTTGGGAATTTGGTTTTGTGCAATGTATGAGGTAGGCATCTGATTCCATGTTTTCTGAAAGGATAATTAATTCTCCCAGTTGCATCTGTTTTATCCAGTGTTATTCTCCATGGATGTCTATTGATTCCTGTGCCTGTACTACACAGTTTAATCATTGTAGTGTTATAGTATAGTTTGACAGCTGGTGGGTCAAATCCTCCCTCACTGTTCTTTAATTTCAGAAATGTGTTGGATTTTCTTGTTATAAATTTTAGAGTGTGCTTAAATTCTATTGTAAAAATCCTTTGGGGTTTCATTGGGGATTGCATTGTAATTGAAGAATCATTCAGCCTCTCTAATCATATAATGGGGAGACCATGTTTTGTTCTTCGAATAATACACAGATCTGAAGCAACCTTGCACCTATTAGTGCTTAGAAAGCTTGCTTTCTTGCTAAATTTTAGAGAGGATAGCATATTTTAAATTAGTATACAATGGATATTTTACTACCCATCTGCTAGGAAGTGAGGATTCAGTGGAAACAAAGCCACTCCCTTCTTCCAGGAATTCACTTTCTGCTGTGGGGAAGGAGCCAGACCAATTCATCGTGGTGGGTTGTGCC
Source organism: Tamandua tetradactyla (assembly GCF_023851605.1). Classification (NCBI taxonomy): domain Eukaryota; kingdom Metazoa; phylum Chordata; class Mammalia; order Pilosa; family Myrmecophagidae; genus Tamandua; species Tamandua tetradactyla. Next base: position 89,789,675 of record NC_135334.1, read on the forward strand.
AAATGCTTCCCTTTGGTGAAGTAGGTACAAGGAGAGGTGCCTCTGCCTAGTCTTGTGGGTCAGGGCAGCTTCCTGGAAGAGGTGGTATATCAGTTGAAGTCTGGAGGCTAAGTAGGATTAGCCTAGTGGATGCAGATGGAGTACAGTGTGAACATGTTCCTGGTGGACAATGTGCAAGTTAGGTCTCAATTTTTAAAAAAATATTTTTATTAAGAAATCTTCACACACATACATTCCACAGATGATGTACAATCATTGGCTCACAATATCATCACATAGTTGCGTATTTATCACCATGATCATTTTTTAGAACATTTGCATCACTCCAGAAAAAGAAATAAAAGAAAAAACTCATACATCCCATACCCTTTACCCTTCCCTCTCATGACCACTAGTATTTTTCATCTACTCATTTTTTTTTTTTTTTACTATTTGGCCCCTCCTATTATTTATCTATTTATTTTTATCCATTTTTTTTCTCATCTTTTATCCTTGGATAAAAGGAGCATCAGACACAAGGTTTTTCATAATCACACGGTCACATTGTAGAAGTTATATCTTTTTCTTTGAAATGTTTTTTTCAGTTGTGAAATATAACATGTATACAAAGAAAAAAAAGACCCAATAAATTTCCAAGTAGTTATAGAACAAATTTTAAAGTTTGGTGTGGGTTACAGTTCCACAATCATTCATTTTTTCTTCTAGCTGCTCCATGACACTGGAGAGCAACAGAAATATCAATATAATGATCCAACAATAAATTTCAAAGTACGTCACAAAAATTAGTTGTAGGAACAGATCTCAGAGTTTGGTATGGGTTACAATTCCAACATTTTAGGTTTTTTCTAGCTGCTCTAAGGTACTGGAGGCTGAAAGAAATATCAGTATAATGATTCAGCACTCACATTCATTAGTTAAAGTCAACCTTCTCTGCATAACTTCATCATCACTTTTGAGCTTTCTCCCACTTTTTAGGGGTATCTGGGGTATACCCATTCTAACTTTTTCAAGTTGGAAAGGGCTGTCGATAATATAGGAGAGAGGGATGGAACTAGCTGATGTTCTGGAAGGGCTAGCCCCTCTGCATTTCAGGACTTATCTGGTCCAGGGACCCATCTGAGGTTGTAGGTTTTGGAGAATTATCCTAGCACATGGAACCTTAGTAAAATTTTATATAATGCCCCAGGTATTTCAGGATTGGCAGGAATGGTTTTGTTTGGGGTTTGGCAAGTTGTAATAGGTTGCAATGTCTAACTGAAACATGCATAAGAGTGACCTCCAGTGTAGGCTCTTGAATCTATTTGAACTCTCTCAGCCACTGATACCTTATTTGTTACACTTATATTTCCCCTTTTGGTCAGGATGGCATTGTTGATCTCAAGGTGCCAGGGCCAAGCTCATCTCTGGGTGTCATTTTTCATGCCATCAGGGAGACTTTCATCTCTGAATGTCATGTCCCATGTAGGGTAGAGGGCAATGATTTCACTTACAGAGTTGGGCTTAGAGAGAGAAAGGCCACATATGAGCAACAAAAAGAAGTCTTTTGAAGGTGACTCTTAGGCATACCTATAGGTAGGCAAAGCATCTCCACTACATACATAAGCTTCACAAGAGTAAGCCTCAAGATCAAGAGCTTGGCCTATTGATTTGGGTGTCCCTAATGTTTGACACACTATCAGTGGTTTCACTAGTGGTTAAGTTTCATAGTTCCATAATTTTTCTTCCATCCCTCAAGGGATATTGCCAATACTTTTTGATTATCTCTTAATATACTCTAGGATGAATTCAGGCATTACATTAAGATATACAAGATTAAAGGCTTTCATTCTTATTCTGGGCTCCTTGTGTTTGGATTGTTTAAATGATCTATCCAGACAAGTTGAGTTATATCATGTGCTACAGAAAACCTAGGTTCTGGACATAAAACTTTCTTATCTTTGGTCTAAGTGTGGGTGAATTACTAAAATGCAGGCAATGTCTTCCTTACCCCTTATTCTGAATTACCTTAATCCCAACCCGACTGGCTTCATTCTTATCTCGAAATACTAGGTTATATATATCATGTTCATTCCCATCATGGCATGCCTCACGACTTCATTCCTTTATGTAGCAGCACCGTGTTCAATCATATGTTTACACCACTGTTTGCCAATCTACTTCTCAGTCAGTGAATCTTTCAGCTACCTCTATCGACTGGGCTTCATGTATAATATCCAAAGTCAACAGTCCATCAAGAGTCTCAATTTTAGATAGTTTCATTGTTTCCAAGAAAATGACAGTCAATAAGCACATCCTCACCAAATAGAAACTCCAAACCTCCCCTTAAATCTTGACCCTCCCCCATTACATACCACTGGTATTGCTGTGGTACTGTAGATGTTTTCCTGCTAAACATAGCCTAGAACATGTGATATCATTTTCCCCCTATACCCCTAAATTATATTCTTTGAACAAGATTCATACCTTTGCAGTAGTTCATGCAAGAGCTTATTTATATTTGTAGTGTTAATTGGTGGGACATATGAGTCTACAACCCTTTTTAAACATATTCACCTTCAATATGGTAATATTACTTATAGACCCACTAGTGAACCACATTCATTTCTGTTTATTCTCTTAAAATTAAGTTCAACCTCATTAGCAAACCATTCACCCATCTCGAGCTTCTGTGTATTTCTATGTCCCCCTTATCTTTACCATAGTCATAAAAATGGAATCATACAGTATTTGCCCTTTTATATCAGCTTTTTCACTCAGCATTACGTCTTCAAGGCTCATCCATCTTGTTATATGCTTCAAGACATCATTTCGTCTTACTGCTGCATAATCTCCATCGTATGTTTATACCACATTTTGTTAATCCACTCATCTGTTGATGGACACTTGGATTGTTTCCTTCTTTTAGCAATTTTAAATAGTGCTGCTAGTTGATGTGCAGATCTCTGTTTGTGTCACTGCTTTCAGCTCTTCTGGGTATATACTGAGCAGTGCTATTGCTGGGTCATACGGCAACTCGATATTTAGTTTTCTGAGGAACTGCCAGACTGTCTTTCATAGTGGCTTTACCGTTATACATTCCCACCACCAGTGCGAAAATGTTCCAATTTCTCCACATCTCCAACATTTGTAACTTCTAGTTTGTTTAATAGCAGTCATTTTTATAGGTGTGAGGGGTAAAATCATTGTAATCTTGATCTGCATTTCCCTTATAAGCTAATGAGAATGAACATCTCTTCATGTGCTTTTTAGCCATCTGTATTTGCTTTTCAGAAAAATGTCTATTCATATCTTTAGCCCATTTTATAATTGGGGTTGTTTGTTCTTTTATTGTTGAGTTGTATGATTTCTTTATGTATACAGGATGTCAAACCTTTATCCGTTGTGTGATTTCAAAATATTTTCTCCCAATTGATTTGGCTGCCTCTTCACCTTTTTGACAAAGTCTCTTGAGGAACAAAAGCATTTGATTTTGAGGAGTTCCCATTTATCTATTTTTTCTTTTGTTGCTTGTGCTTGGGTATAAAGTTTAGGAAGTTACTTCCTAGTACTAAATCTTGAAGATGTTTCCCTACATTTTCTTCTAGGGGCTTCTAAGAAGTACCAGTTCTTATGTTTAGGTGTTTTATCCAATTTGAGTTAGTTTTTGCATAGGGTGTAAGGCAAGGGTCCTCTTTCATTCTTCTGGCTACTGATATCCAGTTTTCCCATGCCCATTTATTGAAAAGATTATTTTGTCCCAGTTCAGTGGATTTGGGGGCCTTGTCAGAGATCAGTTTACCACAGATTTGATGGCCTATTTCTGAGCTCTTGATTGAAGTCCGTTGGTTAATACATCTATTTTTGTGCCAGTACCATGCTGTTTTGACCTCATGGCTTCATAATAAAATTTAAAATTGGGGAGTGTTAATCCTCCTACTTCATTCTTCTTTTTTTAGGATGTTTATAGCTATTTGGGTTCTCTTTCTCTTCCAGATGAATTTGGTAACTAGCTTTTCCAAGTCTTCAAAGTAGGTTGATGGAATTTTGATTGGTACTGTGTTGAATCTGTAGATCAATTTGGGTAGAATTGACCTCTTAACTACATTTAACCTTCCTATCCATGAGCAGGGAACATTTTCCTACCTACTTAGTTCTTTGATCTTTTAACAATGTTATGTAGTTCTCTCTGTACAAGTCCTTTACATCCCAAGTTAAGTTCACTCCTAGATGCTTGATTCTTTTTGTTGCTATATTGAATGGAATTTTCCCCTTAATTGACTCCTCGGTTAGGTCATTGCTTGTGTATAGAAACATTAATTTTATATCCCACCACCTTGCTGAATTGTTTATTAGCTCAAGTAACTTTGTTGTGGATTTCTCAGGATTTTCCAAGTATAGTATCATGTCATGTGCAAATAATGAAAGTTTTACTTCTTCCTTTCCAGTTTAGATACCTTTTTTTTTCTTTTTCCTGCCTGACTGCTCTCACTAGAACTTCCAGTACAATGTTGAATAGTAGTGGTGACAGGACATCTTTGTCTAATTCCTGATCTTAGGTGGAAAGCATTCAGCCTCTCACCATTGAGTATGATGCTGGCTGTTTTTCATATATGCCTTTTATCATGTTGAGGAAGTTACCATTGATTCCTACCTTTTGACATGTTTTTATCAGAAAAGGATGTTGAATTTTGTCTAGTGCTTTTTCAGCATCAATCGAGATGATCATATGATTTTTCCCTTTCTATTTGTTAATGTACTGTTACATTAACTGATATTGTCATGTTGAATCATCCTTGCCTTCCTGTTAAAAACTCCACTTGGTCATGGAGTATTATTCTTTTAATGTGGATTCAATTTGCTAGTATTTTGTTGAGAATTTTTGCATCTATGTTCACTAGGGAGATTGGTCTGTGATTTTCCTTTCTTGTAGCCATATTTACCAGGTTTTGATATTAAAGTGATGTTAGCATCATAAAATGAGTTAGGTAGTGTTCTTTTTCCCTCAATTTCTTGGAAAAGTTTGAGCAGGATTGGTGTTAGTTCTTTTTGGAATGTTTGAAAAAACTCCCCTGTGAAGCCACCTAGCCCTGGGCTTTTTTTTGTAGGAAAATTTTTGATGACTGATTGAATCTCTACTTATAGATCTTCTATTTCTTCTTGAGTCAGTGTAGCTTGTGTGTGTGTTTCCAGGAATTTGTCCATTTCATCTAAGTTGTCTAGTTTGTTGGTGTATAGTTGTTCATAGTATCCTCTTAAGATTTTTTTTATTTCTTCAGGGTCTATGGTCATGACCCCTTTCTCATTTCTGATTTTGTTTATTTGCAATGTATCTCTTTTTTCCTTTGCAAGCCATGCTAGTGGCCCATCAATTTTATTGATTTTCTTGAAGAACCAACTTTTGGTTTTATTCTTTCTATTATTCTTTAATCTCCCATTCATTTAACTCTGCTTTAATCTTTGTTATTTCTCTTCTTCTATTTGCTTTTGGGTTAGTTTGCTGTTCTTTCTCAAGTTCCTCCAGGTGAGCAGTCAAGTCTCCAATTTTTGCTCTTTCTTCTTTTAAGTATAGGCATTTAGGGCAATAAATTTCCCTCTCAGCACTGCCTTTGCCACAACCCATAAGTTCTGATATGTAGTATTCTCATTTTCATTCCTCTCCAGATAACTACTGATTTCTCTAGCAATTTCTTCTTTGACCCACTCATTGTTTAAGAGTATGTTATTTAATCTCCATATATTTTTGAAAGCTCTTGTTGTTCCTTGGTGGTTATTGAGTCCCAGCTTCACTTCACTGAGATCAGAGAAAGTGCTTTGAATAATTTCAACGTTTTTAAATTTATAAAGACCTGTTTTGTGTCCCAGCATATGATCTATCCTGGAGAATGTTCCATGCACACTAGAGAAGAATGTATATCCTGGTGTTTTGGAGTGTAGCAACCTATGTATGTCTGTTAGGTCTAATTCATTTATCAAGCTGTTTATAAGTTCTTTATTTCCTTGTTGATCCTCTGTCTGGTTGTTCTGTCTACAGAGAAGAGTGGTGTATTGAAGTTTTCTATTATTGTTGAAATGTCTATTGCTCACTTCAGTTTTGCCAATATCTGTCTCATGTACTTTTGGGCTCCTTGATTGGGAGTATAGACATTTATGATTGTTATTTCTTCTTGTTTAATTATCCCTTTTACTAATATATAGTGTTTTTCTTTGTCCCTTATGATGTCTTTACATTTAAAGTCTATTTTGTCTGATATTAGAATAGCTACTCCTGCTTTCTTTTGGTTACAGCTTGTATGGGACATCTTTTCCCATCCTTTCATTTTCAATCTACTTCTATCCTTGTGTCTAAGATGAGTCTCCTGTAAGCAGCATATAGATGGATTATATTTCTTAATCAATTCTGCCAATCTGTATCTTTTAATTGGTAGGTCTAGTCTGCTAATGTTCAAAGTTATTACTGAAAAGATATTACTTGAATCCACCATTTTGCCCTTTGGATTTCATTTGTCAGATCTATATGTTCTTTTCCCTCTTTTTCTTTTTATCCTTTAGGTTACCCTTATTGGTGCTCTTCAATTCTGTGCCCTCCTCTAGACCTCCCTCTCCTATCTTTTTTTTTTTCACCCAGCAGAACTCCCTGTAGTATTTTTTGTAAAGCTGGTCTCCTGTTGACATATTCTCTTGACCTTTGTTTGTCTATGAAAATTTTAATCTCTCCCTCAGTTTTGAAGGATAATTTGGCTGGGTAAAGAATTCTTGCCTGGAAGTCCTTGTCTTTAAGGATCCTAAATATATCATACCACTGCCTTCTTGCTTCCATAGTACCAGTTGAGTAGTCCAAACTCAATCTTATGTGGTTTCCCTCATAGGTTGTAGATTGTTTTTCTCTTGTCACTTTCAGGATTTTCTGCTTCTCTTCAACATGTGACAGACTTATTAGTATGCACTTTCAGGTAAGCATATTTGGATTTATTCTATTTGGAGTTCATTGGGCTTCTTTGATTTGCATATTTATGTCTTTTATAAAGGTTGGGAAGTTTTTCCCCATTGTATTCTCCACTTATCTTCCTAGCCTTTACTCTTCTCTTCTCCTTCTGGAACACAGATGGTTCTTTTATTTGTGTGCTTTGTTTTGTCCATCATTTCCCGGAGATCCAATTCAAATTTTTCCATCTTTTCTGTTATTTGCTCTTTAGTGTGTTCAAAATCAGTGTCCTTTCTTCTAGTTCACTTATTCTTTCTTTTGCCTCTTTAAATTTACTGTTTTATGTCTCTAGTGTATTTTTTATTTGGTCTACAGCATCATTAATCTGCATGATATCTGCTATTTTTCTATATATTCTTTCAAATTCCTGTTTATGCTCTTCTAGTATCTTCTTGATCTTCTTTATGTGATTAGCCATCCCACTGATTTTATTTAGTAAAGTTATATGATCATATTTTATTAGTTGTTCCAAAGTCTGTGTTTCCTCCAGTGTTTTACTTTGGTTATTAGACTGGACTGTATCTGTCTGCATTTTCATATAGTTAGTGATCTTCTGTTGTCTTCATGGCATGTAAATATCTTGAGAGGTTACTTTGGATGTTGATTCCTTCAGTAGTCTAAAGTTTTGTATTTGAAGGATGGGTATGGAGCAGGATGCAGGGCTTAGGGTGGGACATGACAATGCAGTGACAGGTTGCATTGCAGCTATGTGCACGGATCAGAGACTCTACACTGATGCTTCCTAGTCCCTGTCTCCCTGTCCATGCACTCCTTACAGCCCCAGGCTTCTGTCTGGAAATGGATGCACTAGACTGTTTGCAGTAGCTGGCCTGTCTCTGGTTCTCTGCATCTCAATTCTTCTGCTTTTTTAACCAGAGCCTCCCTATGTGGTGTAGAAGACCCTCCCAGGTCACTTACTCGTTGGAATTGCCCTCCCAGTCTTTTTTTTCTGTTCCCTCTCTAACTGTTCATTGGAGCAGTGGTGAACTTGACCTATCCTATTCCACCATCTTCTGTAAAAGTTATATCTTTATACAATCATTTTCAGGAATTAAGGCTACTGGAGCACAGCTCAGCAGTTTCAGGTACTTCCCTCCAGCCACTCCAATGCACCAAAAACTAAAAAAGGATATCTATATAATGCATAAGAATACCTTTAGGATTACTTCTTGACTCTTTGAAATCTCTCAGCCACTGAAACTTTATTTTGTCTCATTTATCTCATCCCCCTTTTGTCAAGAAGGCTTTCTCAGTCCCTTGATGCCTGGCTTATCCCTGGATTTCTGTCCCACTTTGCCAGGGAGATTTACATCTCCGGGAGTCACGTCCCATGTAAGAGGGAGGGCAGTGAGTTCACCTCCAAATTGGCATAGAGAGAGAGGCCACATCTGAGCAACAAAAGAGGTTCTCTGGGGGTGACTCTTAGGCCTAATTTTAAGCAAGCTTAGCCTATTCTTTGCAGGAATAAGTTTCATATGTGCAAACCCCAAGATCAAGAGCTCAGGCTATAGATTTGGTTGTCCCTACTGTTTGCGAGAATATTAGAAATTCTCCAAGTGGGGAAGTTGATTATTTCTTCCTTTGTCCCCTGTTCCCCAAGGGGACTTTGCAAATACTTCTTTATTCACTGCCCACATTACTCTGGGATATATCAGGGCATCACATTAACCTGAACAAACCAATAAAATCTCACACCCTATTCAAGATTCCATATACTTATCGTGTTCAAGTAAACTAACCATACAAGTTAAATTAGGAAATGCACTGCCTAAAATATGAATTTTGCATCTCTGCCTTTAGTCTCACACAGAAGTTGAAGATTTTCAAATATGGATGATATCCTTTACCCTCTCTTCTGATTTACCTTAGTCTTATCCAGGTCTGCTTCATTCCTATCTCTACTCAAGGACTGATCACTTTTTAACTTTTTAAACAGTTCTTGTGTGGGGTACTGCTGACTTCCATAGCTTCAGAGCTCTGAGTCTCAGGTGTCACATAAATACCCGAAGTTTCTGGGAATGACTAAGTTATAAACGCACAGCCCAGTATCTCAGAATTTAGAAATAAGTTACACCTCCTGAATATATGTGACTTATGCCTCAAATTAAATGCCACTTTCTGAGGGAGGCCATCTTTTATTCTTTAGACTAGGTTAGGTCTTCCTAATATATACTCTTACAGTGAAGCCAAAGATCTGGTGGCATCTAGGATGTCAGAGAGCAGGTATGGGGGGAATAAAGTAGTGACAGAGCTGGGGAGTGAGGAGGTGATGGTCAAAGATTTAGTATACCAGCCCTTATGATCTGTAAAGGGGAGTAGTTTCAGGTCTTGAGAAGGGCCAAGGTATTATTACAATGGAAATGGATCACTGGAGTGGCTATAGAGTGGTGGTTATTACTGCTACGTTATACAAAAGAGATAGGGTGTTAAATGTCTCCACATAGTGAAATCATCTGGGTGAAGGCAGGACTTGAAGTGGAGAAGTGAGCCAGGTACAAAAATCTACAGGGACCAAGATGGTAAAAAAGAAAAGAAAAAAAAAGACTACTGCATGGAAGATGCACAAACCTCAAAGATAGGCTCTCCCTTCATTCCTTCCATTTTTGGATCACTCATTCAAGAGTCAGTGTGCCAGGACAGAGGGTCTGATGGGCTGAGGTGGATGACATTAGCCTCAAAGATGTCAATTTGCACATGATAGGAGTGTGGTGGTAGTTTAATGCCAATGTTATTTCAAGCCTGTCCATGGAGGCATATAAAATATATGAGGTTAGGCAGCTTGTAATTAAGAGATTGGAAGAGGTTATTGGAGAGGTGTGGCCATGGGGGAAGAGTCCCATTTCCATCAAGCAAGGGGTAGAGAGAGTAATCTGGCATGAACCTAAAGAGGTATTTGTTTTATAATGATCAAGGATTCTAACAGTATTGGTTAAATTAACATGTAATAGAGAGAGGATAGCTTCTGGATCAGAGAGGTCAAAGGTCCGTTCCTGCCCCACTATTTATTTGTTGAGCAACCTTAGCCAATTACTTCACCTCTTTGAGTTCAACTTTCCCATCTGTGAAATGATAAAGGAGTAACTGGGTTGCTGTGAGGATCAAATGAAATAATGGATGCAAAATTACATTTTAAATTGTAAGGCTGTGCTCACACATGAGCTATTATCATCGTTGCACAGTGAGTTCATGGCAGCATTCGCACCCATTTAGAATAGCCTTGGGAAGAAGGTAGGGCAAATACAATCCCCACTTAATAGGTAAGAGCACAAATAAAGGTTTATTTATTCAAGAAATCTTTACTGAGTGCCAAACCAGTGTTAGTTTACTGTGCTGGACAAGGGGATAGCAAAATGAGTCAGAAACAATCCATAACCTTGGAGTTCATACTCTAGTGGAGAAGACAAACAGTAACATGCCAAACTTGTTCTATAATAGTGAAATAGAAAGTGCTGTATGATCACACAAAAAATAGCAATTAGGGAGAGTTTGAGAGGGCTTTACAGCATAAGTAGCCTTGAAGATTAAGCCAGAGAAGGGGAAAGGTACTGCATTTCCAGCAGCGAGAGGCCAACTAGAACCCAGGGCCATAGACATGCAGTTAGGTGCCATCTCCTTCGTGCTCTTTGGACCTACATGGGAGCTTATTCTCCTTGTTATTGCTAAGGGCATGGCTTCCATGGAACAACAACACTCTAAATCTCTGCATCATACTCTCAGGGTGCAAACACACAACACAAATCACCTGTATATGAGGCATCATCCTTTAGTTTCTGCCTTTTAGCCTCCTCTCAATTGTCCAATGAAGCCAGCGACTAGGGGACTTACCTTCCTTATCTGAGAACCAATGAGAGTGTGGGTCAACTTGTCAGCAGCTGTTCCTACAAAATAGCAGGGTTTTAAAGGAATCCACGATATGTCACATGCACTGTGATTATACCACACCTGAATGAGGTTGCTGGAGGTTTCCCAACCCCTACCCCTTCCAAAATAACCCTGAGGGAAAAAAAAGATCCCATTTGGTTCCTTTCATCCTCAATCTCTTAGGTCCCCAAACTGATTGATCCCTTCCTACTTTTTCAAAGGGTATTAATGTCCAGTCCATAGTACATGCTTAGAAAATGCCATTTCTGCACCAGCACTGTTACTTACCATCTGTGTGATGCTAGGCAAGTCCCTTAGCATCCTCAGAAACGGTATAAGTGTAAAGTTAGCAGCATTTTCAACATGTATGACTGTTTTAATTATTGTATTATTTCCCCTAAAACAATGAATGGGTTGAGTCTATTGTGGTTTATTAGCATGAGAGAAACTAACGTAATGTAGAAGCAGACTTATTGACTTATTGACAAAGAAATTGTTTATAAAATATCACTGAATTTTTAAAGAAAAGGTTACAATATGGAATCGTTACAGATACGTTTTAGACTCGTGTCTTGGAATAACTAGAAGGAAAAATCTGAAATTGTGGAACTGTAACCTATACCAAACTTTGAAATCTGCTCTATAACTATTTGTTAAAAGGTACTTTGAAATTTGTTTTGTATATATATTTCACCATTTAAAAAAAAGGTTACAGTATATCATACTTTAAGATCTATATATAAATGAAATATCCTAAAATGTCAACAAGTACTAATCTCTAGACGGTGAGATTGTAGATTATTTTAAATTTTTGTCTTTTTCATTTTCTAGCTACAGTGAACAGGCATATTTCTTAGTAATAGTTTTAAAAGGCCATAACTCAGTAGAACATCAAGAATTTTGCCTTGATTTCAATCAGGTGCAAATTGAAGAGTGTAGTCAAGGCAGCAGGGTTCCATGCAATGGGGATGATAGAGTCAGGATGGCAGACATATCATACTTTACGATGGTCAGTCTGTTTAAAGCAACATCTTAGGCAATGGCTAGATAAAGAATCCAACCCTACAGGAGAACTTAGGGGCCAGAGCTCAGAGAACAATTTTATCTGCCCCCTACCATTCCTACTGCATTTTCTACCACTTTCCCCTCTTGCAAAACTCCCAGTCATTCTGTTCCTCAAATAGGCCAAATTAGTTTGTTACACACTTACTTCCTTGACAACCTTTTCTAAGTAACTGGCTTCTGCAGGACCACCCCTCTATCCCATTAGCCTGTTTATCTCCTTTATAACACTTACACACTCTGAAAACACTTTTTGATTGTAGTCACAAGAATGTGAGCTCAGGAGTACAAAGATTTTGTCTCTCTTATTCACCATATCTACTGTGAATAGTAATCCTGTACCAAGTAGGAGCTGGATTAAAAAGGAATAAATGAACAAATGCAAAACCAGAACTGATCAGGGAACAAAAAGGCAAACTGAAGCAGAAATCCAGTTGTGCTATCAGGACCCAAGAGTTCATGTCAGGAGTTGAGGGAAAATTTTTGAACTTATGGGTTAAGGGCCCAGGAAAAGGGTTGCTTAGCAATTGAGTTCACCTTTTGGGGTTGGATTCCATCAGTAATATAGGGAAATAAATACCATGTCAACTGTTTTTTTCCTTTCCAAAAAGCAGTTTTCATACCACCAACAACAAAAAGGTGATGACACTTTCAGGGGAATTTGAGACAGTGTATGCATGGGTCTATTGGAAGGCTGGGTTAAATGAGTAACTTCCTGAATGATGTGAAAAATGATGAGGCTTGTTGCATTCCAGAAAAAACTTGACACAGATTTTGTACTAAAGTAATTCCTGAGAATGATGTATGATAACTGAAATGGCCACTCAGTCTAAAAGATTTTTGGCTTGAAGTTATGACAGCTGAACATTTCTTTTATACACCCAAATTCCTGGCATGTAGCTGTAAGTCAGCTTTTTGGGGGGACAGAAGGAAGTGATAACTCAAAGGGGTTCCATGCCAAAACTTCTACGAACAAGTAGGAAAAATGAGGAGTTAAAAGAATAGGAACAGCTGAAACTAACTCTAAACAATACCTTTTATGTGCCATGTATTTACAAAGTACTAATTTTCTCATTTAATAACTCTACAAGGCAGGCATTTCCATTTTCCCGATGGAAAAAAAAAAAAACTGAAACAGATTGACATGCCCAAGATTACACTTAATAAATTACAGAGGAAAATTTGAATCCAGGTTTGTTTGATTCCAAAGCCTGAATACTTTCTACTCTACCACACTTGCTTTCCCCAGGATTCCTGGAAATCCCCTTGATGAACTTTTTTGCTCATCTTAAAAAAAAGAAAAAAAAAAAAATCAAGCAATGATATAGCCTGAAAGGAAACAAAAAGTAACTGGAAAAAACAAATAATCCACAAACAATTGGGTTGAATCATAGTATATTGGTTAATTTCACTGTTCAGCTCATAAAAGAAGCAATTTCATGTCATTTAATCTCATGGCATTTGATGTGGATAAGGATCATCATGACAGTACTACTGACAATTACCGCCATCTCCCTTTGGAGATTTGTACACACCTTTACAGCTTACATTTCATTGTCATTTCAGAAACCTTTTAATACAGGAAAGGTAAGGATAATTGGTCCCATTTTATATATGAAGAAAAGCAGATTTGGTAACCCTACCCACTTATCTGGAGCAGCATTTGCCCTTAGGGAAAAACGCTTTTTTTTTTTTAAGCTCTTACCTTTCCTCCGTTCCCACCCCGTCATGTTCCACTCTCCATACCAAGTTCTTTTAAAATAACTTATAACTTATGCATTTGGCTTCTATGTTTAACCCCAACTGCCACAACTTCAGCTCAAGCTCTCATCATTTCTCATTTGAAGCAACAGGTTTCTAACTGGTCTCCTATACCTCCAATCTATTCTCCAAATTGTAGCCAGAAGATTTTCTAAATGCAATCTGATCATGTCACTCATCTCCTTAAAATCCTTAGAAGTTCTTCATTCTCTACAAGATAAAGTTCAAATGTCTCAAACTGTCCTTCATGATTTGATCCTTGCCCATCATCTCTGGCCTCACTTCTACCACTGTATCCCAAAAAACCCTATGTTGAGTTTGTGCCATCACTTCTGTGACTTACCCAAACTGTTCTGAGGCTGCAAAGTTCAAATATCACCTCTTTATGAACCCATGCCTGACTTTTTTTTGATAGTCACTCCTTTTCTATGCTCTCACAGCATCTAGAACATTTCTCTATTATTGAGCTAGACAGCAAGATCCTAGAAAGTTCTGGTTTTGCTCCTTAGGTTGGGAATTAGGGGGAAATCTTACAGATTGAGTACTCAAGACCAGGGTAGTTTTCCAGGGCTTTTCCAGAGTTTTTCATATTGAGAGTATAAGCCAGGGCCTATGTGAACAGGGATTTATAGTTCCTTTACTAAGACTTATTTTCATGAATTATTTTATAAATTATATAACGGCATTTAGATTTTACAAGTTAAATCTCACAGAAGAGACCTAGGCTAGTGATACAGCACCTAGAAGTCAAGGCCCCCTTGAAATATTGACACATTTAGTGAACAAGGAACAATTTACTAGCAGAAAATATACATATACAATTTATGAAACCACCAAGAAGTACACATAGCCACAAAGACAAGCTATTAGATCAAGAATATCCAGCTAGCCAAATAATCCCATTATGCTTCTTGATTACTTTTCAAGTTTGGTAGCAAGTATTACAAAGTTAAAAATCATTTATGCAGAAAAATTAATATTGACAAAATTCTTCCTACCAACTTGTGTTTTCTTGAACTTAAGAAAAAGACCATCATTATTTGATTGTAGCTGCAGGAACACGATGGTCTAGTTTGTGGAATACTAGTGTTCAAGTGGACAGTTTGAAAACCACTCTTCCAGCCTAACAGACAACAGTCATACCTTTATTCAAAGCATTAGGTCATTAAAAAGAAATTTGTGACCTTAAACAACTTCATAGAATGAAAACATTTGGATTACAATTCATGAAATTCACTTTTTTATGTTGTTGAGTGGGCTTTAAGAAATGGTTTAGTAGGGTTTTCAATAGCTTAATAGAGTTCAGTAATTTTCCAGGACAGACTTCCTGGGTCAGACTGGCATTTTCCCCAAGTCTGTCTGGTGAAGAACTATGTAGTAGTTAAGATTCAGTCCCCACCCTCCTGAAGAGAATGCAGCGCTTACTCATACGGGAATGCCAGCTTTCTGAGTGGGCCTAGAAGAAGCTGAGGTTTCAGCCATTTGAGGACCATGAGATCAAGATCAAAGATCTAAAAATTGTAAGAGCTGGAATCAGGAACTCTAGCCAAAGAAATACCTTACCCACACCCAGTGACTTGAAGTGGTGGACAGCATTTATTTTTAAGGTTGTATGAGTGATATGACTAATGTGATGACATTTTGATTTTCTAGTCAGTTGAAAAGACAGGCAGTACATATAACATATACACACATAATACATCCTAGTTTATTATAAAGGAGACATATGTCATTCTTACAAAGTTTGTCATTTTTTTCTTATCGAACATTATTCCACAAGCACACGTTTATGGTAAGATTTAATCCACACCTTTGTTATTTTTAATGGCTATTACCATCATTCATTTGGTCAGTCAGTAAAGACTTATTAGGTATCTACTCTTTATTGAGTACTCTAGTACACCCTTTAGTATTTAACATTTGCTTGTTAATCCCCATTTTGGCCCATGGATTGTGGCCAGTTTTCATTATTAAAAATATTTATTAATAAAATCTTTGAACTTATTTTTTCTTTTTCAGCTGTCTCCTAAAGTGTTACTGCCAGGGTGAGAGCCCGACTGGGTCAAGATATTGGATAGCCATTGTTACATGTGGTCAAGATAAAAACTGAGGGTTTAATTTTAGAATAATATATGAAATTTACAGTTAAGTCACTGTAATACATCAGGCTAAAGATGATGAGACTCTTAAACCAGAGTAATGGCATTAGAACTGGGGGCAAAAGAGGACTAGAAACAAACTGAGGAAAGGGCTTTGTGTCTGGTGAGATGTAGGGGTTGAAAGTAGAAACAAGGGTGACTCCTAGGTTTCTAACATAAATTACCAGACAGAGAACACAGGAGGGGAACAAATTTCAGAAGCAAGAGGTATCTGTGGGTAATATACATGCAGAGCTAACTCAGTTGATTACAAAGTTTGTTGAGATTGCTGTAAAAACACACACACACACAAAAAAAATATTATGCATATTTTGAGCTAGAAACCCTAGAGGTCAGCTAACTGAAGTATTTCATTTTACAGATAAGGAGACAGGTCCAGACAGATACACCTATGTATTTTAAAACAGCTACTTAGAGAGTTGAGATTAAAATTAGGAAGCTCATTCAGGGCTGTTTCATTCCACCATGCTGCATTCTATTTTTATATCTTGTTGGTTTTACAATTATTCAGGAGTACATAGAGTAGTGTTTATGTTTTTCTTTAACAATTGTACAATTACATATTGAACCCCAGATAAAAGGCACAAATCCCACTTGCATTCTTGTCACTGCTTATCTGACTTCTTAAAGAGATCCTGCTTTTGCCAGGAGAAAATAAAGAGGAAATGGTCAGGCTACTAGAGGTGACTTCCAATCACTGTGAACAACCCTAAATATCACAATGTTACTGTACCCTAGCTGCACACATTTCTGTCCTCAATTTTTTAGAATATATATATTTTAAATATTCTTATTGACAAATCTTCATATACAGCTCACAATATCATCACACAGGTGTGCATTCATCACCACGATCATTTTTAGAATACTTGCATCACTCCATAAAAATGTCCTCAATTTTTAAAGAACCAGTTACTCGATTATCATTCTGAAAGCAAACAAAATCAGTTATGTTCATCACAGACCATTTATCACATGAAGTATATGGGCTGTGACAATCACATTTAGATGTGATAACAGTTGATAAGCAAAAAGAACAAGAACTTATTTTAAAAAGTTGATTACGAATACTGTTATTAAAGTGAGAATCAATGATGCCTCAATTAAAGAATTCTCCAGAAATAAAGCTTAAGAAAGTGACTGCTGTTAAAAACAAAAACAAAATCAAAAAGTCATATAAGTACCGCATAAAAAATTATGACCTAAATCCTGAGGGAGGTATGAAGATAGTGAGGAGAAAAAGTTACAGTTTCCTCTGTAATAGAAGGAAGGATAATTGAGGAAGGAAATGGAATGAATACTTCTTGATGAGCATCTACCATGTGCCAAATATGCATAATAAATACATTTTATCATTTAATTCTCACATCAACCCTGTGAAGTAAATATTGGATGTATTTTATGAATGAAGAAACTGAGGCACAAAGAGAGGAGGTAGTGGTGGCAATGTGGGATTAGTTGCAAGGAAGGGTTTTAGTATCAGCCACCCTGCTTACCATCTGGAGTCTAGCTTTTAGACTTTGAACAAGTAACTTAACCTCTGATTGCAATCATCATTTAAAAATGATGACATTTATTTGCCTATGTTCACAGGGTCTTTGTGAAGATTATATAAGATAAGTCATAGAAAAAGTACTCAGTGTTATGCCTGGCACTCAGGAAGTAAGATACTACAATTTTCTAAGCCCACACAACATGGAATGCCAGACAGGATCCCACATGTTTCTAATTCTCAACTGTACATCTACACTATACCTGGTTACCTTTTAATGATCCTGAGATCCTAGGAGTGGTAAGTGGAGCTCAGGGACAGGGACAGACAACAAGATGGATGTAGTGAAAGCCTAGGAGAGGGCAATAAGCCAGGGAAGGAGCTGGTATGCCTGGCCAAACTCTGAAGACAACATTTCAGAACTGTTAGGACAAAAGACAAACTATTATTTCAAACTCAATCTTGATTTAAGGGAGAGGCTATAAATTATTAGCCAACCAGAGTATTTACAAATGTAGAAGGAACAAATCATCAGCAAAGTTACCTATATAATCCAATATATGCCACAGATATTTTACATCTGATATTACTTGTATTTCTGAAGATATTTTGGTTCTGTTATCTTTTCAGTATCCTGAAATGAGTTGTCTCTTTTGAAATCATGTAGAAGTTTCTAACAGTTAGCAACATATTAACTATCAATCTCCTTGCTAACAGAAAAAATTACCTTGCTTTATCTTCCAATGAAAACAATTTTAATCATTTCTAATCCCCAAAGATGAAAATAACGGCATACAGCTCCCTCTAGTGTCATGACACTAATAAAATGTAAGGTTCATTCTCTCAAAATTTACTGGTTTATTCATTCAATTCATTCATGTATTAAGCCCTCACTTGGTTCCAGACACTATGTTCATTCTCTCACCATGGTCCTAATTATATGGTATCCCCTAATGTGATCAGCAATGACTTCTGAAGGTATATTATATTTGAATCAAAAGGGCTCAGTGTAAACAGCTTCTCTAAACAAAGTGCTGCTATCCAGGTCAGTTCATATTTATTACGTGTACCGAACTAATGAAATGCTAATGAAGTAAACAGCTTAATGTAGTACAGAGATCTGAAATCTATATTAACTTCTTCATCTTCTTATTTACGAATTTAAGAGGATGGCAATGTGAGCCAATCTGATTCCAAAAATATGGACTGCATATGTTAGGCTGGCAGTATCTGAGAGTACCAATAGAGATATATTCTAGGACCGATAGAGGCTTAATTCCTTGAGATTTTAAATTCAAAATTGGCTGACAGTAAATACAAGACTGAAATCTTTAAAACGGTAAGACACTTTTCCTGTTCTACATATTGTCAACAGGTGTTACATGAAAAAAGGATGCTCTGGTCAAGTAAGACGAATGCTTGGTTAAATCAACTAATCTGCTTTCTTTACTGAAGGACCTCTCAGAATCTTTAATATGCTGATAGGCACTGTGATCCCTAGTACACAACCAGAATGCAGCTTTCCCTAAACTTATTTGACTATGGAATCCTTTTTCTCCCAGAATATCTAATGGCATCTGAGGAAACAAACGTTCAATGGACAGAGTTTGGAAAATTATGTTCTAGGCCACACAAAGATGCATCAGCTCTTCTGCTCTCATCACAAACCTCCCACCCTTTGACTTAGTGCATCAAACTGTGCTCTGGAATTTTAAATTCCCTGTATTCTCCACTTGCAAGGGTTATTCAGTTGTAGAATTCCCGTTTGCCATGCGGGAGACCTGGGTTCAATTCCCAACTCATGTACTTCCCAACACAAACAAACACGCAAAACAAATGAAAAACCAAACCAAACAAAAAAAATTCAACAAATGATGCTGCAATAAGGGAATACACATATGGAAAAAGAATGAAATATGACCCCCGCCATATAGCATACAAAGCAAAAAAAAATTCCCTGTATTCTCTGGTACTTTCTGATTAGAAAAGCAAGTGGCTTCAAAATTTCTGGCATCAATCTCATCACACTTCAAACAAATAATTCTCTATTCTTGAAACAGGAAATGCTGTTTTTTACTCTTTCACACACCTTATCTTTGAACTCATACTGAGTATTACTTGAAGCCTAGAGGGAAGATTAAAAGTATAATAGTTTAATGTTCAGACTTAGCTAAAAGACCAGACTACCTAGATCATCTCGAAGGAAAGCAAAGGACAAAAGGACAGCACAATTAAAGAGACTCCGTGAAACTTGGCTCCAGAAATCTATCAGGAATCAAAATGGCTCAGCCCCAGTGTAAAGAAAAGAGAATGAGGGAGTAAAACATGTAGGCAACATGGAAACGGGAGTTTTCTGAATCCTCAGAAGTTGAATACGTTCTCAGGGCAGATTTAGTAACTGGCTAAAACCAATTTAATTCCTAACATACATAAAAGAAAACCCACAGCTAAATGTGAAAAAATTTTAAATTTATTTTAGATTATCTCCCCCATAACTTTTCATTCCAATTCAGGATAAATAAGAATGGTGTGCTTATTTCAGTCAGGGTTCATAATACTCCTTGAAACTGAAGATGGATCTGTTTCCTCAAGTTATTTTGATACTTACTCCATGGGTCGAAATTCCAGAGAAAAGCCCTTTAGAATCTGATAAAGTATTCTTAGAGATATCAAGAATGGAATATTAAACAAGTAAAAATCAATCAAATAAATTAAGGCCTGTCTTATATCACTGAGTTCTGTAAATTTTCTTAATAAAGTTGAATATATTCACAACTCAAAGTTAAATTCATACAGAAATCTATAATCTAAAAGAAATGTAATACTACATAACTAACATTATGTAATGATACATTTATTTTTATAAAATAACAAAAATTTAACAATAGATTTGTTTATTGTACTGTGAAAATGGCCTTGGTACACGTGAGAAACATTATATATTTTAAGGACAGCATTCAGAATTGTTAAGACAAAAAAGAAACTATAATTTTAAACTCAATCTTGATTTAAGGGAAAGATTATAAATTATTTGCTGGAATGAATTAAGCATGAACTCAGATTCTAAATAACAGAAAGCATGAAAGAGTACAAAAAAATGTTGGAGTCCAATAAGCCCATACCTAAATTTTAACTCTAAAGCTACAAGGGCTTTTTGTTTATCCTTATATACTAGTTTTCTTCTGAGACAAGTTGATTTTATCTCCAAGACTTAAAGCCATTCCCTGTAAAAAAGAATGAAAATGTTTATAACTTTTGAATCTATGTGCAACTTGACAAATAACTACATCTTAACTAAGCCCCCATTCAATGTTATCACATCAACAGTGAAACTAAGGAACTACAAAACAGACTCAACAAAATATTACTTAGTAGGTTATATACTTTTAGTGTTAGAGTATACAAATAGCCATTAGATTTATATCTTGGATTTTTAAAAACTCTGGGGAACCCATTTCACAAACATTCCATGGGAGTCAATCTGGTTTTAAGTAAATAACTGAGAAAATTATATTTTCTTCAGAGAATACTATTTAAAATATGTATATATAAATATATGCATCTAATGCACAAAACACTAATGTAACAGAGGATAATACAGATAGAAAATAAGAAAGACATAAATTATTCCATACTTTGGTCAATTCAGAGATGCTCTCCAAGAAAAACAATTGTTACCTGACTCTTTGCACGAATTCTTATGTGGCCAGTAACAGGGGCCTCTGGTCCCTGGTGAATTGGCTTCTCAATGCTGACATTTGCAAGTGCATCTTCTCCAAATATAGAACGGGCATAGAGGTTGGCCGCCATAAAGCCACAGTAGCCAGAAAGGGCCTGGAAGAAGTGTGTGATAACGTCAATATTTTATTAGACAACAACACATGGGCAAGATCAAAAAGTACGGATGAATTATCACTAAAAATAGTACTTGTCATTGTGATGGTGATTATACATCAAATGTAAGTTTGTCAAAACTCAAAGAACAAGTAAAAAGTGTGATTTTAACTGTGTTAATATGTCAATAAACCTAACAAGAGAATTATTTATCCCAATTTGTATTTATATATTCTCTGTTCGTTTACCTGTTTGACTGCTTTCTGCATCAGATCTTAAGCCCCCTGAATGAAGAGGCAATTTTAATTTTGTTCATTACTATATACTCAGTAGCTAAGAGTGCCTGGCATATAACAGGGCCTCAGTATTTGTTGAATAAATTAATGTATGAATTAAAGCAGATCCTCCTGTCAGGTGCCCATGCATTCATGCACCAACCTGTTGACCCCCGCACCCCAAACCCCTGCCCCACACAAGTGCACACCCATGCCCTACCCACCAGCACAAGTGCCCTGCTCCCATACCTGACAGGTGCTCACATGCACATTTATGCTACACAGCCCCATGCATGCATCCTGCCACAACCCTACACCAAGCACTGGCACCAGGGTCCCGCCCACGCGACATCATCTGCCCCTGACCTACTTTCACAGCCCCCTGTGACCTGTGCCCTGTCCCTATACACTAACACATCTGCATCCTGGGTCCCCTGGACCCCTCTCCCTGCGCAAGGACATACCTGTGCCCTGCCCTCTTTGTGCCGTGATCTCTGTACCACCTACCCTACACCCTGATACCCATCCCACGCTCCACATGCCCGCCCACATCCTGCCTGTGCACCAACCCCTGTGCTTCCACACAGCTCCCACCTGCATCTGCCTCCCACCATGCCCAACCTCTGTGTCTCCCATGCTGCATTCTGCTTCCATGCTCCAAGGCCTGCCTGAGCTGCACGCCACCCCCACGGCCCCTGCATGGCATCTCCACAAACCCACACCCCACAACCTATGCTCACAGGCACCAGTGTAGTGTCCATGACGCATGTCTCCACCTGTGCTGCAACCCGTCACCACACTGTTATGCCCCACCCCATGCCCTGCAACCTGTTCCATATCCATCCTGCAAATACAAACTTTAGACTACTGGAGGAAATCAACTTCCAAAGTAACTCTACTAAGATATTTACATGCTTCAAATGCAACAGAAGATCACTAAGCATAGGAAGATGCAGGCAGTTATAGCCCAGCCTGATGATCAAATTAAAACACTGGAGGAGACATAGACTTTGTAAGAACTAATCAAAGATGTTCATACAACTCTACCAAATAAAACCAATGGGATGCTAATGACAAAAAGGAGATCAAGAAGACATTAGAAGAGCATAAAGAGGAATTTGAAGGAATAAATAGAAAAATAGCAGATATCACAGAGATTAAAGATGCTATAGAGCAAATAAAAAGTATACTAGAGATACACAACAGCAGATTTGAAGAGGGAGAAGAAACACTAAGTGAACTAGAGGATAGGACAACTGATTTAAAACACACTAAAGAGGAAACGACAAAAAAGATGGAAAATTTTGAACTGGATTTCAGGAAATGATGGACGAAACAAAGTGTATAAATATAAGAATCATCTGTGTTCCAGAAGGAGAAAGGAAGAATAAAGAGCTAGGAAGATTAGTTGAGGACATAATGGGGGAAAACTTTCCAACCCTTATAAAGGACATAAATATGTAAATCAAAGAAGCCCAATGAACTCCCAATAGAATGAATTAAAACCTACTTGTCTGGCAGAAGACATTCTTTCAATGATAAAATTAATGTTATAATAAAATTTACAAATGAAAAAGTCCCTTTAGAAAAGGCCATGTTTTAATCAAAATCCCATTTTGTAGAGGCAGAATAATCCCTATTCAATACTATATGTTTGAATCTGTAATTAGATAATCTCCCTGGAGATGTAACCCAATCAAGAGTGGCTGCTGAGCTGGATTAGGTGATGACATGTTTCCACCCATTTGGGTGGGTCTTGATTAGTTTCTGGAGTCCTATAAAAGAGGAAACATTTTGGAGACTCAGAAAGAGCAAAGAATGCTGCAGCACCACGAAGCAGAGTCCAACAGCCAGTGCTTTGGAGATGAAGAAGGAAAACACTTCCCAGGGAGCTTCATGAAACAGGAAGCCAGGAGAAGAAGCTAGCAGATGACATCATGTTCCCATGTGCCCTTCCAGATGAGAGAGGAACCCTGACTGTGTCCACCATGTGCCTTTCCAGATGAGAGAGAAACTCTGACTGTGTTTGCCATGTGCCTTTCACTTGAGAGAGAAATCCTGAACTTCAATTGGCCTTCTTGAATCAAGGTATCCTTCTCTGGATGCCTTAGATTGGACATTTCTATAGACTTGTTTTAATTGGGACATTTTCTTGGCCTTAGAACTGTAAACTATAAACTTATTAAATTCCCCCTTTTAAAAGCCATTCTGTTTCTGGTATATTGCATTCCGGCAGCTAGCAAACTAGAACACATGCATACCAGAAAATCATAGTGTACCAACAATTCTGTATTTTACCAGATATATTCTGACCTATAGTCAGAGCCAATAGAAAAGCCATAACCATTTTTAATTCAATAACACAAATAAACTATTTTGGAATAAGTTCAGATTAAAGGGAAAGACAATTGAAAAGAAAAAATGAGGTGGCCTATTCAATTGGGCAACTGCACCAGAAACAAGTAGGCCTTCGTATTCCAGTAGAGAAATAAGGAGATTTAAACATTCTGTGGGATAACTACTTTTAGATACTCCAGAATGACACTGTTTTTCCAAGGCTGAATAACAACAAATATACACTAGAAAAAATATGAGAAAGCCAGGAATCTACCTTATTATTCTCTATCGACTTAAGTTCTTAGTCAAATCTTACCTTCTCTGGAGTGAGGCATTTCATGTTGGTTGACTTCAATATGTGCTGTAAATATTCATTTAAGTCAATTATATTTGTGTTAACTGTCACCTATAGAAAGGACAAAAAAAGTTAAGGAGATTAAAACTCTCACAATGAGAAAATTGTTATTAATTTCTTATCTTGGGGTAAAAGAAAAAAATCCCTGGTATTTCATATTAAGAATCTCCTCCCAACTATTTTTGGGTGGGGTGGACAACAAAAAAGTAAATGACATCTTATACAAACTCCAACAAACAGCAGGTTGGTCAGTACTTTCAGATATAAATAACTTCACAGACAATCAAGAAATATATCGCATACAGAGTATTTATAGAGATTTATAGACAGAGTATAATAAAAATCAAGGCTAGCGCAAGGAACAATTTGAAAAATCAAGAAAACAATTCTATCTGCAATAGTTAATTAAAAGAATATCCAAGGGGCAGGCCACAGTGGCTCAGCAGGCAGGAATGCTTGCTTGCGATGCCTGAGGACCTGGGTTCGATTCCCGGTGCCTGCCCATGTAAAAAAAAAAAAAAAAAAAAAGATATCCAAGGATGTAAAGGGCTTGTACAAAGAAAACTATAAATCAATACTGAAAGAAATTAGAGAAGATCTAAATAATGGAAAGATATTGTATGCTCATGGTTTGAAAGTTTTAATATCATTAATATTATACAAAGCAATTTATAGATTTAATGTAATGCCAACCAAAACTCCAACAGACTCCTTCACATCAAGATCATCACATTCATATGGAAAGGTAAGGGAGCCTGAGTAGCCAAATCCATATTAAAAAAGAACAAAGTTGGAGGACTTAACACTTCCCAACTTGAAACCTTATTACAAAGCTATAGTCATTAAAACAGCATGAATTTTTTACAAGGGTGCCAGGTCTGCTCAGGGAAAGAACAGTCTCTTTTATAAAAGACTTGTGTATCCACATGCAAAAGAACGAAAGTGGAACCCTACCTCACACCATACGTAAAAATTAACTCAAAATGGAACAAAGACATTAATATAAGGATAAAACTATAGAACTGTTAGAAGAAAACATAGGGAAATATCTTCGAAACCTTGCTTTAGGCAACAGATTTTCATGTTACACCAAAAGCACAAAAGAAAAAATAAACTGGACTTAATCAAAATTTAAAACTTTTGTGCATCAAAGGACATTGCCAAGAAAATAAAAAGACAACTAACCAACCGAATAGGAGAAAATATTTGTTAAGAGTTTTAACAGTCAGAAAATATAAAAACTCCTACAACTCAAAAGAAAAAAACCAAGAAGACTGACAACCCAATTAAAAAATGGGCAAAGGACTTGAACAGGCATTCCTCCAAAGAAGAAAAAAAAATGGCCAATAAGCACATGAACAGAAGTTCAGCATCATTACTTATCAAGGGAATGTAAATCAAAACCAAAATAAAATACCACTTCATAATCACTAGAATGGGTATTATTAAACAAACAGAAAATAACTACTGGAAAGGATATGGAGAAATAGAGAACCCTTAGTACATTAATGGTGGGAATATATAATGCTGCAGCTGCTGGTGAAAACAATTTGGTGGCTTCTCAAAAAGTTAAAACATAGAATCACTAATTAAAAAGGGAATAGATAGGAGCAAAGGTGGTTCACTAGTGGGTCTGTAAGTAATATTATCATATTGCATGAACTACTGCAAAGATATGAATCTTGTACAAAGAGTGTATAAGTACAGGGAATAGGGGGAAAACTGCTATTGCATGGTACAATCAAGGCTAGAAGAAACTAAGTTCCTTAGCAGGCCATGACTTTGCAAAGAGTGTTCTGGAGAATGGTTCAATGGTAAATTACTATTCAAACCTAGAAGGGTTGGGATATTGTCTATAATGTCTTGATCAATTAGATTAATTATAAAACTGCTACTCTCACCAGTTTACGGTAGCAACTTACCAAACTTCATGTCTGATTTCCAGCTAGATCTAATTTGCAAGAACAGATATTGAAAGGTTCCTTGCTTTTCATATCTGCCACTTTATAGTGGGATTAATTTTATAAGAGAATCCCTCAAACATTAGCCAAAAAATAGAAAGATAAGGGGTACAAAGAAATCTCTCGTGAACTAACTTTGTTTTCCCATTCAAATTCAGCCCACATCTGACGAAATTCAGCATCAGTGCAAGTTGCAGGCTGGATATAGTCCATGATGTCAATGTGGATATCACTGAGGACCACACAATTTCTGTCACTTGCTGCTCCAGAGACATCATAAACTGTAATACACATATACAAAAAGATCCTTAATCACCAGCAGAAAATTTTAATTTAAAAAGTTTTAGTATTTCCAAATAATAATAATGTAAGCAAATATTCATATAATGCATGGTATGTGCTAGGCTCTATACTAAGTACTTAACAAATATTACCTGTTTAATACTTCCACCAATCCTATGTGATACTATAAGTATTTTCCATCTTACAGATGTGGAAACTAAAGCACAAAGAAGTTAATTAAGTTGCTTGAGACAGGGTTGGATTCCAATTCAGGCACTTTTTTTTTTTTACTGTTTTGTTTTTAAACCAACAGTGGTCACCTATATAGTAGTGGCAGAGTGCTAGGCACTGCACGTGATAAATAAGTAGTACAGTATTCCCAAAGAATGTGCTTAAATAATATTTTTGAATAAATAGTCAATTAATGATGCAAGATTATCTGATTATATGATGTTTCTGCCATTGTAGAAAGGTCCTTCATAATCTGATTGGAACCTACTTTCCTTCTTCTAGCTTCTACCAGCATTTTCCCACCCTACCTTCTTTGAACACAAGATACCAAGAGTAAGTTCTTTTAATTTTCAGCCCCACATCTAAAAATTTTCTGAATTAACTTTCACTTCTTTAACTTTCTTGTCAGACAACTGTTGCGTCCTCTTCAATGTTAAACATTTCCTGCCATCTGTGATCTCCACTTTGGTTCAGGACATCATTCCTTCAATCACCTCTTTCAAATTTTGGTCCTCTGACTGCCCCATTCACTACTGATAGTCTATAAACATATTCTAAGCTCTCTCATCTTAAAAAAAGGAAATCCTATCTCATCCTTGCCTTCTTTTCTGTCTACTGCCCTCTCTCATTTTTCCTAAAGCCAAGATCCTAGAAAGAATATTCTACACTTGTTATTTTTATTTCCTCATCTTCTATTTAGTCTTCAACTCACAACCATTGACTGAGACATGCCACAAGAAATGTTTTAAGACCACCAAATATTAAATCATAAGATATTATTCATATTTCATGTTACTTTATCTTTTTTTCAGCTTTAATTGCTCCCTTGAGGCTTTTTTCTTACTTCTCTAACCCTACTTTAGGTTCCTTTGTAGGTTTCCCCTCCTCCCACGAAGCTTTAAATATTGCTATTCTCCTGGATTTTGTTTTCAATCTCTCCTCTTTTCAATCTCTATGCCCTCTCTG
Organism: Tamandua tetradactyla; assembly: GCF_023851605.1. Taxonomy (NCBI): domain Eukaryota; kingdom Metazoa; phylum Chordata; class Mammalia; order Pilosa; family Myrmecophagidae; genus Tamandua; species Tamandua tetradactyla. The sequence continues at coordinate 89,817,212 of NC_135334.1, forward strand.
GGTGATTTCCTCCTATGGTTTCACCTGCATGCTGAAGACTTAAATATTTAGCTCTAGTTTAGACCTCTTGTTCAAATTCCAGACTGATATCAAACTATGCTTAGATATTTTCAGAGAATTTAATACTCAACCTATTCAAGATTTAACTTATTGGTCTCTCTCAAATTTGTTCTTCTCTCCTATACGCTATTTTGGTGATTGGCATATATATCAACCTCATAAACCTATTCCAGAATTCTGAGGGTTACTCTAGATACCTCTTCAATCGGTTATCATGTCATGGACATTCATCTCCTTAATATGTGTCATATTCATTCCTTCTTTCTATTCCAACTACTATTGTGGTGGTTCAGGCTCTCTGTCACCTCTCATTTGGCTTACTACAATAGTCTCCTGCTAATTTCCCTGCCTCTTTGAAGTGCCGCCACAGAAATATTTAATCATTTAACTCATTCACGCATAATTCCTCAGTGGCTCCCCATTACACCCAAGATAAAATCCAAATGCCTTAGCACAGCAAGTAAAATGTAGCTCCTGCTAATTTTCCTAACTTCATTATTTTTTTCTACCACCACCCTCCAGCCCACTGTAAAGTCCAGGTGTATCACCCAATGTGCTTTCGTTCCAGCTGCATCTTTGCTTATTTGGAAAATACTTACTGATCTTTCAAAATCTCACTGAACCATTAGCGCCTTCCTGAAGGCTTTTTTAAGCTCCCTCCCCACTTACACCCCTGTGAGAACTAACCAAAACCCTTCAAATAGATGGCCACTTTATCTATTATACTGGCCTTTTCATAGAACATATATATCAGACATATCTATTTTACATATCTATCTTCACCATGGTAGCTAAATCCCTACTACAGAAATTGCTTTTAAAAAAAATGCTTATATATGACTCTGTACAAGTAATTCCTAGGTCTGGAATGCCCTTGTGTACCTGGCAACAAGAACCTAAACAAACTTTTAGACCGAGTTCAAATATACTCCTCTTTATAAATCCTTCTATACTGTTAGCAATTTTTTTCTCTATGATCCTAAAGCTCATGGTTTACAAACTAGTATTTTATCACATCGTAATACAATTATCTTTTTACTTACCTATCTCCTCCTTTCACCTGAGAGTTTCTTGAAGACAGCAACCCTATTTGGTTTGTTTCTATGTCTCCAGAACCTAGTATAATGCTTGATACCATAAAGGTTGTTCCACAAATGATGAATGAATGATTGAATGGATTCAGTTCCTGTCCTCAAGCTACACCACAAACCTATTCATTACAGAAATTCTTCAGTCAGAATATACAAACATCAGACGCTAAAAACAACTCCTTACCTATATTACCAAAAATTATTCCATTTTCTGTTGATGCTACTTTGACATTAGCTTTAATATTTGCAAAATCATGAGGAGCAAGAGTCAAAGGAGATGGCTTTTCTACAAGTTTCAGATCCCCTGGAAAAAAAAAAGAGTTTGAATATAATTAAAAAAAAATTAATTATTAACCTCTCAAACCATAACAACCACAAATGTATGCAGCATAATAGTTTCTGGAAAAATAAAGAACAAGAAAAGGGCTTTGATTCAACTATTATGAGGACAATAAAAAGAAATCATTTAAACAACTTCATTATTCATATCAATAAGTAAATTTCCTTTAAAAAGATAATAATATCTCAGAAGAATTCTACATTTAATCCATGTGCATGTGGGGGTACTTTGGGCATAAAATGTTATATTAATGCCCTAGAAAAATTCCCTAAAGAAACATTTGTATATGTGCACCAAGAGACATACACAAAAATTGATAAATAAATTTTACTACATTCTTTCAGAAGAATTCTACACAGAAAAAAAATTACATCAGTGGATGAATACAGACGTCTCAAAAAAGCCTAACTAAAAATATATACCCCATTACTAAAAAAAAAACCAAAAACACACAATCTGTACAAAGGCTTGTAAATTCTCAAGAGACAGTTCTTTGCGTAGGTCTCATGCTATGCTGAGGAAGAAGGGCAGAAATGTGTTTTTCTTTGATTTCTTGAAATCCCTTAATTCTTGCCTAAATCATATGGAATTGTTAGGGGCACTGTACCATTCCTGTATAAAATTTACATTTACCAACTTCAAAAACAGATGTAGAAGTGGTCCAAGAGAATCTAATTTGTGCTGTCATTAGTAAGAAGAAAAAAGGCATTTCATGTTGCTAAATGTGATAAAGAAGCATTACTTTGGTCCTAGAAGATATGTAACAGTTATGGACTCAAAAAACATCTAGTGCTATAACAAGTCAATTAAAAATATAATTAAGTGAACTACTGAGTAAATCTGTAACTTAAACAGCTCTTATTTACATCTTGAAAAACTCAAATCTGCTACCTTAAGCTCACCGAATAAATCCATCAAAATGTGCCAAGAACATGAGAAAGTCAGATGTCAGAGATTCAGAAAACTGGAGTTGAAAGAGACAAAATGTAAATGTAAAACAAAGCCCTATTCAACATGTCACAAAGGGCTCAAATAATTCTTATATTGAAACTTACTTTATTATTAACTTTCATAACATTAAGTGGAACAAGTTTAGACAATGATTTCCCAAGATTTAGTTTCTGAGGTTATACATCATTCAAGAAATACCTAAGCCACATTGGAGCATAGCATTTCTGCATTTCCAAAAACTACAAATACTAAAGGGAACCTAACCTCAAAGGTATTTTTGAATTGTGCATTTCCCTTAATAATTTGTCATAATGATCTACTATTGTCACAAGATCTTTCCTTTATGGTAGATTTACTTACCTAGAGTAGCTAATTCTAACGTGCAGTTCTGTAAAGTATCACTGGTTTGATTTACAACAAGTACATCCAGGACAATATCATATTGGTTGACATGAACATAAGCTTCTGCATATACAGGATCTGAAAAACCTGTCAACTGGGTGACCTGCCAAACAAAAATAAAGTGATAACCAAATGACTGAGACAATTTAATAAAATATATTCTAGCCAAAGGACTAAGTCTGATATGTAATTAACAGATGTGGTTTAGATTAGACAAGTCATTCTGAGATAGGTATAATAAAATTGTTTTAGAACAGAAGTAGAAACTAAAACTGAGACATTAGAAACAAGTTCTACAGTTAAAAAATTTCTTCAAATTTTATAGAACTTAAAACTTTAATTTATGAAACAGAAAAAAAAAACACAAACCCTCTAATTTAAAAGGTGATATCAGGCATCTATTGTATAAGGATGCTATATATGTTGGTTTTTAAGCTCAGAATCTGGGCAGTTAAAAAGACGCTAAACATGTTTAAGTAAATATACTGAACATTACCCCAACTTAGGAAATGAATGGATTTGGATACATATTCAGATAAATTTCTCAGTATCTAAACTCAGTATTTGCTGTTCAAAATTCAGAAACCAAATAAATTCAAACATATGGTATCCCCTGCTATACAAATTCAGGAACTAAACAGGAAAAAAACACTTGTAATGTTACAGAGATAAAATTTTAAATGTTCCAACTAAAAAAATACAAAATAAAAAGCCCTAAACTATAAAAGTACTTTAAAAACAAATGTTGTTAATAGCAATTCCAATTTTAAGGGAGAGAAAGTGTTTTAGGAGTTCCAATACTGCTACTAAACTCATATTGTAAAACAAAATCAATTTTACTCATCTAACAGATGAAAGGATTATGGCATATTATTGATTTTTAAATTTATATATTTTAAAATAATAGAATCATTTACTTTAAAAGAATAGAATCATTTTCATATTTCAAAAGAACAGAATCAATTTTTTTTCTGTTTTCGTTTTATTTCTTTTTCAGAATAGATGCAAATGTTCCAAGAAATGAAAAAAAAATAGAATCATTTTTCCAGTAAAATCCTATCTAGAACTCAATTATTAAGAATACAATAGTAGAGTTGCTGTGTTTAAAGTAGGAGGAGCTGAGGTCAGGGTGTGTGGAAAGAGTCCAGAACTCTGCATGTTCAGCTTCCCTTTAAAAACTTAAATTAACTCCTAAGGATCCCCTAGATTTATTTATTAAACTATGATTATGGAATCATACAGTATACAACTGCAGCAAGTTATAAAGTCATATAATAGATTTACAGCACTATCATAAAGTCCTTAATCAGCTTCTGGGTTTCAACTGATATTTAGTGAATTTATCAATCCTATTGACTTGACACTGCATTTACCTTCCTATTAAAAAACAGTGGGGGCCACGGTGGCTCAGCAGGCAAAAACGCTTGCCTGCCATGCCAGAGGACCCGGGTTCGTTTCCTGGTGCCTGCCCATGTTAAAAAAAAAAAAAACAAAACAGTGGAACCAGCGACTTCCTGGTTACTACTTTCCTTACATAACTAATTTAAATAATCTATCAGTGACATGAAAGTCGATAAAATGATTAGTTTTGGGTCATATATATGTTACCAGAATAGAACAGGACAATAGAAAGAGTAAACCTTAATGTAAACTACAGAGTAAAATTAATAATATAATTATAGTAATAATGTTTCATCAATTTTAAAAAGTATAATTTATGCAAAATGCTAATAAGGCACACTGTATGTGCAGGGGGGCATTATGGGAACTGTACACTTTCTGCAAAAAAGAACCTAATTAAAAAAATAAACTACCAATATATTTAACATTTTGTTACCTTGTTAAGTTTAGATGCTAGGGGATCTGCTGCCTCTTTTCTCTGTGTGTTACCCATTGCTGCCAGCAGACTCAGCTGAAACTGATCTTCCTTGCAGTTCATCTCATTCTTAGCAGTTAATTGCATGAAGGAAATGGGGTCATCAGGTTGTACTGTCACATTTCTCTTTTCAGATTCTTTCTATGTTGAGAAAATAATTCACACTTCTTTTCAATATGTAAAGAAAGATAGCCTTTTGTAGGCTATTAATAAGGACAACCCTCATATATGAGGGCTGAAAAAAATCAGAAAAATTTTAAAAACACAAAGCACTTTTTATGGCCTTATCCTATATAACTTACCTTCTGGGATAATTTCTCCTCTTCAAGTTTGGCAGATAACATGTGAGAAAGGGACTGTCTGCATTCCTTATTAAAAATGTCATTCATTAAAGGTGAACATTCAGACAAGACCTTGAGGCAAAGGGAAATTCGATCTACATCATCATCTGTAATTGGCTTCTTAGGAAGAGAGGATTTGCCCAAATGAAGGATAGTGGCCATGAGTAACATAGCCTCAGCAACAAAAGACTAGAAAAGTAGAAAAACAGGTTATTTATTGGATCAAGGTTCTTCAATTGCAACAGTGCCACTTTATTTTATATATATATATATATTTATTTATTATATATATGTAAATTATATATATGTGTATATTCTATATATATATATTTCACAATCCAAAAAATCTTATTTTTCATTTCACCTAAAGAAGATTTCAAATACTTTAGATTTTATTTCCATAATAACTTTAGGCACCCTTTCTATTAATATCTTTTGGTACTTTCTTTCTATTCTAACTGCCACTCTAGAAGATGTTCATTAATCTTCAACTGAAAAACAGTAATGGCTTCTTAACTGTTTTCCCTTAGTTCAGTCTCTCCCTCTAATACTCTCATCTGCTAATGTTATCTTTTTTAATTCCAATACAGAACAATGAAAAACTTCACCAAGTGATAACCTTTGCCATATTGTATTATTATACATCTATACTTATTTTTTTTGGTTGACTAATAAGATAGATTCTTCACCTCATAAATACTTCAGATACCCTCCTAACAATAAAGACAGATTCCTATATAAATTTCTCATCCAAGAAATTTAACAATTCCAAAACTTATCTAATATATACCATGAATTAAGTCTTCCTCATTGTCTCCAAAATGTTTTTATCTTTTATTTTTTTTAAGTCTAGAATCAGTTTCATGCATTTTATTTGGCTGGTATTGTCTCTAGTCCCTTTTAATCTAGAACAGTTCCCCTGCCTTTGTATTTATTTATTTTATGGCACTAATTTTTCTAAAGAGCTCAGACCATTCATTTTATAGAACATTCCACAGTTTTGGCTAGAATACCATATTGGTGATGTTCTGTATTTCTTATTGTACTGGATCAGTTAGGCATATAATATCAGGCTGTTCCATTACTGGTGATGATAATTTTGATCACCTACTGCTACTATCTTAATCCTTATAGTGCACCAATCATTTCACTCTCCATGCAAATACCTTCAGTGACTTCCCACAACCTCCATATTACTTAGCAGGCTATTCAAAGTCTTCCATGAGTGAATTATGCAACTTACTTTTTAAGTCAGATTTAGCATTATCCTGACATATATGTTTTATACTCTTGCCAAACTGTGTTTAGCTAAATACTGATCTGTATACATGCATGAGAAAACAACCAGAAGCCTGGGGAAAAAAACAGCGGAAAAGAATAGGTAAAATAGTCTCTCGAAGATTGATAATGTCTCCAGAAAAAAAGGAGGAAGGGAAGGGGACAAAAACAATATGTGAAGAAATAATGGCCAAAAATGTCCCAAATTTTTAGTGGAAACTATGAACCCACAGATTCAAGGAGCTCAATGAACCACAGGTTAAAGAAACATGAAGGAAAAAATAATAACAAATTAAAAATTAAAAAAAGAAACGAAGAAAATGATACCTTATAAGGTATGTCACAAATTACTGAAACCCAGTGATAAAAAGGAAAATCAAAACAAATCAGGGAAAAAAAGGTACATTCCATCCAAAGGCATAAGAATAACAGTATATTTCTTATCAGAAACAACACAAGCCAGAAAATAATGGAGCTACATCTTTAAAGTATGAAAGAAAAAAAAAAAAAGCATCAACCTAGAATTCTATACCCACAAAGATATCTTTCAAAAATGAATGAGGGTTGGCAACCGTGGCTCAGTGGCAGAGTTCTCGCCTGCCATGCCAGAGACCCAGGTTCAATTCCTGGTGTCTGCCCATGTAAAAAAAAAGAATGAGACAGGAATGGTTTAAAAAGCTGAAAAAAAATTATCAGACTTTGTCTAGGGATACTAATGAAGCTGATTTGGATAGGACTACATAAATTAGAATACTGGGTAAAGGATGATATGGCCCATATTTTAAAACTTCAAACTGTCTGAGATCAAAGGGAGAGATGTTCATTCGGTGCACAATTTACATTTTGGGTAGCACATTATCTAATTTAATTTGTATGGTCAGTTTACTTGAATAGTGTAATTACATGGAATCTTAAAGAGAGTGTGAGATCTTTTTAGTTTGTACAGGTTGTGTGATGCCCTGATATATCCCAGAGTAATTTGGGCAGAGAATAAAAAAGTATTTGCAAAGTCCCCTTGGAAGACTGGGGAGAAAGAAGGAAATATTAAACTTTCCCATCTGGGGAATTCCTGATATGCTAGAAAGAAGTGGAGATAACCAATTCAATAGGCTAAGCCCTCATTCTTGGGGCTCACCCCTATGAAGCGTATTCTTGCAAAGGAGAGGCTAAGCCTACTGATATTTATGGCTAAGAGTCATCTCTGGAGAGCCTCTTGTTGCTCAGATGTGGCTTCTCTAAGACACCTTGGCAGGTGAACTCACTGCTCTCCCTTCTACGTGGGACATGACTCCCTGGGGTGTAAATCTCTCTGGCAACATGGGGATGAGAAAGCTTTCTTGACCAAAAAGGGGAGGAGAGAAATGAGACAAATTAAGTCTCAGTGGTGAGAGATTTCAAGCAGCATTGAGAGGTTATCCTGCAGGTTATTCGTATGCATTATATAGATAACCCTGTTTAATGTATGGTGTATTGGAGGGGCTAGATGAAGCACCTGAAACTGTTGAGCTGTGTTCCAGTAGCCCTGATTCTTCAAGAAGACAATATAACTATATAGCTTTTACATTGTGACTGTGTGACTGTGAAAACCTTATATCTGATGCTCCTTTTATCCAGGGTATGGACAGATGAGTGAAAAAAAAAAAAGAAGTGAGAATAAAAAATAATTAATAAGGGGAGATAAAGGGTAAAAACTGGATAGACTGAAATACTGTGGGTCAATGAGAGGGAGGGGTATGAGGTATGGGATGTGTAAGTTCTTTTTTTTTCTTTTTCTGGAGTGACACAAAGGTTCTAAAAATGATTATGGTGAAGAATAAACATCTATGTGATGATATTGTGAACCATTGATTTTATAATGTGGCTGGACTGTACATGTGTGGATAAAAATATTTTTTAAAAAAAGAATGAGAAATACAGATTTTTATTTCAAATAAAAAATAAATAGCTCTTGGGGCCAAGATGGCGGCTTAGTAAGGTACGTGCGTCTTAGTTCCTCCTCAAGAGCAACTACTAGGTGAACAGAAACAGTGCAGAACAGCTCCCGGGGACAGGCAGGGAATGGACACACAGCGTACCCCAGTCTGGACTGGCTAAACTGACTGCGAGACTCTGCAGCGGTGAGATCCCCGAGCAGCAGCAGCTGGCGGCCAGAGTACCTCCCTCCCTCCTTCCCGGGCCGGCTGAGAGTCTCGGAGAGGCAAGTTTCCCAAGCCGCGGCGGCCGGCGCCCCTCTTTTGCGGGCAGCTTCCTGGACCAGCTACGAGTCTCGGACCAGAGGGCTACCCAGGCTGCGGCGGCCTGCGACCGACGCCCCTCCCCCGCAGGCGGCTTCCTGGTCCGGTGGCGAATTCCCCAGGCCGCAGCGGCCGGCAACCGACGCCCCTCCCCCGCAGGCGGCTTCCTGGTCCGGTGGCGAATTCCTCAGGCCGCTGCGGCCGGCGACCGACACCCCTCCAGGGAGAGGAGGGAATTTCCGACAGTGGCAGGGACTGGGTCCAACCAAACACCAATAGGGGAATTAATAAAGGAGCCACAGGGTCCCGTCAAGCCGCGGCGGCTGACGCCCCCACCACGCGCGGTCCCCCGGACCAACAGAGAGAATTGGATCGGAAATCCCCAGGCCGCGAAGATCGGTGACCGGGGGGATCCCTTCCAAACACGTGAGACAAACGTGTGCCACGAGCGCCACCTACTGGGCAGGATAAGAAAAACAGAACCCAGAGATTTCACAGAAAAATCTTACAAACTTGTTGGGTCCAACACCCAGGGAAATCTGACTAAATGCCCAGACGCCAGCAGAAGATAACGGTCCATGCTCAGAAGATTGAGAATATGGCCCAGTCAAAGGAACAAACCAATAGTTCAAATGAGATACAGGAGCTGAGACAACTAATGCTGAATATACGAACAGAAATGGAAAACCTCTTCAAGAATGAAATCGATAAATTGAGGGAGGACATGAAGAAGACATGGGCTGAACAAAAAGAAGAAATAGAAAAACTGAAAAAACAAATCACAGAACTTACGGAAGTGAAGGATAAAGTAGAAAAGATGGAAAAAACAATGGATACCTACAATGATAGATTTAAAGAGACAGAAGATAAAATTAGTGATTTGGAGGATGGAACATCTGAATTCCAAAAAGGAACAGAAACTATAGGGAAAAAAATGGAAAAATTTGAAGAGGATATCAGGGAACTCAAGGACAATATGAACCGCACAAATATACGTGTTGTGGGTGTCCCAGAAGGAGAAGAGAAGGGAAAAGGAGGAGAAAAACTAATGGAAGAAATTATCACTGAAAATTTCCCAACTCTTATGAAAGACCTAAAATTACAGATCCAAGAAGTGCAGCGCACCCCAAAGAGATTAGACCCAAATAGGCGTTCTCCAAGACACTTACTAGTTAGAATGTCAGAGGTCAAAGAGAAAGAGAGGATCTTGAAAGCAGCAAGAGAAAAACAATCCATCACATACAAGGGAAACCCAATAAGACTATGTGTAGATTTCTCAGCAGAAACCATGGAAGCTAGAAGACAGTGGGATGATATATTTAAATTACTAAAAGAGAAAAACTGCCATCCAAGACTCCTATATCCAGCAAAATTGTCCTTCAAAAATGAGGGAGAAATTAAAACATTCTCAGACAAAAAGACACTGAGAGAATTTGTGACCAAGAGACCAGCTCTGCAAGAAAAACTAAAGGGAGCACTAGAGTCAGATACAAAAAGACAGAAGAGAGAGGTATGGAGAAGAGTGTAGAAAGAAGGAAAATCAGATATGACATATATAATACAAAAGGCAAAATGTTAGAGGAAAATATTATCCAAACAATAATAACACTAAATATTAATGGACTGAATTCCCCAATCAAAAGACATTGATTGGCAGGATGGATTAAAAAACAGGATCCTTCTATATGCTGTCTACAGGAAACACATCTTAGACCCAAAGATAAACATAGGTTGAAAGTGAAAGGTTGGGAAAAGATATTTCATGCAAATAACAACCAGAAAAGAGCAGGAGTGGCTATACTAATATCCAACAAATTAGACTTCAAATGTAAAACAGTTAAAAGAGACAAAGAAGGACACTATATACTAATAAAAGGAAAAATGAAACAAGAAGACATAACAATCATAAATATTTATGCACCGAACCAGAATGCCCCAAAATACGGGAGGAATACACTGCAAACACTGAAAAGGGAAATAGACTCATATACCATAATAGTTGGAGACTTCAATTCACCACTCTCATCAATGGACAGAACATCTAGACAGAGGATCAATAAAGAAATAGAGAATCTGAATATTACTATAAATGAGCTAGACTTAACAGACATTTATAGGACATTACATCCCACAACAGCAGGATACACCTTTTTCTCAAGTGCTCATGGATCATTCTCAAAGATAGACCATATGCTGGGTCACAAAGAAAGTCTTAACAAATTTTAAAAGATTGAAATCATACACAACACTTTCTCGGATCATAAAGGAATGAAGTTGGAAATCAATAATAGGCGGAGTGCCGGAAAATTCACAAATACGTGGAGGCTCAATAACACACTCTTAAACAACGAGTGGGTCAAAGAAGAAATTGCAAGAGAAATTAGCAAATACCTTGAGGCGAATGAAAATGAAAACACAACATATCAAAACTTATGGGACGCAGCAAAGGCAGTGCTAAGAGGGAAATTTATTGCCCTAAATGCCTATATCAGAAAAGAAGAAAAGGCAAAAATGCAGGAACTGTCCATTTGGAAGAACTGGAGAAAGAACAGCAAACCAATCCCAAAGCAAGCAAAAGGAAAGAAATAACAAAGATTAGAGCAGAAATAAATGAAATTGAAAACATGAAAACAATAGAGAAAATCAATAATACCAGAAGTTGGTTCTATGAGAAAATCAATAAGATTGATGGGCCCTTAGCAAGATTGACAAAAAGAAGAAGAGAGAGGATGCAAATAAATAAGATCAGAAATGGAAGAGGAGACATAACTACTGATCTCACAGAAATAAAGGAGGTAATAACAGGATACTATGAACAACTTTACGCTAATAAATACAACAATTTAGATGAAATGGACGGGTTCCTGGAAAGACATGAACAACCAACTTTGACTCAAGAAGACATAGATGACCTCAACAAACTAATCACAAGTAAAGAAATTGAATTAGTCATTCAAAAGCTTCCTAAAAAGAAAAGTCCAGGACTAGACGGCTTCACATGTGAATTCTATCAAACATTCCAGAAAGAATTAGTACCAACTCTCCTCAAACTCTTCAAAAAAATCGAAGTGGAGGGAAAACTACCTATCTCATTCTATGAAGCCAACATCACCCTCATACCAAAACCAGGCAAAGATATTACCAAAAAAGAAAACTACAGGCCAATCTCTCTAATGAATAGAGATGCAAAAATCCTCAATAAAATTCTAGCAAATTGTATCCAACAACACATTAAAAGAATTATACATCATGACCAAGTAGGATTCATCCCAGGTATGCAAGGATAGTTCAACATAAGAAAATCAATTAATGTAATACACCATATCAACAAATCAAAGCAGAAAAATCACATGATCATCTCAATTGATGCAGAGAAGGCATTTGACAAGATTCAACATCCTTTCCTGTTGAAAACACTTCAAAAGATAGGAATACAAGGGAACTTCCTTAAAATTATAGAGGGAATATATGAAAAACCCACAGCTAATATCATCCTCAATGGGGAAAAATTGAAAACTTTCCCCCTAAGATCAGGAACAAGACAAGGATGTCCACTATCACCACTATTATTCAACATTGTGTTGGAGGTCCTAGCTAGAGCAATTAGACAAGAAAAAGAAATGCAAGGCATCAAAATTGGAAAGGAAGAAGTAAAACTATCACTGTTTGCAGACGATATGATGCTATATGTCGAAAACCCGGAAAAATCCACAACAAAACTACTAGAGCTAATAAATGAGTACAGCACAGTAGCAGGTTACAAGATCAACATTCAAAAATCTGCAGCATTTCTATACACTAGTAATGAACAAGCTGAGGGGGAAATCAAGAAACGAATCCCATTTACAATTGCAACTAAAAGAATGAAATACCTAGGAATAAATTTAACTAAAGAGACAAAAAATATATATAAAGAAAACTACAAAAAACTGTTAAAAGAAATCACAGAAGACCTAAATAGATGGAAGGGCATACCGTGTTCATGGATTGGAAGACTAAATATAGTTAAGATGTCAATCCTACCTAAATTGATTTACAGATTCAATGCAATACCAATCAAAATCCCAAAAACTTATTTTTCAGAAATAGAAAAACCAATAAGCAAATTTATCTGGAAGGACAGGGTGCCCCGAATTGCTAAAAACATCTTGAGGAAAAAAAATGAAGCTGGAGGTCTTGCACTGCCTGACTTTAAGGCATATTATGAAGCCACAGTGGTCAAAACAGCATGGTATTGGCATAAAGATAGATATATCGACCAATGGAATTGAATAGAGTGCTCAGATATAGACCCTCTCATCTATGGACATGTGATCTTTGATAAGGCAGTCAAGCCAACTCACCTGGGACAGAACAGTCTCTTCAATAAATCGTGCCTAGAGAACTGGATATCCATATGCAAAAGAATGAAAGAAGACCCATATCTCACACCCTATACAAAAGTTAACTCGAAATGGATCAAAGATCTAAACATTAGGTCTAAGACCATAAAACAGTTAGAGAAAAATGTAGGGAGATATCTTATGAAACTTACAATTGGAGGCGGTTTTATGGACCTTAAACCTAAAGCAAGAGCACTGAAGAAGGAAATAAATAAATGGGAGCTCCTCAAAATTAAACACTTTTGTGCATCAAAGAACTTCATCAAGAAAGTAGAAAGACAGCCTACACAATGGGAGACAATATTTGGAAATGACATATCCGATAAAGGTCTAGTATCCAGAATTTATAAAGAGATTGTTCAACTCAACAACAAAAAGACAGCCAACCCAATTACAAAATGGGAAAAAGACTTGAACAGACACCGCTCAGAAGAGGAAATACAAATGGCCAAAAGGCACATGAAGAGATGCTCAATGTCCCTGGCCATTAGAGAAATGCAAATCAAAACCACAATGAGATATCATCTCACACCCACCAGAATGGCCATTATCAACAAAACAGAAAATGACAAGTGCTGGAGAGGATGCGGTGAAAGAGGCACACTTATCCACTGTTGGTGGGAATGTCAAATGATGCAACCACTGTGGAAGGCAGTTTGGCAGTTCCTCAAAAAGCTGAATATAGAATTGCCATACGACCCAGCAATACTATTGCTGGGAATCTACTCAAAGGAATTAAGGGCAAAAACTCAAACGGACATTTGTACACCAATGTTTATAGCAGCGTTATTTACAATTGCAAAGAGATGGAAACAGCCAAAATGTCCATCAACAGACGAGTGGCTAAACAAACTGTGGTATATACATACGATGGAATATTATGCAGCTTTAAGGCAGGATAAACTTACGAAGCATGTAATAACATGGATGGCCCTAGAGAACATTATGCTGAGTGAGTCTAGCCAAAAACTAAAAGACAAATACTGTATGGTCCCAATGATGTGAATCGACATTCGAGAATAAACTTGGAATATGTCATTGGTAACAGAGTCCAGCAGGAGTTAGAAACAGGGTAAGATAATGGGTAATTGGAGCTGAAGGGATACAGACTGTGCAACAGGACCAGATACAAAAACTCAAAAATGGACAGCACAATAATACCTAATTATAAAGTAATCATGTTAAAACACTGAATGAAGCTGCATCCGAGCTATAGGTTTTTGTTTTGTTTTGTTTTGTTTTTACTATTATTACTTTTATTTTTTTCTCTATATTAACATTCTATATCTTTTTCGGTTGTGTTGCTAGTTCTTCTAAACCGATGCAAATGTACTAAGAAACGATGATCATGCATCTATGTGATGATGTTAAGAATTACTGATTGCATATGTAGAATGGTATGATTTCTAAATGTTGGGTTAATTTCTTTTTTTCCGTTAATTAATAAAAAAATAAAAAAATAAAAAAATAAATAAATAAAAGCCAAGAAAGAGCATTAATTGCAAAAAGACTTGCAATGAAAGAAAAGTTAAAGCAAATTCTGCAGGCAAAAGATTATGACACCAGAGAGAAACTCAGATCTATAAGAAATGAAGGATGCTGGAAATGGCATAAATGAAGAAAAGCTGGTTAATCAAACAACCGTACTTCCTCCTTCCTTGGAGGAAGCAAATTTTATGAACCAGATATGTTGAAATAAATCTGGCTCTTAAAAACAATATCAGCAAACACCCTCCAAACTTTCAGAAGTAAAGCAGCTGTTTTGTGAAAGGAAATTAAATTAGATTCTGTGACACAAATGTTAGAGACTTTTCAAAAATCATAAGTTAAAGAAAAGAAGATAATACTATGATGAGAGGTAAGTAAATAACGACTACAGAGAATAACAAAGGATCTTGCTTACAAATAAAAAAAATATCAGTAAGAAAGAGATAACCTTGTAACCTTGTAAATTATTTGGTCTTCTAAATTTCATTTATGGCCTTTTTACTTACACTTGAAGAAAAATATAAATCATCTAAAAATCCTAAATCTACAATGAAATTATTCAATGTATGAAAGATTTAAGTAAAGGAAGGAATCATAAACCAAATGGACTATTATGCAGCTAAGAAATAGTATGGTTATTATGATTAGCAAAGGCTCAGAATAACATGGAAAATATTTGTTATAAAGCTAAATGAAACTGCAGATTGTAAAACACAGAATGATCAGTACTAGGGAAAAAGTATTTCATGGATAAAAGCTATCTTAAACTCTTTCTGGAGGAGGAGGGATTCATGTTATGATATCTAGTAGTGTAATTATATTTCTATCTTTTGATGTTTCTATCTACACTACAATATTAAAAAAGATTTGTACTTGAGTGCTGTAACCATGAGTGATTATTCTCTTCTTTTAGTTTTTATTATATCACTCTTTCTTGCTTACGTTAGTAATATTTAAAAAGAAATGACCAAAATAAAATAAAAACATTCACAATTCTTCAAAAGAGAGATTAAAAAAAAATGAAAATGAAATAGCTTTTCCAGGTAAATGAAAGCTGAGCGAATTCTCACCAGCAGAACTGCAGAGGAATGGTCAAGTTCCTTCAGCAGAAAGAAATTATTAGACAGAAATCTGGATTTATACAAAGGAATTAAGAGCAACATAAATAGTAAATAATGTGGGTAAATATAAGACTTTTTCTCATTGAAAAAAAACCTTATTAAAAGATAACTAACTAGTATGGTGTATTAGAGTGGCTAGAGGGAAGTGTCTGAAACTGCAGAGCTGTGTTCCAGTAGCCTTGTTTCTTGAAGATGATTGTATAATGATAGAGCTTTCATGATGTGATTGTGTGATTGTGAAAACCCTGTGTCTGAGATTCCTTTTATCTACAGTATGGACAGATGAGTAAAATATATGGATAAAAAAATAAACAAATAATAGGGGGAACAAAGATTAAAATAAATTGAGTAGAGAAATACTAATGATCAGTGAAAGGAGTGGTAAGGGGTACGGCATGTATGAGTTTTTTCATTTTTCTTTCTTTTGCTGGAGAGATGCAAATGTTCAAAAAAATGATTATGGTGATGAAAACTCAACTATGTGATGACATTGTGAGCAACTGATTGTAACCATGTTAAGGATGATTGTATGTCAAGAATGTTTGTATGTCGGTTCATTGTTTATAATAAAAATATTATAAAAAAAAAAAGATAACTAACTAGACTTCTGGGAAAGTAGTAGACTGGGGAGGGCTCATTCCTCTCCCCAAAACAGTGAGAAGATAGTCAGAAACTGTCTGAATCAATGTTTTGGGGCTCTGGAGACCAGGGGAGTCCTGTGCAGCACTCAGGACAATGCTGGACACAGACTGAGAAACTGCTGTGAAGAAATGTGAGTAACTTCAGCCATAGCTCCTGGTGCCCATCCTCAACCCTCAAGTCAAGTAATGCTGGGCAGTCTGGTCCCTGCCTAGCAGGTTGCTATGGACTGAGATAGCCATGTGAGGTCTTTGCCCCAAGTACAGACCGGGTAATAACTCTGTACTATTCCAGCTATTGGCCAGTGAATTTAGACTGCTGCATCCTGCTATTCTAGCCTGTCCCAGTCAGGTGCTGCCCCACCATTGTTTCTACTACATCACAGGCAGAACTGACAAAAGGCTTAATATAAGTCTGAAGGGAATAGGTTACAGAAGAGTGTCATATGATGGGCAGGCCAGGAAAGTGCAGCCTGGGAAAGCAGAAGGGGGTGAAAAAAGGCTTTTGGAGTCTTCCCTGATCCTCTCCCCAGGACCCTTTGGATCTAGTTTGTGTCCCTTATATGGGAACCTGGCCTTTTTAGGCTAGGAAATACTGATGAACTGATCACGAAGGAAGAGACTTAACACAAACTCAATCAACAATAAAAATCCTAGACAACGGAGAGAAACCAACCTTCAGAATAAACTGATCAAGATAATCAGATGTCCAGATATCAGTAAAAATATTACAAGCCATACCAAGAAACAGGAAGATATGGTCCAGTTAAAGAAATAAATTTAAAAGTTGGAGGAGATACAGCATATGGAATTCTAACTAATCAAATCTCCTAAATCAACTCAAGGAAATGAAAGAAAATATGGTTAAAGAGATAAAGGACATTAAGAAGACACTGGGTAGGATAAAGAAGAATTTGAAAGTAGGCAATGAAAAACAACAGCTCTTATGGCAATGAAAGGCACAACAAATGAGAGTAAAAATACACTAGAGGCCTCCCCAAAATATCAGCTAGTTCCCTCTCCTACCCCAATGGCAGCCCCTTCCAACGTGAAAAAATTAGAATGGCCATAGCCCTAAAGAGAGGGATTGAAAGATCAAATACCCCTAAAGAGACAGACTGAAAGATCAAAGGTGATGGTGGAGTTATACAGAGAAGGTAGGTTTTAACAAATGAATATGATTGCTGAATCATTAAATTGATATTTATTTTAGTCTCCGGTATCTTTGAGCAGCTAGAAGTAAAAACTTAAAATTATGGAATTGTGACCCATGCAAAACTCTGAAATTTGTTCTTCAACTAATTGCTGTGCTGTGCTTTGAAATTCACTGTTTTCTATATGTGCTATTTTTCACAAAAAAGAAAAAAAAAGTCGATTGTGATAAAAAAATATTTATTCCTTCTAGCCTCTCATATTTTGGAGCAGCTAGAAGGAAAAATCTCAGAGGATGGTATGATAGCCCACAACAAACTGTCTGTAACCACTTGTTGAAGAGTGCTTTGAAAACTATTGCTTTTTTCTCTATTTGTTTTGTATAAATGTTATATTATACAATAAAAAAAGTTAAAAAAATACACTAGAGGCATACCACAGCAGATGTGAACAATCAGAACAATCAGAAGAAAAGGTCAGTGGGCTAGAAGACAGGACACATGACACTGCACAGATGAAAGGACAGATGAAGAATGGGAAAAATCAAGCAGGGTTACAGGGAACTAAATGATATCAAGAAATGCTCAAACATATGCATCCATGGGTGTCCCAGAAGGAGAAGACAAGGTAAAAGAGGTAAAAAGAAAATGTGAGAAATAATGGCTGAATATTCTCCAACTCTTATAAAAGACATAAATATATATATCCAAGAAACAGCATACTCCAAACAGAATAAATCCAAAAAGAAATCAAAGAAGACCTAAATATATGTAAGGACAGTCCATGTTAATGGATTGGGAGGCTAAATGTTGTTAAGATGTCAATTCTACCAAATTGATTCACAGATTCAATGCAATCCCAATCAAAATTACAACAGCCTACTTTACAGAAATAGAAACACCAATTATCAAATTTATTTGGAAGGCCAAAGGGCTGTGCAAATAGCTAAGAACATCTTCAAAAGGAAGAATAAAGTTGAAGGGTTCACACTTTCTGACCTTAAAGCTTATTATAACGCTATAGCAGTCAAAACAGCATGGAACTGGCAAAAAGACAGATATACTGATGAATGGAATTAAATTGAAAGTTCAGAAACAGACCTTCATATCTACGGTCAATTTATTTTTGACAAGCCTGCAAAGTCCACTCAACTGGACAGAACAGCCTTCCATAAACAGTGCTGGGAAGACTGGATATCCATACCCAAAAGAACAAAAGAGGACCCCTATCTCATACCTTATAAAAAATTAATTCAAAATGGATCAAAGACCTAAGTATAAGAGCTAGGACCATAAAACTCCTTGAAGAAAATGAAGGAAAGCATCTTATATCCAAAGTACAAGAAATGAAAGAAAAATAGATAAATGGGACTTCTTCAAAACTGAATACTTCTGTATCAAAGAGCTTTGTCAAGAAAGTAAAAAAGTAAACTACTCAAGGGGAGAAACAATTTGGAAACCAGATATTCAGTAAGGATTTAGCATCCAGAATAAAGAAATCTTATTCCTTGAAAATAAAAAGACAAATAATCCATTAAAAAATGAGCAATAGACATGAACAGAATTTTTTTCAAAAGAGGAAATACAAATGGCTAAAAAGGACATGGAAGAATGCTCTACTTCACTACCCATTAAGGAAATGCAAATCAAAACTATGAGATATTTTACACCTACTAGAATGGCTACTGTTTTAAAAAAGTAGAAAACTACAAATGTTGGAGAGGATGTGGAGAAGTAAGTACACTTATTCACTGCTGGTGGGAAAGTAAAAAGGTACCACGATGGAAGACAGTTTGGACATTCTTCAGGAAGCTAAGTATAGAACTGCCATATGACCCAGCAATCTTGCTACTAGGTATATATTCAGAAGAAATGAAAGCAGGGACACAAACAGATATTGCGTACTGATGTTAATACTGGCACTATTCACAAATGGTAAAAGATGGAAGCAATTCAAGTGTCCACTAACCAATGAATAGATATACAAAACGTATTTATATACATATGATATAATATTATTCAGCTGTAAGAAGGGATGAAGGCCTGATGCATATGACAATATGGATGAACCTTGAAGACACTATGTTGAATGAAATAAGCCAGACACAAAAGGATAAAAACATGAGCTCATTAATAGGAACTAAATATAATAAGTAAACTCATTGAGTTATAGAATATGGTTACCAGAAGACAGAATGAGGATAAAGAATGGGGAAAACTGATGCTTAATTTGTGCAGAATTTTTTTAAAACACTTTTTACTGTGAAATATACATGCAGGAAAGTGATAAATTTCAAAATTCAGTTTAACATGTACTTATAGAGAAAATTTCAAAGTACAGTAGGATTTACAGCACCACAATTTCAGGAATTTCCTTCTGGCTGTTCTAATAAGCAACTAAAAAGAAATCTCTATATAATGATTCAGTAGTCATAATCATTTGTTAAAAACTAACTTTTCAGGGCGGGCCGCGGTGGCTCAGCGGGCAAAGTGCTTGCCTGCCATGCCGGAGGACCTCGGTTCGATTCCCGGCCCCAGCCCATGTAAAAAACAAACAAACAAACAAAATACAATAAAACAAGAAAATGTTTAAGATGTTTCCCTTTCTTCCTCCCTTCTTTCCTTCCATCCTTCCTTCCATCTCTCTGTCTTTCCTTCCCTTCCTCCCTCTCTCTTTAAAAAAAAAAAAAAAACTAACTTTTCATTTATAACTTCTCCCTCTCACTTGATCATTCCCTCAGTCTTCAGAGACACTTGGGCAATGGCCATTCTAACTTCTTCATGTTGAAAAAGGGTGTCAACATTATGTGGTAGGGGAACACAACTGGTGATGTTCTGGGAGAGACTGGTACCTCTAAGTTTCAGGGTTTATTGGAATAAGAACAATCTGGAGGTTTTAAATTTCTGAAAAATATTAATAAGTAAAATTTTTACAGAGTCTCAGATAGAGCACAGGGTTTTCTTTAGGGTTTTCAGGAATACTGTTGGTTGTGGCTTGGCTACTGTGGCAATTTGTAATATCTGGCTGAAGCTTACGTAAGAGTAACCTCCAGAATGACTTCTCAACTCCTTGAAATCTCTTAGCCACCGAATCCTTATTTTGCTACATTTCTTTTTTCCCTTTTGGTGAAGAAGGCACTCTCAATCCCACAATGCTAGAGCTAGGCTCATCCCCAGAAGTCATATCCCACATTGCCAGGGAGACTTATATCTCTGAAAGTCATGTTCCATGTACGGGAAGGGTACTGAATATATCTGCAGAGCTTTGCTTACAGAGATGCCACATCTGAGGAACAAAAGATGTTCTCTGGGGGTGACTCTTAGGGATGTTTATAAGTAGACTTAACTCTACCATTATAGAACTAAGTTTCATAAATTGCAGGCCTCAAGATCGAGGGCTTGGCTTATAAAATTCAGAGTTCCCAATGCTTGATGGAGTATCAGGAAGTTCCCAGATGGGGAAGTTTAACAGCTTCATATTTTTTCTCCAGTTCCTCAAGGGACTTAGCAAATATTTTTTTATCTTCCCAAAATACTCTGGAATGTATCACGGTATTATATTAAGCTATACTGGATCATCAGATCTCATTCCCTATTCTTGGCTCCATCTGCTTAGGTTGTTTAAATGAGGTCTGGACAGATAGGTTAAGTTAGTGTGCTACAGAAAGTTTAAATTTTAGTACAAAATAAAGATTTCTTCCATTGGTCTCATATAGAATTTGAAGTTTTAACATACAGACAGTATCATCCTTTACCCTGTATTCTGATTTAGCTCAGTCCCAACCAGGTCAGCTTCATTCATATCTAATCTATCTCTAATCAAAGTCTGATCTCTTTTTCATATACTTTGACAGTTGCTGTAGGGAGTAATGCTAACTTTCAGAGCTGCAGAACTCAAGAGTCTTAGGTGTCACACAGGTATCCAGAGATCCAGGGAACTACCAAATTATGCAAAAAGAGCACAGCATCTTAGAATTTAGAAATAACACTTAAAACTAAGGAACAAATGTAACTGCTGTAATAGCTTATAATCTAGGCCCTAATTTTCCTATAAGTATTTTCTAAATGAGACTATACAATATCTGTCCTTTTGTTTCTGGGTTATTTTGCTCAAAATAATGTCCCCAAGGTTCATTCACTTCACTGCATGCCTCATGACTTCATTTCTTTCTGCAGTTGCACAATATTCCATTGCATATCTACATTACAGCTCACTGTTTCACTCATCACTTGATGGACCCTTCAGCCACCTCCATCCATTGGCTATCGTGAATAATGCCGCCAAAAACATCAGTGTGCAAACATCTATTCGTGTTCCTGCTTTCAGTTCTTCCAAGTTCTAATAATGGGACTGTCTAATCCTATGGCAACCCTATATTTAGCCTCCTGTGGATCTGCGACATTACCCTCCAGAGGGGCTGGACCATTCTACTTCCCTACCAACACTGAACAGATATACCTCTCTCTCCACATCTTCTCCTGCACTTGTATCTTTTGCGCAGAATTTTTAAATTAGGTTGAGTATAAATGTTTGAAGTGGATAAAGATGAATATAGCACAGCATCGTGTGTGTGTGTGTGTGTGTGTGTGTGTGTGTATAACAATGCTGAATTGTGTACGTGATTGCGGTTGAAAAGGGGGTTTAGGGTCATGTATATCACTAGAAGGCAAGCTAGTAGATGAAACAAGGGACTGTATAACATAGTGAAAGATGAAGGCAGTTAATAGCACAAATATAAGTATGCTCTTCCATGAATTAGAACAAATATATATAACAACTATAAGGTATTAATAATAGGGTGGTATATGGAAAAAAAATGCACCTAATACAAACTAGGGACTACAGTTAACAGTAATCTTAATGTTTTTCTATCAATTGTAACAAAGGTATCATGCCAATACTAAGTGGCAATAATGAGGGGGATAAAGGACATGAGGTTTTTCTTTTTGGAGTTAAGAAAGGGTTCTAAGATTGACTGTGAAGATGACAGCATAGCTCTGTGATTGTATTGAGAACCACTGATTGTATACTCTGGATGGAATGTATGATGTATGAATAAAACTTTTGGAAAAAACAAGATAACTTACTATTCAGAGTAAAAATAACAACAATGTATTTTGGGCTTTATAACATGATGTCGAAAATGTAGGACAACAGCACAAAGAATTGGGGTAGGGACTAAGCAGGCAGGAATGAATATTATTAATCTAAGTGAGTACAAAGTTAGACCTGTCAGAAGCTATGATGAAGGTATGATAGAAATGGGAATACATTTAAGAGACATTTTTGGGATAAAACAGACAATGATTGGATGAAGATGCTGCAGAGAGGCATTTTCTTCACTAGGCCTTGAATAACCCTAGCAAACAGAAGTGACTTCACAAATCCTTCTTTCTACCTCTTTCAATGGAATTATCACTCTGTATTGATATTATATTACTTTGCCGGTTCTGCAGTAGTATTGTATGTATCCATTTTTCCTACTAAACCATAAGCGTGTCCACACTAGAAACTACAGCCTTCATTTTTGGGTCTCTCATTATTTACTGCATATATAGGCACTCAATAATCATTTGTCAGATAAATGGAGAATAAATGAACTTACATTTTGTTTCTTCTTCTCCTGAACCAAAGCTATATAGCGCAAGGCAACCTTGGTCAGAGTTGTGGCAAGGGAGGCAGCAACAAAGAAATCTCCATCCAGAAGGAATCCTCTCAGGGGAGGTCTAGAAAGGTATCAAGGAAAATGAAAACGACCAATTTCCTAAGCATCATACACCTCTTATAAAATGATTCAACTAAGTCTTCCAATAGTCTCACTGGCACCCTTCAGTGACAGGAGCTCAATTAGCTCCCCCTTTAGCTTTCAGGAGGAAACAGAATGTATGGCTTTAACATTTATCTTCAAATGATTCAAGATCCAACTGGATATGAAGTGAGAAAATGGGTAAGGTATATATATTGAGTCAATGAAATATATTCAAATCTCAGTTTATCTGATTACTGTGTCCTTTTGGATAAGCTATAAACTCTAAACCTCAGATTTCTCTTCTGTAAAATGGGGATGATAAGAGACTTGAATTCATGGGGTTTGCAAGACTGTGAGACAACTTAGCATCAATGCCTAGCACATAGTAATCACTCATTAAAAATTTAGCCATTATTTTCATCAGCTTCACCATAAAATTGCAGAATAAAATCAAGGGGAAAATATGAAAAAATTTATTCCATTAATTAGAAATGGAAAATCTTCAAAACCATTTAAAAACTTTTAAGTTAAAATTATACTTCTATTTCCTGGATGCTAACAGGTAAAAAAATTCAAATATTGTTCAAATCATCTCCAGTTAGCATTTTAAATGTCAATAAAACAATTTTAGTTTAAACAGAACACATTTCAATGCAAACAGCTGTAAGGGATAGAGGATTAGAATCATTAACACAATCCTGGGGGAAATACATCATCTCCTCAGAATTTCTAATTACCTTAAATGGCCACTTTCATTTTAGTCAAAAATAAAAGTGAATATAAATCATTTGGATGTTTTACATAGAAAACTAATAAAAGAAGTATAACTGGTGGGGCAAAAGTGCCTTAAATTACCTGTCTTCCTCTTTCTTGGTGGGTCTAGAACTGCTAAGGGCACTCTGAGTTGCATAGGTGCCCATCTCAGTTACCAACTTTTGAACTGGCCCCACAGTGATTTCTTCTTCGGATTTTAATTCACCAGCTTCTTTCTTTATTTCTGACTCTACAATTGGGATCTAAAAATCAAGCAGAAACATCAATTTAGTAATAATATCAATAGAAAGCAAAAGCACACGTAAATATTCAATCATTCCTATTCAAAAGACTTTTCCTCAGTGGGGTCTTTGGAAATTGGAACTCTGCTTATTAACTTTCTTCTCTTTCTAAGATAGTGTAGTGGGAAGAATAGGTACTTGGGCTTGGACATTCCTGTCATTCTGCCACTAACTAGTTGTATGGCCCTGGGAAAATTAATTTATCCACTCTGTCCCTCAGTTTATTAACCTGTTAAATGGAAATCTTAATTCTCTCTACTTAAGTTACTTAATAGGAAAAAGCCTAGGACAGTGCCTAACACAAAGTAGATAACTCTAAATCTTCTTCCTCTTTTCTATGCCTTCTCTTGAAACACTAACCAAAAACAGCACTCATTCTTTTAACATGAAACAGATCTGACTTATTTGTACATAACTTCAACTATATATATTTTTCTTTAAACTTTTACTTTGAAATAATTTATTTTCTGAACATTTGAGAGTAGTATTCACGATGCTCCTTGAATACACAATACTTTTGTGTACATTTCATTAAGAACAAGGACATGCATTTATATAACCCCTTCAAGTACAATTATCAAGTCCAAGACACTGAATATTGATATAAAGTTTACAATCTTTACTCCTAATTTTTGTATGTCCCAATAATGTATTTTTGAGCCTTTTTTTCCTCCATTACTAGATCCCATCCAGAATCAAGTAGTGCATTTAATTGTCATTATCTCTTCAGTCTTTTTTTTAATCGTGGAAACATATATGCAACACAAGCTTTCCTACCTCAACCACTCCTGAGAATACAATTCAGTAAAATCAACTACATTCAGAACGTCATGCTACCTTCACTAGCATCCATTACCAGAACTCTCTCATCCCCTCAAATAGAAACCTTGTACCCACTATGCATTAACTAACTACCTTTTGTCCTTCCTGCCCCCTATTCTCACTCCTACCCCTGGTAACCTTCATTCTACTTCCTGTATTCTAGCTATTTCATATAAGTGGCATTTTACAATATCTGTCCTTTGTGTCTGACTTATTTCATTCAAAGTGATATTTTCAAGGTTCATCCATGTTGTAGCATGTATTAGAATCTCAAACCTGTTTTTTTGCCTTTAATTTTTTTTTTTTTTTAATATGGGCAGGCACTGGGAATCGAACCCGGGTCTCTGGCATGGCAGGTGAGAATTCCACCTGCTGCGCAACCGTCACACTGCCCTGCCTTTAATTTTTATTGTTACTGTTTAATCATTAAATTTTTTTTAATTAGAAAAGTTGTACATTTACATAACAATCATACATAAAATACAGGATTGCCATACATCACCCTACCACCAATGGCTTGCACTGGTGTGGAACACTGGTTAAAACTAATGATAGCACACTTATGTAATTGTACGATTCATTAAAATCCATCGTTTAACTTAGGGTTCACTGTGTAGTATAGTTCCACGGATTTTTAAAAAAATTTTTATTCTGTTACCATATATACAATCAAAAATTACCCCTTTTAATTATATTCAGATATATATTTCAGTGCTGTTAACTACATTCACAATGTTATGCGACCATCATCACACCCATCACTAAAACATTTCTATCACTACAAATAGGAATCTTGTACGTTTTAAGCCTTAACTTTCCAATCCCTATCCATCCTCCAATCTGACCCTCCATCACCTGGTAACCTATAATCTAGATTCTGATAACATATGAATAAATAAATCTTAGCAAGTTAGGATATATTTTTGTAAAAATATGTTGACAATCTTGTCAAGGCTTATAGTATGCACTATTATTTCTCACTAAAACCTTCAGGAAATCCACAAGGCTGGTATTAAAAGTAGTTCTTATCTCTTCGTGAATATTCAAAAACATGCCAGTTTGAATTAGCCTTCAGATTTGCAAACAAGAATAACCAGAATATGTTTTGACATATTTATGAAGTTTGTTTACAGTATGACAGAAACACCTTCAACTTTCAAAATACCCTAAGTAAACAAAAGGGTATGAGGAGTCAAGATATTTCTTTGTAAAAAAGATATAACATAGAAATTAATTTTATTTGGTGAAATTTACACCAAATTCTTAAAAGCATTCAAAAAAACACTAGCATCTTCTAACCGTCAAATAGTGTATTCATGTGGTAGAAGAATATACAAGACAAGTACTAGAAATAAAAAAATTTCAAATTATTCCATTCTTAAAATAAGAAATTTCCTTTGTTGGTTGGAAAGTATGTTTTATTTTTCATTTCAAATTCACCTTAAATGCTCAACATATATCTTTTCTTTTGTATGCTGTATGGTGGGGTCACATTTCATTCTTTTTCTATGTGAGTATCCCACTATGCAGCACCATTTGTTGAATTTTTATTTGTTTGTTTTTTTGGGAAGTGCATGGGGCAGAAATCGAACCCAGGTTTCCCGCATCGTAGGCAAGAATTCTACCACTGAACTACCCAGTACTCCCCAACATAGAACTTCAATACCAGAAAATATTCTGTACTTCTCTGGATAGATATGTTTTACATAGTTTTCAATTAATGTTGAAAAAATTACTTAACAATTTTAATCACAATTAATGACTGATCAATGTATCATTTTTTTTTTTTTTGCATGGGCAGGCACCTGGAAATCAAACCCGAGTCTCTGACATGGCAGGCGACAACTCTGCCACTCAGCCACCATCGCCCATCCAGTATCAATAATTTATTCAGTAATATAGATGGCATACTGACTATACAGGGAAAGATATAATTATTTCTTGTATAATTCTGCCCATTAGTAATACTTAAGCCAAGAATTTGATATATGTCCCATTCAATTGCAGTACATGTTTTCATGTGATTTGATGAACAAAAATATATAAATACAAGGTTAAGCTTTTTTCCTTTCTTTTTTATTTTTGAAATGAACAGCTCAATGACGTAGGGGTTGCTTAATACAATACAGAGAACCTAAGGGGAAAAGTACAAAATAGCACTTAACACCAATGTCAGTATTCATCTCATATGCTTACAATTAATAAATTAATTTTGTGTTACTTTTCTTTAGAACATAAACGAAAGCTATTAACTTGAACTTGAGGTTTATATACAACCTTATGCAAAATACTTTGGAAAGTAACATTACAATTTAAAATATTGAAAACTGAGTATCTGTGCTGAATGGTATTTTGATTTAATAGAACAAGAAGAGGACGACATTCAACTAGGAAGATTTATACTGATAATAAAGCTCTTAAAATTAACATCTTCCTCTTCCTTTTACTTACCAGAGGCTACAAACTGTCTTGAGAGGGTTTATTATGAGAAAATGTCAGTCACAGCTTTAAGATCTAACTTTGGAAGGAACTAATGAGAGCAAATTTGAAGGTGAGACTTCATCTTTGTTTTTAAATAATTGATCTTAATTTTTCTTCTTATAGAAAAAGTTTAAATCAGTTTATTATGAACATCTCCAAACCACTTATATTTTCAGCTTTTGGGTAAAATTTGGCACTTCATTTATACAAAGTCTATGAGAAGTCAATAGAGATCTTTTTTTTTTTTTTATTAATTAAAAAAATTAACTAACACAACATTAGAAATCAATCCATTCTACATATGCAATCAGTAATTCTTAATATCATCACATAGGTGTATGGTCATCATTTCTCAGTACATATGCATCGATTTAGAGAAAGAAATAGCACGACATCAGAAAAAGAAATAAAGTGATAACACAGAGAAAACACAAATAAAAATAAAAAGTACAAAAATATATAAGAGAAAGAAAAAAAAAAATAGAGATCATTTAATCTTAAGTCTTGACATCATCCATTTAAGTCCTTGGCACAAGCCCTTGCCTGTAAGGGCACAGCATGCCTGGATATGCCACCAGTGATCTTTTAACAGTTAGTTTCAAAAGCTGGGGGTGCACAGGCAGTTCAGTGTTAGAATGACCTGCTATATGGGAGACCTAGGTTCAATTCCTAGCCCATGCACCTCTCAAAACAAAACAAAACAAAACTGGGAAGTATTTGCTACAGTTATACATTCTTTAACATCTCATTTTATTAGCAAAAATCAGCAATATAGCTTTTCTTAGGTCCTCATGCACTAATATTTTATATCATTCTTCTCTAGTTCCTGAAATTCTTTGTCTGTACTGTCCACAACTATTATAAACTCAGTATTAGTACAGTAAGTGTTTCAGGAAGAGCAAAAAGATTCTCAGCCACTAATATCCCACATTAGGAAATGTGTATTACTAGTGACTATCTCTTCTATGTTACTCCCTATGTTAGGGGATTTATGTACAACTTCATTCATAGAAAACTGGTAAAGGTTTGTATTTCCCTGCATCATACAGCCCAACAATGTTAAATTTGTGCTCCTGGTGACTGAACAGTCTCCATATTCTGGTGAAGAAAATCTCCATTCTCAGGGAGCAGACTCTCCCTCCAGTCACCCAGGGCCGCCTGGTTTCCCCTGGCCCAGTCTGAGGTGGAAGAAACAAGCCAGAGCCTCCACCTCTGCTACTGCTTCTGGCCTGCTTCTCAGGAACAGTTTTTAAACTTAACCCTTTTTTTTTCATTTTTAAACAATTTTATTTGCACATTATATAATCCAATCTAAGTAAACAGACATGCCTTCATAACCATAATGTAAAGAAGACATTTCCTGTTCTTCTGCCTAGAATCCACAACCCTCTCCCATGCCACCCCCCACACCCGCCCATGCTGACATTTAGTTTTGGCACAAGGCTTTGTTACATTCAGTGGAAGCGACATTACAATGCTACAGTTGACTACAGACCCTAACTTGTATGATTTTACCTTTTCCTGTATATGTTTACCCATTTTTAAATTGGGTTGTTTGTCTTTTTATTGTTAAATTGAAGGATTTCTTTAGATATTCTGGTTATTAATCTTGCAGAGAACATATAGTTGGGGCATACTTTTTTATCCTTTCTACCAATCTCTGCCTTTTGACTACAGAGTTTACTCCATCTACATTTAAAGTCACTATTGATAATACAGGACTTCCATCTCCTATTTCGGTCTAAGTGTTATACCTTTTTTGTCTCTCACTTCTGTTAATGTCTATATTATATTTATCTGCTTTTTTGTGTTATACCATATTGAACAGCTTCTCCCTTCTATCTGGATATATTTTTCATCTATTTTCCCTGTGGTTACAATGGGGTTACAATTTAACATCTTAAATAAATAACAATCACATTTGGTGTGATACCAGCTTAACTTCAACAGCATGCACCTATACTTTTCTTATATCCCCTCCATTCCCCCAGTATTTTTTATGTACTTGTTACCACTTATTTTTCTACATTGTATGTGCAAAAACCTGGATTTATCTTTTTTTTATGCATTTGCCTTTTAACACCTGTAGAAAGTAACAAATGGAGTTATATACCAAACAATAAAATACAATAATACTGGCATTTATAATTACCAAAGTGGTTACCTTTACCACAGGTCTTTATTTCTTTATGTTGTTTCGAACCACTGCCTAGTGGTTTGTTTGTTTTTTAATTTAGAACATTGCACAGAGAAGGAAAATTTCATATGTAAATACTCATATGCATATGCGCACACACATGCACATAAGATGCAACAAGTGAAGAAATACTGAGGAAAAACAAAGAGGGAAAAAAATAAATAGAAGGAGGCAATGTTTCATTCGTAATGGCTTGCATTTCCTTATCAGATATATCCAAAGGAACCTATAAACCATGTAAAGAAGAACAGCTTTAGTTAATCCTCCCAGGTACACTGTTTACTCACGCCATCCTTCTTTGTATTTTGGAGCTTAACTACTTACATGCATCAACCAGTTCACTTCTTGTGGTTTCTTCTTTTCTTTCTACCTTTTATTTTTTTCCCTCAAACTACTACTTACTTTTGTCATTTCAGTTAAAAACATTAAACTGGTGACCTGCTGTTACAAGTAGCAACTTTGTAAATACCTGGTTCAATAGAAAAAGACTGGAGATATAAACCAAAAAACATTGATATGGGTTCTGCCAATATCCCAAAAGGGCATAGCCAAACGTTAAACATGCAACTGAAGGAGTAAAAAAATTAAGGAGATATAAAAGGCAATTGGGTATGGTCAGGCAGGTTTAAAAGGAACCAAAGTCATTTCTGTCAATGAAGATGAAAATATTTGCAACTACTTAAATTAAAAAATTATTATTATTATTATTTTTTTTTTTTTTAAAGAGAGAGGGAGGAAGGGAAGGAAAGACAGAGAGAAGGAAGGAAGGATGGAAGGGAGGAAGAAAGGGAAACATCTTTAAACATTTTCTTGTTTTATTGTATTTTGTTTATTTGTTTGTTTTTTACATGGGCTGGGGCCGGGAATCGAACCGAGGTCCTCCGGCATGGCAGGCAAGCACTTTGCCCGCTGAGCCACCGCGGCCCGCCCTAAAAAATTATTGAGAAGTCACTTAAAATAAGAATCCGAAGAAACAAGTGAAACTTGACAAAGGATCTGGAAAAAACTACAAAGCACATTGCACATTATCAGAAAAATAAAAAATATGGAGGAAAATTAAGTAACATAGTAGGCAGGATAATAACATATAAGGTGTCTCGTTTGGGTTCTGGTCTCAAGGTACCTCCCCACAAATTACCTATTAGACACAAAGGGAAAAAGGGTAATTTTACAATGGAGGAATCTGGCAGACACCATCTTAACCAAGTAATCATATTTAGTAGAACTAGTACTAGAATCTATTGATACCTTGTGCCTCCTAATTAGATAGATACACTTCCATAAAACTCTTGCCAATAATTGCATAACCTGATTGTAATCATCAAGAAACCTCAGAAAAATCTAAATTGATAGACATTTTTCAAAATAAGTGGTCTACACTTTTCAAAATATCAGTAATGAAGAAAAAAGGAAAATGAGACTGCAGGTAGTTTAGTGGTTAAAATGCCCGCCTTCCATGCAGGAGATCCGGGTTCAATTCCGGGACTGTGCACCCAAAGGGGGAAAAAAAAAGAGACTGTTTCTGAAAAAGATAAATTTTAGATATGGATTTGACATAGACATAGATGAACATATAATTATACATACAGATGCATTAAGAAAACTTGAGTATAATTCCATCAAATATGAAGAATAGATGATAAAACAATCTATAGTAGTTATCTAACTTTGTATCTTTATTAGTTTTTGTTTTATGCAGGTATATGCTATAATTAAACATTTTTTTAATTAATATTTTTATTGATACATCTTCGCACACATATAGTCTACACATGGTGTACAATCAATGGCTCACAATATCATCACATAGTTGTGTATTCAGCACCATGATTATTTTTTAGAACATTTGCATCACTCCAGAAAAAGAAAAAAGAAAATACCCATATATCCCATAACGCTTATCCTCCCCCCACTGCCCCTGAACACTACTATGAAGAATTCCTTTTAGCACTGCTTGCAGGACATGGGGATGAACACTCTGAGCTGTTGTTTATCTGAGAATGTCTTATTCTTTCTCTCATTAAAAACATTTTTCATTATGGAATTTTTCAAACATAAACAAAAAGGGAAGGAATAGTAGTATGACTCCCACGTGCCCACTGTCACCCAGAGTCAAAAATTATTTATATTTTGTATCATTGTTCTATCTATTCCCCAAGACCCACATTTTTGGGGAGCACTTTAAAATTGAGTTCCGGACATCACATCATATCACCATAAATATTTCAATCTCTAAAAGATAAAGACATTTTTTTAAAACATAACTATAATACCAGTATCACACAAAATAAAATTAACAATAATTCCTTAATATTATTATCTAAAACACAATTCATGTAAGTTTCCCAATTGTCTCAAAATGCCTTTTTTTGTTTATTCAAATTTGTTATCTCTTAATTCTTAGGGCCTCTTTGAATCTATAATTTCCCCCTTACCCCTTCCCTTTTTCTTCACACCACTTAAAGAAGAAATTGAGTAAGTAATCTCTTACAGATTTTCCCACCTTGATTTCTTTCTCAACCTCATTTTCTGCCACTTTATTATTTAGATTTTATAAATTTCATACTTCTTTGTCCCTTCTGTTAATGCCTAATTATATATGTATTTGCTTTTTTTGTGTTTTACCATATTGAATGACTTTTCATTTCTATCTGCATATATCCTAAACATATAAACAATCATATTTGGTTTGATAACAGTGTAAGTTCAATAACATGCACATATACATTTAGTATATCCCTCTGTCCCCCTATCTTTTTTTTTTTTTGGACTTGTTACCACATATCTTTGTATATTGCATGTCCAAACACATACATTTATCATTATTTTTATGCATTTCCCTTTTAGTACCTGTAAGATATAACAAGTATTTGTTACAAACAATACATTGCAATAATACTGGCATTTATAATTACCCAATGGTTACTTTCACTGCAGGTCTTTATTTTTTTATGCCACTTTGAACTACTGTCTAGTGTCCTTTCCTTTCAGTCTGAAGAACTCCCTTCAGCACTGCTTAAAGGGCAGGTCTAGAGGTGATGGATTTTTCCAGCTTTGTTTATCTGGGAATGTCTCTTCCTCTTTTTTTTTTGTACACTGTATGGCAGGTCACATTTCATTCTTTTTCTTTGTATCCCACTATTGCAGCACCATTTGTTGAATTTTTGTTTGTTTGTGGCAAGTGCATAGGGCCGGGAATCAAGCTCAGGTCTCCGGCACGGCAGGTGAGAATTCTACCACTGAACTACCCCTGCACATCCCTCTCCTCCTCATTTTTGAGAGAGTTTCACTGGATATAAAATGCTTGGCTAGCATGTTGTTTTCTTTCGGCACTTTAAGTATTTCAACCCCGACTGCCTTTTTGCCTCCACAGAATCTGATGAGAAATTGGCACTCAAACTAATTGAGACTCCCTTGTATGTAACATGTGGCTCTTCTTTTGCAGTTTTCAGAATTCTTTCCTTGTCCTTTGCATTCTATAGTTTGATCAATATACGATGGGTGTATTTTTCCTGTTTATCCTGTTTGGGATTGTGCTGATTTGAAAGGAAGTATGCCCCCTAAGAAAAGCCATGTTTTAATGTAGATCCCATTTCATAGGGGTAGAATGGTCTCTATTCAATACTGTATGTTTGAGGCTGTGGTGAGATCATCTCCCTGGATGATGTGATTTGGTCAAGAGTGGTTGTTAAACTGGATTAGGTGATGACATGTCTTCACCCATTTGGCTGGATCTTGATTGGTTTATTGGAGTCCTATAAAAGACGAAATACTTTAGAGAATGAGAGATTCAGAGAGAGCAGAGAATGCTGCAGCACCACGAAGCAGAGGTCCACCAGCCAGTGACCTTTGGAGGTGAAGAAGGAAAACGCCTCCCGGGGAGCTTCATGAAACTGGAAGCCAGGAGAGGAAGCTAGCAGATGACACCGTATTCACCATGTGCCCTTCCAGCCGAAAGAGAAGCCCTGACTGTGTTCGCCATGTGCCTTCTCACTTGAGAGAGAAACCCTGAACTTCATCAGCCTTCTTGAACCAAGGTATCTTTCCCTGGATGCCTTTGATTGGACATTTCTATAGACTTGTTTTAATTGGGGCATTTTCTCGGCCTTAGAACTGTAAAATAGCAACTCATTAAATTCCCATTTTTAAAAGCCATTCCATTTCTGGTATATTGCATTCTGGCAGCTAGCAAACTAGAACAGGGATTCTCTGGGATTCTTGAATGTACATAGCCACATCTTTTGCTAAGTTTGGGAATGTCTGTCATTATTCTTTGAACAGTCCTTTTGTCCCTCTTCAATTTCTTCTCCTTCTGGGTCTTTCATAATGCATATATTGGTGCACTTGTTAGTGTCCCAAAGGTGTCTTGGCCTATTTTAGCTTTTAATAATTATTTTTTCTTTCTCTCCTCAGCCTGACTCATTTCAAGTGTCTTGTCTTCAAGTTCAGTGATTCTTTGTTTTGCCAGCTCCAATCTGCTCTTGAAACCCTCCTGGGCATTTTTCATTTCAATTTATTACAGTCATCAACTCCAGTGGTTATGCCTGGTTCCTTCTGTAAAATTTCTATCTCTTTAGTTAGAGTCTCATATTGTTCATCCACTGTTTTCCTAATGACTTTAGTTCTTTCTCTGTACTTTCCTTTACCTCCTTGAAAGTTTTTAAGGTCCTTTTTTTTTAAGGCTTCGTTAATTATTTCCACATCCTCATCTTTTTCATTGGGGTTTTCTGTATTTTTACCCTCTTCCTTTGGATGGGCCATCATTTCCTGTTTCTTTGTTTTACACTGTTTTTGAACACTGTACATTTTAATATTTCAAAATATTAAGTTTGGGATTTAATATTTTGGTTTTGTAACCAGCTGGTGATAAGACAAAAGTTTTCTTGAGCTTCATACCTCCTATTAGAAAGGTCTGCTCAAGGCGAATGCAGTGTGCAGGGTTTTCCCTGTGTTTTGGGTCTCTGTTTTGCCCTGTGCTTTTGCTTGTTAGCTGTTTCAGGGTTCCCTTGTTTACTGGAATTCGATTGTCCCCTCTGTTTCCCAGGAGACAGACCTTCTGGATGTTTGACTCTGGCAGGAATTGTCCCAGAATGTAGGCCTCCATAGGTTTTTATACTCCTTTTGTTGTCTCATGCTTTTGCCTAGAGAGCAAATTCTGATCCCAAGTCAGTGTTTCCCAGCCAAAACAGGGCCAAGGACCCAAAAAAGGAGTAAAGATCATCTCCAAAGTGCCCTGGGGAGGAGATCAGAACGGGAGCCAACAGATTCTCTGTCAGTTCCCCAAGCTGAGCTTTCTTGGCCTGCCCAGCAAATATAGCCTCTTCAGCAAATTGTCCCTGCAGCTCTGAGAAAGCACTGCATCTTTAAATCTCCAAAGCCTCTGCCTCTGTCCATGGAGGGTTGAAACAATAACTGCTACTGTCTTTGTCTGGTGCAGAGCTGAAACAATGCCTGCTGCCCCCTTTGTCCAAAACAGGTTGAAACAACAGTTTCCCTCAGAGCCAGGATCTTGTGATATGAATTCACTAATCAAAACCTACAACCAGTGATCAGCTATGCCCATCCTTGTTCTTGGGAAAGAGGATTTTTATGAATCTTTATGTAACTGGCAGCTAGCCATGGACAGGACATCACAGTGGCCTGTTCCGAGTGGTAGATGGGCACCAGCAGCCACTGTGTGGAGAGAGCAATTTACAGTTCTTTACACCTTAATTTATCTGCCTCTTCCTCCTGCTCTTCCCTGGATGCTGGTACTCTTCTGGCCTCTGGAGTTTCAAAATAATTTTTTCAGATAGTTCCTGCCTGTTTAATAGTTGTTTTGGTGGGAGGACTGATTACTAGAGCTCCCTTCTCTGCCATCTTCCCTAAAACTCTCTAGAATTTCATTCCTTTTCAAGGCAGAATAACATTCCACTGTATGTATATACCACATTTACATATTTTTATTGAGATATCTTCATGCTCTATCTAGGCTATCCAAAGTATACAATCAATGGCTCACAACATCATCACATTGTTGTATATTCTTTTTTTTTTCTCATACATCACATTTTACTTATCTTTTTATCTGTTGATGGATATTTGAGTTACCTCCACCTTTTGGCTACTGAGAATAATGCTGCTATGACCACTGGTGTAGATACCTGTCCCTGCTTTCAATTCTTTTATGTATATATCTAAAAGCAGGATTGTGGGGTCATGTGGTAATTCTGTGTTTAACATTTTGAGGATTCGCTATTTTCCACAGCAGCTGCACCATTTTACATTTCCACCAATGTACAAGAGTTCCTATTTTCCACATCCTTATGAACATTTATTTTATCATTTTTAAAATAATACCATTCTTATAGGTGTGAGGTGGTATTTCATTGTGATTTTGATTTCTCTAATGACTAATGATGTTAAGCAACTCATCAGCCATTTGTATTTCTTCTTTGGAGAAATGCCTATTCAAGAACTCTGCCCACTTTTTAATTGGGTTTTCTTTTTGCTGTTGAGTTGTATCTTTCTTATTTTTTAAACCAAGTTGTTATTATATATTTATTCCTAATACCAGTCTAACATCTAATTTAAGAGCCCCAAGAGTCTTTAACCATTATCAACTCTAATTCCCTCATATGATGGGAAAAAATTGGGGTCCACTCAGATTAAGGATTTATATCCAAGGTCCTAGAGCTAATTACTGGCAGAAGAAAGACTAGACAAGCAATCTGCTGTTGTTTTTATTATACCATATGTCATCTGGATGAGGAAATAATGCCAGTTTTAGTTCATATATATTCTAAAGTCAATCTTGTTCTTACAGTATTTGTGATCTCCTTTTAGAACACACAGACTAAAACAGTTTTATGAGCCTAGAGAACCTTCGTTCAAAGAAAATCTTACTCAGTAGGGTAAAATACATAGATAAAAGAGCTACTATGTTTCAATTAGGGTAGGGGTAACTAGGGGGAAGAACCTCTCCTAATTACCCATAGCATCTAAGGAGGAAGAGTCTTCAAAGTTCAGTTTGAAACTGGCTTAATTAACTGGGCAATTAAAATACATTTTTTCAGTGTTCTTCAGCCCAGACACAACAAAATAAAAACACAGAAGCATATCACCCATAAAGTAAGTTTTACAAAGCAAAACATACCTCCCCAAGGGATCTGCGGACCTCAGTCATCACACTCTGAATATCTTCCTTGGTACTACAGTATTCTCCCAGGATCCATAATGCTCCTCTGTAAATCCTAGAGCAAGAATACAAGTTCTGAAACACCAACCTTGCAAACAAATCTTGATGCCGAGACTCTCTTAGTGAATTCAAGCTCAAGCAAGAAAACAAGATTTCACAGTTTGAAAGGATTATGGATGAAAATTTAAGAAATATCACAAACACTCTACTAGTTTTTTTCAACCTCTCCAGAAATCACAAGGATTAAAAGGAAAATATCTATTTTCATTCAACATCATTAGAAATATTCTAATGCTGGGTAAAGTCAGTAAAAATAAAATACCCAAATGTTTTCCAGAAAACGAACTACTGCAAAGGTATGAATCTCGTACATAGAGTGTCTAAGTTCAGAGTATAGGGGGGAAATGATACTACATGCCATGGGCTATGTTTAACAGGAAAACATCAAAAGTACCACAGCAACACCAGGCCTAAATAATGAGGTGGAGAGACAAGAGTTATGGGAAGGTTTGAATTTTCTATTTGGGGCAGGTGTGTTTATTGGTTATCCTTCTCTTTGGAACAATGAAATTATCTAAAATTGAGGAGTACTGATGGACTGCTGACTTTGGACATTATACATGATGCCTAATGAATGGAGGTGGCAGATGGATGCAGTGAGAAGTAGATCAGTGAACGGTGGTATATACATATGATCGAATACCATGCTGCTAAAAAAAAGGAACAAAGTTGTGAGGCATGCAACTATGGGGCAGTTGGTGAGGCAAAATAAGCCAGTAACAAAAGAGCAAATATCATATGGTTTCATTTACAAAATACTTACTAGAAAACAGGATTGTATGCTCTTAGAGCAGTCATATTTAGTCTGGAGTGGTAATTGCTATTTCTTGATTTTTTTTTTTTTTTTTTTTTGCATGGGCAGGTACTGGGAATCGGTAGAGTGAGAACTCTACCTGCTGAGCCACTATGGCCCACCCAACTATTTCTTGATTTTGAGAGGTTGTTTTATATATGTACAACCTGGTATTTGGAGATAAGAATGAAGCTGATCAGGTCAGGATTAAGGTAATTCAGAATACAGGGGTAAAGAAGACATTGCTTGTATTTAGAACTTCATCTACTTGTAGAGACCAAAAGAAGAAAGTTTTATTACTCCAGAACCTAAATTTTCTGTAGCATATACTCTAACCACTAGAGAGAATGGGAGATGGATCAAAGGTGGTGGAAGAGTTATGCAGAGAAGGTAGGGTTTAACAGATAGGTATGATTGCTGAATCATTATATTGATATTTCTTTTAGTCTCCAGTATCTTAGAGCAGCTAGAAATAAAAACCTAAAATTATGGAATTGTAGCCCATATCAAGCACCGAAATCTGTTCTACAACTGATTGTTGTGATGTGCTTTGACATTTGCAGGTTTTTTGTATATATGTTATTTTTTCACAGAAAAGAAAAAAAAGTCAATTGTGATGATAAATGCATAGCTATATGAAAAAAAAGACTGAATGACAATAAATATTTGCCATTATGGAGAAAAAGAAAAAAAAAAAAGCTGGGCTCAGCTCTACCACTTTTTGCCCATATAAAACTATTTAATCAATAAGAGCCTCATTCATTCAATAATAAACTGATGGAAATAAATAAAAATAAAATAGAAAAATTCATATGCACACTAAGATTCAGCTATTTAATATTATACTTTTAAAAACAGCTACCTTTAATGGTAATGTAATGAAGTATTTTTGCACTACGTTACAGTATTTCAAATTGCCAGACACCACAGGCCTGCCTCACTTTAAATTTCCTTGTTGTGCCAATTTGCATTACTAATGAACTGGCTAAGAGAGAAACTGTAAAAAGGACCTATGGAAGTTAATCCTAAATGTTTCATATTGTGGCCTTATCTATATTTTCATGTCAATTTATTTTTTCTCATCATTATTCACAAATAAAATATTTCTGAATTCCAAAAAAAAAAAAATGTTTCCAGAAAATTATTTTTTCAAATAACTTGGTTCTTATCACTTACTACTCTAAGAAATTTATCATTTTAATGTAAAAAGTAATTTTCTTTTTATTATTTATAGTCACTGAAAAGAAGAGGCAAGATTCTGAACACAACAATGGACAAGGAAGGAGCACAAGGGATCAGTAAAAAAATTAACACAAAAAGGTAAAGAAAGCAACAGTTCTCTAGTTTAAATGTTAAACTGAATAAAGTCTTATACTGAAACTATCGAAAGTAAACCCTTGATAACTATTTTTATCACAAAGAAGCCAGTCTTGCTCTCTTTCATAAATATGAATACATTTTCATATCATAAAATTAAATTTTAAACTGCACCTCTTCTTAGATAGACATACTGCAAGTCTGTTATAGTCTTTCAATCAGATATTCTAAATGAGGCAAAATTTGGATGCAATGCTCCTTTCTCATTAGTAAAGGCTATGTGATGGCAAACATATCATGCCACTGCATTTTCAATCCTTCTCTTCCACAAAGCTAAAGGGGGACATAAACAACAATGATCCAAAAGTGATTTACACATATATTCTTTAGTCACTTATGATTCACATTTTAGAGGAAATTAGGATAGAGAAACCTAGTTAACTCACTACTAAAAAAATAAATAAAAATGATCATTTTGCCCATAAAGTGTGAATTAGCCATGGGTGAGGGTAGGATGATGTTGGCTTATTTTATTTTGCCTTATTGTGACTTGTCTTCAATCATCTTTCCTTTTATTATATTTTCTATCTATAGACTCTTTACAGATAGAAACTGATAAAATTTAGCTTACTTGATCTTATATTTATAAGTATTTTAAACCTACTTGACAGATTTAATAGCATGAAAGACTTCAAGCATCTTCTCAACAATAAGCATTCTCAGATTATCAAAGCGCTGAATGGCTTCACGAACAAACTCCAAGACATCAGCAGCTGCTGCTTCATTATTATCACTGAGAAACTCCATTAACTAAAATAAGATAAAACAAAAAAATGGAAATAGAACAATCAGACTATTTTCAGAAAGAATTATCTAAGGCAAGAAGTAAATTAACAAATTTACAAAGAATGTAATTCTTCATTTTCAAATACCTAACAAAATTGAATTGAGAGCCAAGCACCATAGCATAAACAAATACACAATGGCTTTTTTGGTTTCATGTGCAGCAAAGTTAATCA
Organism: Tamandua tetradactyla; assembly: GCF_023851605.1. Classification (NCBI taxonomy): domain Eukaryota; kingdom Metazoa; phylum Chordata; class Mammalia; order Pilosa; family Myrmecophagidae; genus Tamandua; species Tamandua tetradactyla. The sequence continues at coordinate 89,857,236 of NC_135334.1, forward strand.
CAGAACTGCTTATAAAACAGAAGCTGTAATCTACACCTCAAAATAAATTAATTAAATACTCCTCATTTATAACTAAAAACAAATTCATTTTAGAGAAAATTCAGAGCTGAAAGGCAAAATTTGAAATAAAATGACATATTTATCTGAGAGTCATAGACAGCAAAACATTCTAGATTGGTGAATTTTTCGTATCACTGAATCCTTCAAGAACTTAAACTATTTGAAATACTTCTTTGCCTTACCAAATGATACATATATGTATGTATGTATGTATGTATGTATGTATGTATGTATGTATGTATGTATGTATGTATATACACACACAGCAAAATATGTAATTTTAACAAACATCAATTATACAACAATATGTGGGGCTACTTTCTTTGTCACTATGTGCTTTCTGATGAGGATGTATGAGAAATAGGTCAGAGTCCTTATTCTTCTAAGCTTAAGGGTGGATATAATGATCTCTCTCAACCATGAAATTTTATGATTCCAAAGAGTCGAGATTTCTGGAGGAGAATAAGTAGAAACCTAAAAAAAATTCTTTTAGAGATCTTCAAAATTAAAAATCTGAATTACATACCACAGGAATAACATTTGCAGCCATATCTGGAAATCGGACAGAACAGGAATGCAATGTTCTCACAAGAAGTTGTCTGTATTTGTCAGTATCTTCATGCTCAGTTACATTATTTGTTTTAATCACTTCTTTCTTCAGGACAATAACCAGCTATGGGACAAAGTAAAAATAAGTAAAAATTATATCATGTATAGCCTGAAAGCTTACATATCCTATCAGAGTTTCATTTACCTCTTCAACATTCCTAGAAGACACAAGATCCAGGGCTAACTGCAGAGTTTTCTTGCGTACTTCTAAGTCTGGTGTGCTTAATACTCTTAGGATGTCCATAACCAAATCCTGAAAAAGAGCAAAAATCAAGAAGTAATACCAATCTTTCTATTCCCAAGGAAAAACTTAAAAGTAGAATGGAGGGTTCCATCTGCATCACCCCGATACTTTAATCCATCATAAAACAACTAGTGGTGGAATACACAGATATTTAGTATCCCTTGATGTAATGCAATATGAAATATATACTATCACATAAGATGTATTCGAGGTAAAATGTTTACCTTGATCCTACCAAGCTTTAGATTCAACGTACAATTTATAAGAGAATAGAGGTACAAGCTAAATGACAGCACAAGGAGATAACCAGACATATCCAGAAGAAGGGGCCTGTTCCAGTCACTTCAGTAAGTCCATGTCACAATAAAAGATACTGTTAAAACTGAAGAGACTTAAGGCACATAAAAACCAAACAGGCTGTGTGGTCATGAATTGGACAAGCCACCTACAAATGGGCGTTTTTGGGACAACTGAGAAAACCTGAATCTGGACTTGGTGGTAGTAGATAATATGAAGAATTTATAACAATTTTGTTAATTGTGATGTTATTTTGACTCTGGAGGAAAATGTAATATTTTAAAGATGTATAAGAAAAAAGCTATGGCAGATAAATATATTAAAATTCAGCAAAAAAAAAATTCAAAACTGAAGCTCAGTTTTTCTGTGCTATCTTTTCTAACATACATTTCTCCCTGTTTTTTTTTTTTTCCGTTTTCAGTTGCTTTTGTCTTCCTAGGAGGTAAGTAAACCAATCAGACACAGATTCTGTGCTTCTGAGATAGTGCTGAAGCCTGATGACATACATGGCAGAGAATGATTCCACCATTGAAGGTGCATGTGACAGAATCTGTTTCCATTTGTCCCTATCTTCTATTTCCAACCCTGGACAGTGACAACATTTTAAACCAGCAACCAGAATTCTTTTCAAGTTTAACCGTTTTCTCAGTTTCTATGAATTCATTATCTGTCCTAACTGAACTACCACAAACAGTGTGAAGACTTTCAGCATCTACACTTCTCACCAAGAAAGCTACTCATCACTATTGGCATTTACTACGGTTCTCATCTAATGTGCATTTTCTGACTGTATAGATTTGTTAAGTAATTAACAATAAATTAGAAATCTAAATAAAAAAAATCAGCAAAACTAATTTACTAACGTTTTACCTCTTGAAAAGTTTACTTAAAAATTTCAAATGGATCAAAAAGTTCTAAAACTTGTAAGAATGACAACTCCTGTACACTCATCACCTACATTCATTGTTAATATTTTGCCATGTTTGTTTTATCATACTCTCTGTACTCTTAAACATTTCAGTGTGTATCTCCCAAGAATAAGGATAATTCCTCACATAACCAAAATATAGTTATCAAATTCAAAGAATCTAGCATTTATAACCACACTGTTAAGTAATATACTGTTTATATTCACATTTCTCTATTGTTACAGTAATGTCCTTTAAAGAAATTTCTTGTCAATCTACCCAGGATTCAATACAGTTGTCATGAGGTTTCATTTATTTATTCTTAATGCTGATTACTTTCTAGAAATTGATGATCTTTTATTTTCAATCAATGGATATAATTATTTTCCAAAAAATAGAAATTGTATTTAAATAATAGCAATATATATATATCACTATCGCTAAGAATACCCAGAACAGTACAAAAATATAACAGATAAAAAACAACATACTAATTCAGTTTAGAAATGTTTTTCTTTATGGCAAAGATAATACCCCAAAAGGTTATGGTGATTCAAGACTTATACCTTAGTGACCAAAATTTAAGCTGCCCAGTATCCAAGCAGTCAAGTTAAACAAAATGGCAATGCTTGCGAACGATCTCCATTTGGAAAATAGTTTACTTAGGATCATTCTCTTTCAGACAACACTTACCTGTAATACTCTTTCATGAGCAGGATGCTCTTTTAATTCTATCAATCGATCCAGAACTATGAGCTTTACATTGTTGTCACTCTCCTTAATAATTAAATCAATGTAACACTGAGCAGCAGCCTATATATACATATATAAAAAGAAATATATATTAAGACTACACTCGTAAAAAAAAAACCCCCCAAGAAGCCAACATACACTCACTAACCCCTACTAAACTTTATGCACTTTACCCAGAGGAATGTGTTCTCTCTTCTTTCAATTCTAACAAGCATTAAAAAGGGAAAAATAGTAATTTAATAGTGGGGAAACCCAGCAGACAGCACTTTACAAGTGATCACGGTTAAGAGCACCTGTTACAAGATATATCAATATCAAGTATTTCCTGATATGATACACTAAGCAAGACACATTATGTCTGTGGTATTCTTCCCCAAAGTGCCAGACATCAATCTAAGCATAAGAAAATACCAAACAAAACCAAATGGAAGGATATTTCATAAAATAACTGACCAGTACTCTTCTACGTATTAACATCATGAAAAATAAGGAAAATTGGAAGAACTATCATAAACTGGAAAAGAATAAGGATACATGATAACTAAAATGGGGTCCTAAATTGGATACTGCACCACAAAGAGGATGTCAGAGGGAAATTTGATGAAATTCAAATAAAATCTGTAGTTAATAGTATCACTCCAATGTTAATTTCTTAATATGCCAATTATACAGAGATTTATATTAGGGGAAGCTAGGTAGAGGATATATGGGAACTCTGACCTATTTTTACAACATTTCTTAAGTCTAAAATTATTTCAAACTAAAAAGTTAATTTTTTTTAAAGTATTGGTGGATAAAGCAGTAAATTCTCCCATTTACATAAGTTGGCTTTCTAGACCAACTTATTCTCTGAACATATTTGGGATTCCTGATGCAATCTAGATAAAATAAACTAAGGAAGAGAAGGATGATATTTCATTATTGAAAACAATCACTAGGACCTTTTTAGTAACCATCACTTAGGATCTAGAAATCGTTTTTCCAGATCTAGTTTTAATAAAATTTAAGTATGTGGAGAGACCTCAAAATACCAGTATTATTCTCTAGATGTCTTCTCTCACATATATATAGGAAGGAAAGAAAGAGGAAGGAAGGAAGGGAACAAAGAAGGGGAGGGAGGGAAAGAGAAAAGGAGGGAGGATGGACAGACTATGTAAGGAAGCAAATAATTTTATAAAATTTGTAGTTGTTCCTTCTATGTCATGTAACACAATGCAATCAGAAAGTGAACTGCAATGTCACTAAATCCTAAGTGAAAAGACTGTATGTCTATCATTTACTTTGGACCCAAAAGAAATAAGCAGTACCTTGATTGCAGTTGGTGCACTAGAGAGTGTCACTAATGTTCCAGCAGCTTCATATTTTACAGCAGGGCTAGATGACTGTAATAAGTTATAGATGCAGCGAATGAAACGAGCTCTCTCTGATGGATTAGCATGACAGACCTGAAAAAGAGAACATTTAAATTTCAACTGACTTCAGGGACATTTGCTTTCAAAATGAAAATTTTACTAATATCAGTTTATGGAATGCTGGTTTTCTTAATTTGAGAGCTAAGAATATTCTTATTCAAGGCCTTAAAAGATGTGTTCAATGTACAGTGAGACACTGTGACACAACACTGGTAATTTCAAAAAGAAATAGGATTTACTTACAATACTTGTTATAGCTACTCATTCATTTATTCACTCCTAACTTATTTATACATTCCCTCCTTCAAAAAAGATTTTCAGACACCTTGCAATACTGTACACAGGTAACATAGAAAAAGAAAAATGTAAAACAACAAAAGCAAGGGCAGTAACACAGTAACTAAGTACACTAATATGGGTACTATGACAGGATATTGAATTTGGTCCTAAATTTCTTAGATGATAGGTCAGAAAAGGGAAACATGATAGGCTACATAAATCTAATAGTTGATAAAAGGAAAATACTAGTTCTCCTAGCAGGAAAGATAACCTTTTTTTCCCAAGTGCTACTTCCAATTTTTTAGGACCATACTTAGTATTGGAGAGGCAACTAAACTTTTTATCCCATTCTAAATGCATACTTATACCTGTGAGGCAAATACCCCTTATTATTTTTTCTTTTCAGGTTAGCATTTATATTAGATTTTCCTAAATTATATACAGTCATATCTCTATTACTTGGCCCTATAAGAAATGGCAAAGGGAGTTCTGCAGGTTGAAAGAAAAGGATATTAAACAATTTACTGAAGTCTCATGAACAACTAAAGATCTCCATAAAGATAATGACATGGGTAAATATAATGCCAGTACTATTGTATTTTGGTTTGTAACTCCACTTTTTGCTTTCTACAAGATCCAAAAGACAAACATACAAAATGTAGCAATAAATCAGTGGTTTTGGACTCATAATAAACATGATTTGTGACAAGAACTACATAAAGGTGGGGGAATGGAGGGGTACAATTTTTGTACATTAATGAATTAAGGTGGTATTAAAACAAACAAAATGTTAAAGATTTAGGATGTTAAATTTAAGCCCCATGGTAACCACGAAGAAAATAGAGAACATACAAAGTCACAGAGAAAGAAAGTAGAGGACAAGTTACCAGGGGTAGAGGGCAAGGGCAATGGGGAGTTAAATCAAAATGAATATAGGGTTTCTGTCCAGAGTCAAGAGAAAGTTTTAATAATGGATGGTTGGGAGTATACTGCAACATTGTAAATGTGCTTAATGCCACTAAATAGTATGCTTGCAAGGGGTGGGGATGGGAAGAGTCATGTTCCCACAATGTAAAAAAAAAGAGAGAGAAACTAAAGATACGATGACAATTAAATGCAATACCATATACTGGATGGAACCTAAGAATGGAGGAGAAAAGACCCGAAAGGAGATTATTGGGACATAAGAAAAAATTAGAACATAGAATGTAAGCTTCATATCAACGCTAAATTTCTTGAACTTGATAGGTGCACCTAAGGTGATTATATAAGTATCTTTGTTTGTATGAAATGTACATGGAAGTATTATGTGCTTAAAGGAGTATGATCTGTGTAATTTGCTCTCAAAAGTTCTGAAGATATATTGACAGACAGACAGACGGATAGAGAAATAGATATGGCAAAGGTGGTAACAAGTTAAAATTGGTGGATTTGAATATCTGAAGCGCTCTGCATAGGGTTAGTTCTATTTTTGCAACCATCTTTAAGTTTGAAATTATTTCAAAATAAAAAGTTAAAAAGAAGATCTCTACTACCTGGGCATGACTGAAAGTTATTCACTCTTACTATAACCTGGCTCCTACTAGACAATGAAGTCACTGGATGGCAGAGCATTTCAACTTTTAAGACCTTCAGTGGCATCCCTAACACCATATACATGAAATAAAAGGAAGAACTTTGTTTACTGTCCAGGTTTCATTTCAAATGTCAATTCTAAATGATAAGAATCCAGTTTCGAGAGGGTCGCTTTCCTTCAACAACAGAATGCTGTGATCTGTTAGCCGTACCTGCCTTGAGTGTTCTCTACATACTCTCCTATTTAATAAATCCATTTCTGATCTATCTTTTTCAGCCTCCAATGGTATCAATAGCAAAATCAGATACTACTGCATCTTTTAACAGAACATTAAAATGCAATCAATTTTTTCTAAGGACATAACACGAAAATGTTGTCAATTAAGAACTTCACTTAAAATTAAAATCTCTTTGAAATGCTGGTGATTGGTGGGGGTGGGTGGGGGGTATGATATGTATGAATTTTTTTCTGTTTTCTTTTTATTTTTTTCTGAATAGATGCAAATGTTCCAAGAAATGATGATGATGATGAATATGCAACTATGTGATGATATTGTGAATTACTGATTATATATGTAGAACAGAATGATTAAAAGTTAGAATGTTTGCGTTTGTTTGGTGTTTTTTGATATTTTAAAAAGAATTTAAAAATTAATAAAAAAACATTAAAATATCTTAGCTGGTTGCAGATTTCCTGTTAGCCAATGACTGAAAACTCATATTAACATTTTTAAATTTTGTCTACTCTCTTTTATAAACAGCATAAAAGTATTTGAGGCTTTTTTGTTTGGTTTTAGATTTCCAGAGCAGTTTGGTGTACACTCAAGAAAATCTTGAATTTTACCCTTAAAGCTAATTCTTAATCTATCTGTGATGTGCAACACACACTGATTGTTTTACAGTTGTACTGGGTCAAGTCAAAGATTTTTTTTTTAATTCTACTATTTTAGGTTTTTACTTCTACCTGCTCTAAGGTACTAGAGACTAAAAGAAACATCGATAAAATGATTCAGCAACATACTCAACTGTTAAACCCTACCTTCTCTGTACAACTCTACCCTCAATTTTGATCTTTCTCTCACTCTTCAGGGGTATGTGGGCTATGCCCATTTTAACTTCTTCATGTTGGAAGGGACTGTTGATAATAAGGGATAGGGGGATGGCACTAGCTGATGTTGTAGAAAGGTTGACTCCTCTGTATGTCAGGACTTACCTGTCCAGAGACCCAACCGGAGGTTGAGGGTTTCTGGGAAGTTACTGTTGTGCATGGAACCCTTGTAGAATCTTATATAATACCCAAGGAATTCTTCAGGATTCGCAAGAATGGTTTTGGTTGGGGTTTGGCAAGTTATGATAGGTAGCAATGTTCAACTGAAGCTTGCATTAAGAGTGACCTCTAGGGTAGTTTCTCAACTATATTTGAACTCTTTCAGCCACTGGCACCTTATTTGTTACACTATTTTCCCTCTTTTTGTCAGGATGGCATTGTTGATCCCACAGTGCTTGGGCCAGACAAGCCACAGATTTTTATAGAATTTTTCATAATGGTTTAGAAAGGATGGAAGTAAGTACTTGGAAAGCACAATAAACCAAAAGAAAAACAACAAAACAAAATCCTTTAATGGACCACGCAGCAGAATATTCTTATACTAAAACATATTATTCTAGTAATTAACTAAGCTTACAGAAGAGGCATGTGACTAGTGAATTTTGTCTTAAACTTTCAAAATTATTTACCTATCACAGGGTATCATTCTTACCTTATAAATGAGTTCAACAATAACCAACTGAAGAATGTCTCCAAATGTTTGAACCTGATCAATACAAGTACTTAGGTAATCCAAAGCTCTGTCCTAAAAAAAAAATTAGAAATATATTTATTATACTCCATCTTCATTCAATAAAAGGACTTAAGATACAGCTTAAAAAATACACAACTAAATATAAACCAAATAAGGAAATCAAGAAAAAGAAAAAACAACTGAAGTAAAAAAAGAAAGCAAGAACGAGGTTAACAAAATGTGAGATACAAAGTCAAACAAATTTTCTAGAAATGAGTCACAGATCTGGATCTGAATTTTCTAGGAGCTAACTCAAAAGAGAAAAACACTGTATTATATGATACAGGGTATTTATACAATTAAAAACAAAACAAAACAGGTGCTTTGGAGTATGGTTATTCCTCTTACTAAGACCTAAAAGAAAAATTTAATATGAGTTCTTATAAACCAGACCCTGTGATAGGGAGAACTATGGCCTTGACATCTCCACAGCAAAAATGTCATCAAATTTTATTGTACTGTTTCTTATTATATGCTCTATTGTAGGTCAACAGTATAACACCAAAGTACAGTTCATTCTTCTAAAAGAGAACAAAACCGTGTAGTTCAAAGTAAACAACTTTCTCATTATCTTGTTCACAAAAATAAAATGACAGTATCTAGATTTCAGAAGAATGGAGAGACTATATATTTTTCAGTCTTCATATCTATTTCCCATATTTTAATAAATAATAGTCAAAATTTCAAGATCAAATGCCATACCAAAGTATGCAGAATTGCTGCTAACCAAAAGCAGATTCATGCACTTTAACTATCAGCAGAGCTGAATGGGAAGCTGACAGGTACTTAAAAAATGTGAAGAGCATAATAAGGACATAATTGAAGGTTACACTACCCCACTTCCACAGACGTGGCTAAGGATAAACCCCTATGCAAAGCTACTATTTTTCTCTATTAAACAATTTTACATCTATACCTATATAAGAAAAAACAGGCAAAGTAACAAAGTAGGATGTCCTAGAATATGGTCATTATAATTTTAATCCTGAAAAACTGTAAGGTGGCTTTTATTAAAGCCTCTTCAATGTTTACGAAAAAAAATGAATACATATATTAGTGATATTTCAAAGAAGGTATAAAAAAATACTTTATTTTTACACAAATTAAGTTCAAAGTCTAAAAAAAAATCAAAATAAAATACACAAATCATGTGCAATAAACAAAATTACTGACTAAACCACTAAGAACATGTCTAGGCCTATGTAATAAGTTTAATTCACATAAAAGTAATTTTTAAAAGTACTTCACCTGATCTGCATGAATTAGCATCATAAATGCATTCCTTTTGCAACTTGCATCCTTCTCATTCACCAGAAAATCATGTATTAGTTCAGGAGCATCAGGTATAAGATGTTCAAAATTTCTTGAAAGAAAACAGGTAATATACATATTTAATAAAAATCTACTTTGCTTATCTTAGTAAATTTCTGGACAATACCAAAATTAAACTTGAACAAACTTTAATACTATCAATTACTCTACCTTTTGAAACTTTAAATCAATTAGAGTTGCCAGCAGAAATCACAATCTTACACTTTTACCTATTAAATTACCAGATATTTTTTTAATTCAATAAAGAAATAACTGATTTATTCAACAATTATCTCTAATAGTTGTCTTTCATATATCTTTTTTTTTTTGGTTGCACGGTCTGGGAATCAAAGCCAGGTCTCCCACATGAAAGGCAAGCATTCTACCAGTGAACCACCCGTGCACCCCCATATACTTTTGAATGTAATACTGATATTCATGACAGCCCCAGGTACTAAAAGATCCTTCCATTAATGACTACCAGAGAAAAAATATACTCCCTTGACTTTTATTAGTTGTACACTATATTTATTTACTTACAATTTACTTTTGATTTTAGAAATTTAAAAATATTTGTAGTGCACAGAATAACAAACACCAGCTTAATAAAAAACCATCACCTAAGGGCGGGCAACGGCAGCTGAGTGGCAGAATTCTCACTTGCCATGCCAGAAACCGAGTTTGATTCCTGGAGCCTGTCCATGCAAAGAAAAAAAAAACCATCACCTAGCTTCAAGAATTACTAACTCATAACCAATTTTGTTTCATCTATACCCTTCCTCCTATATATATACATATATATATATATATTTTTGTATGCTGTATGGCCAGGTCACATTTCATTCTTTTTCCATGCGAATATCCTGTTATCAGAGCAGTTTGTTAAATTTTTGTTTGTTTGTTTGTTTGGTTTTGGGGGCAGTGCATGGGGCCTAGAGCTGAACCTGGATATCCCTCATAGCGGGCAAGAATTTTACCACTAAACTAACCCCCACTTCGCCCCACCATTTTTTTTTTTTTTGGCATGGGCAGGCTCTGGGAATCAAACCCAGGTCTCTGGCATGGCAGGTGAGAATTCTGCCACTGAGCCACTGCTGCGCCACCTACATTATTTTGAAGGAAATCCCAAACCACCTATATTATTTTGAAGGAAATCCCAAACAGCTTATCACTTCATCTATAAATATAGCAGTATGTTTCTGTAAAATAAAGGAACTTTTAAACAAATCACAGAACCATTATCAATATAGTTTAAATTCTGAAATTTGTACAGTTTATATGGTCACTTTCAAAGAACTCAACTGCATTATTAAACAAAATAATATTTTCTCTGATGTAATAAAATCTAACAAACAGTAAGATAACTGAAATTATGTATCAATCAACTAATATACTGAAATACAAAGATGTTATTAAAAATTATATCCTCCTTTTAAATGGTTTGACACCAATGACTGTAAAAAAAACAGGCATTCCAGCCTCACCTGTTTCTTTTATTTATTTATTTTTTTTACTAGAGGAAGGTGTAGTTTTACAGAAAATCAGGTATAAAATACAGAATTCTCATATACCAACTGGTCCTTTGAATTGTTCTTAAAGTCCCAAATCTTCAGCTTTCAAAGAATATGAACCAGTTGAAAACTGTAACCTTCCTATTAAAAAGGTCCCTCCTCAAGGCCTCTAAGGGTAAAAAAGACATGACGATCGTTCCACAAAAAAAGAAGTCTAAAACAGTGACAAAAACTTAAAGTCTACAAGGGCTAAGGAAGTCAATAAATGAATTGAGCTGGGGTGATGCAATTGAGAATAACAGGGACTGCTGTCAACTGAAATGTGTACAACCTGTTTAAAGGGAGTTACTGTCACTCAGCTCCAGGAGATGACTGTCATGCAGAAACTAAGACCCAATGTTGAGCTAAATGTTTTGACTTTTCAATATTGAGGAATGAAAGAAAATATATTCCACAGATCAAACAAAATATATCTACAAGCTAAACACAGTCTGCATGCAAAGGCTTTGGAATCTAGTCTAGAAGACTGAACAGTCTTCATAAAGCTAAGCCAAAGGAGTAAATCTTTATTTACCTATAAATAGTATAGATGGCCAAAACAGCATTTCTTCTAACATAGCTGTGTCGATGTTCCAAACAAGCACGGATAGCTGGCATTAAAGGTTCTAGCAATTCTGCTTCTTTCAATTTACAAAGAAAACGAAGAGTAGATCCTCGAATAAACTCATTAGGATGCTGAAGATCCTAATACAAAAATTTATACATGAAATACTGAATGTCAGCTTTTTACAAAAGAAAAAAATCCACTACTTTTAAATGCAAAAATTTTCAATGAAAAAAAATCAGAAAGTAGGTTTGAGGAAAAAGACCTATATTATCAGTTTCCAACAGATTCTTCTTAATTAAACAAAATTTTATCTGTATCATCAATGTCTTACATTCTATATGCATTAAGTTTTTAATTAATAACACATATAAAAATGCATAGAAAATGTCCAAAGTAACAAAACTTTTTACAAGAACTCTTTATAACTTTTGTATACAGAAATTCTAAAATAATTTCAACATATCTAAACTTACATTTTATTTGTTTTAAAAATTAAAACAGCCCATTCTACCAATTTTAATATTACTTAAAATCAAAGCAATATTCAGAAATAATAATACACTGATTGGTTTACCTTCCTATATGCATCACATACAAGGATCATTTCATGTAAAAGTCTTCCATCTGGAGTTGTTTTAGGAACAATTTCCCAAAATACCAAAAGTAATTTTTTGATGGTATGATCCTGAAGAGGTAGCACAAAACGAATGATGGTCATCAGAAGTCCAGGAAGTTTTTCACCATTGAGAATCATGATGATTACTTTCTTCAAAGCTTCAGTCTTTGACTTCACATCTCCTTTTTCTAATTTCAAAAAAAAAAGTACAATCCCCATTTTGAAAGAAAATTCCTCAGATAATTTAAAAAGTAGTTAACAAAATAAAACATTTTCTCACTTTGTTAGTAGCTGGCAATGGTAATCATGGTACTAACCCAAGTGACATCGGTTTCTCTTCCTGGTTCTGCCATGAACAAGCTGTATATCTCTGCATAACTCATTTATCTTTGAGCCCCAGATTCTCTACATACAACACAAAGATAATGGTTTATACCTCTGGTCCCTAACTAATGGGCCACAGAGTTAATACAGAGTCCATGAATGTATAGGTATACCAAATAATGTGTGAAACACACATGCAGCTATTTTTCAAAATGTATATAGATACTGTTATGATAAGTGCTTCTAAATTCAAAGTAGTTTTTGTCAGTGTATTTTTTTCAGAGTCACAGCCACTACTGGGGGAAACAGTGACACAGGAACAGGACCCTCATACTCAAAAAGATTAGGAACTAATAAATTAGATGAATTCTAAATTTCATCATATTTCTACAAACTATAAAACTTTAGACCTTTTCCTAAGAAATTGTCTGAAAAATTGGAAGAAAATTAAAATGTTTGACATTACTAACTATTATTTAGAATTGAGGAAACATTTGAGATGCTAATTTACTGCTATTCAGCATGAAAATAAGCAATATAAAGTATTTTATGCAAAACAACCCACAATTTCACATCATTAACACTGTTGCATACTGAAGAATATATGGCAGTAAAAATCTTTTTGATCCAAAATTCAAAGGCAGAAATATAAGAAACAAACACAGTTGCTACTACAATTATTTAGATCATAAAAATAGTATCTGGGGGGGAAGACAAAAAGGGACAAGAGTCTTTGATAATCTTTTTTTTTTTTTTTAAAGAGAAAGGGAGGAAGGGAAGGAAAGACAGAGAGAAGGAAGGAAGGATGGAAGGAAGGAAGGGAGGAAGAAAGGGAGACATCTTTAAACATTTTCTTGTTTTATTATATTTTGTTTGTTTGTTTGTTTCTTACATGGGCTGGGGCCGGGAATCGAACCGGGGTCCTCCGGCATAGCAGGCAAGCACTCTTGCCCGCTGAGCCACCGCGGCCCGCCCAAGAGTCTTTGATAATCTTGAGAGTTATCATGAATTAAAAAACAGAACTAGAACTAATAGACAAAAGTTACTATAAAAGTAGATTTGGGCTCAAACACGACAAAGAAATGCCCAATAATTAGAGCTAATTGGCTGTTAAATAACTGGTTACCTTAAGATGTAAAGAATTCCCTGTTGCCAAAGTTTCTATTCACCATTAGAGATTGTGAATGATCACACGGTAGGATTACAGGAAGGATTTAAGCTTCAGAAGAATTATACTAGGTAAAATCAAAAGTTCTTTCCAGCACCCAAAGGCTATCTATATACCTACTACTAGTTGGATGATATTTTCACATATTGCAGAATAGAGACCACCTTCAGATATCTGGATTGAAAATATAGTGAAGGTTACTGACAATGTATTCCCTAGCCAACATTTTTATTTTAATATAGGCTAACTTCTCATGCATCTTCCCCTGCTTCACTCTCCTGTCACTAAAAAAATAATTAGTGCGTACACTATCAAAACAAGAAATAAATGCAACAAGATGAAGTAAATATCCATCTAGGCAAATTTTCCATTTTTAAGTCAGTGAGAATGACAAAAACAAAGTATCAGGAGAACTAACAGTGGCGAAAGCAATAACTAAGAAAATAAGAAAAATAAGGCAAAGTTCCAAGTAGTTAAAGTCATATTCAATGAGCTTACACAGGCTTTCCCTCTCTTTGTTCCAAAGCTCCCTTTCTAAATAATTTTTAAAAAAAAACAGAGAGAGATAATTTTCTAAATATTTGATGACATAAAGGACACAAATTTCAAAAAGCATAAAAATTTTTTAACACTAAAACAATTTAGAAGTTTTAAAAATAAATTTAATGGTCAATTTGCCAAAAAATAAAAAATTGACACCACTTATATTTCAAACCCTCACCCCACTTTCCATTTTATCCCCAACAATTCAAATTGAGGTGAAAGGAAGGATGCTTCTTTCCACATCTTCAAAATTTCCAAAACTTTTTCTTTCTGTGAACACTATCAAAAAATGGAAAATCTCAAGTACTAATCGAATTCACCAAAATACACTAAATACTTCCTACTCCAAGGAATGTACAGTTATTGGACCTCACAACTACTCTCTGAAGGGAAAGAAAAGAAAATAGTTAAAGCACTTCAATATTTCACCTAACAAAAACTATCTGCTGGGCGGTGGCTCAGTGGCAGTATTCTCGCCTGCTATGCCAGAGATCCGGGTTTGATTGCCGGAGACTGCCCATGCCAAAAAAATATACATATATCTGGTTACTTAAAACTGAAAAATAGCTCTTAAACTTTTTCTCATCTCAATTATTCTGAGATGAGCAAAAAAAAAAATACACAAAATTTGAGACTACTTGTTTATTTATTGGTGGGGGGAAGGTAGTTTAGACAGCTGGAATTAAAGAAAAAGTATTGTTCCAGTTAAGGACTGAGTTCCTTCTTTAACTTCCCAGCTACAACCATAAGCATTTTTGAAGTCTAATATGAACTTTTAAATTATAAGAAGAAGAACAGTATTGAGAATTTATTCACTAGTTTACATTCCATTCTACTATCTTACCTGAATGTTAAAAAAAAAAAAAGACGACTATATACGTGGCCTTTGCATAAAATGTTATCAGTTTAAATGTCATAAAAGAGAGTTGCTTTTCCCTTCTCTAATAATTGATTCCAACGGAAATCTAATACAAAGTACCCAAAAATCAGGAGATATTCCATTACTGCTGATTAAGAGGTGGGGAACAGGCAAGTAAAATGTTAAGTTTCTTTCCAAACTGCAAACTGCCTTCTGAAAGATACTTTTAAGTTCTGAAATATTAATTTCACGCTACTCTATTTTAAACATTAGTTACAGGTTAAGTTAAAGTTATGGTAATAGTTCAAATAACAAGGCTCATTACTTTGGAAAGTGCAAAGTGCATTACTTTCTAAGAGGTGTTTTTTCAACAGTCACAAACACACAATATATAGTTTCAAAATTCAAGTTAAATTTTTTCTTGTTTTTATCTTTGCAAAAAATGTTTTCAAAATGAAGAACTCAAACCTTTCCGGAAAACACATTTTTATTCCTGTGTTGACTTCATTTGTTCACCTAAGAACAAAGTCCTTTTCATTTTATAATCCACATAATATGAAGTTAACTTCCCAAAGAAAGTAAGACATTCAAATACACATCCTCAATCTGCTACCCACAGAGAACTCTCAGTTCATTTAAGCATAACACATTTAACTTCACAAACCATTATGCAGAAGGATACCTAACAACTAAACGATAACATTTTCATTTAGTTTTACTAAGCAAATTGAAATGTTCTACTTCCAAAGCCCAATATCTCAAGTCTAAAGGTAACAAGTTTTCACTTTAATAAGACAGAAGGTCTACTGAAGAGACCCTAGAAAGAAATATTTAGACAAAAAGTAAGTCTTTCCAGTGGAAGTTGAAATCCTAATGAGTTTTTGTTTTCATATTTTAGCTTTTTACCGTTTCGTTTTCAAAATATTATTAAAGTTTACCTAGATCGTTTTTTAAGCTAATTTCCGATGGTGGCTCTGAATCCATAGGCACGTTAATTAACGTATAGCACACGTTCTCAGCAGCCGTCATGGTTTCCGATTATAATCAACCCAATAAAAGATTTAAGGTTGACAGACGCCAGAAAATCTAGAAAAAATAAATACAAGATATCATTACATGTTAAGCACACACAAACCAGTAACTACTGTGACCTTTACTGTCTAAAGTTCATTCGCTTGGGCATAATGGTTTGAAAATATTAGGAGGGGAGGGTCAATCTCTATTGGGTCTCTATGAAAATAAATCATAATGTAATATAAAACAAGTTAGCCCCAGGTTAAGGGATATTATTTATCCCCTATCGCATCCTCGTACCCCGCCCAGGGTTTGAGAATGCTGTACTATACAATTAAAGTCCACAAAACAGTGACAGCCCTCAGCTCCACCCCACAAATCTTTAACATAACATACAATCCGAACTGCTCAAGTTGATGAGACCCTTTGCATGAACACTTTGCCAAAATCTTAAAGCGCTTTTATCCCGTCCATTGGGCTCTCAATTCTGCGTCCGTCAGTCAGTCCCTCAATCGGTGCGCTGCACGCCCCCCACCCCATCCCCAGCCCGGTTTCCTCCCGTAATGCCAGTACGGGCCTGAAAGGGCGAATCCAGGGATCCTGGAAGGGAGACGACCCCTGGCCAGCATGCAGGCCGGTGTGGGGCTTCGGGCCGAGAACTCCCCAGCCCCCCTGTTCCCTTTCGCCAGGCCCCGACACCAGCGGCCTAGTCACCCCCTTCGCATCTCTCAGCTAGAAAGCTAGTTCCACAGACTCTACGTTGCCCGCCATGCCTCTGGGATTGGGGGCTAGTGGCCCGCTACCTGGCTCCGAGGGGCAGCGGCTCGGACAACGGCAGGACGGTCTATTCCGGCTCCAAACAGCGGCTGCAGCGGGCCTAGAGTCCCAGGCTGACGTGGAAGGGGAGGGGAAAACGACCGAGACCTGCAGCTATCTAGTGTCTACGGCAAGTCAGAGAGGCCATGCCGTCTCCGTTCTGCGGTTGCGCGCCGCCAATTATATCGTTTACTTCTCCGGTCCGCTGTTGGTTTTAGCCGCAAAGGAAAGTAGAAACACATAAAGTTTTCCCTGCAGGCCAAGCGCTGAAGTCAGCGCTGTGGTTCCTCACACGCCACTTAGAAATCGTTCCCTTTTCCAGGAACTAGAACAGCCGTGGGGAGGAAACGCGTAGAGAGGGGAGACTTACTTTATGGCTGTTGGGTCCAGAGGAAGCACTGGACTGAGAGCTGGAAGCCCGGGATTGTTTTCTAGTTCACCCACGAATTAAGAAAGTAATTGATTACTGTTTGGGAAGGTAATTTCTGTATTTGTAATAAGGAACGCTGTATTATCTGCTAGATCTTTTTCAGTTCCTAACATCTTCAGTTGTTTGATCTCGCCTTCTTTGCAGTTCGGCGAGAGTAGCTTAAATATCAAAGTCCGAGTCGCACCGGTATGATTTCTGCTCTTTATTTAGTAATGCTTCCGTTTGTGATTCTGAGCATCCAGGAAATTAAAATTATTTTATGGTCAAAGGGAATCGACAGTAACTGTTTTAAAAGTGTTTTATCTTCCCCACAAAACTAATTGCTACAGATACAATTAAACAATCTCTTTTTGCCTGTCTGTGATCCCCTACCCCCACAAAAGAAGGTTTCCTGGCCGATTATTAATAACCAAATATTTGAAGAATTGAGCAAATCCTTGTGGATGCAAGGAAACACTGAGTTCGCTATGTGCCCTTGTAGGTGAGAGAGGAACCCTGACTATGTTTACCATGTGCCTTTCCAGATGAGAGAGAAACTCTGACTGCGTTCACCATGTGCCTTCTCACTTGAGAGAGAAATCCTGAACCAAGATATCTTTTCCTGGATGCCTTTGATTGGACATTTCTATAAGTTTGCTTTAATTGAGACATTTTCTTGGCCTTAGAACTGTAAACTACCAATTTATTACATTCCCCTTTTTAAAAGCCATTCCATTTCTGGTATATTGCATTTCAGCAGCTAGCAAACTAGAACATCCAAAGTATACAATCAGTGGTTCACAGTATCATACCATAGTTGTGTATTCATCACCATGATCATTTTTGAACATTTACTTCACTCCAGAAAAAGAAATAAAAAGGAAAAAAAATCATACATCCCATACCACTTACCCTCCCTCTCATTGACCACTAGTATCTCAATCTAACCAATTTTTTTACCCATTCCCTCCCCATATTTATTTTTGTCCTTATTGTTTTACTCATCTGTCCATACCCTGATTAAAAGGAGCATCAGACACAAGGTTTTCATAATCACGCAGTCATATTGTAAATGCTATATAGTTATACAATCTTCTTCAAGAATCAAGGCCACCTTCCAGGTCAAGATGGCGGCTTTAACAACGTGCACGTTTTAGTTCGTCCTCCAGAACAACTACTAAATAAGCAGAAACAGTACAGAACAGTTCCTGGGGCCACGTCAGTGACCAAACACACAGCGTACCCCAGTCTGGACCAGCTGGACCAGCTGCGAGTACCCCCCAGAACCGTGAGTTCCCAAAGCTGCGGTGGCCAGCGCCCCTCCCCCACAGGCCGCTTCCCAGAGGGGAAAGGAAAGGACTTTACCAGCAGCAGGGACTGGGCACAATCAAACGCCAATTGTGAAAATAATTAACAAATTCTGACTACTAAAAATAGGCCCCCAGCTTAGGTGAACCTGATCAAAGTGGAGGTTGCTCATTTTTGCCCCGGTGCCAAAGGGGGAGTACTGACAGAAAAAGGGGAGGGGGGAAAAAAAGGAAGGAAACAGGTTTTTGTGGCTGTGTATCTACAAAGGCTTGACTGCCTCTGGATACAGTGATAGGCCTTTTCAGGCTGCAACTGCCCAAGGCATAGGCAGAAGTGAGCTCTTTTGGGGGCTTGTCTGGAGGCTGTGCCTTCCCCAGAGGAAGGGTGAAGTCCAGCTCAGGTGGAATCCATCCATCAAGGAATTCAGACACCAGGGCTCGGTAATGTGAAGCCATTAAAACCAGCCTACAACCTCTCCTCTGTCTCCACCACGCCATCAGCAGGGAGAATGTGCCAAAGTTAAAGGTACTGCATCATCTTATGCTGGTGGGGCCTGCAATCAGACAAGCGCCACACACAGGGCAGGATAAGAAAAACAGAGTCCAGAGACTTCACAGGAAAGTCTTTCAACCTGCTGGGTCTCACCCTCAGGGAAAACTGACGCAGGTGACTCTTTCCTCCTGATAGGAGGTCAGTTTGGTCTGGGAAAATCTGGCTGGGGTATATAATATCCAAGTAGACCCTCCTAAGTGTGTGTGGGGGGAAGGCACCACACAAGCAGGGCAAGAAACAAGAAAACAAGAACTGAAAAATTCTCCTCTGTTAAACAAAACTTAAGCTAAAGGTCCAGATAAAGCTGAACGGAATGTCAAAGAACAGACAACAAATTCATCCAGCAAGAAAACCCTAGATAAAAGAAGTGAAAGCAATCTCCAGAATAAACTGATTAAGGTAATTAAATGCCTAGACACCAGCAAAAAATAACAAATCACACTAGGAAAATTGAAGATATGGCCCAGTCAAAGGAACAAACCAACAATTCAAATGACATACAGGAGCTGAAACAATTAATTCAGAATGTACGAACAGACATGGAAAACCTCATCAAAAACCGAATCAATGAACTGAGGGAGGATATAAAGAAGGCAAGGAAAGAACAAAAAGAAGAAACTGAAAGTCTGAGAAAACAAATCACAGAACTTATGGGAATGAAAGACACAGTAGAAGAGATGAAAAAAACAATGGAAACCTACAATGGTAGATTTCGAGAGACAGAACATAGGGTTTCTAAACTGGAGGACGGAACATCTGAAATATGACAAGAAACAGAAGCTATAGGGAAAAAAATGAAAAAATATGAGCAGGGACTCAGGGAATTGAAAGACAATATGAAGCGCAAGAATATATGTGTTATGGGTGTCCCAGAAGGAGAAGAGAAGGGAAAAGGAGGAAAAAAACTAATGGAGGAAATAATCACTGAAAATTTCCCAACTCTTATGAAAGGCTTAAAATTACAGATCCAAGAAGTGCAGCGTACCCCAAAGAGAATAGATCCAAATAGACATACTCCAAGATATTTAATAATCAGAATGTCAGAGGTCAAAGAGAAAGAGAGGATCTTGAAAGCAGCAAGAGAAAAGCAAGCCATCACATACAAGGGAAGCCCAATAAGACTATGCGCAGATCTCTCAGCAGAAACCATGGAGGCGAGAAGGCAGTGGGATAATATATTTAAATTATTAAAAGAGAAAAACTGCCAACCAAGAATTCTATATCCAGCAAAATTGTCCTTCAAAAATGAGGGAGAAATTAAAACATTTTCAGACAAAAAATCACTGAGAGAATTTGTTACCAAGAGACCAGCTCTGCAAGAAATACTAAAGGGAACACTAGAGACAGATGCAAAGACAGAAGAGAGAGATGTGGAGAAGAGTGTAGAAAGGAAGACTATGAGTAAAGGTAAAAAGAAGGAAAATTAGATATGACATATCAAACCCAGAAGGCAAAATAGTAGAAGAAAGTACCACCCATGCAGTAATAACACTGAATGTTAATGGATTAAACTCTCCCATCAAAAGACATAGTCTGACAGAATGGATTAAAAAACAGGACCAACCTATATGCTGTCTCTACTCAAAGGACACGAGGCAAGGACACAAATGGACATTTACACACCAATGTTTATAGCAGCATTATTAACAATTACCAAGAGATGGAAACAGCCAAAATGTCCATCAACACACAGTTGACTAAACAAACTGTGACATTTACATAAGATGGAATATTATGCAGCTTTAAGACAGAATAAAGTTATGAAGTATGTAACAACATGAATGGACCTTAAGGACATTATGCTGAGTGTGATTAGCCAGAAAGAAAAGGACAAATACTGTATGGTCTCACTGATATGAATTGACATTAGTGAATAAACTTGGAATATTTCCTTGGTAATAGAGACCATCAGGAGATAGAAATAGGGTGAGATATTGGGTAATTGGAGCTGAAGGGATACAGATTGTGCAACAGGACTGAATATAAAAACTCAGAAATGGACAGCACAATATTACCTAACTGTAATGTAATTATGTTAAAACACTGAGTGAAGCTGCATGTGAGAATGATAGAGGGAGGAGGGCTGGGGACATAAATGAAATCAGAAAGAAAGATAGATGGTAAAGATCAAGATGGTATAATCTAGGAATACCTAGAGTGTATAATAGTAGTGAAATGTATAATGAACAAATTTAAAAAATGTATTTGCATGAGGAAGAACAAAGGAGTGTCATTATTGCAGGGTGCTGAAAATAGATGATAATTAATACTTTAAAATGTCACCTTATGTGTGAGACTAAAGCAAAAAATGTTTATTTGTTACAAAATTTAGATTTTGACTAGAGCATTTCCTAATATAACTCATGTAGATAGTTTGATTGAATGTCATAAGCACTTGGAATCTCAGGTAGGACATGAGATTTTGTTGGTTTGTCCAGAATGATGCCCCAATGAATCCCAGAGTGATTTGATCAGTGACTGGAAAAGTATTTGCAAGTCCCCTTCGGGGAATGGTGAGAGTGGGGGGAAATTCAACTTCCCCAAGTTGAATTCTTGATATTCTCACAAGCAGTGTGGACAACAAAAGCTATAGGCTGAGCCCCCAGGCTTGGGGTTTGTTCATATGAAACTTAACCCCACAAAGGATAGGTCAAGCCTACTTAAAATTTAGGCCTAAGTCACCCCCAAGAGAGCCTCTTTTGTTGCTCAGATGTGGCCTCCCTCTCCAGCCAACATGACGAGCAGTCTCACCACCCTCCCCCTCTCTGCATGGGACATGACTCCCAGGGATGTGGACCTTCCTGGCAACATGGGTGTCATGGTTAGGGACAGGTGTCAACTTGGCCAAGTTGTGGTACCTGTTCATCTGATTGGGCAAGCGCTGGCCTGTCTGTTGCAATGAGGACATTTCATAGGATTAGGTCATGATCACGTCAGCTACATCCACAGCTGATTCCATTTGTAATCAGCCAAAGGGGAGTGTCTTCTGCAATTAGTGATGCTAAATCCAATCATGGGAAGCCTTTTAAGGAGGACTCAGAGGAGACAGGTTGCATTCCTGCTTTGGCTGGTGAGCCTCTCCTGTGGAGTTCGTCCAGGCCATCCATTGGAGTCATCAGCTTCGCAGCCTGCCCTGTGGATTTTGGACTCTGCGTTCCTACGGTCACGTGAGACACTTTCATAAATTTTATATTTGCAAGTGTTCCCTGTTGGTTCTGTTTCTCTAGAGAACCCTAACTAATACATCTTGGTACCGGGAGTGGTTCTTAAGGAACAGAATCTTAAAATGGGTTTTTATGAATGGTTTTCTACTCTGACTGGGCTCAGAGACACTAAGGACTCTGATTCCCGTAATCAGAATGACACTCCCAATCCATGGACTGAGTTGGCAAAGGAGATAGTCAAAATATCATCATTTGATTCTCCTAATGCTTCGCTTGTACGAAGCCAGACTCTGGGGGATAATGTTTTTGACACCTTTACAGAGTTTTGTAGGAATAAGAGTTATAGAGATGTTGGTTGGTTGTTGTTAGATACACTGTCTACATTAAAGGCTGAAAGGGATGGGCTTAAGGCTTCAAACAAGAAGCTTAAGTGCCGTCTGAAAGATGTAGAGGTTTCTATGAGTATCCTGAAGGAAAATTTTATTTCCTGTAGCCGTAGACTTGAGATCTCTGAAAATCAGACTCAGAATCTTATTGTTAGAGTAGCAACTTTACAATGTAAACTGAAATCTCAGTCTTGCATGGTGTCTGCCGTTAAAGTGAGGGCATTGATTGGAAAGGAGTGGGACCCTGAAAAATGGGATGGTGACATATGGATTGATAATGATGTTGGGGGTGAGGTTGAAACCCTAGACCATGCTGAGCCTTCTTTAGATAACCCTGTAATAGTCTGCCCTGAGGACATAGCCGCCCCACCTCCAGCTTGCCTTGAGGAATTGGCCACCCAACCTCCTCCTGAAGGGATTAGCCCTAGAGTTATTAATCCTGTTTCACCAGATGAAACTACAAATGAAAGCCCTGAAGCAAATGGCTTGGAAGATATTTCTAATTCTTTTCATGACCCACCCCCACCACCCCTCATTTCTTCTAGACCTATAACTAGACTAAAGTCCCAACAGGCCCCTAAAGGTGAGGTACAAAGTATCACACATGAGGAGGTATGTTATACTCCAAAAGAACTGTGTGAGTTTTCCAATTTATATAGACAGAAATCAGGGGAATATGTGTGGCAATGGATCTTAAGAGTGTGGGATAATGGTGGGAGGAATATAAGGCTGGATCAGGCTGAATTTATTGATATGGGCCCACTAAGCAGAGATTCTGCATTCAATGTTATAGCTCGAGCAGTTAGAAAAGGTGTTAACAGCTTGTTTGGGTGGTTGGTTGAAACATGGATCAAAAGGTGGCCAACATTACCTGAGGTTGAAATGCCAGAACTGCCCTGGTATAATGTAGATGAGGGGATCCAGAGGCTTAGAGAGATTGGGATGTTAGAGTGGATTTATCATGCAAAGCCTGCTCTTACACCCCAGGAATGTCCAGAGGATGCACCTTTTACCAGAACAGTGAGAAATAAATTTGTGAGACTAGCACCATCATCCTCAAGAGCTCTGTGGTTGCACTTCTCTGTAGGTCAGATATTACTGTAGGAACTGCTGTCACTGAGCTGGAATCCTTAAACACAATGGGGATGACAGGATCCCGAGTTGGCAGAAGCCAGGTGGCAGCACTTAATCACCAAAGACAAGGTAGACGTGGGTATTATAATAGACAACAAACTCAAAGGAGGCATCAAAATTATATGACACGCAGAGATTTGTGGCATTGGCTAGTAAATCATGGGGTGCCTAGAAATACAATAGAAGGGCAGCCTACTAAATTCTTGTTGGAGCTGTATAAACAAAAGAGTTCTAGGTCAAGGGAACAGAAGTCTAACCTGAATTACAAAAACACAGAATCACGGCCCCTTAACCAATTTCCAGACTTGAAACAGTTTACAGACCCTGAGCCCCTTGAATGAAGGGGAGGCCAGGTCCCTATGGGGAAGAAACCTGTTACACTGCCACAAATTTATACTGTTAACCTTCCTCTAAGTCTTCCCCAAGGAGACTGACGGCCTTTTACCAGGGTAACTGTGCATTGGGGAAAAGGAAATGATCAGATATTTCGGGGATTATTAGCCACTGGTTCAGAAGTGACATTAATTCCAGGGGACCCAAAACGTCACTCTGGACCACCAGTCAGAGTGGGGGCTTATGGAGGCCAGGTGATCAATGGAGTTTTAGCTCAGGTCCCCATCCTGTAGTTATTTCCCCAGTTCCAGAATGTATAATTGGCATAGACATACTGAGCAACTGGCAGAATCCCCACGTTGGTTCTCTAACTCATGCAGTGAGGGCTATTATGGTGGGAAAGGCCAAGTGGAAGCCACTAGAACTGCCCCTACCAAGCAAAATAGTAAATCAAAAGCAATACCATATTCCTGGAGGGATTGCAGAGATTACTGCCACTCTTAAGGACTTGAAAGATGCAGGGGTGGTGATTCCCACCACCTCCCCATTCAACTCTCCTATTTGGCCTGTGCAGAAAACAGATGGGTCTTGGAGAATGACAGTGGATTATCGTAAACTCAACCAGGTGGTAACTCCAATTGCAGCTGCTGTTCCAGATGTAGTATCATTGCTTGAGCAAATCAATACATCCCCTGGTACCTGGTATGCAGCTATTGATCTGGCAAATGCTTTTTTCTCAATAGCTATTAGTAAGGACCACCAGAAACAGTTTGCTTTCAGCTGGCAAGGTCAGCAATATACTTTCACTGTCCTACCTCAGGGGTATATCAACTCTCCAGCCCTATGTCATAATCTTGTTCGCAGAGACCTTGATCGTTTCTCCCTCCCACAAGACATCACACTGGTCCATTATATTGATGATCATGTTGATTGGACCTAGTGAGCAAGAAGTAGCAACTACTCTAGATTTACTGGTAAGGCATTTGCGTGTCAGAAGATGGGAGATAAATCCAACAAAAATACAGGGGCCTTCCACCTCAGTAAAATTTCTAGGTGTCCAGTGGTGTGGGGCATGTCGAGATATCCCTTCTAAGGTGAAGGATAAATTGCTGCATCTGGCCCCTCCCACAACCAAAAAACAGGCACAACGCCTAGTGGGTCTTTTTGGATTTTGGCGACAACATATTCCTCATTTGGGTGTGCTACTCCGGCCCATTTATCAAGTGACCAGAAAAGCTGCTAATTTTGAGTGGGGACCTGAACAAGAGGAGGCTCTGCGACAGGTCCAGGCTGCTGTGCAAGCTGCTCTGCCACTTGGGCCATATGATCCAGCAGATCCAATGGTGCTGGAAGTGTCAATGGCAAATAGAGATGCTGTCTGGAGCCTTTGGCAGGCCCCTATAGGAGAATCACAACGCATACCCTTAGGATTTTGGAGCAAAGCCTTACCATCTGCTGCAGATAACTACTCTCCTTTTGAGAAACAGCTTTTGGCCTGCTACTGGGCCTTAGTAGAGACTGAACGCTTAACCATGGGCCACCAAGTTACCATGAGACCTGAGTTGCCTATCATGAGTTGGGTGTTGTCTGACCCACCAAGCCATAAAGTTGGGCGTGCACAGCAGCACTCTATTGTAAAGTGGAAATGGTATATACGAGATAGAGCCAGAGCAGGTCCTGAAGGCACAAGTAAGTTACATGAAGAAGTGGCCCAAATGCCCATGGTTTCCACTCCTGCTGCCACATTACCTTCTCTTTCCCAGACCAGAGCTATGGCCTCTTGGGGAGTTCCTTACAGTGAATTGACTGAGGAAGAGAAAACTCGGGCCTGGTTTACAGATGGTTCAGCACGATATGCAGGTACCACCCGAAAGTGGACAGCTGCAGCATTACAACCCCTTTCTGGGGTGTCCTTGAAGGACAGTGGTGAGGGGAAATCCTCCCAGTGGGCAGAACTTCGAGCGGTGCACCTGGTTGTTCATTTTGCTTGGAAGGAAAACTGGCCAGAGGTGTGTTTGTATACTGACTCATGGGCTGTTGCTAATGGTTTGGCTGGATGGTCAGGGACTTGGAAAGACCATAATTGGAAAATTGGTGACAAAGAGGTCTGGGGAAGAAGTATGTGGATAGACCTTTCTGAGTGGGCTAAAAACATGAAGATATTTGTGTCCCATGTGAATGCACACCAGAGGGTGACTTCAGCAGAGGAAGATTTTAATAATCAAGTGGATAAGATGACCCGTTCTATGGATACCAGTCAGCCTGTTTCCCCAGCAACTCCTGTTATTGCCCAATGGGCTCATGAACAAAGTGGTCATGGTGGTAGGGATGGAGGTTATGCATGGGCTCAGCAACATGGACTTCCACTCACCAAGGCTGACCTGGCTACAGCCACTGCTGAGTGCCCAATCTGCCAGCAGCAGAGACCCACACTCAGCCCCCAATATGGCACCATTCCCCGAGGTGACCAGCCAGCTACATGGTGGCAGGTTGATTACATTGGACCACTCCCGTCATGGAAGGGGCAGCGATTTGTTCTAACTGGAATAGACACATACTCTGGATATGGGTTTGCTTTCCCTGCATGCAATGCTTCTGCCAAAGCTACTATCCGTGGGCTTACAGAATGCCTTATCCATCGTCATGGTATTCCACATAGCATTGCTTCGGATCAAGGAACACACTTCACAGCAAATGAAGTGCGAGAATGGGCACATGCTCATGGAATTCTCTGGTCTTACCATGTTCCCCATCATCCAGAAGCTGCTGGATTGATAGAACGGTGGAATGGCCTTTTGAAAACTCAATTACGGTGCCAACTAGGTGGCAAAAACTTGAAAGGCTGGGGTAATGTTCTCCAGGAAGCTGTGTATGCTCTGAATCAGCGTCCACTGTATGGTGCTGTTTCTCCCATAGCCAGGATCCATGGGTCCAGGAACCAAGGGGTGGAAATGGGTGTGGTGCCACTCACTATTACTCCTAATGATCCACTAGGAAAATTTTTGCTTCCTGTCCCTGCTACCCTGAGTTCTGCTGGTCTACAGGTTTTAGTTCCAAAATGGGGTGTGCTTTCTCCAGGAGAAGCAACAGTGATACCACTGAACTGGAAGTTAAGATTGCCACCTGGCCACTTTGGGCTACTTATGCCTCTGGATCAACACACCAAGAAGGGGATTACATTATTGTCTGGGGTAATTGACCCTGACTATCAGAAGGAAGTAGGACTGCAACTACATAATGGAGGTAAAGAAGAGTTTTCTTGGAATATAGGAGATCCCCTGGGGCGTCTATTAGTACTACCATGCCCTGTGATTAAAATCAATGGAAAACTGCAACAACACAATCCAGGCAGGACCACTAATGGCTCTGAGACTTCAGGAATGAAGGTTTGGGTCACCCCACCAGGCAAAGAACCATGGCCAGCTGAAGTGCTTGCTGAGGGGAAAGGGAACATGGAATGGGTAGTGGAAGAAGGTAGTGATAAATATGAACTTCGACCACGTGATCAGTTACAGAAACGAGGACTGTAATGCTGTTTTGTTTGTGTTATACTATTTAAGTTGTAAGATATCAAGTTTAAGAATGAATGTTGCCCAAGGATTTGCACGCTATTCTGGAGAGATTTAATGTGTTTAATATGCAGGACAGTTGAGTTTTGTCAAAAAAAAAAATGTGCGCTTATTTGTTTTCATTTGGAAATTAAGTATGGTCTAAGGTGATATATATATATGTGCCAAGTTGACAAGGGGTGGACTGTCATGGTTAGGGACAGGTGTCAACTTGGCCAAGTTGTGGTACCTGTTCATCTGATTGGGCAAGCGCTGGCCTGTCTGTTGCAATGAGGACATTTCATAGGATTAGGTCATGATCACATCAGCTACATCCACAGCTGATTCCATTTGTAATCAGCCAAAGGGGAGTGTCTTCTGCAATTAGTGATGCTAAATCCAATCATGGGAAGCCTTTTAAGGAGGACTCAGAGGAGACAGGTTGCATTCCTGCTTTGGCTGGTGAGCCTCTCCTGTGGAGTTCGTCCAGGCCATCCATTGGAGTCATCAGCTTCGCAGCCTGCCCTGTGGATTTTGGACTCTGCGTTCCTACGGTCACGTGAGACACTTTCATAAATTTTATATTTGCAAGTGTTCCCTGTTGGTTCTGTTTCTCTAGAGAACCCTAACTAATACAATGGGACAGAGATCCTGGAATGAGCTGAGACTCAGCAACAAGGGACTGAGAAAAACCCTAGAATGAGCTGAGAATTAACATCAAGGGATTGAGAGAACTTTCTCAACCAAAGGGGGAGGAGTGAAATGAGACTGTCAATGACTGAGAGATTCCAAACAGAGTTGAGAGGTTATCCTGGAGGTTATTCTTATGCATTAAGTAGACATAATCTTGTTGTTCAAAATGTAGTGGAGAGGCTGGAGGGAACTGCCTGAAAAAGTACAGCTGTGTTCCAGTAGCCATGTTTCTTGATGATGATTGAACAATGATATAGCTTTCACAGTGAGACTCTGTGAATGTGAAAACCTTGTGTCTGATGCTCCTTTTAGCTACTATATCAACAGAAGAGTAGAACATATGGAATAAAAATAAATAATAGGGGGAACAAATGTTAAAATAAATTTAGTTTGAAATGCTAGCGGTAAATGAAAGCAAGGGGTAAGGGGTATGGTATGTATAATCTTTTTTTTTTCTCTGTTATCATTTTATTTCTTTTTCTGTTGTCTTTTTATTTCTTTTTCTAAATCGATGCAAATGTTCTGAGAAATGATGAATATGCAACTATGTGATGATATTAAGAATTACTGATTGTATATGTAGAATGGAATGGTATCTTAATGTTTTGTTTTTAATATTTTTAATTAATAAAAAAGTTAAAAAAAAAAAAGAATCAAGGCCACTGGAATAGAGTTTACTTCCACCTATTCACTCCAATACACCATACATTAAAAAGGGATATCTATATAATGCATAAGAATAACCTCCAAGATAACCTGTCCACTCTGTTTGAAATCTTTCAACCACTGAAACTTTATTTTGTCTAATTTCTGTCTTCCCAATTTTGGTCAGGAAGACTCTCTCATTCCCATGATGCTGAATCCTGGCTCATCTCAGGAGTCCTGTCTCACAGTGCCAGGGAGATTTACACCCCTGAAGTCAAGTCCTCTGTAGGAGGAAGGGCAGTGAGTTAACCTGCTGAGTTGGGTTTGAGAGGCCACATCTGAACAACAAAAGACATTCTCTGCAGTGACTCTGAGGCCTAATTTCAAGTAGGCTTAGCCTATCCTTTGCAGTAATAAGTTTCATAGCCCCAAGTTCGCAAGTTCAAGGGTCAAGGGTTCAGCCTATTGAATTGGTTGTCCCCACTGCTTGTGAGAATATCAGGAATTCCCCGGATAGGAAAGATTTCACCAGTTTTGTATGCACTTTTTTTTCCTTTTTTAAAAATGTTTTTTTTATTGTGAAATATAATAGCAAAAAAAAAGAGAAATAGCAATAATTTTCAAAGTACACTCCAACAAGCAGCTACAGAAGAGATATCATAGTTTGATATGATTTACCATTCCACAGTTTCAAATTTTTCCTTCTAGTGCCCCAAAGCACTGGAGACCAAAAAAATATCAGTATAGTGATTCAGCAGTCATACTTATTTATTAAATCCTGTCTTCTCTGTTATAACTCTTCCTCCTCTGATCTTTATCCCATTCTATAAGAATCTTTGAGCTATGCCCTTTCTAACGTTTTCATGTTGAAAATGGGTGTTTATAATATAGGATAGGGGGAAGGAATTAGTTGATATTCTTGGCGAGGCTGGCTCCTCTGGATTTCAGGGCTTATTTTGCTTAAGAATCCTCTGGAGGTAACATGTTTCATGAAAGTAAACTAAGTACATGAAGCTTTTATAGAGTCTCAGCTAGAGACCTAGGTTTTCTTTAGGGTTACTAGGCGTGATGTTGGTTGGGATTTGGCAAACAATGGCAATTAGTAATATCTAGCTGAAGCTTTCTTAAGAATAACCCCAGAATAGACTCTCGACTCTATTTGTACTCGCTTAGCTACTAATATCTTGTTTTGTTACCTTTCTTTTCCCTCTTTTGGTCTGGAAGGCATTATTCATCCCATGGTGGCAGGGAAAGGTTCATCCCTGGGTATCATGGCCCACATTGTCAGGTAGACTTGCACCCCTGAATATCATGTCCCCCGTGTGGGGAGGGGGGGGTGTAATGATTTTCTTTGCAGAGTTGGGCTTAGAAAGAGAGCAGCTACATTTGAGCAACTAAAGAGGGTTATTGAAGGCAACTCTTAGGCATAATTATATGTAGTCTTAGCTTCTCCATACAGAAATAAGTTTCATAAGGGCAAGCCTCAAAATCAAGGTCTTGGCCTATTTTCTTGGGAGTCCCAGATGTCTGAGAGAACACCAGGGGTTTCCCAGATGGGAAATTTAACAGTTCCATATTTTTTCTTCAGTCTTTCATTGGACTCTATCAATACTTTTAATCATCAACTCACCATACTCTGGGATGTTTCTGGGTGTTACATTAAGCCATGTAGAATGACGGGGCCTTGTTCCCATTCTGATCTCCATGTGTTTGGGTTGTTTACATGAGCATCCAGCAGATTGATTTAGATTGTATGTTACAGAGAATTTAGGTTCTAGACACAATAAACCTCTCTGCATTTGGTCTCATACATAGGTGAAGCTACTGTAGAGTACATACACTATCATCTTTTGCCCTGTATTCTGATTTACCTTAGTCCCAACCGGATTGGCTTCGTTTTTATCTCTAATTGAAGCCTGATCTCTTTTTTATGTAATGGTAAATCATATCAAACTATGAAATCTCTTCTGCAGCTGCTTGTTGGAGTGTATGTACTTTGAAAATTATTGAAAGTTCCAGTTCTGAATCTTAGGTATCACAAAGGTACTTAAAGTTCTAGGGAAATACCAGTGTATTCACATGTAAATCTGCATATCAGAAACTAGAAATACACTTACAAATTTGGCTCCAATTTTCTTGTATTTTCAGAGAGACCATAGCATATCTGTTCATTTGCTTCTGGCTTATTTTGCACAATACATTGTCCCCAAAGTTCATTTAGTTCATTGCATGCCTCACGACATCATTTTGTAGGAACACAGTATTTCCATATATAGATATATCACAGTTTGCCTTTTGGCTTCTCACTCATTGTTTTCTTTGGTCCTTTCTATCCATTGGGCATCATGGATAATGTCCAAAATAAGCAAACCATGTCTGACAGTGTCCTCACTTCATTATACAATCAGTTGCACTCTCAATCTTAGACAATTTTCATTGGCCCAAAGAGACAAAGAAACTATAAACACAGCCTTACCAAATTATTTACCCCTGGTATTGCTGTGGTACTGTTGCTCTTCCTGTTAACTATAAGCCACAGCATGCAATATTAATTTTCACCCTATAGCTCTCTATTATTGTTTCTTTGTACAAGATCAAACCTTTGAAGGAGTTCATGCCAGAACTTAAAATTGTAGCATTAATCGGTGGGAAACATGGTACTACACATCCCCTTTCAATAATATTCACCTTCAATCTTACTTATAACCCACTAATTAGCTATCATCACTTCTATCCATTACTTACATTTAAATTCAACCTCATTGGATAGCCTTTCCCCCATCTCTAGCTTCTATGTATCTCTAGGTCCCCTGTATTCTATAGTGTAAACCATTGAGATTACCTTGGTCAGAATCATAATAGTGAAATCATACAGTATCTATCCTTTTGTGACTGACTTATTTCACTCAGCATTATGCCCTAAAGTTTCATCCATGTTGTCGAATGCTGCAGGGCCTCATTTTATCTCACTGCTGCATAATATTCCATCATATGTATATACCCATTTTGTTAATCCACTTGTCTGTTGATGGGCACTTGGATTGTTTCCATCTTTTGGCAATTGTGAATAGTGCTGCGATGAATATCAGTGTGAAAATGTCTGTTCACGTCACTGTTTTCAGCTCTTCTGGAGTATTGGTATTGCCGGGACATAGGGTAACTCGATATTTAGTTTTCTGAGGAACCACCAAAATGTCTTCCATAGCGGCTGTACCATTATACATTCCCAACAGCAGTGAATACGTGTTCCAATTTTTCCACATGCCCTGCAACATTGGTAGTTTTCTGTTTGTTTAATAACAGCCATTCTTATAGGTGTGAGATATTTCATTGTGATCCTATTTTTAATTTTAATGCAATTTTACTGATATATATTATATATTCACATACCATGTATCATCCAAAGTGTACAATGGTTCATAGTATCATCATACAACTGTGCATTTTTCATCACAATGAACTTTTTTTTCTTTTATGTGAATAATAACATATATACAAAAAAGCAATAAATTTCAAAGCACACCACAACAATTAGTTGTAGAACAGATTTCAGAGTTTGGTATGGGTTACAGTTCCACAGTTTTAGGTTTTTACTTTTAGCTGCTGAACAAGCAGCTCCAAGACACTGGAGACTAAAAGAAAAATCAATATAATGATTCAGCAATCATACACATTTGTTAAACCCTACCCTCTCTGCATAACTCCGCCATCTCCTTTGATCTTTCTCCCACTCTTTAGGGGTATTTAGGCTATGCCCATTCTAACTTTTTCATGTTGGAAGGGGCTATCGATAATATGGGATAGGGGAATGGAACTAGTTGATGTTCTGGAGAGGCTGACCCCTCTGCATTTCAGGACTTATCTGGTCTAGGGACCCATCTGGACATTGTAGGTTTCCTAGTGCATGGAACCTTTGTAGAATCTTGTATTATGCCTTAGGTGTTCTTTAGGGTTGTCAAGAATGGTTTTGGTTGGGGTTTGGCAGACTATGATAGGTAGCAATATCTAACTGAAGCTTGTGTAAGAGTAGCCTCCAGAGTAGCCTCTCAACTCTATTTGAACTCTCAGCCACTGATACCTTATTTGTTACACTTCTTTTCCTCACTTTTGGCCAGGATGGGATTGTCGATCCCATGGTGACAACACCAGACTCATCCCAGAGTCATCTCCCCCCACTTCTAGGGAGACCTTAACTCCTAGATGTCATGTCCCATGTAGGGGGAAGGGCAATGATTTTGCTTGCAGAAATGGGCTTAGAGAGAGAGAGAGGCCATATATGAGCAACAAAAGAGATCTGCTGGAAGTAACTCTTAGGCATACCAATAGGTATGCTAAGCTAAGCTTCTCCACTACATAAATAAGCTTCATAAGAGCAAGCCTCAAGATTAAAGGCTTGGCCTATTGATTTAGGTGTCCCTAATGATTGACACAGTATCAGGGGTTTACCCAGTGGTAACGTTTAATAGTTCAATGTTTTTTCTACCATCTCTCAAGGGACTTCGCCAATACTTTTAAAAATATATTTTTTTATTGAGAAATCTTCATGCACATGCATTCCAAACATGGTGCACAATCAGTGGTTCACAATATCATCACATAGTTGTGTATTTATCACCATGCTCATTTTTTTTAGAACATTTGCCTCACTCCAGAAAAAGAAATAAGAAGACAAAAGAAAAAACTCATATATATCATACACCTTACCCCTCCCTCTCATTGACCTCTAGTATTTCCATCTACCCAATTTATTTCAACCTTTGTTCCCCCTATTATTTATTTTTTATCCATATTTTTTACTCATCTGTCCATACCCTAGATAAAAGGAGAACTAGACACAAGGTTTTCACAATCACACAGCCACATTGTAAAAACTATATCGTTATACAATCATCTTCAAGAAACAAGGCTACTGGAACACAGCTCTACAGTTTCAAGCACTTCCTTCCAGTCACTCCAATATACCATAAACTAAAAAAGGGATATCTATATAATGTGTAAGAATAACCTCCAGGTTAACTTCTCGACTCTGTTTGAAATGTCTCAGCCACTGACACTTTAGTTTTTCTCATTTCTGTCTTCCCCCTTTTGGTTAAGAATGTTTTCTCAATCCCTTGATGCCGGATCCCATCTCATCCCGGGATTTCTGTCCCATATTACCAAAGAGGTTTACACCCCTGTGAGTCATGTCCCATGTAGAGGGCAGTGAGTTTATTTGCTGTGTCAGCTTATAGAGAGAGGCCACATTTAGAAACAAAAGAAGTTTTCTGGGGGTGACTCTTAGGTCTAATTTTAAATAGATCAGCCTATCCTTTGCAGGAATAAGTTTCATAGGGGCGACCCCATGATCCAGGGTTCAGCCTATTGATTTGGTAGTCCCCACTTCTTGTGAGAATATCAGAAATTCTCCAAACAAGGAAGTTGACTTTGCCAGTGCTTTTTGATTATCTGATTAATATACTCTGGGATGTATTCAGGAATTACATTAAGCTAGACAGGATCAAAGGCCCTCATTCTTATTCTGGGCTCCCTGTGTTTGGGTTGTTTAAATGATCTATCCACACAGGTTGAATTAGAGAATATGCTACATGGGCCACGGTGGCTCACCAGGCAAGAATACTTGCCTGCCATGCCAGAGGACCCGGGTTCAATTCCTGGTGCCTGCCCATGTTAAAAAAAAAAAAAAAAATCTGTAGAGTATATGCTACAGAAAATTTAGGTTCTGGACAAAATAAACCTGTCTTCCTTTGGTTTCATATAGTAGGTGAAGTTCTAAAATACAGACAATGTCTTCCTTACCCCTCTATTCTGAATTACCTTAATCCTGAGGTGATTAATTCTTATCTCTAAATACCACATTATACATATATAGCACAGCCTCTCAAAATCCAGAAATAACAATTACCACGTGGGACTAAATGTGACTGCTATAAGAGCTTGCAATCCAGGCCCCTGTTTTCTTATAAGTATTTTGTAAATGAGACCATACAATATTTGCTCTTTTTTTTTTCTGGCTTATTTTGCCTTACCAAATGTCCCACAGGTTTCTAGGGTACATAATCCTTTCAAACTAGTACAACCCATCTCTAGCTTCCATATATCTCTAGGTCCCCTATATTCTGTATTATAGGCCCTTGACTTTACCTTTACCATGATCATAAGTGTGCAATCATACAGTATCTGTCCTTTTGTGTCTGGCTTGTTTCATTCAGCATTATGTCCTCAAGGTTCATCCACCTTGTCATGAGCTTCAGGGCTTCATTTTGTCTTATTGCTGCATAATATTCCACATTTTGTTAATCCACTCATTTGTTGATAGGCACTTTGATTGTTTCCATCTTTTGGCAATTGTGAATAATACTGCTGTGGACATCAGTGAGCAACTGTCTTTTTGTGTCACTTTTTTTAGCTCTTCTGGGTATATACTGAGTAGTGGTATTGCTGGGTTCTCACTGTGATCTTGATTTGCATTTCCCTTATAGCCAATGAACATGATCATCTCTTCATTTGATTTTTAGCCATTTGTATTTGCTCTTCAGAAAAATGTCTCTTCATATCTGTGCTGGTTTGAAAGGATTGTATGTACCCTTGAAAAGCCATGTTTTAATCAAAATCCCATTTCATAAAGGCAAAATAATCCCTAGTCAATACTGTATGTAATTAGATCATCTCCTGGGGAGATGTGTCTCCACCCATTTGGGTGAGTCTTGATTGGTTTACTTGGAGTCCTATAAAAGATTAAACATTTTGGAGAATGAGAGATTCAGGGAGAGCAGAAAAGAACGACATAGCCATGAGAAGCAGAGAGTCCACAAGCCAGCAACCTTTGGAGATGAAGAAGGAAAACGCCTCCCGGGGAGCTTCATGAAACAGGAAGCTGGGAGAGAAAGCTAGCAGATGGTGCCTTGATCACCATGTGCCCTTCCAGCCAAGAGAGAAACTGTGACTGTGTTTGCCAAATGCCTTCTCACTTGAGAGAGAAACCCTGAACTTCATCAGCCTTCCTGAACCAAAGTATCTTTACCTGGATGCCTTTGATTGGACATTTCTATGGATTTGTTGTAATTGGGACATTTTCTCGGCCTTAGAAATGTAAACTAGCAACTTATTAAATCCCCCTTTTTGAAAGCCACTCCATTTCTGGTATATTGCATTCTGGCAGCTAGCAAACTAGAACAACACCTTTTGCCCATTTTACAATTGGGTTGTTTGTTGTTGAGTTTATAATTTATTTGTGTACACAGGATATCATCAGACCTTTACCCAATATGTGGTTTCCAAATATTTTCTCCCATTTAATTGGCTGCCTCTTTACCTTTTTGACAAAAAGTATGTATAATTGTTCATAGTGAAGTCAAAACTTTTGATTATAAGGGGTACCCATTAAGGAGCACCCATCTGTCAATTTTTTCTTTTGTTGCTTGTGTTTGGGGTGCAAAGTTTAAGAAGCTACCTTCTGTTACTAGGTCTTGAAGATGTTTCCCTATATTGTCCTCTAGGAGGTTTATGATATTGGCTCTTATATTTAGGTCTCTAATCCATTTAGAATTAATTTTTGTATAGGGTATAAACTGGGGTCCTTTTTCATTCTTTTGGCTACTGATATCCAGTTCTCCCAGATTATTCTGTCCCAGTTCATTGGATTTGGGGCCTTGTCGGAGATCAGGATTTGGTGGTCTATCTCCCTACTCTCTATTTATTCCATTGGTCCATACTTCTATCTTTGTGCCAGTATCGTGCTGTTTTGACCACTATGGCTTTACAGTAACCTTTAAAGTCAGGAAGTGTTAATCCTCCCACTTTCATCTTCTTTTTTTAGGATGTCTTTAGCTATTTGAGGTCTCTTTCCTTTCCAAATAAATTTGATAACTAGCTTTTCCAAGTCTTCAAAGTAGGTTGTTGGAATTTTAATTGGTATTGCATTGAATCCATTGAGCAATTTGGTAGAATTGGCATCTTAATGACATTCAACCTTCCTATCCATGAGCATGGAATGCTTTTCCATCTATTTAGGTCTTCTTGGATTTCTTTTAGCATTGTTTTGTACAAGTCCTTGACATCCCTGGTTAAGCTTATTCCTAGGTACTTGATTCTTTTGGTTGCTAGTTTGAATGGAATTTTTTCTTTAATTGTCTCCTCAATTAGGTCATTACCTGTGTATAGAAACATTACTGATTTTTGTACATTAATCTTGTACCTCACCACCTTGCTGAATTTATTAGCTCAGGTAGCTTTGTTGTGGATTTTTCAGGGTTTTCCAAGTATTGGATCATGTCATCTGCAGATAATGATAGTTTCACTTCTTCTTTTCCTATTGGAATGCCTTTTATTTCTTTCTCCTGCCTGAGTGCTCTAAATAGGGCTTCCAGTACAATACTGAATATATGTGACAATGGTCATCCTTGTCTCATTCCTGATCTTAAGGGAAATGCTTTCAGTCTCTCACCATTGAGTATGATGCTAGCTGTGGGTTTGTCATATATGCCCTTCATGATATTGAGGAAATTCCCTTTGATTCTTACCCTTTGAAGTATTTTTATCAGAAAAGGATGCTGAATTATGTCAAATGCTTTTTCAGTATTAATCGATATGATCATGTGATTTTTCCCTTTTGATTTGTTAATGTGCCATATTACATCAATTGATTGTCTTATGTTGAACTTACCTTACATTCCTGATATAAACCCACTTGGTCATGATGTATAATTCTTTTAATGTGTCATTCATTTTGATTTTCTAGTATTTGTTGAGAATTTTTGCATCAATGTTCATTAGGGAGATTGGTCTATAGTTTTCCTTTCTTGTAGCTTCTTTAAACAGTTTTGGTATTAGAGTGATGTTAGCTTCATAAAACTGGTTAGGTAGTATCCCTTTTTCCTGAATTTTTTGGAAGAGTTTGAGCAGGATTGATGTTAGTTCTTTTTGGAATGTTTGATAAAATCCCCCTGTGAAGCTGTTTGGTCCTGGGCTTTTCTTTTTAAGATTTTTGATGACAATTGAATCTCTTTACTTGTAATTTGGTTTGTTGAGATCTTCTATTTCCTCTCAAGTCAGTGTACATTGTTTGTGTTTCTAGGAATTTGTCCATTTCATCTAAGTTTTCTAGTTTGTTGGTGTATAGTGGTTGATAGTATTCTCTTATGATTTTTAAAAATTTCCTCAGGATTCATAGAATGAACACTCTCATTTCTGATTTTATTTGCATCCTTTCTCTTTTGTCAGCCTAGCTAGGGGTCTATCAATCCTATTGATTTTCTCAAAGAATAAAATTTTGGTTTTGTTGGTTCTTTGTATGGTTTTTATTCTCCATTTTTTTTTCATGTTTTCTTTTTTAAATATCTTTATTTTACACAACAAACATACATTCTATACATGGTGTA
Source organism: Tamandua tetradactyla (assembly GCF_023851605.1). Taxonomy (NCBI): domain Eukaryota; kingdom Metazoa; phylum Chordata; class Mammalia; order Pilosa; family Myrmecophagidae; genus Tamandua; species Tamandua tetradactyla. The sequence continues at coordinate 89,895,532 of NC_135334.1, forward strand.
CAATCAATAGCTCACAATATCATCACATAATTGTGCATTCATCACCATTATCATCTCTTTGAACATTTGCATCTCTCCAGCAAAAGAAACGAAAAAAGAAAAAACTCATACATGCCATACCCCTTACTCCTCCCTCTTATTGTTTTGTTCTCCATTTTGCTTAGTTCTACTTTAATCTTTGTTGTTTCTCTTTGCCTGTTTGCTTTGCACTTAGTTTGCTGTTCTTTTTCTGATTTCTCCAGGTGAACAGTTAAGTTGATTTTTGCTAATCTTTTTTTTGTTTTGTTTTGTTTTGTTTTGCATGGGCAGGCACCAGGGATTGAGCCAGGTCTTGGCATGGCAGGTGAGAACTCTGTCACCACCGTCACACTGCCCAATTCTTTTGTTTTTAATATAGGCATTTAAGGGAATAAATTTCCATTTCGGCACTGCATTTGCCACATCCCATAAGTTAAGTTATGTTGTATTCTCATTATCATTTGTCTCCAGATATTTACCGATTCCTCTAGTAATTTCTTCTTTGACCCACAGATTATTTAAGAAGGTGATGTTTAATCTCCATTTATTTGTGAAAATTCTGGTCTTTGGTAATTATTAATTTCCAAACTTCATTCTATTGTGGTCAGAAAAAGTGCTTCGGATAATTTCTAACTTAATTAAATTTATAAAGACCTATTTTGTGTCCCAGCATATCATCTATCCTGGAGAACGTTCCATAAGCACTAGAGAATAATGTATATCCTGGTGTTTTGTGGTGTAACCACCTATATATGTTTATGAGGTCTAATTCATTTATGGTATTAAGTTCTCTATTTCCTTGTTAGTCTTCTGTCTAGTTGTTCTGTCTACAGTGAAGAGTGGTATATTGAAGTCTCCCACTATTATTGTTGAAACATCTATAGCTCCCTCAGTTTTGTCAATGTTTGTCTCATGTACTTGGGAGCTCCTTGATTAGAAGCATAAACATTTATAATCGTTATTTCTTCTTGGTTTTGTCCATTTTATTAATATGTAGTGTCCTTCTTTGCCTCTTATGGTGTCTTTACATTAAAAATATATTTTATCTGAAATTAGTGTAGCCACTCCTTTCTTTTGATAACAGCTTGCATAGAACATCTTTTTCCATCCTTTCAGTCTATTTGTGTCATTGGGTCTAAGATGTGTCTGTTGTAAGCAGCATATAGATGGAACATATTTTTTAATCCATTCTGCCAATCTGTATCTTTTAATTTGCAATTTCAGTCTGTTCATGCTCAAAGTTATACTGTAAAAGCAGTTCTTGAATCTACCATCTTAATCTGTAATTTTTATTTATCAAATCTATATATTCTTTTCCCCCTCTCTTTTTATCCTTTAAATTGCCCTTATTGGTGCTCTTCAGTTTTGTGCCCTCCTCCAGACCTTCTTCTCCTTCCTTTTTTCTTCAGCTGACAGGACTCCCTTTAGTATTCTTTGTAGGGCAGATCTCTTGTTGACCAGCTCTCTCAGTCTTTGTCTTTGAAGACTTTAATCTCTTCCGCAATTTTGAAGGACAGCTTGGCTGGATACCCAGTTCTTGGGTGGAAGCCTTTCTCATTCAGGATCTTAAATATATCATACCATTGCCTTCTCTTCTCCATGATACCTGTTGAGTAGTGCAAACTCATTTTTATGTGGTTTCCTTTTTATGTAGATAGCTTTTCTCATGTGGCTTTCAGGACTTTCTGCTTCTCTTCAACATTTGGCAGTCTAATTAATATGTGTCTTGGAGTTGGCCTATTTGGATTTATTCTATTTGGGGTTCATTGGGCCTATTTGATTTGCATATTTATGCATTTTAAAAGGGCTAGGAAGTTTCCTTAAATTATATCTTCAACTCACCTTCCCAGCCCTTTATCTTCTCTTCTTCTGGGACATGATTCTTACATTTGAGCACTTTTTGCTGTCCATCATTCCCTGAAATCCAGTTCCATTTTTTTCCATGTTTCTTCCCATTTGTCTTTTGTGTGCCCTGGTTTGATTGTTCTATCTTCTAGCTCAAGTATTCTTCCTTCCTCCTCTTCAAAGCTGCTATTGTGTGTCTCTAGTATATTTCTAATTTGGTCTACAGTATCTTTCATCTCTGTGAGATTTGCTACTTTTCTATTTAATCTTTCAAATTCTTCTTTATATTCTCCTAGTGTCTTCTTGATATTCATTATTTAAAAAATAAATATCCTTGAGTAGTTGTTCCATATTCTGTGACCCTTCTGGTGTTTTGATTTGGCTGTTTAGCTGGCCCATTTCGGCCTGGATCTTCACACGCTTTGTGATTTTCTGTTGTTTGGGGTATTTGATGATCTTAATAAGGTTATTTTGCAAGTTGGTTTCCTTCACTCACCTAAAGTTTTCTGCTTACTTGCCTTTGCATTGAAGGTCCCCTTTGCACTTGGTTTGTGAGTAATTCCCTACCAAACCAAGTCCCGGAGCTCATGTATGGGGTGCAATTCTTCTTGAGGGTCTATTAAAATCTAGGTAGGTGTTTCATGGCTAGTTCAGTGGCAGAACACCTCCCTGAAATGTTAAGAGACCGGGCTGAACTCTCAGCCAATGCAACCCCCGCCCCCACCCCCCATTCATGCCCCCAATAAAGAGAACAAAAGAAAAACATCTCAGCAATAGTAGACCCTGAAGCCAGGAGAAATCCCAAGATATATTGGGAATGAACTCAGACTGGCGCCCACAGAAGAGAAAGAGAGAGAGAAAAGAAAAATAAGTTAAAATTAAAAAATACAGAAAATTTAAAAATAAACACTAATAGGGAGTTTGGCAGACTGCACTTAGCACTTCTTCCCAACAGATGTAGCCCTTGAGCCATCTCATCCCCTTAGGCCTGCCTCTCCCCAACAGCAGCTGCCACCTGGGCGAACTGGTATGCATGCCAGAGGGCTGGTTCCAGCATATGGCAGCAGGACGGCCAGTCCCAGCATGCAGGACGGACAGCTGATGACAATGCCTGGTGGGGCAGCTGACTGCAGTGCCTAGTGTCTGGCGTATCCGTTGCTCACGGCGACGATGGTACAGCTATTCATGGTACCTGGCAGAATGACCAATCCCAACATACAGTGGGCACATCTTTTTTGTGGTGAGTAACTAGGCTTGCCTCTGGGATACCCACAGGAGCTGCCGGCTGCAGAGCCCCACTGGGATGTCTCCCTGCTGGGTCAGGTTGGATTGGAGGGATGGTTGGTGCCCTTGGATCTGCATTTCCCCATGTGCTGCCACCCACTCCTTGCAGGGTCACAGACTCACCTGACCCTCCTTGTCCCAATCTCCCCACTGTCTCTAGCAGGACCTCCCTACATAATGCTGAAGACCCTCTTTGATGCGTGCACCCCCCAAGATTGCAGTCCCACTCATTTTACTGTCCCCTCTATTTGTCCCATGGAGCAGGGGTGAAACCAGCTACCCTATTCTGCCATCTTTCCAGAATGCTCTTGTATGCACTTTTGTATTGTTTTATGCAATTTTATCACATTTAGATTCATGTGATCATGACCACAATCAACATACACTTCTATTACAAGGATCCCTGGTGCAATGCTTTTACAGACACAGCCATCAGGGAGGCTATTTCCCCCAACACCTGCTCTCCTCCTTAACCCCTGGTAACCACTCATCTAGTCTATAATACTGTCATTTCAAGGACATTATACAAAAGGAATCATACAATGTAACCTTCCTGAGATTGGCTTTTTCCATTTCAGCATAATTCCCCTTAAGATCCATCCAAATCAACAGTCTGTTCCTTTTTTGTGTATTCATTTTAACTAGGCATTCTCACAGATACAGTTATCTGGTTTCCAAGCCCACTGACTTAGAAAGTGACCAACTATCACCTGGAAATGAAACAAAAAGTAAAAACTAGACTTAGCAATAACAAAGCTCAGCAATTTAGTGCTACCTGTAGTGTAGGACCAACCATACCTACTTTAGTTGCTTCAGAGGCTCATTGTGTTACAGAATAAAATTTGACATTTAACATGATGACCCTTAATCATTACAGAAACTATTAAATATTTAAATGCAAGAAAATGTAGTGTTTTATAAAACCCCTTATAGTTCTATACCTAAAACTGTCACCAACAGTGCATATTTTTTTGTGTATGTGTTTTAAAACTTTTTATTGCATAACATATAAACAAAGCAAAGTAATGGTGCATATATTTTTGTGTATTCTTAAATACAGAACTTAGAAGAGTATCAGGACTTTATTTATTTAGCCTCATTAATTCTTCTACTTGACCTCTTGTAACATGCATGTGGTTTTGGGGGTTACTTTTACTTTAGCATGTAATTATACCATTTTGAATAATTTTCTAATTATAAATTATTTGTGAGCAAAGACTTGTCATATATCAAGAATCACAAAAATCCAATGTTTAGAAATTGAGGCCTAGAGAAAGTTAGTTGTACAAAATCACACAATGGTCAAACACTGGAAAAGCTAGGACCAGAACCTATTATCTACTTTAGTGGCTTTTATTTTTAAACATGCCAGTTCTTCATGGCCACACATAAAGATGCTCAATAAACTCCAAGTCAATTTAGAATTATCTTCATATCAAAGTGACAGGTTTTATATATCCTACAATTAGTAGAAGGAATATTAGGAATTTTATTGCTTATACTTAACTCAGCACAGATTAAATAGAATAACTGAGTATAATAGACTAGACAAAACATTTGAAAGGGCATCAGTTAACTCTGTGTATACTGAGACTGAATCTTATTGAGGGTGGGAAGAATTTTAAGTTCCAAAGACAGTCTATAAGACTAAAATCACATACTGAAAAAGATGATTAAAATTGTTCCCAAAGTATAATGCAGACTCCTGTTTTTTTTTTTTCAGCTGAGCACAGTCAAGAAGTTTGTTTCAGATAGAAATTATAAAACAACAAAAAGACACACACAATTTTTTATCTTTAAACAAAAGAATGATTCAGCAGAGAGAGCTCACACAATAAAAAGCCCAGGGGAAGCGATACCTACATGATAAAACAACATATTATTGAATTTTCCACTTTGCTCTTTTCAGGATATAAACTCATTGAACATCATGTGATGGCAGATGGGAGGAGTTCTTCTCATTCACTATTTTATTATTTGTGTGCGTGAATGTGTGAGAGTTAAATGTGCTTGATGCACTCTACTGTAGATCACATAGTTCTTGTGGACTAGTACCAGGCTAACAACTCTTAAGGCTACTTCCAAAGCAGAGACTGACATCTCACACAAATTCACTACTTAGAGGACTTTCTCAACAAGGCCGCCAGGAGTTTTTCTTACCACTCTTCCTTTAAGAAGTCAGATTTGAACCTATTAAGACTTTAAGATTTGGGCAACACGTAAAAAATATTAAACTAACATTTAATGAATTTTAGAGTTTACAAGTGTTTTCACAGAAATTCTTCCATTTAATTGTCACAATAACTAAAATATGGCTAAGTAAACTGTCCAAAGCCATTAGCAGCTAAATAGAATTAGGACTAAAATCCCAGTTCCTATCTATAAGTGAACATTTCCTCTCCAGAAAGATGCAGTATTTCAAAAAATAAAATAATTCCTCTAGGCTTCTTAGCAGCAAGTTTGGATTGCTGATTTTTTTTAAAAATCAGATTTCCTCTAATTTCTTTTTGCATGGTTATTCTGAAATATTATTCATTAGAGTACATAGCTCCATGGGAAGGCAGTCTGCTGGATGGGGGTGGGGAAAATAAGAAATGCTGAATTGGGATTAAAGTTTCCCTTCTGTTATTTTGGCAATAGTTCCCTACAATGAGACCAGAGCTATCACTACTGCCACTTGCAGGTTAGGAAGAAAAGCAGTTCACATATTAATTATCTTGCTACATTTGTCGGGAAGTGGTGGTTTCTTAGGTTTTAATCAGAATCTCTGGGGCGAATCCTGGAAGCTGTATTCTGAACCAAATCTTCATGGATTCTCACGCAGCCAGTCCATACCTTGGGGAATTATTATAATGCTGTATGATAGATAAGAGGTATTATTTTCCCTAAAACTAAAAATAATTTAATTTGGAAAACAAGGCAAATGAGTAACTATAATGTCAGACTGCTATTTACACTTGAAGACACCTGGAAAAAACAAAAACAAAAACCCACTACGCCAGCAGGTGAAACAAATTTATTTCACAGTTGAGTTTTAAAACCACAAAGATACTAGGTTCTTCATATAAAAATGGTAGTATAGATACCCTATACTTTCTAGAAAATTATTATATAGTCCCTCTCAAAGAAAAAAAGCGCTCCATTGTATGGTTTCAGTTAGGTTACTTGGAAAAAACTCACTTCTAGGCTGATTCTTAAAACACACCATTCCACCACTCTGCATCATTTGGTTCAAAGTACAGATTATTGTCATTCCGGTTCATGTTCCTGCACTGTTACATATTTGATAATACACATATAATCTGGTTTATCGCTTAATGTTCCATTGGTTCATCAGCCTTTTCTGCAGGTTCATCAGAAGGTTGAACAGGCTTAAGAGGGGGGAAAAAAAAGAATATGAATAAAAGAACATTTTTAAGATCAATATACACTTCTAACCACAAATATTACATTTTTTTTTAATTAATGGGAAAAAGGGATAGGAAATGAGATATTCTGGATACCTAATTTTAGTTCATTGTCTTGCTAAGATTTCTGAACAAAGATTTTTTGTTTTTTAAACAGATATAATTTCATGGTTCTGAAAACCAAAATATGATTGAAGAATTCCAAATTCTGGCATTTATCATTTTATCTTGAGCTCTTTTTCAATGGTAAAAAGACATTCCTTAGATTATCACTACTAGCTTTAAAGAACAATTAGCACTTTTTAGACATTCTTATCTTCTTTACCACTAACACTCAAAAGCATTCTTCCCACTGTTAGTTTTTGCAATCAACAGCAATTTAAATAATACAAACTTTGAAACAACGCATGCTATAGAAGAAATTTCTGTACAGGACACTTTTTATTTTCAATCACAAAACTACCATATAAGCATCTATAAATAGCAAATGTGTATTCTAAATATCCAGCAAGACCCATATTTAACCCAATATTCACGAATACTTCCTGATCCTTTTACATGTGTGAAGAACCAACTTAGTTTCCAAGCTATACACCCATAAACCACTTCTCCTAGTCTCCACCCACACAGAATCTGGGCTGGCCCTGTGACTCCCTTTTACCAACACCAACTGAATTCATAGAATTGATGTTGTGCCAGGCTAGGGCCTCAACCTTAAGAAAGCTAGCAGTTTTCACTTCTGAGCTTTTGAATTTCTGCAAGCCCTGTGACAAACTACAGTGTTAGAGAGCCCCTGACAGTACATGGGTAGAGGCCCAGCCATCCCAGCAGAGGTCTTAGTCTTCTAACTGCTCCTCCCAGGCACCAGACAAATGAGTAATGACAACTTGGATGTCCCAGCCTCATCTTTCATCTGACTGTAATGACTGAGAAGTGAGACCAGGAAAAGAATCACCCAGCTGAGCCCCAGTCAATCCAGAGAATGGTGAGAAATGTTTGTTGTTTTAAGTCTGTAAGTTCTGGAGTAACTAATTACATAGCAATAGATAATCAAACCATCAATTCTTTTCCCTCTTCATATTTATAAAGATCACTGACTCTCTTTGATACTTTACTCATTTCTTAATTTTCCTACTGCCCTTTGAATTACAGATCCATCTCAATAATTAAAGACAAAATTGGTAGATTTTTACACAGGAACAGTAGCTTAAGATAGAACTAAAGTCTCTTCTGTTTATAATTTGTTATATTATATACCTGTGCCTTTCTCTGTGGTCTTTCTTCAAGACCTTCCAGGAATGGAGACACATCATCATCATCATAGATTGTAAATTCCAAGTCTTTACCAACAATTCCAATGGAAACATTCTGAATGGTAAAGAAAAGTTTAGAAAAAATAAACAGAATTTAAAGTTAAAAATGTTTATGCTAAAATGGGTAATAAAAGCAGAATAAAATTTTACATAGTATCTAAATAAGACTTAAAATATACTTCAGGGTAGGGAGGGTAAGCCATAAAGAAAGTAGTAGACCCTTGCCATTTGCAGATTTAATAATCAGTTTTGATCATCACAAATAACCCTAAAGGTCTATGTCATGCAACCTGGCTTACAATGGGAACGTGCCGAAGATCTGTGTGAGGGAACACACCACTTGGCTAGAAAGTTAGCCTTACCCCTAAGAAATAATCAAATTTGTTCTTGTTTGAGCTAAGAAATGACTGGTTATTAATTAGGGAATAGAATTAGTTTTGGGTTCTAGAGTATTGAATTTGGTGAGGGCTTGGAACTATTGACTATACACATGGAAAAATTAAAGAGCAATTCTTAAAATGTTCAGTGAAGGGCGGGCCGCGGTGGCTCAGCGGGCAAAGTGCTTGCCTGCTATGCCAGAGGACCTCGGTTCGATTCCCGGCCCCAGCCCATGTAACAAATACGGAGAAACAGAATACAATAAAAAACAAGAAAATGTTTCCCTTTCTTCCTTCCTTCCTTCCTTCCTTCTCTCTGTCTTTCCTTTAAAAAAAAAAAAAAAAAAAAAAAAAAAAAAAATGTTCAGTGAATGGTAACCAGAGCAAAAACAATTCCTGTGAGATTAAAATTTCAGTGAAACCTTGATGTATAAGGATATATAGGCCTTTCCCTATGATTCAATAAAACATGAAATCAGGTACAGATTTTTCCAAATTGTGAATGTCAAAAGTCAACTGCATACTCAAATTTAAATGACAGTTGTTTTGGGATGATGGCATTATACGTATTTTAAACAAATACAAACAATTTAATGCATTTCCCTAATTTGTTCTGGAAAGAATATTCATTACTTTTTACAATAGGAAAAAATGCTTTAAAAAAGATTATGCATGCCAAAGTCTTCACATAGACATTAAATAATTATCCAATCACTATATTAAAATAGATGTAACAGTGACTGATCTCACTTTCATTGATGATCATTCACCTCAAGTAGGCCTTTAGAGGTTCCTGAATCACATTGTACATTTTCCTAGATAATCCAATTACCCACTCTCCTGAACAACTCTTTCTACATTCTCTGTCTTTTCAGCTGATAAACTTCCTATTTCACCAAGAAAACAGAAGTAATTAAAACAGAACTTTCACAAGCTGCACTGTAGCTATTCTCTTTGCTGCATCTATGTCCTTAGGTACTCTCCCATTTCTGTTACTATGAACGAACACATCAACATTCCTCTCTAAGAGGCAGCCTTCCACCTGTGCACTATTCAAGGACATCGTTCCAGCAGTTTTTCTTCTATTTTCCCAACAGAAAATTCTTCTCTTCACACCTGATTATTCTCATTACCATGCGACATATTGTAATTTCCCCCATCTTAAGAAAAACAACGCACAAAAAATCCTTACTATATTATTTTCCAGTCACTACCCCATTTCTCTAGACTCCCAACAGATAATCTTCTCCAAAGAGTTGTCACCAATTTTTCTTCTCCCATTCTCTCCTAATTCCATTCCTATCAGGCCTTTGTCCCACCATTACATTAAAACTGCTTTGTCAAGTTCCCAATGACTACATCACTGCTAATTCACTGGTATATTCTCAATCTATACCTTCTCTGATCTATTAGTTTTTGACATAGTTGATCATTTCCTCCTGGAAAGTTTCATTTGCTTTCAAGGATACCTCATTTTCCAAATTTTCCATCCTTTTCAGTCTCTTTTGCTGATTCCTACTCATCTCCCAATTTCTAAAATGTTACAGTACCCACGGCCCAGTACTCAAACCTACTGTCTAACAAGCTCATTCCTTTAGGAATCTCATCTAGTCCAGTCTTGTGGTTTTAAATACCATTCTCACATAAAGATTCCAAAATTTCTATCTCTAGCTAGACTAGGCCATTCTATACCAAACTCTAAGAGTGCATATCCAACAGCTTATTCTATACCTCAACTGGACAAACAACAGGTATTTCAAACTTTACATGTCCTAAACTGAGTGCCTGATCTTCCAATGTAACTCCCAGCCCAAACCCATTCCTCCCAGTCTTACCCATCTCAAAATATCTTAAATCTCTCTTTATAGTTTATCAAGCCAAAAGCTCTGGAGACATCCTTTTTTTTCTTCCATTCATACCCCATAACTAATTCGTTCGTAAATCTTTTTGGCTCTAATTTCAAAACCTATCTAGTAGTGAACCACTATCTATCATCTTCAACTCTATCACTCTGCCTCAATCTACCATGATCTCACCTGATTTATAGCAGCCTTAAGGCTATTTCTACCGGTGTACCCACTAAAATCTGTTTTCAAAATGGCAACCAAAGTGAATCTCATAAAACCTAAATCAAATCTTGGTATTTCTCTAACAACTCAGTCAAGTGCCTACAATGGTTTATAGGACGTACATAACCTGGGTTCAATTACCTCTCTGAACTCTTTCCTTCTACTCCCCTCCCCCCACTCCTTGCTACTGAGTCTAACTAACATTACTAGCCTTGAACACTAATAATTTTCTGGCCTTGGGGATTTTGCACTTGTATTTTTTCTCCTGGAAATTGACCTTACTCTAGATAATTGCATGACTTACTCCCTCCCCTCTGTTAGGTCTTTTGCTCAAATTTCACCTTCTCAGTGAGGCCTTCCTTGACCATCCTATTCTAAATTACATTCCCCCTGCCACAGTACTTACCTATAACTAAACAGTCATTTCTTTTTCTCTTAATCTGTTTTATTTTTTCCTAAAGTATTTCTTAACTTCTAATATACTATATAATTTATTTATGTATAATATCATTCCACAAAGGAATGTATGTTCCATAAGGGCCAATATTTTTGCATGTTATGTCTGCTATATTCCCAATGCCTAGAAAGTGCCTTGCACATGTAAGTGCTCAATATATATGTATATTTGTTGACTGAATTAATAATACCAAGATATACCTCTCTGCTGAAGATATGAAAGTCATTCTGCATCAGATTTACTGTTTGTTAGTTTACTTTATACCAAAAATAAATTCATTTACCTTTGTAGTTAAGTCCTGCTCTGCAGGAAGTGTTTCTCTTAAGGCACGGAGACCATGTTTAACCAGTTCATTCAAATTACCTATATGTAATAAATTAACAATTATTTCTTATAATTACTTATACAAGAAGTATAAGACTTGCATACAGAAAAGTACAAAACATTGTTGAAAGAATTAAAAACCTAAATAAATGGAAAAACATCCAATGTTTCTGGATTAAAAGCCTTATAATATTAAGATGGTAATACTCCTTGTACTGGTTTGAAAGGAAGTATGCCCCCTAGAAAAGCCATGTTTTAATCAAAATCCCATTTCATAAAGGTAGACCAATCTCTATTCAATACTGTGTGCATGTTTGAAACTGTAATCAGATCAAGAGTGGTTGTTAAATTGGATTAGGTGACGACATGTCTCCACCCATTTGGGTGGATCTTGATTGGTTTATTGGAGTCCTATAAAAGAGGAAACATTTTGGAGAATGGGAGATTCAGAGACAGCCAGAGAAGAATGACATAGCCATGAGAGCCCACAAGCCAGCAACCTTTGGAGATGAAGAAGGAAAATGCCTCCTGGGGAGCTTCATGAAACAGGAAGCCAGGAGAGAAAGCTAGCAGATGATGCCTTGCTCACCATGTGCCCTTCCAGCCAAGACAGAAACCATGACTGTGTTCGCCATGTGCCTTCTCACTTGAGAAAGAAACCCTGAACTTCATTAGCCTTCTTGAACCAAGGTATCTTTCCCTGGATGCCTTAAATTGGACATTTCTAAAGACTACATTAACTGGGACATTTTCTCAGCCTTAGAACTGTAAACTACCAACTATTCAATTCCCCCTTTAAAAGCCATTTCGTTTATGGTATATTGCATTCTGGCAGCTAGCAAACTAGAACACTCCTCAAATTGATCAAAAGATTCAGTATAATCCTTATTAACTGCCCTCCAGATTGGAATGTGCTAGACAGAGGATGCTTACTTCCTCAGCTCTCAATCAAAATCTTGGACAATAAGTATCTAATGAGCTTCCCTGGGCAAAAACATATATTACTATATTTTTGTTACTGAGTGTGCTCTGTGATCCATTATGGAAGGGAAAAAGCACAGGAAATTAAGCATGGATTCCTTTAGGATCTCCCTTTTTCCTTAATTAATCAGGCTGTATATCCTTATTTTATTCTTACTACAAATCTTAGCCATGAGTACAAGTATATGCTGAGTCTCATGAGTCCCAGAGACTCCAAATGTTGGGATTATCTTGGGAACCCCTGACCCACTTACCATAATTAAAAATGTTTACTTTTAACCCAGCATCTCCCAAGCTGATAGGACCAAACAACACCTTCTCCCAAAGTTAAACCTATATTAATTTACAGCAGTTTGCTTTGAATACTATTAATAAGGCATCTATTTTTCTAAATTCACAGATCTTCGATTTCTTCCTTAGAATGCTATATATTGCATTAAGGAGTCCTTAATGCCACAAGAAAACCAATAGGAAGCTAAAGAGAAATGTTAAAGTTCGGTTAAGTGTTAAAAAAAAAAAAGAGAAATGTTAAAGCTTCCAATGTGAAGCAGAGCACCTGAAAACCCGCCCTATTATCACATCTTACATTTTTTTTACTTTTTTTACAATAGCTTTACTGCCTTTTTACCAATTGCTTATGGACTACTTGCTATAGAAATATCTGTGTGGCTAAAAGTAAGAACAGAATCACAGAAAGCTAAAAGTTGGAAACAGAATTCATAATAGCAATCTAGTACAGTGTTCTAGTACAGTGTTCTAGTACAGAGTTCTCAACTCTGGCTGGGGCAAAATTAAGACCAACTGAATCAAGAATTTTCTAGGTTGGGGTTATATATTTATATTTTGAAAAAAGTACTACTAGTGATTGAATCTACCATAGTGACCAAAAAGGGGAAAAACTAGTATGTGACAAACACTTCATGGATTTAATTTTATAAAACTCTTTCTTGAAGGCTGATAGTTTTCTTCATTTTGGACATGTGTTTATTTATGACGTAAAGACTGGAGTCGGGGGTAGGGCTAAAAAAAAAAAGCAGCAAGGCTGTCACTTACACTCCATAAACTCAGACATATGTCTTTCCAAGTAAGTACGAGCTGATTGAGAACGGGCTCCAATGGACATAGCTCTGCAATCAAAATAGTTAGCAGATGGACAGGTTTGGAAAATATGAGGGCCCATATCCTACAAAAATAAAAATATATACTTTATAATTCTTGACTTTGGTTGGACAGAAATACAAAATTTCTATAGTTAGAAAAAAAATCTGTTATAACAACACACTATGCACTTACATCATAACCAGCAATGAGCAGTCCCACACCGTATGGTCTTCGACCATATCGTTGTGTTGGTATCTGGGTCTCTTAAACCAGTTAAAGAGCCTACTCTAACAAGAAATAAAGTACTATCTTTATTTTCAACATAGCTCAAGCCAATTAAACATGATTAACCATGGTCTCTGGCTTTTTTCTTAGTTGCCGTAAAACGGACCATAAGTTAAACACAAGAAGAAAAAAATAAAATACAGCAGCGGCATTTCTTTGTATAATACTAATTTTTTTTGTTTGTTTTTTTTTTTTTTTACATGGGCAGGCACCGGGAATTGAACCCGGGTCCTCTGGTATGGCAGGCAAGCATTCCTGCCTGCTGAGCCACCATGGCCTGCCCAATATTAAATTTTTGATCCTCCATCAAATTCAAGAACGCACACTACCAAACTCTTCCCATTTAGTAACTCATTTTTTTGGAAATGACATGTCCAAAACTTTTAGACTTTTGGTACATCTTGAACCACTAATAAGAAACTTTAAATTCACTCTAAAAATGATGCTAGGATAGTTTTCCTGAAACTGGCCTTATTTATATCTGGAAAATATCAATTGCTTGTAACGGCTAATGAAAGAGTCTATGTATTTCCTTATTTAGAACCCATTCTTCTACAACTGTTCCCACCCCTCTCTCTATATAATTGAACATACAATATGTGGAAAATGACTTCCAAATTTAAATATTATTAAAAATTAACTAACTTTGTTATATATTATATTCTGAATAACTAATAGATGGATTACATATCGAAACCCTTTAAAGGTCATGCTTATAAATGCTAACATAAAAAGGATACTGCTTCCAATTAGAGAAACAAGACGAGACACGGGAAGAGGTCTGTCAAATACAAATCTGGAATCCAAACATTCCTGGCGCATGAAATTACTAAAAAGGAAACAGGATTTTATTAGTAATTTCAAACCTAAGAGTTAATCCAATCTAAATAAAATAGTTTGGTTTCATTTTTGCTTCCTTTCATCGTTTATATGGATTACCTCTGTATAAAGAAATCAGAAAGGTAAGAGAAACACAACCATAAGAATACATTTTTGAACCAATGTCTGAGACGAAATGAGGTTTGTAAAAAGACTAAAGTATGTCTTAGCTCTAGAAAACCTTTGTCTCAGAGCACTTTACAGAATAGAGAAGAAAGGACTGAGCAAGAGAATAAAAACAATCGCTCTTCTCTTATCCTTCCCACTGTCAGCAAGTTTGTCTTAATTCTAGCTCTTGAACCAGCAAAAGAATACCTATATTGCTTTTTCTCTGAAAGCAGACTAACATTTCCCCAGTACAGCAATTATGAGAAATAGATTCCATATTAGAAGACACCTTAACATGTTCCTGCCAACGTTACGTCTCTCTGTAAGCAGAGCTTTAAAGGAGAGGCTTAACACTAGACTGTAGTCTCATCATTAAACCTGCCAAGATTCACACAAGAACACTGGGCAAAGGGGATTTCATGCCTAACTATTAAAGCCAAGAGGATAAACAATAAGAAATGGGTATGCTCCTTTCTTTCCATGTTGCTTTATCCAATTTATGCGTATGTCATATTGCATGATCAAATTTTAACCAAAGGCAGCAAACTATTCAAAACTTTTATTTAAGTCCATTTTCCAAGGTGTCTAAAACTACACTGTCCAACATGGCAGCTACTATCAACCTGTGGCTGATGAGCACCTGAGAAATGACTAGTCTGAATTGAGATATGCTGTTTAAGTACAAAATACACATCAAATTTCAAATACTTAGTAACAAAAAAATTTATATTTTCTCCTGTTTCTTTTGACTTTTAAAAGATATAGTCACCAGAAAATTTTAAATTATTTATGTAGATTGCATTATATTATTTTGCAGGGTAGTACTGGTGTAAAGGGTTTTGCTTGAATCCCTGTATTCGTGAAATGTTTGACAATGTAACACATTCTACATTTTCAAGAGTAGATGGAAAAGTACAATGCTGTCAAGATGACTTAGAGCAAGGGTCTGGCTGGATAACTTGAAAATTTTAAACATCAGCATTACTATTTTGCCTTTAAATTACTTTCTTAATTAATCATGGACATGAGTTTAGTTTAGCTAAATCTCACCACCACCCCCAACATACACATGTTCACATACTACTTGAAAGGCACTATGTTAAGTGCTCTACAAGTTAGGCTGTTTAAAAATAATCTTGAGAAAGAAAATACTGAGTAAAAAGCTACATGATTTACAGAGACTCCAGCTCTTCATTTATATATTGCTTCTCAATTAGAAAAAAAATCTCTAGCTCCTATGGACTCTAGTGGAAATTTATCTGTTACTTTTACAAAACTCACCACTTTGCACATTGTATCATAGACATTATACTTATTATGTAGAGTTAAGTTAGATTTTAAGCTTCTTGAGAACAAGATCCTTGTTTGATTATTAAGTTTTGCAAATAATAAAAGTCTAATAAAAATTGATATATGGAAGAAACCAAGGGTGGTTCAGTTCATTCTTGGAAACTAGAGAAAAATTTCAAGCTTGTCTTAAACATAGCATTATTAAAATATTAAAATTAATATACACTGATTTAACAAGCATTACTTCATTCAATGACTTCTCAAAAGCATATTATTAATATGGCTAATTCTATTAGTTACTACTACAGGGATGGAGAAACTGAATACTTAGTAAATCAGCCCAAGCACTAAGGCATTTACAATCTTTATACACCTTTTAGCAAACAACTTCCTACAACACTTTATTTGGATCTTTTCTAGAAACAGAGAATAATCAATTATAAATCTAAAGGGAGTGTTTCTTTTTTTTTTTTTAAATAACCATACTCACCATAGCAGTCTAGCATCAGCAGTAAGCCCCGCAATTGAGATACCAATATGGTTGTCAACATGGAGAATTTTTTTTTGATGGGCTGCAAGCTCTGATTGTGCCCTCTAAATAAAAACATTATAAGACATAAAGACAAGTTTACAACTTTACCGTGTATACAGTGGACTTTACATTTCGTAGCTATGTTTTTCAAAGGAGAAGACAGATTTGCTGTTTACTTACCTTCAATGCAACCAACACTGCATGGGTTTTTGATTTCAGACCAACTGTAGCTGACCCTTGCTTGACAGCTTCCATTGCATATTCAATTTGATGAATCCTGCCCTAAAGAGTGGAAAAAAAAACCTCACATCTCAGAAGACACATTTATAAAGTAAAACCTAATTTAGAGCTCTCAAAACTCAGGCAAGCATAGTTAAACCTCAAATAATTTTTTTAAAACCAGGAAATTTAATGATAAATAAAAGTTCCAGGATGTCTGAAATGATTATATTCCATTTTCTTACAGTATCCAATCTTATGAATCTCTAAACATATTGCAGCCACCAAAAGTCACGTCATAGAAATGGTATAAAATCTATTATTCTACCTGAGGGCTCCAAACAGTGACATCATTGTCATACTGGTTGCGAAACTGAAAGTGAAGGAAAAAAAGAGCTATTAATATAAGAACATTACAAATCTCAATTCTTAAAATGTGCTATCATTAAGAAATAAATGTTCTTGAATCCTCTGCATTCAACATTAACCCAAGTCTATTAACGTAACCTTATATAAGATCACTACTGTGTTCAGTTGCAAGACAATCCCACAAACATTTATGAGGAGGAGGTGGGTTGGGGATGGGGAAAGAAGAGGAGTGTAGGCAGAGCTGGACAGAACTTACTTTCCCAAATTCCTATTGTACCACTCTCCACAGCATATATTTTTAGGTTGAATACCAAAGTTCATAACTGTCAACTTTCCTTTATGTTTTTGCTTATGCATTCATTTACCCTGGGCTCTAATAAATCCCCCCAACCCCTACTTCTTCCTTAAATCAGCTCAAATATTTTAATCTTGAATTCTCCGTCTCTCCAAAAATCTCAGCACACGCTCCCATAGTTCTTTATATACACTTCCTTTCTTTTTTCTATTATGAATAGGGGCATGTCCGACTTCTCTTTGAACTCCCACTACATGTAAAACAGTGTTTGTATGTGTAAACACATAAATATTAATCAACAAACACAAAAATGTCCTCAGGAAGTTAGAGGTGGACACAAGTAATTACAGCAACAGAACCATTACTATTATAATGATGGTATTAAAACAAGTCTAGAAGCATAGTACTGGAGAGAACAATCACTGGGATGAAAGGATTGAGTGCTGCCGGAAAGGCAAACACACAACTGGAAGCCCAGAGCCCTATCATGTAACCCTCATTCTAGCACTCCGGCTCTCACTCTTGGTTTCCCATCTCTAAAACTAGTTTACTGGACAAAGTGATTGAAAAGGGCCTTTTCTGATTAAGCCCTAGGGATGAGAATAATTATAAATCATAGGGATATGATAAATCATTCATTCATCATTAATGATCATTTCCTGGTCCACAAGGAAAATCGGCGCCGTTCAGGAACCCAAACTCTGAGTCAAGTTCTCACTGGGGGTACTGGGGGGCCTCCAAGACCCTATTTTCTCCTCATCTCTCCCACACAGAACACGAGAAGCCATACTGGACCGTTCGGGATTTACTTCACTGAAAGACGCTGAAGGGAAGACTGGGCTAGCTGATAGAGTAAGGAACTGTCCCAGACCACTGGGAAGCGAAATAAGTCCCGGGGAAAAGGCCGCAGCGGACCGACTCTCGACCGGCCTGGCCGGAGATGCTGAATCACTGCCCGGGCCCTCGCGTCGGCTCAGGCTCCCATGCCCCATGGCCCCGGTCCGCTCTGAAGATGACAGGAAAGACGGTTCGACATCTCCCAAGCCACCGGACCTCAAACCCAATCCTGCTAGAGCTGGAGACTAAACGCACCATCGTTCCTGCGCGGGACCGGCTGCGGCCTCCTGAAAAGCTCCCGATCGAGGCGCGACGCCGAAACTACCGCTCGGCGGTCGACAGAGAAGTCTGCGAGAATTTGACCGCGGCAACGCAGGGCAGGGCAGTCTATTCCAGAGGCATCGATAGACCTTCACCACATCCGGGACTTCAAAGCTGTCAGGTCTCTCAGGGATGGGCGGGACTTAAATTGATCAAGGAACTGAGATTGGCCGGAAACCTGGCCAATAGTGCCTCCGGCGCCTAAGAGCAGCCGGGCAGACGCTTACCACGTTGACTTTCTCCGATCCGCCTGAAGTTATCTGTGCTGTAACCGTTTGCGTGTGTCAGCCATAGCCTTTCTCGAGTGTACATGCTTAACCCTCTATGTTGAAATACTCTTCCCAAAGATGGATAGTCATCTTTGAAGGCTGTTGTCATTTATCACTCTTTATTATAATTGTTTCCCCCACCAGACTGACATTCCGTGAGGGTGCTCTTGTATTTCTTTTTCATGTAATTCTCTGCCCTCAAAATCAAGCACCATGCCTGGTAGAACAGGCTGCTGAAAAAAACATATTTTTCTCCACATTTACAAATTTTCTCTTTTGAAAGCATCTTTTGATAAATCCTTAAGTGAATAGCTCCGCAGACAACCGCCAACCTAATATCTGCCCACTGCTAATAGTGACTTATTTTCTTTATACAGAATAAAGGCTAATACCTAGACTCAGGAAAGGTAAGAGGTGAAAGAGACCTTAAGTCCAATCTGAACTTTGCAGATGAAGTCACAGATTCAGATCACTTAACGATGACTCTTAGGTTCCCAGCAATTTAGTGTGGGAACCTTGGTCCAGTGCTCTTTCTTCTCTAAAAGGTCTGTCGTTTTTTAAACGGAGGGTCTTTTCATTTAGCTGCTTTCAAATGTCCCTTTTTCTTTTTTTTTTTAAGTTTACCTTTTTCTTTTTTTTTAAGCTTACCTGCTGTTAAGGATTTCAGTATACTTCTAAATGACTTTTTTCTTATTTCAAACATGAAACATGATCATTGTAGAGAATTTAAAGGAAAATGAAAACAGCTGACTCAGAGATAATTACTATGAATATCTTGTTGAAGTTGTTTCAGATTTTGCTTTTAATTCTTTTGTACATGTATTTATTATCTTTTACCAGCTTGTGACAAAAAGGAACATAGTTTTAAAACTTTTTCCACTTATTTATTGTGAATCTTTTTCCATGTTAAACATTTTCCATGGTAAACATAATTACCTAATATTATGCATTATAAACATATGATATTTTATTTACTCAAATCCTTATTGTTGACTAGTGTCAACCACACCCAGCGACTGCAGTTTAGCAAAATGGAATACAGCTGGCTCATCAAGAAGGCGCAGGCAGGACCATGGAGAAAGAATTCACATATGGAGATTATCAGAACACTACAGAATGGCTTCTATTCCACAGAAAGCACTGGCCTTAAGTGGCTGAGATCTGTGGTTCTGTGTTAGGAGGTCTGGTTCATAAAGTAACTCAGGCCCAGAACTTTGACTACACTGAGATACACAACTTCTCTCAAAATAGAGTACCAATTCCTGTTGGACAATGGGTATTTGGGTTCCTGAATGACTAATCCTGTGTGGTGATGCAGGACAGATTCCACTTTCATGAAGGTTGCCTGCTCTGGAAAGTAACATTCCGAGTGTGGGTTTTCTGACTTATGGGTGAGAATCCCTAGTAATCACCAATGCAACTGGAGGGCTCAACTCTTAAGTTCGAGGTTGAAGATATCATGCTGATCTGTGACCATATCAACATGTCTGTTTTCTCTGGCCAAAACCCTTTCAGAGCCCCCAATGATGAAAGGTCTGGCCATCATTTTCCTGCATTGTCTGATGCTTATGATCGCAATCTGAGTCAGAAGGCTAACTGTGCTTGGAAACAAATGGGGTGGGGGAGCAGCGAGAGCTACAGGAAGGCCCCTTTGTGATGGTAGGGGGCCCCAACTTTGAGACCATTGCAGAGTCTCATCTGCTGCAGACACTGGGACCTGATGTACCAGAAGTTATAGTTGCATGGCACTATGGACTTTGAATTTTTGGCTTCTCTTTCACCATGAACACGGTCATCATGAATTATGAAAGCTTAGAGAAGGATAATCATGAGGAAGTACTGGAATCGAGAAACAAGCTGTGCAGAAATTGGAAAAGTTTGTCCCCATTTATAGCTGGAATTCCGTCCTCTGGCATTGCCATTTGACCAGCCTTGGAGCAATGTGGTATCTAAGTAGCTGCTATCTTGTTGGGGTCACCTTCCTCCCCCCTTAAGGAGTAGCAGGAAAGAGGAGGATCCCTATCCTCCTGGTGAGCTTCTCTCATCAGACCGTTTTGGTGCCAGTTCCTGTTTTGTTCATTTATCTTCTCCAAGGAATTTCCATTCTTGTTGATCCCCCAGAGCTGGAGCCTGTACCCTCCCACATGTCTGTGGATATTCCCATGATTTGACTTCGGCCTTCAAACTTGACATTGTGATTGCTACTAACTTTAAAATGATGCTTTTACATTTCTGGGGACTCAGTTCTGCCATCCCCTTAGCATTGGCGACCACACAAGGACCAAACCCAAACCTCTCAAACTTTAATGTCATTTTTTTTTTAATGAAAAGAAAGATGTATGATAAAAAAATCTCTATTGTTGAATATTAAGGTTTTTTTATCCCCCACCTCCCAGGCATCTCATCTATAAGCTGTTTTATACGTATATAAATATATTTATATAAATATGTGTATTATCAGCATTCATACTCTTTTCTTTAGAATAAATTCCTAAACATGAAATCACAGAATAAAATGAAATGCACATTTTAAAGGCTTTTTATAAATAGAGCCAAATTGCCCTCAAGGAATATTTTATTAATTCATATTCTCAACAGTAGTGGATGAGATTGCCATCGTTTTTCTTTTTCCCTGCGTGGACTGGAAATTGAACGTGGTCTCCCAGCATGCCAGGCAAGCATTCTATCTCTGAACCCAACCATGCATCCTGAGGTTCGTTATAAAATCACCAACACTGACTGCTCATTTTACAATTGCCATTCAGTACAGAAACATTTTTGCAATTCTTTTCCATATGTATATACATGCCTCACACACACATATATAATAAATATACTTTTTTTTTTTACAAATAAGATCACTCTAAATTGTTTTATACTAATACATTTTAAAAGTTTGGGCCATCTTTTAATTTCGTTAAGTAATTATATTATTTTTAATAGATGCATAGTATTCACTGTGTGGAAACATAATAATAGCTTATTGGTGAGTAATTAGGTTATTTACAAAATTTGCTACTCTAAAAAAAGCTATAATGACTCTTCTTGTACATTTGCTTATTTTGTTTACTTTCCGGATTATCTCCTTATGATGAATTTATAGGCATAGAATTGCAGGTCAAAGGTAACCTACATTTACAATTATGGTAAATGTGGCTAAATGGAAGAATATACATTTATTTTCTACAGTGCTTCAAAGTCTACTTTCTTTATATCCTTATCAACATTTGGTATTGGATTTTTGCCTATATCAAATTGATGGGGGTGGCACCCTCTTCTTTTAATTTTCTTTTTTTTTGCTTACTAGTAAAAAATCCTTTCATAATTCTTGGCTATTTGTATTACTTGAGTGAATTGCCACTTCATTTTTCTTCTCAAGTTTTTATTGACGTTGTGCTGATTTGAAAGTATTATGTGCCCCAGCAAAGGGAGGCAAGGTTTCTTTTAATCCTGATTCAAAAGTGCAGGGTGGAAACTTCTGATTAGATTATCTCCAGGGAGATCTGACATGCTAATTGTGGGTGGTGATCTGACCCCACCCATTCCAGGTGGATCTTGATTAGTTTACTGGAGTCCTTTAAAAGAGGAAACATTTTGGAGAGAGCTTAGAGCAGAGCTGATGCAGACGCTTGGAGGGCAGTTGTTTCAGAGCTGACAGAGCTGATGTGAGACCTGGACATTTGGAGATGGGGGGCTGGCAGACGTGTGGCCCGGTGGACATGAAGCCTAGTGACATGGAGCTCGGGGGGCAGCATCACATGCCTTCCCATGAAATGCTGAGCAGGCCAGAACCCAGAGTTGTGTCCTGGAGGAGCTAAGTGAAAGCCCACAGATAATGGATCAGGAACCCCCTCAGGAAACAGAGATTGAAAGCACCAGAGTCCAGGAGCAGGGAACCAGCAGATACCAGCTACCTGCCTTCCCAGCTGACAGAGGTATTCCAGACCCATTGGCCTTCATTGAATTAAGGTTTCTTTCCCTGGATGCCTTAGTTTGGACATTTTCTCTGCACTAGAATGTAAACTTGTAGCTTATTAAATTCTTGTTTTTGGAAGACATTAGCATATTGCATTCTGTCAACTTAACAAACTAACACAGATGTGTTAATGATTTTCCTCATTGATTTGTTTGTACTTTCTGCCATTAGGTTACTGTGTTACTTTTATAGAAGGAGACTGTTGTATACAAAGAAAAAAAAAAAGAAACTGAAGCTGGCCTAAGTAAAGTTGGGGGAAGGGTAAAATTGTAAACATATAATAGGGAATTACATAAACATCCAAAGATAGGGATTTTTACTGTTTTTTACTGGCTAAGGTCTTCCTAATGCCTGGAACAAAGCGTGTCATATAGTACACACTCAATAAATACTTGTTTAATGAATAAATAAATCTCTGATTCTAAAACCTGTCCTTTTGATTATTTCCTAAGCACATATCTGGGGCTTTGTGATACTACCTTCATTCATAGTGATTGGCTGAGTCTTCAGAGTGTCTTTTATGAAAGCTCTACTTGTAGATAACTGGAGGGTATTTGGTTGATCTTTTTGTCAAAGCTGAAGGTCCTAGTTACTTAACTAAAGTTTTATATGGCTTTCAATTCCTCTATGCATATTTTAGGGATTTGGCTCAGGATACATCTTGATCCTTAACTAGGAGCTGAAAAATTGATCAATAAAGATATTTTGTAGGAAACTGAGCCAGCAAAAATAGCTCTAATTCGTTCATTGAAAGGCCATAGGTAACTCATGTCAAGCTTTTCTAGAATCAAAAAAAAAGAATTCTAAATGAAAGCCAAGTTGAAATTTTTTCCATGACCATGTAAATCTTGTGTCATGCTATTTAGAAAATGTACCCAATACATTGAAGAAAATGAAATGTATAGGGTACAATTAGAAAATAACTTATATTTGCTCCGACAGTACTTATGGAGTTGGTTCTTCCCTGCTCCTTTTTGAGTAGTCTGAACTCAGTCTTATTTGATTTCCCTTGTATGTAGTAGATTGTTTTTCTCTTGCTGCTTTCAGGATTTTCTGCTTCTCCTTCAATATTTGACAGATTGATTAGTATTGCCTTGGGGAAGGCCTATTTGGATTTATTCTGTTTGGCATGTTTTTTATTTGGTCAACAGAGTCTTTAATCTCTGATTTCTGCAATTTTTCTATTTATTCTTTCAAATCCCTCTTTGTGCTCTTCTACTGTGTTCTTGATCTCCTTTATGTCATTTGCTATCCCACTTATTTTATTAAGTAGAGTTGTATGAACAGCTTTAATTAGTTGTTCCAACGTCTGTGTCTCCTCTGGTATTTTAATTTGGTCATTAGGCAGGGCTATATCTGTCTGCATTGTGATATTCTTAGTGATCTTCTGCTGTTTTACTGGCATGTAAATATCTTGATTGATTTGCTTTGGGAGTTGATTTCTTTCAGTCATCTAAGGCCTTGAATTTGCAGGATGGTTGTACAGCAGGGAGCAGGGCGCGGGGTGGAGAACTCAGTGCAGTGATTTGCTTCAGGGCAGGTATGGGCACAGGTTGGGGATGTTACGCTGATGCTTGTGAACATGGGCTTCCAGTGGCCAGGGAGGATATAACTGTGTGGGTGCCCTGGTCTGAGGGGCGTAACCAGGGCTGTGCCCTGGTGTGTGCTGGTCTATGGCATGGGGCTCTCTGTGCGCAAATGTAGAGCTGTGGCATTACGTCTTTGTGGATTGGGGATAGGGGATAGATGTGACCTGGCTGTGCAGTTTGGCATTTTCTCAGAGCTGGGAAGTGAGAATGCATGTACAGTTCTAGGACTGCTGTAAAGTGCGGTTCCCAGAGCTGAATCACGTGATTGGGGCCCTGTGTATGTGTGGGCCTGGGAGTGCCATAAATGGATGTGCTGAGCTCAGGGAGGGTGGGGTGAGGCTCTGTGACACCATGTGGGGGGGGGCGGTAGTCTAGGTATGGAGGTTAGTGCCCACCACCTTTATGCACTGGCAACAGCCTTCAGGGAACAGGGAGGGGGAGGTTGTGCTCGTGAGGGGTGCAGGAGAGGTGGTTTGGGCTGCATTTGGGGTGGGGTGTGGGGCAGGTATGTGTACTGAGGGCTGGCGGGGTTGGGGCACCTGGATGATGCCCCAACATTACAGATGATGGGGTTCAGGTGTGTGGGGTGAGTTGCCAGTTACTGGGCTCTGCTGGTGAGGGTAGTCCACCCAAGGAACACGGCCTGGCTTACTTCTTAGTCCCGTGTTCCCGTCCGTGCACTCCTGTGGGCTCTGTGGCTCCACGAACCTCTGTGCCAGGCTCCAGCTTTCTGCCTCTTATTCTCGGCCTCTGCAACCAGAGCTGCCACATGTGGTGCAGAAGGCCCTCCCAGGTCACCACACTCCCTAACTGCCACCTTAGTTGTCCTCCTATCCCTTCTCTAATTTTTCCATGGAGCAGGGCTAATCTCGAGCTACTCTAGTTGGCCATCTTCCCAGAAGTTTCTCTCTGCTCCTTTTTTAAAAAAAAATATTTTTATTGAGAAGTCTTCACACACATACAGTCCATCCACAGTATACAATCAATGGCTCACAATATGATCACATAGTTGTGTATTCATTACCATGATCATTTTTTAGAACATTAGCATCATTCCAGAAAAAGAGATAAAAGAAAAAAAGAAAAAACTCATACATCCTGTATTCCTTAACACTCCCTCTCACTGACCATTAGTATTTCAGTCTACCCAATTTTTTAACCCCTTATCTCCCTTTTATTTATCTATTTTTCCTTATTATTATTATTATTTTTTGCTTATCTATCTGCCCATACCCTGGATAAAAGGAGCACCAGACACAAGGTTTTCACAATCAAGTGATCGCATTGGAAAAGCTATATAGTTATGTAATCTTCTTCAAGAATCAAGGCTACTGGAACATAGTTCTACTGTTTCAGGTACTTTCCTCTAAGTTGCTCCAATGCACCATAAACTAAAAGGGATATCTATGTAATGCATAGGAATAACCTGCAGAATAACCTCTCAACTCTGTTTTTAATCTCTCAGCCACTGAAACTCAGCCATTTTTAGTCTCATTTCTCTCTTCCCCCTATTGGTCAAGAAGGTTTTCTCAATCCCATGATGTCAGGTCCCAGCTTGTCCCAGGAATCCTGTTCCATGTTGCCAGGGAGATTTACACCTTTGGGAGTCATGTCCTGCAAGGAAGGGAGGGCAGTGAGTTCACCTACCAGTTTGGCTTAGATTGAGAGGTCACATCTGAGCAACAAAGAGGTTCTCTGGGGGTGACTGTTAGGCATAATTATAAGCAGGCTTTGCTTCTCTTTTGCAGGAAAAGTTTCATAGGGTCAAACTCTGTGCTGGTTTGAAATGATGTATGTACCCTAGAAAAGCCGTTTTTGGGGTTTTGATTCTAATCCTATTTGTAAAGGCAGCCGTTTCTTCTAATCCCCATTCAGTATTGTATGTTTGAAACTGTAATTAGATCATCTTCCCGGAGATGTGATTTAATCAAGGGTGATTGTTAAACTGGATTAGGTGGAGGCATGTCTCCACCTATTTGGGTGGGTCTTGATTAGTTTCTGAAGTCCTATAAAAGAGGAAACATTTTGGAGAATGAGAACGATTCAGAGAGAGCAGAGCAGAATGACATAGCCACGAGAAACAGAGTCCACCAGCCAGTGATCTTTGGAGATGAAGAAGGAAAATGCTTCCTGGGGAGCTTCATGAAACAGGAAGCTAGGAGAAGAAGCTAGCAAATGATGTGGTGTTTGCCATGTGCCCTTCCAGATGAGAGAGAAACTTGGACTGTGTTCACCATGTGCCCTTCCACTTGAGAGAGAAACCCTGAACTTCATTGGCCTTCTTGAACCAAGGTATCTTTACCTGGATGCCTTGATGAGACATTTCTATAGACTTGCTTTAATTGGGACATTTTCTCAGCCTTAGAACTGTAAACTAGCAACTTATTAAATTCCCCTTTTTAAAAACCATTCCATGTCTGGTATATTGCATTCCGGCAGCTAGGAAACTAGAACAAACCCCAAGATCGAGAGCTTAGCCTATTGAATTGGTTGTCCCTACTGCTTGTAAGAATATCAGGAATTTCCCAGATGGGGAAGTTTAATATTTCCTCCTTTCTCCCCGGTTCCCCAAGGGAACTTCACAAGTACTTTTTATTCTCTGCCCATTAATCTGGAATATATTGGGACATCACACTAAATTGTAAAAACCAACAAGATCTCATGCCCTATTCAAGATTCTATGTGTGCCAGTTTAAAAATATTATGTACCCCAAGAAAAACCATGTTTTAATCCTGACTCAGTCTTGTGGAGATTTTAATGCTGATTCAATACTGTAGAGCAGTAATTTTTTATTAGGTTTTCTCCACAGAGATGTGACATGTCCAATTGTGGGTGTGACCTTTTGATTACCTGGAAATGTGACTCCATCCATTTCAGGTGGGCCTTGATTAGTTTACTGGAATCCTTTAAAAGAGGAAACATTTTGGAGAGAGTCAGATATGACAGAGCTGACAGAGAGAGAGCCAATAGGAACTTCAGAGCTGACAGAGAGAGAGACTAAAGAATCAACAGAGCCACTAGAACTGACAGAGCAGACAGAAACTTCAGAGCAGAGCTGGCAGGCAGAGAATAGAGACAGTTATTTGGAGATGCTTGGTGCCCAGCAGATGTTGCCATGAGATGTTGAGTAAGCCAGAATGTGTACAGAGCTAAGGGAAGCCAAGATATGAAAGCCAGTCCCAGAGAAGCAAAGTGAGGACCCCCATAGGAACAGAGGCTAAAAGCAACGGAACCCAGGAGCAAGGAGCCAGCAGATGCCAACCTCATGACTTCCCAGCTGACAGAAGTATTCCTGACCCATCAGCCTTATTTGAGTGAAGGTAACCTCTTGTTAATACCTTAATTTGGACATTTTCACTTCTTTAGAACTGTAAACTTGCCCTTTCAAAAGCCATTCCAGTTCTGATATATTGCATTCTGACAGCTTGCAAACGAACACACCATGTAATGATGGTGTTCAAATTAACTGACCATACAAGTTAACTTAGATAATGTACTAACCAAAATATAAATTTTGCATAAAATAAATATCTCTGCCTTTGGTCTTGCACAGAAGTTCAAGTTTTAAAGTATGGACCATATCATCCTTTACCCTGTTTTCTAATTTGCCTTGGTCCTATACAGATCAGTGTCATTCATATCTCCAGTTGAAGTCTGATCACTTTTTCAACTTTTTAACGTTGCTGAATGGGATACTGCTGTCTTTCATGGCTTCAGAGCTTTAACTCTGAGTCTCAGGTGTTACACGAATACCCGAAGTTTCAGGAAACAAACAGGTTATACACAAATAGCTCAGTGTCTCAGAATTTAGAAATAACAGTTACAACTCCAGAGTACATGTGACTTCTATAAGAGCTTACAATCTAGGATTCTTTACAATAGACCCTAACCTCAAAACCCGTGCTCTCCACTTCAGTTCTCCGAGTTTGTATATTATAGTTAGTTCATATGAGTGAGGCATGATAATATTTGTCTTTTTGTTTCTGACATTTTATTCAACATACTGTCCTCAAGTTTCGTTCACCTAGTTGCATGCCTTACAACTTCATTCTTTCTTGCAGCCTCTCAGTAGTACATTGTATGTATAAACCACAGTTCCCCCTTCCTTCCCTCAGTCCTTGTATCCTTAGGCCACCTCCATCCATTATGCATAGTGAACACTGCCACTGTAACACCACTGGGCAAATATCCACTCATGTCTCCACTCTCAGTTCCTCCAGTTGTAGGATCATATGACAACCCCACCCCTGGCCTCCTGTGAAACCACCACACTGCCCTCCAAGGGGCTGCACCTCTCAGTTTCCCTACCGACAGTGAATAGGTACATCTCTTTCTCTATATTTTCTGTGGCACTTATTTCTCTCTGTTCATTTTTAAAGAGTTCTGTTCACACATCATACAATCCAACCTAAGTAAACAGCCATGCCTTCGCCACCCTAATCTACATGAAAACATTTACTTTTCTTCTGCAAAGATCCATACCCCTCCCCCTAACCCTCCCCCCCCCCGCCTTGTTAACATTTAGTTTTGGCATAATGCCTTTGTTACATTCATTTCTTCCCTGCTTCTTGAATGAAATATCACACAAATCTCAGGACTTTTCTGGCACTCAAGTAAAAAGAGTTAACTAGCCTATCAAATAGTCTCAGATAAGTAAGTAATATGTCCAGTTACAATAATAAAACTTTAAGGGTAAAGTTCTTCCCCCATCTTCAGCTTCCCATGGTAAAAGGGGATATGGTTGACTTCTTCTCCTATGTTCCTGTATAAAATTTCTCTCCTAAAGCCCCGTTCTCATCACTGCCACCAACTAAGTTGTCTTACTTCTTCCAAGTTGAAACAGGAAGGGACAAGAAAGTTCTTAACTTGGATATACAGTGATTAAGGGTTGGTCTTGGCAGGTGTTTACAGTTGACACCAGTTACTCTAAGGATTCTTTGGAATCATCTCCATCCTTCCCTAATAAGCAAATGTTAGCAATCTCTCACTTGCACTTATAGTCAATTTGGTTTCTTTTGTGCATCTATTTGTTCACCACTGTATTCATCTCTATGTAGAAAAGTGAGTGTCACTTAATAAGTACCATATAAGTATTGAATTAATTCCTCAAACATGAGCTAGACACCAATACACTGTGACACCTACCATCTTTCTCCAGATCTAAAGATTTTATCAAAGTTCCATTAAACCCCTCTTGCTGGGCATGAGGTGAGGGAAAAGCAACATTCACTAACAGCACAATAACAACCATCTCAAAGTCTTCTAAACTCCAAATTTTTCTGATTAGAAGTGGATGGACAGTTAAGGGTTGCAAAAGTAACCTCTTTTTTTTTTTTTTTTTTTTTTTTGGTGATTACTACCTTGATGTCTTTCACCTCATTGTGGATTGTGGGAGTAGTTGGCATTTTATTTCCTTTGCGCCTCAGCCAAAGCTGAGCTAGAAAGAGTTGAACTTTAACATTGCACATATTTGTTTTATGTGTCATTTCTATTAAATCAGAAGCCCCATGAGGGCAGGGACTGTATCATATTACCCTTTGTTTATTTAGTGTGTTGCAAAACTATATGTGCAATAAAGTTTAAAGATTTTTAGTTAAATCTTTTTTAACAAAAAAAGATTTTTAGTTAAAAACTATGAATAATAGTTGCAATAGCAGTTCCTAATACATTATATAGTACAAAAGATTGAAGAAAAAAATGCTATATTTCTAGTGCTCTTCTAATAAAAATCTTTAAATATGAAAAATTTACAGCAAGATTGTGGAATTGCTTGTACTTTTATGTTACTATGCTAGAAATTCTCTCTTGCCCCTATAGATATACTTCATCTTTTCCAGACTACATCAGCAGCTCCCTTCCCCTCTGACTTCTGATTGGGCTCAGCTAACAGAAGGCACAAGCAGGAGAAGAGAAGGCAACAGGGAAGAGAAAGGTTAGAGTATTAATTACCCACCCCCCACCATGCTGGCAACAGGTTGACAGAGTCACTGCATCATCCTTGCTGTCTCCTTGCCCACATTTCTGATTAAACTCTCTTCAATCACCCCTAATGAGCATGTCATCTGTTTCTTTCTGGGACCTTAACTTATATAATAATATTTTTATTTTTTACAATGTGCAATATATCTTTTTTTATTTTTTATTTTTATTTTTATTTTTTTAAATTAATTAATGGAAAAAAAGAAATTAACCCAACATTTAGAAATCATACCATTCTACATATGCAATCAGTAATTCTTAACATCATCACATAGATGCATGATCATCGTTTCTTAGTACATTTGCATCGGTTTAGAAGAACTAGCAACACAACCGAAAAAGATATAGAATGTTAATATAGAGAAAAAAAATAAAAGTAATAATAGTAAGAACAAAACAAAACAAAACAAAAACCTATAGCTCGGATGCAGCTTCATTCAGTGTTTTAACATGATTACTTTACAATTAGGTATTATTGTGCTGTCCATTTTTGAGTTTTTGTATCTAGTCCTATTGCACAGTCTGTATCCCATCAGCTCCAATTACCCATTATCTTACCCTGTTTCTAACTCCTGCTGAACTCTGTTACCAATGACATATTCCAAGTTTATTCTCGAATGTCGATTCACATCATTGGGACCATACAGTATTTGTCTTTTAGTTTTTGGCTAGACTCACTCAGCATAATGTTCTCTAGGTCCATCCATGTTATTACATGCTTCATAATTTTATCCTGTCTTAAAGCTGCATAATATTCCATTGTATGTATATACCACAGTTTGTTTAGCCACTCGTCTGTTGATGGACATTTTGGCTGTTTCCATCTCTTTGCAATTGTAAATAACGCTGCTATAAACATTGGTGTACAAATGTTCGTTTGAGTTTTTGCCCTTAATTCCTTTGAGTAGATTCCCAGCAATGGTATTGCTGGGTCGTATCGCAATTCTATATTCAGCTTTTTGAGGAACCGCCAAACTGCCTTCCACAGTGGTTGCACCATTTGACATTCCCACCAACAGTGGATAAGTGTGCCTCTTTCTCCGCATCCTCTCCAGCACTTGTCATTTTCTGTTTTGTTGATAATGGCCATTCTGGTGGGTGTGAGATGATATCTCATTGTGGTTTTGATTTGCATTTCTCTAATGGCCAGGGACATTGAGCATCTCTTCATGTGCCTTTTGGCCATTTGTATTTCCTCCTCTGAGAGGTGTCTATTCAAGTCTTTTCCCCATTTTGTAATTGGGTTGGCTGTCTTTTTGTTGTTGAGTTGAACAATCTCTTTATAAATTCTGGATACTAGACCTTTATCTGATATGTCGTTTCCAAATATTGTTTCCCATTGTGTAGGCTGTCTTTCTACTTTCTTGATGAAGTTCTTTGATGCACAAAAGTGTTTAATTTTGAGGAGTTCCCATTTATTTATTGCCTTCTTCAGTGCTCTTGCTTTAGGTTTAAGGTCCATAAAACTGCCTCCAAATGTAAGATTCATAAGATATCTCCCTACATTTTCCTCTAACTGTTTTATGGTCTTAGACCTAATGTATAGATCTTTGATCCATTTTGAGTTAACTTTTGTGTAGGGTGTGAGATATGGGTCTTCTTTCATTCTTTTGCATATGGATATCCAGTTCTGTAGGCACCATTTATTGAAGAGACTGTTCTGTCCCAGGTGAGTTGGCTTGACTGCCTTATCAAAGATCAAATGTCCATAGATGAGAGGGTCTATATCTGAGCACTCTATTCGATTCCATTGGTCGATATATCTATCTTTATGCCAATACCATGCTGTTTTGACCACTGTGGCTTCATAATATGCCTTAAAGTCAGGCAGCGCGAGACCTCCAGTTTCGTTTTTTTTCCTCAAGATGTTTTTAGCAATTCGGGGCACCCTGCCCTTCCAGATAAATTTGCTTATTGGTTTTTCTATTTCTGAAAAATAAGTTGTTGGGATTTTGATTGGTATTGCATTGAATCTGTAAATCAATTTAGGTAGGATTGACATCTTGACTATATTTAGTCTTCCAATCCATGAACACGGTATGCCCTTCCATCTATTTAGGTCTATTTAGCAGTTTTTTGTAGTTTTCTTTATATAGGTTTTTTGTCTCTTTAGTTAAATTTATTCCTAGGTATTTTATTCTTTTAGTTGCAATTGTAAATGGGATTCGTTTCTTGATTTCCCCCTCCGCTTGTTCATTGCTAGTGTATAGAAATGCTACAGATTTTTGAATGTTGATCTTGTAACCTGCTACTTTGCTGTACTCATTTATTACCTCTAGTAGTTTTGTTGTGGATTTTTCCGGGTTTTCGACGTATAGTATCATATCATCTGCAAACAGTGATAGTTTTACTTCTTCCTTTCCAATTTTGATGCCTTGTATTTCTTTTTCTTGTCTAATTGCTCTGGCTAGAACCTCCAACACAATGTTGAATAATAGTGGTGATAGTGGACATCCTTGTCTTGTTCCTGATCTTAGGGGGAAAGTTTTCAATTTTTCCCCATTGAGGATGATATTAGCTGTGGGTTTTTCATATATTCCCTCTATCATTTTAAGGAAGTTCCCTTGTATTCCTATCCTTTGAAGTGTTTTCAACAGGAAAGGATGTTGAATCTTGTCAAATGCCTTCTCTGAATCAATTGAGATGATCATGTGATTTTTCTGCTTTGATTTGTTGATATGGTGTATTACATTAATTGATTTTCTTATGTTGAACTATCCTTGCATACCTGGGATGAATCCTACTTGGTCATGATGTATAATTCTTTTAATGTGTTGTTGGATATGATTTGCTAGAATTTTATTGAGGATTTTTGCATCTATATTCATTAGAGAGATTGGCCTGTAGTTTTCTTTTTTTGTAATATCTTTGCCTGGTTTTGGTATGAGGGTGATGTTGGCTTCATAGAATGAGTTAGGTAGTTTTCCCTCCGCTTCGATTTTTTGGAAGAGTTTGAGGAGAGTTGGTACTAATTCTTTCTGGAATGTTTGATAGAATTCACATGTGAAGCCGTCTGGTCCTGGACTTTTCTTTTTAGGAAGCTTTTGAATGACTAATTCAATTTCTTTACTTGTGATTGGTTTGTTGAGGTCATCTATGTCTTCTTGAGTCAAAGTTGGTATGTCTTCTTGAGTCAAAGTTGGTTGTTCATGTCTTTCCAGGAACCCGTCCATTTCATCTATATTGTTGTATTTATTAGCGTAAAGTTGTTCATAGTATCCTGTTATTACCTCCTTTATTTCTGTGAGGTCAGTAGTTATGTCTCCTCTTCCATTTCTGATCTTATTTATTTGCATCCTCTCTCTTCTTCTTTTTGTCAGTCTTGCTAAGGGCCCATCAATCTTATTGATTTTCTCATAGAACCAACTTCTGGCCTTATTGATTTTCTCTATTGTTTTCATGTTTTCAATTTCATTTATTTCTGCTCTAATCTTTGTTATTTCTTTCCTTTTGCTTGCTTTGGGATTAGTTTGCTGTTCTTTCTCCAGTTCTTCCAAGTGGACAGTTAATTCCTGCATTTTTGCCTTTTCTTCTTTTCTGATATAGGCATTTAGGGCAATAAATTTCCCTCTTAGCACTGCCTTTGCTGCGTCCCATAAGTTTTGATATGTTGTGTTTTCATTTTCATTCGCCTCGAGGCATTCGCTAATTTCTCTTGCAATTTCTTCTTTGACCCACTCGTTGTTTAAGAGTGTGTTGTTGAGCCTTCACGTATTTGTGAATTTTCTGGCACTCTGCCTATTATTGATTTCCAACTTCATTCCTTTATGATCCGAGAAAGTGTTGTGTATGATTTCAATCTTTTTAAATTTGTTAAGACTTGCTTTGTGACCCAGCATATGGTCTATCTTTGAGAATGATCCATGAGCACTTGAGAAAAAGGTGTATCCTGCTGTTGTGGGATGTAATGTCCTGTAAATGTCTGTTAAGTCTAGCTCATTTATAGTAATATTCAGATTCTCTATTTCTTTATTGATCCTCTGTCTAGATGTTCTGTCCATTGATGAGAGTGGTGAATTGAAGTCTCCAACTATTATGGTATATGTGTCTATTTCCCTTTTCAGTGTTTGCAGTGTATTCCTCACATATTTTGGGGCATTCTGGTTCGGTGCGTAAATATTTATGATTGTTATGTCTTCTTGTTTAATTGTTCCTTTTATTAGTATATAGTGTCCTTCTTTGTCTCTTTTAACTGTTTTACATTTGAAGTCTAATTTGTTGGATATTAGTATAGCCACTCTTGCTCTTTTCTGGCTGTTATTTGCATGAAATATCTTTTCCCAACCTTTCACTTTCAACCTATGTTTATCTTTGGGTCTAAGATGTGTTTCGTGTAGACAGCATATAGAAGGATCCAGTTTTTTAATCCATTCTGCCAATCAATGTCTTTTGATTGGGGAATTCAGTCCATTAACATTTAGTGTTATTACTGTTTGGATAATATTTTCCTCTAACATTTTGCCTTTTGTATTATATATATCATATCTGATTTTCCTTCTTTCTACACTCTTCTCCATACCTCTCTCTTCTGTCTTTTTGTATCTGACTCTAGTGCTCCCTTCAGTATTTCTTGCAGAGCTGGTCTCTTGGTCACAAATTCTCTCAGTGACTTTTTGTCTGAGAATGTTTTAATTTCTCCCTCATTTTTGAAGGATAATTTTGCTGGATATAGGAGTCTTGGTTGGCAGTTTTTCTCTTTCAGTAATTTAAATATATCATCCCACTGTCTTCTAGCTTCCATGGTTTCTGCTGAGAAATCTACACATAGTCTTATTGGGTTTCCCTTGTATGTGATGGATTGTTTTTCTCTTGCTGCTTTCAAGATCCTCTCTTTCTCTTTGACCTCTGACATTCTAACTAGTAAGTGTCTTGGAGAATGCCTATTGGGGTCTAATCTCTTTGGGGTGCGCTGCATTTCTTGGATCTGTAATTTTTGGTCCTTCATAAGAGTTGGGAAATTTTCAGTGATAATTTCTTCATTAGTTTTTCTCCTCCTTTTCCCTTCTCTTCTCCTTCTGGGACATCCACAACACGTGTATTTGTGCAGTTCATATTGTCCTTGAGTTCCCTGATACCCTGTTCAAATTTTTCCATTCTTTTCCCTATAGTTTCTGTTTCTTTTTGGAATTCACATGTTCCATCCTCCAAATCACTAATTCTATCTTCTGTCTCTTTAAATCTATCATTGTAGGTATCCATTGTTTTTTCCATCTTTTCTACTTTATCCTTCACTTCCATAAGTTCTGTGATTTGTTTTTTCAGTTTTTCTATTTCTTCTTTATGTTCAGCCCATGTCTTCTTCATGTCCTCCCTCAATTTATCGATTTCATTTTTGAAGAGGTTTTCCATTTCTGTTCGTATATTCAGCATTAGTTGTCTCAGCTCTTGTATCTCATTTGAACTATTGGTTTGTTCCTTTGACTGGGCCATATTCTCAATCTTCTGAGCGTGATCCGTTATCTTCTGCTGCTGGCGTCTGGGCATTTAGTCAAATTTCCCTGGGTGTCGGACCCAACAAGGTTGTAAGATTTTTCTGTGAAATCTCTGGGTTCTGTTTTTCTTATCCTGCCCAGTAGGTGGTGCTCGTGGCACACGTTTGTCTCACGTGTTTGGAAGGGATCCCCCCGGTCACCGATCTTCGCGGCCTGGGGATTTCCGATCCAATTCTCTCCGTTGGTTCGGGGGGCCGCGCGTGGTGGGGGCGTCAGCCGCTGCGGCTTGAGGGGACCCTGTGGCTGGTCGCAAGCCGCAGCGGGCCTGGGGAATTCGCCACCGGACCAGGAAGTCGCCCGCGGCGGAGGGGCGTTGGTCACTGGCCGCCACGGCCTGGGGAATTCCCCACCGGACCAGGTAGCCACCTGTGGTGGAGGGCCACTGCGGCTTGGGTAGCCCTCTGATCCGAGACTCGTAGCTGGACCAGGAGACCGCCCGCAAAAGAGGGGCACCGGCCGCCTCGGCTTGGGAAACTTGCCTCTCCGAGACTCTCAGCTGGCCGGGGAAGGAGGGAGGGAGGAGCTCCGGCCGCCACAGCTGCCACTGCTCGGGAAATCGCGCGCCGCTCGGGGATGTCACCGCAGCCGAGTCTCACAGTCAGACTAGCCAGTCCAGACTGGGGTACACTGTGTGTCCATTCCCTGCCGTGGCCCTGGGAGCTGTTCTGCACTGTTTCAGTTCACCTAGTAGTTGCTTTGGAGGAGGAACTAAGACGCACGTTCCTTACTAAGCCGCCATCTTGGCCCCGCCCTCCATCTTTTTTTTTTATTTTGATGTGAGAAAAACCTGTTCCTTCAAGTTGAGTTTGTTACACTTCTAAGAACATAAATATAGATAGGTCTGAAACAGCTGCAAATGGAACCCAAGTTTATGAAATACGCACTTCCCTGTTTTCTACCTGGTGTAATGCGTAGGAAAAATCAACCTACAGTTGATTTGATAATATTTTTTATTATAAAAGAAATACATATTTATTTTACATTTTGTTAAAAGCAGATAATATGAAAAATAATCCTCCTTAATTCACTAGATAGAGAAAAATCACTTTTAAAATTTTGGTAATTTTTTTTCTCCAAAAATATCTAAAGAAGGGAAGAAAATTACCTTGAGAGTATATTTCCTAGTATGTATAGTATGCATATACATATTATATATATATATAGATTTTATATCTATATAAAATATGTATATGCATACTATATATATATATATATAATGAACATTACTCTGTCTATAAAAATATTTAATTTCTTTGGATCACAATGGAAATTTAACCCTGAGCTCCACATGATGAGAAATTCTATCTCAGTTATTTTTGGGCTTTTCATCACCACATAACTTTAATTGTTATAGAAGTATCCAGAAGTACCAAAAGTTGTTTGGTCATCTGCTCACTTTGATTTACTATGGAGATTCCCTTTTGTACCATCTTCCTTTCAGATTTCATGACTCTGATATTCTTTTATCAACCTTGGAACCCATGAATCTTGAGTGATACTGGGAGCCCCTGCATCAGGATGCACCTCCCTAGGCATCCCATATAACTTTCTACCTTGAAGTTTTGTCATATCCTGCATTCTGTCACAGAGCAAAATGCGAGTCCTAGCTGTTCACACAATCTATAATTTCAGACACCTAAATCATGAGAAATCTCTTTTCCACCTCACTTTGAAATGCATTATTTCCTTTTTTCCCCTTTCTCATTTCAAAAGATGGGAACAGAGGAGTTGGGGCAAGATAGTGGCATAGGGAAGTGTGTAATTTAGTTAGTCCTCTAGGGCAGTTAGTAAATAGCCAGAAACTGTCTAGAACAACTGTTTGGGGGACTTCCATGACCAGACAGACATTGTACACCAGTCTGGTATAGGTGGAAGGGCCAAGATCACCATGCAGAACTGTAAGTCTACCAAACTGTGGAGGCTTATCCCTCGCCCGCTGGCATGGCAGGCTGTTTTGGAGACACTTCCCCCTGGTGAAAAGAAGCAGCCTCTATTAGGAGTAAAGGCAAGGAGAGTTCAAATAAACTCCAATTGCAGACTTAACTAACACATTCAGACTGCTGAATATAAGCTCTGAGCACAGATAAACTAGAGCAAGCATGAAAGCAACCCTGAGGTCTCTTCTGGCAGAGAGAAGGCAGGGCTGATAGGGGAAATGAACAAACAAAAAACCCCAGAAGCTTTGGGGTTGGCTGAGCTCAGAATACTGGAAAGGACTGTGCCCCAAGAAAGGGGCACATAGAGCTGGGTACCAGTCTGGCTCTTGATTGGTGAACCCAGGGGACTGGGACTGGTTCAGAAAAGGATTTTTTTTTTCACTTTTGTAGCAGTCATTAAAGAATGTCTCAGGCATTTTTCAATTGTCAGCACTGACCCAGGCAAGAACAGAGTTAAGTATGTTTGAGATAAAGTAACTGTCAGATGAAGGAGATGATTCCTTAAAGGGCAAATCTTCCCCTCCCCCCCAAAATGGGAGGCAGGGCTCAGCAAAAGTAGCAACTCTCTTTCAGAGAATTCAGACCCCAGGGACTTGAAAACAGAAACAGCTTAAACCCACCTTCTACCTCAGCCTCTGTCTCAAGTACATCTCTGGCAGGGACAGGATCTGCTGAGAATTAAAGGTACTGTACCACTTTACACTGGTGGCAAGCTGCAAGCTGAAAAACATGTTATTCTGGGCAGGATAAGAAAAGCACAGAGGGGAGCGATGCCACCGCAGGTCAGTCAGCAGCTGGAGAGGGAAGATGGACGCTGGTCTGCACCCACAGGAATGGATTAAAAGGACATGGCCTGACTTCCGGGTCAAGATGGCGGCTTAACAACGTGCGCATTTTAGTTCGTCCTCCAGAACAACTACTAAATAACCAGAAACAGTACAGAACAGATCCTGGGGCCATGTCAGTGACCAGACACACAGCGTACCCCAGTCTGGACCAGCTGGACCAGCTGCAAGCATCCCCCAGAACCGTGAGTTCCCAAAGCTGTGGCAGCCAGCACCCCTCCCCCACAGGCCACTTCCCAGAGGGGAAAGGAAAGGACTTTACCAGCAACACGGGTTGAGCACAATCAAACGCCAATTGTGGAATTAATTAACAAATTCTGACTACTAAAAATAGGCCCCCAGCTTAGGTGAACCTGATCAAAGTGGAGGTTGCTCATTTTTGCCCCAGTGCCAAGGGGGCAGGGCTGACAGAAAAAGGAGAAAAAAAAAGAAGGAAGCAGAGGTTTTTGTGGCTGTGTATCTACAAAGGCTTGACTGCCTCTGGATACAGTGGCAGGACTTCTCAGTCTGCAGCTGCCCCAGGCATAGGCAGAAGTGAGCTCTTTTGGGGGCTTATCTGGAGCTTGTGCCTTCCCCAGGGGAAGGGTGTAGCCCAACTTAGGTGGAATCCCTCCCTCAAGGAATTCAGACACCAGGGCTTGGTAATTTGAAGCCACTAAAGCCAGCCTACAACCTCTCCTCTGTCTCCACCACACCCCCAGCAGGGAGAGTCTGCCAAAATTAAGGTACCACATCATCTTATGCTGGTGGGACCTGCAGTCAGACAAGCGCCACATACTGGGCAGGATAAGAAAAACAGAGTCCAGAGACTTCACAGGAAAGTCTTTCAACCTGCTGGGTCTCACCCTCAGGGAAAACCGACACAGGCAACTCTTTCCTCCTTATAGGAGGCCAGTTTGGTCTGGGAAAATCTGGCTGGGGTCAATAATATCTAAGTAGACCCTCCTAAGTGTGTGTGTGTGTGTGGGAGGCACCAGACAAACAGGGCAAGAAACAAGAAAACAAGAACTGAAAAATTCTCCTCTGTTAAATAAAACTTAAGCTAAAGGTCCAGATAAAGCTGAACGGAATGTCAAAGAACAGACAGACAACAAATTCATCCAGCAAGAAAACCCTAGATAAAAGAAGTGAAAGCAATCTCCAGAATAAACTAATTAAGGTAATTAAATGCCTAGACGCCAGCAAAAAATAACAAATCACACTAGGAAAATTGAAGATATGGCCCAGTCAAAGGTACAAACCAACAATTCAAATGACATACAGGAGCTGAAACAATTAATTTAGAATGTATGAATAGACATGGAAAACCTCATCAAAAAGCAAATCAATGAACTGAGGGAGGATTTAAAGAAGGCAAGGAAAGAACAAAAAGAAGAAACTGAAAGTCTGAAAAAACAAATCACAGAACTTACGGGAATGAAAGACACAGTAGAAGAGATGAAAAAAACAATGGAAACCTACAATGGTAGATTTCGAGTGACAGAACATAGGATTTCTGAACTGGAGGATGGAACATCTGAAATCCGACAAGAAACAGAAACTATAGGGGAAAAAATGAAAAAATATGAGCAGGGACTCAGGGAATTGAAAGACAATATGAAGCACAAGAATATACGTGTTGTGGGTATTCCAGAAGGAAAAGAGAAGGAAAAGGAGGAGAAAAACTAATGGAGGAAATAATCACTGAAAATTTCCCAACTCTTATGAAAGACTTAAAATTACAGATCTAAGAAGTGCAGCGTACCCCAAAGGGAATAGATCCAAATAGACATACTCCAAGACATTTAATAATCAGAATGTCAGACGTCAAAGAGAAAGAGAGGATCTTGAAAGCAGCAAGAGAAAAGCAAGCCATCACATACAAGGGAAG
This sequence comes from Tamandua tetradactyla, assembly GCF_023851605.1. Taxonomy (NCBI): domain Eukaryota; kingdom Metazoa; phylum Chordata; class Mammalia; order Pilosa; family Myrmecophagidae; genus Tamandua; species Tamandua tetradactyla. The sequence goes on from NC_135334.1 coordinate 89,935,801, forward strand.
CCCAATAAGACTATGCACAGATCTCTCAGCAGAAACCATGGGGGTGAGAAGACAGTGGGATAATATATTTAAATTATTAAAAGAGAAAAACTGCCAACCAAGAATTCTATATCCAGCAAAATTCTCCTTCAAAAATGAGGGAGAAATTAAAACATTTTCAGACAAAAAATCACTGAGAGAATTTGTGACCAAGAGACCAGCTCTGCAAGAAATACTAAAGGGAACACGAGACAGATGCGAAGACAGAAGAGAGAGCTGTGGAGAAGAGTGTAGAAAGGAAGACTATGAGTAAAGGTAAAAAGAAGGAAAATTAGATATGACATATAAAATCCATAAGGCAAAATAGTAGAAGAAAGTACTACCCATGCAGTAATAACACTGAATGTTAATGAATTAAACTCTCCAATCAAAAGACATAGTCTGGCAGAATGGATTAAAAAACAGGACCCATCTATATACTGTCTCTACTCAAAGGACATGAGGCCAAGGATACAAACGGACATTTACACACCAATGTTTATAGCAGCATTATTAACAATTACCAAGAAATGGAAACAGCCAAAATGTCAATCAATAGACAGTTGGCTAAACAAACTGTGACATTTACATAAGATGGAATATTATGCAGCTTTAAGACAGAATAAAGTTATGAAGTATGTAACAACATGAATGGAACTTAAGGACATTATGCTGAGTGTGATTAGCCAGAAACAAAAGGACAAACACTGTATGGTCTCACTGATATTAACTGACATTAGTGAATAAACTTGGACTATTTCCTTGGTAACAGAGACCATCAGGAGATAGAAATAGGGTAAATATTGGGTAATCGGAGCTGAAGGGATACAGATTGTGCAACAGGACTGAATATAAAAACTCAGAAATGGACAGCACAATATTACCTAACTGTAATGTAATTATGTTAAAACACTGAATGAAGCTGCATGTGAGAATGATAGAGGGAGGAGGGCTGGGGCATAAATGAAATCACAAAGAAAGATAGACAATAAAGATTGAGATGGTGTAATCTAGAAATGCCTAGAGTGTATAATGATAGTGACTAAATGTACAAATTTAAAAAATGTTTTTGCATGAGGAAGAACAAAAGAATGTCATTACTGCCTTGTGCTAAAAATAGATGTACTTAATATTTTAAAATTTCAACTAATGTGTGAGTCTAAAGCAAAAAAATGTTTATTTGGTACAAATCTATACTTTGACTAGTGCATCTCCTAATATAACTTATGTAGATAGTTGATTGAATACCTTAAGTACATTGAACTTTGTATAGGACATGAGATTTTGTTGGTTTGTCCAGGTGATGTCCTGATGAATCCCAGAGTGATTTGATCAGTGAGTGGAAAAGTATTTGCAAAGTCCCCTTCGGGGAATGGTGAGAACAGGGGAAAACTCAACTTCCCCAAGTTGAATTCTTGATATTCTCACAAGCAGTGTGGACAACCAAAGCTATAGGCTGAGCCCCCAGTCTTGGGGGTTGTTCATATGAAACTTAACCCCACAGGGGATAGGTCAAGCCTACTTAAAATTAAGCCTAAGAGTCACCCCCAAGAGAACCTCTTTTCTTGCTCAGATGTGGCCTCTCTCTCCAGCCAACACAGCAAGCACACTCACCACCCTCCCCATGTCTAGATGGGACATGACTACCAGGGGTGTGGATCTTCCTGGCAGCGTGGGGCAGAAATCCCAGAATGAGCTAAGATTCAGCATCGAGGGATTGAGAAAAACTCTAGAATGAGCTGAGACCCAGCATCAAGGGATTGAGGAAACCTTCTCAACCAAAAGGGGAAAGAGTGAAATGAGACAAAGTGTCAATGGCTGAGAGATTCCAAACAGAGTCGAGAGGTTATCTTGGAGGTTATTCTTATGCATTAAGTAGATATCACCTTGTTATCCAAGATGTAATGGAGAGGCTGGAGGGAACTGCCTGAAAATGTAGAGCTGTGTTCCAGTAGCCATGTTTCTTGATGATGACTGTATAATGATAAAGCTTTCACAATATGACTGTGTGATTGTGAAAACCTTGTGTCTGATGCTCCTTTTATCTACCTTGTCAACAGATGAGAGGAACATATGGAATAAAAATAAATAATAGGGGAAAAATGTTAAAATAGATTTAGTTTGAAATGCTAGTGATTAATGAAAGGGATTAGTAAGGGGTATGGCCTGTAAAAATTTTTTTCTGTGTCTATATTTTTCTGTTGTCTTTTTATTTCTTTTTCTGAATTGATGCTAATGTTCTGGGAAATGATCATGATGATGAATATGCAACTATGTGATAATATTGTGAATTTCTGAGTGTATGTGTTGGGAATGTTTGTGTTTCTTGTAATTTTTTTAATTAATAAAAAATTTCAAAAAAAAAGAAAGAAATGCACAGAGTCTAAAGACCACATAGAAACATCAGACAACCTGCTGGATCTCATCCTCAGGGAAACTTGATACTGAGGATGTCTTGTCTGGTAAAATCTCATTGGCATTGATCATAACTGAGGAGACCCTCCTCAATAAAGGCTCCATATAGGAGGGCAAGAACAAGAAAAACAAGAGCTAAAAAATTCTGATACACAGAATGCTTAGACAACAGCAACAAATCATGAGCCATACTAGGAAGCATGAAGATATGGCCCAGTCAAAGGTACAACCTAATACTTCAGGCAAGATACAGGAGTTGAAACAACAAATTAAGGATGTCAAACAAATATTCTAAATCAAATCAGTGAGATGAAAGAAGATATGGCAAAAGAGATGAAGGGTATAAAGAAGAAATTGGGTAACCAAAAACGACTTGAAAGCTTGAAAAAACAAATGGCAGAAATTAAGGGAATGAAGGACACAATAGAAGAGATCAAAACATAATGGAGACTTACAACAACAGATTTGAAGAGACAGAAGAAAGGATTAGTGAACTAGAGGACATGACATCTGAAATCCTACCACAAAAGAACAGAATGGAAAAGAATGGAAAAAATATGAGCAGGATCTCAGGGAATTGAATGACAGCATGAAGCATATGAATATATGTGCTAGGGGTGTCCCAAAAGGAGAAGAGAAGGGAAAAGGGGCAGAAAGAATAATGGAGGATATAATTACTGAAAATTTCCCAACTCTTATGAAAGACATAAAATTACAGATCCAAGACACACAGCATACCCTAAACAGAATAGATCTAAATAGACCTACTCCAACACACTTACCAATCAGATTGTTAAATGTCAAAGACAAAAGGAAAATTCTGAAAGCAGCAAGAGAAAGGTGATCCGTCATACACAGGGGAAGCTTGATAAGACTGTTAGCTGATTTCTCAGCAGAAACCATGGTGGTGAGAAGGAAGTAGTATGGTATATTTAAGATTATGTAAGAGAAAACTGCCAACCAAGAATTCTATATCTAGCAAAACTGTCCTTCAAAAATATAGGAGAGTTTAAAATATTTTCAGAAAAATAGACATTGAGAGAGTTTGTGAAAAAAAAGACCTGCTGTACAAGAAATACTAAAGGGAGCACTATAAGCAAATATGAAAAGACAGGAAAGAGGTTTGGAGAAGAGTGTAGAAATGAAGATTATCATTAAGGGTGAAAAAGGAGAGAGTAAAGAATAAGGTATGACATATAAAATCCAAAAGATGAAGTGATAGAAGTAAGTACTGCCTTTACAGTAATAACATTAAATGTTAATGGATTAAATTCCCAAATAAAAGGGAAGAGACTGCCAACATGGATTAAAAAAACAGAACCCATCTATGTACTGTTTACAAGAGACTCACTTTAGACTCAAGGACAAAAATAGGGTAGACATTACAACACAGTGAAAATGGGATAGTATATGGAAAAAACACAATCAATGCAAACTAAGATCTATAGTTAACAGTAACATTGTAATATGCTTTATTAATTGTAACAGAAGCAATATAGCAAAGCTAATTGTCAATAAGAAGAGAATATAAGAAAAGGGTATGGGATTATTGTTGTTATTTCTCCTTTTTATTTTTCATTTCTTCCTCTTTCTTTGTGGAAGAAATGGAAATGTTCTCATATAGATTGTCATGGTAAATATATGTATATAAATATAACTGTGATTATACTAGTAGCAATTGATTATTTACTCAGGATGGATTGTATAGTGTGTGAATAAAACTGTTTAAAGAATAAGCACAAAAATACAAGTGCTGGAGACAATGTGAAGAGAGTGAGGTAACTATTCACTATAAGTAGATGTGCCAGTTTGAAAGGATTATGTAATTTAGAAAAGCCATTTAGTAATCCTGATCCATCTTATGAAGGCAGCTATTTCTTTTAATCACTGTTCAGTATTGTAGGTTGGAAATTTGATTATATTACCTCCAGAGAGATGTGACACAATTCTGGGTATTAACCTTTGATTAGAGGGTAATGTGACTCCACCTATTCCAGATCTTGATCTGTTTACTGGAATCCTTTAAAAGAAGAAACATTATGGAAAAGCTCTAGATCCATGAGAACCACAAGAACCATGAGAGTCCATGCAGCCAGAGGCCTTTGGAAACAAAGAAAGAAAAACATCCCTAGAGGAGCTTCATGAAATAAGAAGCCTGGAAAGAAAACTAGCAGATGCTGCCATGTTTGCCATGGGCCTTTCCAGTTGAAAGAGAAGTCCTGAGATTCATCAACCTTTCTTGACTGAAGGTAACCTCTTATTGGTGCCTTAATTTGGACATTTTTATAGACTTGCTTTAATTTAGACATTTTCACGGCCTTAGAACTGTAAACTTGAAATTTAATGCATTTCCTCTTTAAAAGCTGCTTTGTTTCTGGTATATCGCATTTCAGCAGCTAGCAAACTAGAGCAGATTTTGGTACCAGAGAAGTGGGATGCTGTTGCGGTTTACAAAACCAAACATGTTGGAACAGCTTTTTAAATGGATAAGGAGAAGATTCTGGAAGAGTTGTGAGGAACTTAATAGAGAAGGCCTAAAATGCTTTGAAGAGACCATTGGTAGAAATGTGGACTCTAAAGATACCTTTGGCCAGGTTCTAGACAGAAATGAGGCATGGTTATTGCAAACTGGAAGGAAGGCGATCCTTGTTTTAAATGGCAGATAATCTGGCAAAATTGACTGTGGTTTTGCCTGGAAGACAAAATTTAAAAGCCATGAACTTGGATGTTTAGCAGAAGAGATTTACAAATTAAATATGGAAATTAAAACCTGGTTTCTCCTTGCAGCTTACAGTGGAAGGCAACAGGAAAGAAATAAGCTGAGAACTGAATTCTTGGATACAAAGAAACCAGAAACTGAAGTTCTGGAAAATTCTGGGCTTCCAAAATAAAAGTGCCCCATGTGAGGACTTAACAAAATGTGAAACCAGTTAGCCATTTCAGAAAAAGTGAGGATTGGAGATGGAGTTATCCTTCTGTCTGATGAGCATGATTCTTGCTTACTACATAGAAAGCCAACCAGAGTGCTGTGGGATCTGTATAAACACAACCACTGCCAATCTGGACTAAAAGTCTTAAAAAAGGAACAAAGTGAAGGTAAAATAACTTCAGAGGCAGAACTAGGAAATCTGAAGTCTGAAGTCAAGAAACCTCAGGCCCAGAGAGTGGACCAACCCAAGCACTTGGAGAGGGTGAGTTTGCCCCGATGGCAGAGGCTGGGCCTTTCATCTCCTTGCAGTGGAAGAGTTGGCTCGCTACAGGTCTCGGAGTGGGTGGAGAATACTCCTTGGGGGTTGGGGAGAGCCTGGTTGCCACCACACAGAGGCATTGACCGTGTGCTCCAGAGATGGCAGAGAGCCCGGATGTGGCCCCAATGGTGGAGCTGAGAAAAAGAAGGTCTCTCCAATGTCCCTCCAAGGTTGCATTCAGAGACAGGCAGGCACTGCATAGGCCCTTAGAAAGAGTGCAACTGCCACTTTCTAAAGCCCCAAAGATAAATCACTCTCAGACTTTGAAATCTAATGGCGTTTGCCCTGCAGGTTTTTGAAACTGTTTGGATCCAGTGACCTCTGTGTTCCTTACAATTTCTCCCTATGGGAATGGTGGTATTTATCCTATGACTGCCCCTCCTTTTTATGTTGGCAGCAAAATAACTTGTTCTGAGTGTTACAGGTGCAGAGCCAGTGGAGAATTTTGTGTTAGGACAGACCGTGCTTATAGCTGACTTTGATGAGATTTTGTACTAGTTTTAACCTTGTATTGTATTTGTATTGTTACTGAAATAGTTTAAGGCTTTTGTGATATTGTGTTGGAGCAAATGTATTTTGTATATAGGAAAAACATGTTTTCTTTTTAGGGTCCAGAGGGTGGAATGTGCCAGTTGGAAAGAATTATGAACCCTAGAAAAACCATGTTTTAATCCTGATCCATTTTGTGAAGGCAGCTGTTTCTTTTAATCCCTATTTAGTACTGTAGGTCAGAAACTTGACTAGATTATCTCCACAGAGATAACACACTCAATTAATTGATACACTCAATCTGGGCATTAATCTTTGATTAGAGGGAGATGTGACTCCACCCATTCCAGGTGAATCTTGATTCGTTTACTGGAATCCTTTAAAAGAGGAAACATTTTGGAAAAAGCTCAAGAGCCATGAGATCCTTGAGAGTCATGAGAACCATGAGAGCCCATGCAGCCAGAGACCTTTGGAGATGAAGAAGGAAAATACCCCTGGAGTAGCTTCATGAAACAAGAAGCCTGAAGAGAAAGCTAGCAGACATCACCATGTCTGCCATGTACCTTTCCAGTTGAGAGAGAAACCCTGAACTTTATTGGCCTTTCTTGAGTGAAGGTAACCTCTTGTTGGTGCCTTAATTTGGGCATTTTTTAATTTAGACATTTTCATGGCCTTAGAACTGTAAACTTGCAACTTAATAAATTCCCCTTTTAAAAGCCATTCTTTTTCTGGTATATCACATTCCAGCAGCTAGCAAACTAGAACAACAGGAAAGTAGAATGGTACAGCACCTTTGGAGGGCAGTGTGGTGACTCCACAGGAGGCTAAGTATAAGGTTCCCATATGATCATACAACCCTGTTATTATGTATCTATTTGGAAGAATTGAAGAAAAGGGACACAAAAGGACATTTGCACACTGGTGTTAATCACAGCAGTATTCACAACTTGTGATGGATAGCTGTGGCTTAAGGGTATAGCTACCGGTGAATGGAAGGAGGAACTATGGTGTATACGTAAATGGAATATTGAGCAGCTACAAGAAGGAATGAAGTTGTGAGACTTCATCCTTGAGGATATTATGTTGAGGAAAATAAACCAGAAGCAAAAAGACAAATATTTTAAGTCATCACTAATATGAACTAACTATAATTTGTAAACTCTGAGAATTGAATTCGAGAGCATAGGTTATCAGAGAATCAACATGGACAGAGCTCATGCAATAAATGACTAAAGAGTACAGAATATTCAATAATGCTTATTGCAAAGGTTCTTGATTGTAAACTTTTATAGCAGTCACATCTATTCTGGAGTTTTAACTGTTATTTATAAATTCTGAGATGCTGAGCTCTTTGTGTATAACCTGGTCTTCCCTTCAAACTTCAGGTATCTGTGTGATACTTGAGACACAGAGCCAGAGCTCTGCAGGTATGAAAATCAGTATTATCCCATACAGCAACTGCTAAAGAGCTGAAAAACAGATCAGACTTCAATTATGATTGAAGATATGGATGAAGATATGAATGAAGCTGATCTGGTTAGGATTAAGGTAAATCAAAATACAGGTAAAGTATAATATTGATCATATTTTAAAACTTCAACTTCTGCCAGAGACCAAAGGAAGAAATGTTTATTTGGTACAAAGTTTATATTTTCTGTAACACATTATCCAATCTAACCTGTACGGACAGTTTATTCCAATAACATAATTACATGGAACCTCAAGTAGGGAGTGAGATCTTGTTATTTTGCACAGGTTAATGTAATACCCTGATATATCCCAGAGGTATTTGGGCAGAAAAATGTAAAAATATTTGTAAAGCCCCCTTGAGGGACTGGAGAAAAATATGAAGCTATTAAACTTCCCCACTTGGGGAATTCCTGATGTTCTCACAAGCATTAGGGACTCCTAATGTAATAAGCCAAGCCCTCTATCTTGGGACTTGTACTTGTGAAAGTTACTCCTGCAAAGAAGAAGCTAAGCATACTTATAATTGTGCCTGAGAGCCACCCTTGAGAGCCTCTTTTGTCATTCAGATGTGGCCTCTCTCTCAAAGCCAACTCTGCACATAAACTCACTATCCTAGCCCTTACATGAGACTTGATTCCCAGGGGTGATTGAGAAAGTCCTCTTGACCAAAAGGGAGAAAAGAAATGAAACAAAAGACTTCAGAGTCAAAAAGTCATTCTGGAGGTTATTCTTATGTATTATATGGACATTTTTTTTTAAGTTTCTAGTGTATTAGAATAGCAAGAAGGAAATACCTGAAACTTTTTAATGGTAATTCAGTAGCCTTGATTCTTGATGATTGTATAACTATATAGCTTCTGCAGTATGACTGTGTGACTATGAAAACCTTGTGTTCTAGTTTGCTAGCTGCCAGAATGTACCACACCAGAAATGGATTGGCTTTTAATAAAAGGGGATATATTTTGTTAGTTCTTCAGAGGAAAGGCAGCTAACTTTCCAGTGAGGCTCTTTCTTACCTGGAAGGCACAGGATGGTCTCTGCTGGTCTTCTCTCCAGGCCCCTGGGTTCCAACAACTTTCCCCAGGGTGAGTTCTTTCTGTATCTCCGAAGGCCTGGGCTGAGCTGCAAGTGCTGAGATGAGGAATGCCGAGCTCTCTCATTTAAGCACCAGCCAATTAAGTCAAACGTCACTCATTGCAGTAGACACGCCTCCTAGCTGACTGCAGATGTAATTAGCAACAGATGAGGTTCACGTACCATTGGCTCATGTCCTCAGCGACAAAACTAGGTATGCTCACCTGGCCAAGTTGACAACTGAATCTAACTAAAAACACACCTTGTGACTGTCACTCCTTTTATCTAGCATATAGGCAGGTGAGGACAAAAATTAAGACAAAAATAAGTAATTAAGTAATAGGAATAAAGGGTATGGATGTTTTGGCTGTTCTTTTTTCTTTTTTTGGAATAATGAAAACTTCTAAAATTGATTGTGGTGATGAATGCATAACTATATGATGATACTGTGAGCCATTGGATGATTATGTGGTATGTAAATATATCTCAATAAAACTGCGTAATAAAAAAAGACAAGAAGAACTTCTGTTGTCTTTAGGAGGATTTTGGCTTTTGCATTATAAAAATTCCTGAGGTCTGGATATCTCTTTGAATGGGAGTGAGGGGTGAACAGATAGAATAAATATCTCAACAAAATAAAATGCCACTAATATTTTGTATCAAATTTTATATGCTACTTCAAAATCTGCTTTGTATTTTACCATTAGATCACAAACATTTCTTCATGTTACATGCATTTAAACATTTGCATATTTGTAAGTTATTCCATCATATAAATGTATTATGATTTATTTAACCAGTATTTGATTGCCTTTATGTAGCTCATACTAAAGCTATTCTTCTTTGCACTTAACCCTACTTTCATTGTTGGTGTAATTATTATTATTATTATTATTATTACTAGTAATTCAGAAGCTAAAGTTATCTTCTGGTTATAGCTAGAGCCTGGTACAGAGCAAGTTGAAATTAATAGACAATTTGGAAGAGTAATAATTTAGGGTTCTACCTAATTATATGATATAATTTCTCTTCCTCAATGTAGGTGGCTAACAGAGGCGCCTGTACAAAAGCCGTTGGCCTACTTAAGAGTTGTTTAGAATTTTTTTTCCCAGAAATTAAACAATTATTATAGAATATTATCTAGATAGTTGAGTAACACAATGAATATTACATGTCCATGGGAAATTTTCAACTTAGCTCTTATGGGAATTCATTTTTATTTAATTCTTTAAAAATCCTGAACTAACTAACAATGGGTTTTCTGGTCTATTCTTCTTACAAATACTCTTTATTGATCAATTTTTCAACTACTGATTAAGAATCAGAGTGTAACCTGAGCTAAAACCCAAACCATATGTAAAGGAGCTGGAAACCATTGAAACCCCAAGAGACCAAACATCTCTTTTATTGGTCCACAAGTGGGACTTTGCTATAAAAGCCATGTTGAAAAAAAGTAGAGCCAACCACCTTCAACTCACAGTGCAACAATGTATGCATAGAAGGTAATGCTTAAGAGGACAGGTTTTGAAGTCTCATTCATTCAGCAAATATTTATTGATCCCTTATTATATGCCAAACATTGTTACTAAGATGCTGAGAACACCTCAGTAAACAAAATAGACAAAAATTCCTGAGGGGAAGAGTGGTAGAGGGTGAAATCAGAGAGGAAATGGGAGGAGACTTGCAGGTAGTTTAGGGTCATACAGCCATAAAAAGGCCTTTGACTTCCACTGAGATGGAAAGTTACTGGAGATTTTTTTTTTTAATTGTAAAGCATGATATATATATATATATATATATATATATATATATATATATATATAAAGCAATAAATTTCCAAGTACATTTTAACAAGTAGTTATAGAACTGATTTCAAAATTTGGTATGTGTTACAGTTCCACAATTTCAGGTGTTTCCTTCTAGCTGCTCCAAGACACTGAAGACTAAAAAGAAATATCAATATGATTCAACAGTCATACTCATTTGTTAAATCCTATCTTCTCTGTTATAACTCCTCCTTCTCCTTTGATCCTTCTCCCAATCTTTAGGGATATCTGGGTTATGCCCATCCTAACTTTTTTCATGTTGAAAATGGGTATCTGACAATAAGGGATAGGAGCATGGAACTAGCTGATGTTCTTGGAGATACTGGCACGTCTGGGTTTTCAAGACTTATCTGGCCTATAAATCATCTGAAGGTTTGAGGTTTCTACAGAGTAAACTTCTGGCGGGTAACAAGCTACTTCCTATTACTAGGCCTTGAAGATGTTTCCCTATATGGTCTGCTAGGTGTTTTATAGTACTGGCTCTTACATTTAGATCTTTGATCCACTTTGAGTTAATTTTTGTATAGGGTGTAAGGTTGGGGTCCTCTTTCATTCTTTTGGCTATTGATATCCAGTTCTCTCATGCCCATTTATTGAAAAGACTAATCTGTCTCAGTTCAGTGAATTTGGGGGCCTTGGTGAAGAGCAATTGACCATAAATTTGGTAGTCTATTTCCACACTCTCATTTGATTCCTTTGGTCAATACTTCTATCTCTGTGCCTGTACCATGCTGTTTTGATTACTGTGGCTTTATAAATAAGCTTTAAATTTAGAAAGTGTTAGTTCTTTCACTTCATTCTTCCTTTTTAAGGATACTTTCAGCTATTCAAGATCTTTCCCTTCCAAATAAATTCGATAACTAGGTTTTCCAAGTCTTCAAATTAGGTTGTTGGGATTTTGGTTGGTATTGCATTGTATCTATAGATCAGTTTAAGTAGAATTGGCATCTTAACAACATTTAACCTTCTTATCCATGAGATTGGACTGTCTTTCCACCTATTTAGATCTTCCTTGATTTCTTTTAACAATGTTTTGTAGTTTTCTGTGTGCAAGTCCTTCACATCCCTGGTTAAATTTATTCCTAAGTACTTGATACTTTTAGTTGCTATTTTGAGTGGATTTTTTTTTAATTGTCTCCTCAGTTAAGTCATTGCTTGTGTATAGAAACTTTATTGATTTTTGCACATTAATCTTGTATCCTGCCACTTTGCTGAATTTGTTTATTGGCTCAAGTTACTTTATTGTAGATTTCTCAGGATTTTTCAAGCACAGGATCATGTCTTCTGCAAATGATGTAAGTTGTACTACTTTCCTTCCAATTTGGTTGCCTTATTTCCTATTTTTCGCTGGATTGCTCTAGCTAAAACTTCTAGCACAATGTAGGTAAAAGTGGTTATAATGGGCATCCTTGTCTCATTCCCAGTCTTAGGGGGAATGCTTTCAGTCTCTCACTGTTAAATAAGATGCTGGTTGTGGGTTTTTCATGTATGCCCTTTATGATATTGAGGAAATTTCCTTAAATTCCTACCTTTTGAAGTATTTTTATCAGAAAAGGATGCTGAATTTTGTCAAATGCTTTTTCACTGTCAATTGAGATGATCATGTGATTTTTTTTTCTCTTTTGATTTTTTAATGTGCTGCATTACATTGATTGAGTTTCTTGTGTTGAACCACCCTTGCATACCTGGTATAAATTCCACTTGGTCATGGTGTATAATTTTTTAAATGTGTCATTGGATTAGATTTGTTAGTATTTTATTGAGAACTTTTGCATTTATATTCATCAGGGAGATTGGCCTGTAGTTTTCTTTTCTTGTAACATCTTTATGCTGTTTTGGTATTCAAATGATGCTAGCTTCATAAAATGAGTGAGATAGTGTTCCTTTTTCCTCAAATTTTTGGAAGGGTTTGATCAGGATTGTTAGATTTTTTTTTTTTTTTTTGGAATGTTTTGTAAAATTCCCCTGTGAAGTCATCTCACCCTGGACTTTCCTTTGTAGGAAGATTTTTGATGACTGATTTAATCTCTATACTTGTGATTAGTTTGTTGCAATCTTCTATTTCCTCTCAAGTCAGTGTAGGTTATTCATGTGTTTCTAGGAATTGTCTGTTCATCTAAGTTGTCTGGTTTGCTGCAATATAGCTGTTCATAGTATCATTTTATGATTTTTTTAAATCTCTTTAGTTTCCATGATAATAACCCTCCTCTCATTTATGATTTTGTTTATTTGCATCCTCTCTCATTTTTCCTTTATCAGCCTAGCCAGAGGTCCATTAGTTTAATTAATTTTTCTCAAAGAACCAACTGTTGGTTTTATTAATTCTATTTTTTTTATTTCTCAATTCATTTTTTTCTGCTTTAATCTTTATTATTTCTCTTCTTCTATTTGCTTTGGGGTTAGTTTGGTGTTGTTTCTCAAGTTCCTCCAGGACAGCAGTTAAGTCCTCATTTTTTACTCTTTCTTCTTTTCTAGTATAGGCATTTAGGACAATAAATTTTCCTCTCAGCACTGCCTTTGCCATATCCCATAAGTTCTGACATGTTGTACTATTTCCAGATATTTACCATTTTCTCCTTTGATTCACTGATTGTTTAAGAGTGTGTTATATAATCTCCATATATTTGTGAAAGTTCTGGTTCTTTGGTGGTTATTGATTTCCAGTTTCCTTCCTTTGTGATCAGAAAAGTGCTTTGAATAATTTCCATCTTTTAAAATTTGTTAAGATCTGTTTTGTGTCCCAGCATTTGATCTATTCTGGAGAACATTCCATGAGCACTAGAGAAGAATGTATATCTTGGTGTTTGGGGGTATAAGCATCTATATATATATTTATAAGGTCTAATTCATTTATCACATTGTTTAACTTCCATATTTCCTTGCTGATCCTCTGTCTGGTTGTTCTATCTGTAGTGGAGAGTGTATATTGAAGTCTCCCATTATTACTGTTGGAATGTCTATTGCACCCTTCAGTTTTACCAATGTTTGCCTCAGGTATTTGGGAGCTCCTTGACTGGGTACATGAGCATTTATGATTGTTATTTCTTCTTGGTGAATTGCCCCTTTTGTTGATATGTAGTGTCCTTCCTTGATTCCTATGATGTATTTACATTTAAAGTCTATTTTGTCTGATATTAGTATAGCCATTCCTGCTTTCTTTTGGTTACAGCTTGCATAGAACATCTTCTTCCATCCTTTCACTTTCAATCTATTTGTATCCTTGGATCTAAGATGCATCTATTGTAAGAGCATAGAAATGGATCATATTTTTTAATTCATTCTGTCAATCTGTATCTTTTAATTTGTGAGCTTAGTCCATTAACATTCAAAGTTATTACTGTGAAAGTAGTTCTTGAATCTATGATATTTTTCTTTGGTTTTTATTTGTTATCTCTATATATTCTTTTCCTTCTCTCTTTTTTTATCCTTTAAGTTACCGTTACTGATGCTCTTCAATTCTGTACCCTCCCCCAGATTTTTTTTTTCAACCACTAGGTCTTCTTTTAGTATTTCTTATAGAGCAGATCTCTTGTTAACAAATTCCTTCAGTATTTGTTTGTGAAGATTTTAATCTTTCCTTCACTTTTTAAAAGCATTTAAAAATATGAAATGTAGCATATATACAAAAAAAAAACAATGAATTTTGAAGTACATTGTAACAAGTAGTTATAGAACAGATTTCAGAATTTGGTATGGGTTACTGTTCCACTATTTTAGGTTTTCCTTCTAGCTGCTCCAAGACACTGGAAACTAAAATAAATATCAATATAATGATTTGGCAGTCATACCCATTTGTTAGATTCTGTGTTCTCTGTTGGTAACTCCTTCTCCTTTCACCCTTCTCCTAACTTGTAGGGGTATTTGGGCTCTGAACTATCTAATTTGTTCATGTTAGCAATGGGTGTTGATAATATGGGATAGGGGGATAGAACTAGCTGATGTTCTTAAAAAGGCTGGCCCCTCTGGGTTTCAGGACTTATCTGGCATAAGAAGCCATCTGGAAGTTGTAGGTTTCTAGAAAGTTATCTTAGTATGTGAAACTTTGTAGAATCTCAGGTAAAGTCCTAGGTGTTCTTTAAGATTAACAGGAATATTTTTTTGTTGGGGTTTTGCAAACCATGGAAATTAGTAATATTTAGCTAAAGCTTGCATAAAAGTAGCTTCCAGAATAGCCTCTTGACTCTATTTGAATTATTTTAGCCACTGATACCTTATTTTGGCTACATTTTTCCCCCTTTTGGTCCAGAAGATATTGTCAATCCCATGGTGCCAGGGCCAGGGTCATCCCTGGAAGCTGTCTCATGTTGCCAGGGACTAACACTCATGGATGTCATGTCACACATAGTGGGGAGGGTAATTACTTTACTTGCAGAGTTGGGCTTAGCGAGAGAAAGAGAAGAGGCCAATCTGAGCAACAAAAGAAGTTTTCTGAAGTAACTCGTAGGGACAACTATAGGCAGACTTAGGTTCCCCAATTACAGAAATAAGCTCCACAAATGCAAGCCTCAAGATCAAGAACAGTATCAGGGATTTCCCCAGAGGTAAAGCTTAATAGTTCCATATTTTTTCTCCTATCTCTCAAGGGACTTTACCAATACTTTTTAATTAACTCCCCAACATACAGTTTCCCTCACTTTTGAAGGACAGCTCTGCTGGATAAAGAATTCTTGACTGGAAGTCTTTCTCTTTTCGAATCTTAAAAATATCATCCTATTGCCTTCTTTCTTCTATGGTGCCTGTTGATTAGTCCAAACTCAGAATTATGTGACTTCCCTTGTATGTAGTGAATTGTTTTTCTCTTGCTGCTTTCAGGACTTTCTGCTTCTCTTCAGCATTTGAAAGTCTGATTAGCATGTGTCTTGGAGTGGGTCTATTTGGATTTATTTTATTTGGGGGTCATTGGGATTCTATGATTTGCATATTTATGTCTTTCATAAGGGCTGAGAAGTTTTCCCCCCATTATCTCCTTAAGTAATCTTCCTAGTCCTGTAGTTTCTCTTCTCTTTCTCAGACACTGATGACTTTTATGTTTGTGTGCTTCATGTTGTCTATCATTTCCTGAGATCCAATTCCAATTTTTCCATCCTTTTTTTTGCCATTTGTTTTTTTGTATGTTTGAATTCAGTTGTTCTGTCCTTTAATTCACTTATTCTTCCTTCTACCTTTTCAGAGCTGCTGTAGTGTGTCTCTAGCATATCTTTAATTTGGTCTACAATATCTTTCATCTCTTTGAAATCTGCTATTTTTCTATTTATTCCTTCAATTCTTCTTTATGCTCTTCTAGTGTCCTCTTGATATCCTTTATGTTATTAGCCAACCCACTAAATTTATTTGGGAGATTTGTCCAAATGTCCGTGATTAGTTATTCCAAATTCTCTGTCTCCTCTAGTGTTTTAATTTAGTCATTTAGTTGGGCAATATCTACCTGCATGTTCATGTGCTTTTTGATTTTCTTTTGGCTTCAGAGCATTTGATTATCTTGATAAGGTTATTTTGAAAGTTGATTTCTGTCATTCATCTAATGTTTTGTATTTGCTTGGGTTTGCATTAAAGGTCTCCTTTTGCCATTGATTTGTCAGTAATTCCATGCCAAACCAAGGCCTGAATCTCAGGCAGGAGATACAACTCTGCTTAAAATTCTATTGAAAACTACCAGATAGGCAGTTTGCCAGACTGCACTTTCCAGGTCTTCCCAGCAGATTGTGCTTTTGGGCCATCTCTTCCCCTCAGGTGCACCTCTTCCCAACTACGACAGCAGGGTGAGCAGGATGGAGACCCAGTACAGTTTCAGCCAGTGTGTGCTGAAAGCTGCCAACCCCAGGGCTGGGGGTAGGCAGTGTGCACTTCAGTGGAGAATCCACTTGTGGGCCTGATGGGTCTGGGAGCAAGACACAATGAGTCTGTTTTGCCAACCAACTATTAGAAAGACTCCACTCTGTGTCTCCCCCTCCACCCAAAAGGAGAGCACCCAAGTCTGCCAAAAAACTAGCCACCCACAGTGGCCTGCTTCAGGGGTTGGAGGCAGACACTGTGCACTGGCTGGAAGGTTTTTGCATAGGCAAACCAAATCTGTTGGCTTCTGGGTTCCCCACGGGAGGTCCCAGCAGTGGGGCTGAGAGGGAAGATCATTCAAGCTAGCTGTGTGATCAAGGCAAGCAGGAGTGCAGAAGCACTCTGCGCCTTTGGGATTCGTTCCTTCCTGTGTGCTGCCAATTGCCCCAGCTGGAGTCATGACTGAGCACACTCTCCCACGTCTCTCCATCCCAATTTCTCTGCTTTATTATCCAGGACCTCCCTATATACTGTAGAAGACCCTCTCTCATCATTCACACTCTGGAATTGCTGCCCTGGTTGTTTCTTTGTAACTTCTCTAGTTGTTTCTTGGAGCAGGAATGAACTCAGCTGATCGTATTCCTCCATCTTCCCAGAAGTTCTACTGGAATTTTTTTTTTTTAACAAGTGCACATTTTTTTATGATTAGGTTCAGCAGATATAACATCATATTTCAATAAATTTAATCAGAACAAACAGTTTTGTGTGGGGTCCCAGCCATTCCACCCATTGAGGATTGGTATTCTGTGTGTTCTGTCCCCCAGCAGTTTTTCCATATAGTTCCTGGCTATTTACTAGCTCCTCTGGAGGATGAACCAAACTCCACACCTCACTATGCTGTCATCTTACTACTGCAGGGTTCTGAAAAGAGTATTGTCATGTCTGACATTGTAAAAGTATTACCTGGACTCCTGTGTTGATAGTACACTATGGGGAGCCAGGGAGAAAGCACACTAACAAGATCAAGATTATCACAATAATCCCAGTGAGATATGATGGTGGCTTGGACCAGAGTTGTAGTAGTGAGGTGATTGGAAGCAGTTGGATTCTGTATATACTTTGACAGCAGAGCTTGTAGGACCTTGCTAAAGGATTGGATGTGGGGTGTGTTTTGGTTGGCAAAAACTATTGGAATGCAATATATCAGAAATGGGTTGGCTTTTACAATGGAGATTTATTAACTTACAATTTACAGTTTTTAGGCTGTGAAAATGTTCAACTCAAGGCATCAGCAGGATGATAACTAGACTCCGAAGAAAGGCTGCTGGTATCCGGGACATCACTGTCAAATGGGAAAGCACATGGCCAGTGTCTGCTGTGTCCTTTGCTCCTGAGTTTCACTGCTTTCAGGTTTTGGTTCCGGTGTTTCCTCTCTAACTTCTGTGGGTCCTTTATTAGCTTCTCTGGGGCTTTTCATTATAAGCTTCTCTTTTTAAAGGACTCTAGAAAGGGAATTCTGACCCACCCTGGGGCAGGCTTCAACTGAGAAAAAACTAATCAAACGGTGCCACCTATAATAGGTCTGCACCTACAGGAATGGAGTAAAAGAACATGGCCTTTTCTGAAGTATATAACAGCTTCAAACTACCACAGGGTGTAAGAAAAAGAGAAGGCTCAAGATGATGCCAGTATTTTTTGCCTGAGCAACTTGAAGAATGTACTTAATGAAGTCTAACACCAAAAAGAAAGGCTGCTTTTCGCATTCTAGGCCTTCCCTGCATCCAGACAGCCTGTCTGTAGCCTCACCAGAGCCAAACCCTTCCTGCTGCCTTTTCATATTGGCCTTGGATGACAGCCCCAGGCTACACCAACTTCCAGATCCCTTTAACTCTTCAATGTCCAAGAGTTTTCATGAGAGTTAGGACTTGCAATATGAATGTGGTTGGTAGGTAAATCAAATTTTAAGTTTTAAGCTTAGAGTTTAAAATATTTAACAGAGAAGAGACAGGAGGAGCAGGTTTGCGGGACAAGATCATGACCATAGTTTTATACATTTCAAGTGTGAGATGTCCATTAGACATCCAAGAGGTGATATGGAGTAATTGGTTGGCACATGAGATTGAAGTTCAGTGGATAGGTTCAGACTAGAGATGTAAAATTGGAGGTCAGCATTCATTATCATATAGAAGCTATTTAGAGCCATCGGACTGGAATGAGAGTAGATGGAAAAGACTTCCAAGGATTGAACACTGGCATTCCGACATTAAGATAGAATTGGATTTGCATGTGAGCTAAGCTTCTTACTCTGGGGCCTTGGATATTCACCTTTCTGAGCTTTCAAGTTTTTTGTTTGTTTGTTGCTTGTGATTTTATTGTTGTTTAAACCTGTAAAAATGGAGATAATATTGTTTATTATTTTCTATGATTGTTGAAGGGATTGAGTTTTTCCATTTAAAATGCTTGGTGCATGTTTGAGCTGTTATGTACCCCAGAAAAGCCTTGTCCTTTTTTCCTGATTTTTTCTTGTGGAGGCAGCCATGTTTCTTTTAATACTGATTCTGTATTGTGGGGAGGAAGCTTTGACTGGATTACTTCCATGGAGATATGACACATCAGTTTGGGCATGACATTTAGAATAGATGGAAATGTGACTCTGCCCATTCAAGGTGGGTCTTGATTAGCTTGCTAGAGTCCTTTTAAAAGAGGAAACATTTTGGAGGAAGTTTAGATACTTGGTGAACAGAAGTGACAGAGCCAACACTAAACTCAGACATTTGAAGATGTAGAAAGAAAATGCTCCTGGGGAAGCTGTTTGAAGAAGCCTGTAGAGAAAGCTAGCAGATGTCCCCATGTGCCATCCAATTGAACATCATTGGCTCTTTCTTGAGTCAAGGTACTATTCCTGGATGCCTTAGTTTGGACATTTTTATAGCCTTAGAACTGTAAACTTGCAACTTAATAAGTTCCCTTTTAAAAAATTGTTCCATTTCTGGAATACTGCTTCTGGCAGCATTAACAAACTACTACAACATGGTAAATGTTCAATAAATATGAGCTATTATTATTATTACTTTTGGAACCATACTTACCTTTCAAAATGTTGCTGGTTTCCTCAGTGTTAATATACTTAGATATCAATACAATAATATTGCCAATTGCTTATGTAAATAAAGAATGGCAAACTGGAAGTTAAGTAAGCCATCTTTGTCCTCCATTTCACATCTCTTAAATAAGGTACAATTTAGCCAAACATCCTTCTTTTCATTTTGCTAACTTTTAAATTCCCCTTACATATTTAATTTTGTTTTAATTTCTTTTGACAATTTTTAGTTATTTTTATTTAGCTGCTAAAATCTATGATGTACAATAATACAGACTCACCTTTAAAACTTTGACATTCAGGATGGGCTGCCTGCCACAAAAATAAAAGCACGGTAAAATTTGAAATAAGGACACCCTTCTTTAATATATTTGAATTATTTGATCTGTATATTATTTCATACTTTATAAAAATGTCTTCTAATTTTGAAAATAAATTTACTCTTATTGTTTTAGCATAATAAAATATATTCTGGTCTCACTTTTATAGAAACCTACGCTGAGATTATTTGGGAAACTTTTTTCAACATTAAAAATAGGTATTTATTCCTTTAATGGGCCAATGTCAGCATTTTAAACTCAGTGTCAGGATGACATTAGAATTTCTTTACCTTTGGCTTATTGTTGGGGTGGCAAGGGAAACAACTGAGAACAAAAGAGCAGAAACATTTTATAATGAAAAAGAATATTCTTCTAAAGAAATTGAAGATATTCTTTTGTTTTATTTACTTTTCTATTCTTTAAGACAAAAGAAAAAAAAAGTCAATCCCTAGTCTACTATTAGGCTACTAATTCCTAAGATATTGGGCACAATAAAAGGAAAGTGCCCTTTAAAGCAATGATTTCTAGAATCTAAGTCCAAGCTAAGTGCGCAATTCTCTTCTCTGCTGCTAGGTGGCAATTAATGCCTTGGAGAGGAAACAAAACCCACCAATACCACCCTGGAAAAATACGTGCATTTTCTCTTCCCTGAGGTAAGAATTCTCTTAAGGATAATAGTCTTTTATTTTCTGCTTAGTTTTGCCCCAGTCAATTTACATTCACCTTTTCCTTTAATTGTTAAGAATAACACGTACAAATCTAACAGACTGCTATAGCTAAGGAAGAATAGATAATATCTTTTAAAGAGGGTGGTTTCCAAAGGGAGTGTATGCTCATGAGTGATATAGGGTAGGAAGTTGCTATAATTTCCCTGCAGGGTTTTTGTTTTGTTTTTTTCAATTTTACTAAAGAAAAATTTCCTGTGAAAAGAATGATAAATGGCCAATGCTAACATCTTGCCAAATGCAATTAATTATAAATGGAATATGATTAATATGAAACAAAAATGGAGAAGGAAAATAATTTTAAAAACCAAAAAGCAATTTCAATGTGCTAAATGCCTTTTTTTGTGTGTGTGCATGGGCAGGCACTGGGAATCAAACCGGGTCTCTGCCATGGCAGGCAAGAACTCTGCCTGCTGAGCCACCATGGCCCACCCCATGCTAAATACCTTTTTCAAGTAAACTATAGGAAGAACAATTAAATAATTCCTCACAAAGTAGCAGAGGGGTACAATATAAAACGACATAACTAATTTTAAGTTCAGACAAACTTATCCAGATTTACTCTTCTTGTAAAATTGGGCAACACATATTTTCTACGTAATTATAAGACTGTGAATCAGGTCCATGTCTTTTTCTAACTAAGTTTAATTGTGTAAACACTGTTCTTTGTGATCTTCTTTACCAAAAGAATATAAACTGTGGGTGTTTGTTTAATATATAATCCAAAATATCAAATCCTTGTTCAAAGGAGATTCTCAGCCTGAATTTTAAACCAAAGACTCTGCAAGCTGGACTTAATGACGTCTAACACCAAAAAGAAAAGCTGCTGCTGGCATTCTAGGCCTTCCCTGCATCCAGATGTCCTGTCTGTTGCTTGGCCAGAACCAAAACCTTCCTGCTGCCTTTTCGTGCTGGCCTTGGACGACAGCCCCAGGCTACACCAACTTCCATACCCTTTAACCCATCGATATCCGAGATTTTAAAGAAGAGATAGGCTTTCCAAAGTGAATGTGATTGGAAGGATGAGTATTTTAAGTTTAGTGTATAAAACCTTTATCCACATCCCCAAACCATAAGCTTCCTCCCACAGGAGCTCAGTCAGCCCATTGGCATCAGAAGAGCACCGTTTGGAAGCGAGAGTGTGTGGCCAGCTTGCAGGTGAGGCCAAGGCTGCCAAGGCAGACCATGCGGTTTGTCCTGTGCCGACACCCAATGCCTGACTTGTGCATTTCCAAAGCATTTGTATGCACACAGCACTTCTGCTGTGTGGGGTGTGGGTAATTTCAAAAAATATATATATTTTAAATAACTCGTTGACAAAACTTATGTAATGGCAGATATAAAATGACCATGCGTGGATTTGAATGGGGGCATTTCTGAGTCATTGTGCCAGAAAAAAAAAAAAATCTATTCTGTGTTTTAAAAGCACTCTTGGAAATCTTACTAGTGGCAGCTATTGTTTTCATTTGGGGTTTACAAAAGTTCGCTTGGGTGTGGAAATTTTACCAGAAGCTAATGCACAAAGCAAGCTCTACAGTTGAAGGTAAAATGTACCTGCGGTTTTACTTTTCTCCACGTAGGGGAACATTATTAACTGATTTGCAAGGCTGATTCTCACTTGGCCAGAATAGATATTTTCAGATGAACGTTTATACTTCTATGTCAACATTCCTTCTTATTTTCAAATCTCATTTCTTAGTTCTGCATACACTGTTATTTTTAATTATTATTACTATGCCTGTTGCCAAGCCGTTCCACTTTCCACAGAGTTGATTAGAGTCCTAAAAATATCCAGGCCAAAATAAAGTTCTGGTTTCCAGATCAGACTGCATGAAAAAAGAAAAAAAAAAAACTTGCAAGAGTGTTAGCTTTTACCGAGCTCTTAGAAAAAGGAAACAACAACAACAAAAAACCTCACAAAGGAAACTAAAGCTATAGAGAAGGCGCTTCAAAACAGTACCCAGGGAAAAAAGAATTAAAGGATAAAACAACAACAGCCACAACATATACTACTGAGATGAAAAGGATTTATGGAAGTATATAAAAGAGAATAAAAATAGATGTGGTATATCTATAAGCTGACAGTGCCTGAAGTACTGGGTGGCTGGTTTAAAAGCTGAACCTCTCTCAACATCCAACATAAAAGGCGCCCGCCCTCTGGCACAGACTTTTCATTTGTGGCTTCAGAACTGAAATGCTTCCTTTGACCCTTTCCGTCCCCTAAGCTCTGTTCAAATCTTCCCTCCTCTGGTTTCAGCTTCAATACTTGCTTCTCTGCTTTTGCCTAGCCCACAAACACACATGGTTGCCTTCTGTGCCATGCCCTTGTCTCCTTTAAACTGACATGCTGAACAGAGGGACTCCCCACCAGCTACGTCGTCTCAGGCACCGTGGGTAACATTCCTCCCACTTGGACCCAGTCCTCAGGATTCTTTCCCCCTGTGAGAAACAACGAACTAGACCCAGGCATTTAGGAAAGGTTAGGTTATATCCTCAGGAGAGGTATGATATCACTTCTAATTCAATGAACATTTCCAGAAAGTAAGCTGAGGTCACCTAAATGCAGAAAGAGCAAAAATGTCCATCATTTCTGGACATAAAGTCTGTTTTTTTGAACATAAGTTTCCAGTACTAATAACTGCTACCTGACAGATTGCAATTGGGTTTTCACCGAAAGATAAAATAGTACAACCCCTGGAAAGAAAATATGATGGAAAAACTATGAAAGCAAAAACAAGAACTAACACATGGAGTTGAGATCAACTTTTCCTCTTAGAAAATCTGAAGAAAATCCTCAATTAATAAGGAAGATTGTTTTATAATAATTCATCTAATGTAGGTTTAATGCTCTTTTTTAAAAAATGTGCATTTTATTTCTGTGGAAAGAATTTTAAATCCCCTTTCATTTTGGGGACAAAAGCATGGGAGTACTAGTCTCATGTTCTATGTAAAAGAAACTAACTGCTAACACAAAAAATGTTATAAATTGATTTAAAATAGTAGTTTTCTCCCCTAATTAAAATATGACATTTTCCTCTACTTTTCCCATTGCCATGAGAATATGTATACATATAAAAGACATCCTTGCATAAAACCCTTTGACCAGATTTCATAACTCTAGTCCTATGCCAATAAGGACTTTATTTAGTTTTGGTCTTTCCACATAAGCCTGTAAGTTTCTGACAACAATACCAGTTTAGTCCTCTCTGTCCTCTGTCCCTTGACCCCCTCCTAAAACCTGGCTTGGTCCATTCACTCAGAAAGGTGAAACTGGACCCTGGTTCTACAGAGCATTTTGTCTTTATGTGGGGAGCACAGAACTGCGGGGAACTGATCTCTGGCCAGGGAAAGATACAGAGATTGGCTGTCATTCCAATTCAGTTGGCTCAAGAGAAGTTCAGCTTCCTTGCCCTCTCACAGATGGTCCCTTCCGAGTTGACCTTTAACTAATGAGCCAGGCTCTACATTTCTGACCCTGCTTCATTTGTTCTCTGCATATTGCTGGTACCTTCTGGAAAGGAGGTGTTAGGGAGAGGAAAAGTGGAAATCCTGATTTGAAGTCTCTACAGAGATATCCCCCCTCCTTGGCAAGAGTGCAGTATTGTTAATTAAAAAGGATATCAACACGTGGCGTGGAAAATTCATAAAAAAAACACAGAAAATTGCACATGGTCTATGTATCAGGGTAGTCAGCCCATAGAATCTTAGGGGAAAATTCTAGTCCTTCTGCAAATATCCTATCATCTTTTTTAAACTCCATATTTAATGGAACTTTTGCAAACATCTACATTTTTTTTCTTTTAAAAATCGTTATCACCACTATTTCCACACTGTAGAAATTAACTTCAGGAAAAATTATAGTACATATAGATGATGGTCAAATATGTTATAAAATTTGATGTGAAAACTTTAAAAATGCAATGTATACATATATATCATTACCATTTAGTTAATTTTGAAAGAGACACAACCAATTGTAAATATAGATTTAAAATCTATTGCTGCAAATGTTCTAAAAATGATCACAGTAATGAATATGCAACTATGTGAGGCCCTGATTTTATAGTATAGTTGGACTGTATATGTGTGAAGATTTTTCAGTAAAAATTTTTTTTTAAAAAAAGAAAGCTATTATGGTAAGACACAAAATCTTTGCTATCCAGGTGAAAAAAAGAGAAGTGACATAACTTAAAACATGGACTACAGTTAGTAGTATAATTATAAAAGTGTGCCATCATCAAATGTTCCACACTAATGCAAGTTGTTAATAATAAGGTAATATATGGGAATCCTGTATTTTATGCATGATTGTTCTGTAAACTGAGACTTCTCTAATAAAGAAAAAAATAAATTGAAAACCCTCCATGCCATGTTATAAAATTTTAAATATGTATATGTATGTATGTATGTGTGTGTGTGTGTATATATATATATAAACAATACAGTGCAGCAATTACAAAATTGTGAAAGTATTTTTACAACTGTGAAAGTAAAGATTTGATTTCATTTTCCTGATTTTTGTTGTACTTTGATGACTTCAGGGATGGTGATTTAGTTGCATGCTTGGTCTCTCTCTTTGTATCTCCTTCCTCATTTGGGGGGCGGTCTTGTAATCATTGATCCAGTTCATGCTATTAACCTTCCAAAAGGCATTCAGCTAAAGCCAGAAAAAAATTTTTTTCCAAACAATTTGTTGGCAACTTCATGAAGGCAATTGACTGCTTTTCAGTAGAAAATATTTCCTTCCCTATTGTGTCACCTCTACCCCCAAAACACTTCACAAGGCTCTGGCTTAGCCCTCCGGTGATTGCCAGACAATGGCTTCCTTTGAAAGATAACTTAGAAGCAGTTGGTGTCACAGGCCTGAGGTAGTTTCTTAAGAAAATTGTCATGGCTCTTCACCTATTCTCTCTGCTGAAGGAGTGGTGGTATCAGAGAGCTGGAAGGGGATTTGAAATCATTTAATCCTACCCATGATTTTACAGGGGAGGAAACTGAGGCCCAGAGAGTAAGGGCATAATCCAAATTCTAGAGCAGAGGCTCTTGATCTTTTCTGTGAAATGGACCACCTTGGGAATCTGGTGAAGCCTATGGATTCACTCTCAGAATAATTTGTTTCAGAGCATAAATTAAAGTATTTGAAGTTGGCGTATGGTATATATCCAAAAACGAACTCAAAACAGACATAGCAATAGATTTCTTCTGCAGGAAAGGAAAAGCATCTCGGAGGAATCTAAGAACCAACCAGATGGGAGTGTGACTGGGCCTCAGGAGCCAAGGAGGCTCTTGGACAAAAGCAGCAGGAGATGTGTCCTCTCAAAATAGCTAGAGAATGCCTATTTAAATTAATGTAAAGTGCAATTATCCACTTCACACCCACTGGAGTTATTTGAAAAATGGAAAATAACAAATGCTGGAGAGGATGCAGAGAAATAGTAACCCTTGAACATTATTGGTAGAATATAAAATGGTGCAGCTGCTGTGAATTGTTTGACGATTCCTCAAAAAGTTAAACAAAAACTTATCAGATGACCCAGATTCCCATTTCTAAGTATATACTCTAAGGAAAGGAAAGACTCGGAAGGTGATATTTGTACCTCAAAGTAGCATTATTCACAATCGCCAAAGTTTGAAGGAACCCCAATGCCCATCAGCAGGTGAAAGGATAAGCAAAATGTGACATACACATACAATGGACTATTACTCAGCCTTAAAAAGGAATGAATTTTTGATACATGTCTCTACTTATGAATGAACTTTGAAGACATCCTGTTGAATGAAATAAGCCAGACAGAAAGGGGAAAATATATATGATTCCACTTATATGAAATAGCTAGTATATACAAACTCATAGAGACAGAAGTTAGAGTAGCAGTTTGCAGGGCTGATAAAGGGAGGGAATGGAGAGTTATTGCATGATGTATGCATGGCTTCTCTTTGGGCGGGTGGGAAAGTCCTGGTAATGGATGGTGTTAGGGGTAGCACAGCATTGTGATTATAGTTATTCCCACTGAATGCTATGCTTGGGAGTGGTTGAGATGGGAAATTTTATTTGCACAATTTTATAAAAGAGAGTAACTAAAGAGACAATGGCAGTGACATGCAATACACATTCCTCGATGGATCTAATAATGGAGAAGAAAAAAATAAAAAAAAGATGTCATTGAGACATATGAAAATATTGGGATATAGACTGTAAGCTTCATATCAATATCAATATAAATTTCTTGAACTTGATAACTGTAGTTAAAGTGGTTATATAAATGAAGCCTTTGTTCTTAGACAATGTACATAGGAGTATTGTGTGTTCAAGGAACATGATATATATAACCCACTCTCAAATGTTAAGAAAAACAGAGAGCTAGGTAAATGATCACAGATGGATTGATAGCCAGGTGGATAGATAGAAAGTGATATGGCAAATGTGACAAAATGTTAAAATTGGTGTATCTGGGTATCAAGGGGTAGAGGGTATGTTGGACTTCTTTTATGGGTGTTGTATTATTTTTACTACTAAGTTTGAAATTAATAAAATTAAAGCAAAAAATGGACATAGGTCCTAAAAGAGCTAAAATGATAAAACTCTTAGAAGAAAACTTAGGATAAATTTCCATGACCATGGATTAGACAATGATTTCTTTTTTCTTTTCTTAAGCAGCTTTTTTGAGATATAATTCATATACCACAAAATTCATCCATTGAAAGTGGATATGATTCATTGATTTTATTTACAGACTTGGGCAACCATCACCACGATCCCATTTTAGGACCTGATTTATTTTATGTTTTTTTGAAACAACAGGGGGAATTTATTGGTTTATGTTCCCAGAAGACTAAGCAATGACAACAAGATCTAGATTTTTCTCAGTCTGTTTATTCTTTTCTTCTGCAGTATTGGCTTTTTTTTTTTAAGGCAGATTTATTGAGCATAAGACACATACATATATATAACTCACTCATTTAAACTGTACAATTCAATAATTTTTAACCGAGTTGTATAACCATCACTTAGGTAATTGTTTCTTAGATATGAAACCTAAAGCATAAGGAATAATAAATAGATAAATTATACTGCATCAAAAATTTAAAAATTTTATGTTGCAAATAATATTATCAAGAAAGTAAAAGGAGCTCACAGTGTGGGGGAAATATTTCTAAATCATATGTCTCATAAGGGACTTGTATCCAGAATATACGAAGAGCTGTGACAGCTCAATAATAAAGAAAAACAAATCAATTTAAAAAGGGATAAAGAATTGGAATACATCTTATCCAATGAAAATATACAAACGGCCAATAAGCACATGAAAATCAACAACATTAGCGATTAGGGAAGTGCAAATCAAAACTATGAGACACTAGTTCATACCCAATAAGATAGATAAAATCAAAATGATGGCTAATAACACATGTTGGGTAAGATATTGAAAAATCAGGACCCTCAAACACTGCTGGGTAGGAATGTAAAATGGAAAACAATCTGGCAGTTTCTCAAAGGGTTAAGCAGAGAGTTACCATCTAGATTCGCAATTCCACTCCTAGGCATATATAGAAGAGAGTGAAAACATGTATACATCCACACAAAAAGTTGTACGTGAATATTCATAACAGCCTTATTCATAATGGCCAAAAAGGGTAAACCAAACATCTATTAACTGCTGAATGAATCAGTAAGATATAATATATCCACACATAGCAATAAAAAGGGATGGAGTTCTGATATGTTCCACAACATGCATGAACCTTAAAAACAGTATGCTAAGTGAAAAAAAGCCAGTCACAAAAGGCTTGAGTCCATTTATGTGAAATGTACAGAATAGGCAAATCAATAGAGACAAAGTCGGTTGGTTGTTGTCTAGGACTGAAGGGTTGGGGAGAAGGGGATGGATTGTTAATGGATATGGGGTTTCTTCTAGTGGTAATGAAAATGTTCTCAACAGATCATAGTAATGATTTCACATTTCTGGGAATATACTAAAACCCCTGAATTGTATACTTTAAATGGGTGAATTT
This sequence comes from Tamandua tetradactyla, assembly GCF_023851605.1. Classification (NCBI taxonomy): domain Eukaryota; kingdom Metazoa; phylum Chordata; class Mammalia; order Pilosa; family Myrmecophagidae; genus Tamandua; species Tamandua tetradactyla. The sequence goes on from NC_135334.1 coordinate 89,964,271, forward strand.
TATGTTACATGTATTATATCTCAGTGAAGATATTACAACAGAAATACATAAGAATCCAAAGAAAACCAATTCTATTAAAGTACAATGATCAAAATATTAAAAACAAATTTATGATATAGTAATGTATCTGTCTTTTTTTATTAACACATTAAATTATAAGATGTAACAGCAGGTCCATTAATTTAACCATAACTAAAACTAACTAAACAAACAAAATACAAAATAATCAGAGGTCTGCATGGCAATCTAAGCTTACAAATGGGAGGTTCTTGGAATCCAGGTTTAAAAGCCTACAGGAGAGATAGTGAGAAAACTGGTTTAAATACAAGTCTCCAGACTCTTAGCCTAGTGCTCTTTTGACTTAATTTCACCCTTTTCCTTCTTTTAATAAAGGGGTTTAGTTGGAAGTGAATGAGTTTTATTTTTAACTACTATACTGAATCTGTAAGAGAGGGTCAACAGAGTTAATTGTGTGGTAGTTTCAAAAGAAAAGAGGATTTAGAAAAATTTATAATATTTTTTATTGTGAAATATAACATATATACAAAAAAGCAATAAATTTCCAAGTACATTTTAACAAGTAGTTATAGAACAGATTTCAACGTTTGTTATGGGTAAGAGTTTCACAATTTCAGGTTTTTCCTTCTAGCTGCTCCAAGACACTGGAGACTAAAAAGAAATACCGAAATAATGGTTCAGTAGTCATACTCTTTTGCTAAATCCTATCTTCTCTGTTTAACTCCATCTTCTCCTTTGTTCCAGAAAAGAAGATTTTGACAATGACCCTCTCCTTCCTACTCGACTCCTGACCCACCCTCACAACCACCAACCCCAACACACCACTGCCACCGGATGATGCTATAATTCTCATCCCTTGCAATAGAAGGTATTAATTTGGAGAAAAAAATTGGCAGTAAATTTCAGTATAGAAAAAATGCTTTGATGCTCCTTTGTGGACTATATTGTATCATTGATCCCTATCAATCCTAGATCTGCTATGTTGCTATAAGAAAAATGCTGATGAAAAACATGCTTGCTATCACTGTTTGTTTTCCATTTAAACTCATAAGAGTCAGTAGTGACAAAAATGCATAACAAGGTCTATGTATGGCTTTTGATGAAATGTGCTTATGGGTTGTTTTGAATTTTATATAAACCTCTGGATGTGGATTAACTTCCTTTGCTCAATATTTATTATTGTTTCATCTGCAATGAGATGGGAGGTGTAAGCACTTTGATTAGTGAGCTGAAAGGCTTCCAAATTTCATTCAAACCTTTCAGAGTGAGCCCCATTATGCGCAATCATCTGTCTTGATAATTTCCTGAAGTGAAAACCAAATCTAAAGGGACATTCTTGCCACTTCACACAAGGCCACGGAGGGCAGCTCTCCGGTGCCCTTTGAGCTTCCTGGCAAAATGACGGTCATGCTGTGTGTGCAAGGCCAGAGCTCTGGCTGACAGGGTGAGAATGTGAACAGATTCTGTTCTGATTGATATTCCAACGGCAAGAGGATGGAGTCAATAGGTAATGATAATAATAATAATAATAATAATACACGAGACTGGTTCTTTTTTATTTCATCAAGACAAAGTGTTAAGCCTTCTCAGTCTCATCTTCCTCCACAACCTGTTATTCTGTATTTAATAAAGACATGTGTTGGGTGAAATGGCGATCTGAAGAGATTCTGAGCAGTCATTTCCTGTAATCATGCTGAGAGGCAATGGAGACCATGGACTGCCCTCTGGGGCTACGACTACAACTTCTCATCTCAAAGGACGAGGCTGAACACAACTGGCTTATCATTTAAAAGGGTCATTATGAATAAGTTGGAGGAAAGCGAAGTTCAAAGTAAATATATTTATGCATTTCATAAACATTCATATGTTTCATAAGTAGTCAAGGAATTGAATCAAAGTAAAAACAGCATAGCTTGATAAAAACATTATGCTAAGTTTTACCCCAAACCAGCAGAAATGAGCTTTAAAAAACTTTGCTTTTTCATATACTGCCTTTGGAATCCTAAAATTGTACTGAAGTTACTCAGAAGCCCTAAGATGCTACACCAAATACATTTATTTGGTAGATAAAGCTATTACAAGATCATTCACGAGCACTGTCAGCTGGTGTTCTTTCTGGCTTTACTGAACACAATGAATTGATTAAGGTTGGGAAAAGCTCATCAGTGAAGATGAGTACACTGCTTGTGACATTTAAAAAAAACAGATAAGGAAAAAAATGGACAAAGAGACATAAGGCAAGCAAAAAGATACTAATAAATGTAATTAAACAGAGGCGGTGCAATCAGCTTTTTCTTGCTTTATGGGTGAAGTAACTTGTTAAATATTTTATGGAAAAAATAATCTTAAACCCTATAATTATCATTGTTATTAATAATTTTTCTTTGCATTTTTCTATATGCAAAATAGAAAACGGGATAATAATTCCTGATGTGCACAAAGATATATATGTGAGTAATTACCATAAAATTACTTTTAAGTACTTAGCAAATTCAGAGTACAATACTTTAATTAGTATGTCCATTATTTCTTGCAAAGAGTGGGAAAAAATGTCATGGATTTGCCTGTCCTATACCAGATTACTAATATGTCTGAAATTGAAATGTTTTAACACAGTGCACATACAACAGTCCAAAAAAGGATATTCCTACTCACCAAAACATAAAAGACCAAGAACTTTCACAATAAGATCACCTTGTGCCCTCAACACTCAAGAATCTGACTTCATTGACATTACTATTGGATCATTTGCATCCAGTAGATTTCTTAATTTTTTTAGTATTTTTGTTGATACATCTTCACATACATCCGTTCCATACATAATGTACAATCAGTGGCTTACAATATCATCATATAGCTGTGTACTCATTGCCCACATGATGTAGTCAGCAGCTTCCATCATCATCATGCTCAGTGCAATGTACTATTCTTACAATGATTACAAGTTTGTAATTTTCAAACTATAATTATTTGTAAATTACTTGAGGGCAATTCTCTTTTTTGGATGCTTCTAGTGTTTAGACTCTCTGATTGAAGCTCTAATATGGTTTGTTTTATATATTCCATTATCAGGATCTGGTGAGGAGCGGAAGGCCAACCCAAGAAATAAGAAATTATATAGCTCTCTGAGAGTTCACATTTAAGGTCCCTATGAAAAGGAATCATCCCAAAGAGACATGATTCCTTGGCCAGCGGGACTGGTCTGCTGTTTGATGGGAGGGGTAATCAGTTGTGGAAGCATGGAAAAAAGAAAGTCTCTAGGACAAATGCTGATAGTGTTTATCCAAGAACTCTCCAGGGAGAGGGATTCTTAGCCAAATGTCTCTGAATATTGGAGTGCCACTAGCAAGGACATTCTCAGTGTGGACATGTGTTCAGGGATTATACCCAGTGAATTTTGAGTTTCTCAAGCTTCCTTAGCATGATGTAAGTATCCCTACTGTGGGATTGATATATCCAGCTATGATAGCCTGACTTCTTACATGTTCAGTTATTCTAATGCACCTAGTTCTGATTTTAATTAGAATCTTGAAAGTCTTCTTTAAAGAAGGGAGAATCACTAGCCATGTTGATGTAGAAAATCTGTTGCTATGATATTCACTCCTCATTGTAAACTCATAAGGTGACTTTTCTGACTCAATGTAGTTTTGACAAAATGATTAGTTAAAATACTAATTTGATCTTGTTCTCTCTATATTTTTCTCTTTCCCCACAGTTCAGAAGGTACTGAGACTTTATAATTCCTCACCACAGGGATTTTGGCAGGACAAAAAGGAGAAAGAGCTTCAAGTTAGTGGTTTCTCCCACCTTGTAGAAAAACTGAGCTGGGTATCCTAGAGGGATGGGAGACAAAGAGGCTTAGAGACGTAAAAGGCTTCCCCAGTTGTCTCCATGAGGCTGAGAAGGGAAGGGTCAGAGCTGGGAAGGTGGGAAGCATGTCGGAGAAGATTGGCTACAAGGAGTGTTGAGGGAGGCTGGATCCTAGGTTCTGAAGGCTCCCAAGTCCCAAGCATCACAAAATCCACAGTCACCAATCCTAGGGAGTAATCTTCAGACTGGAACAGTTGGTGCCTGGGAAGTAGCCAGGCCAATGGCACCTTTGCAAGGAATTACTTAAGCAAGCTGAATTTCCCTGCAGCTTATGGGATCAGGCTTTGGAGTCCAAAGTAAGCTGATTTAAAGAACAGAAAGAAACCTGGTTTTACTTGCACAATTGAATATTGGTGGCTAAGATTTTTACCCATAGCACATCAGTCTTATAAACCCAGTTCATGTGAATGTATGCTCAATCTGCTAAGAGAATTTGGTTTTTGAACTTGAAAAACTGAGGACCAAACCCTGGTCTATGGTAATAAGTGCCATTTGGTGAAGGCTCTTGGAGATCAGCTACTGGACTTCTTGTAACAGGTCACACCTGCATATGCACGTCTCTACACACACTCGTCTTTGCCTTCGTGTTTTGAAAGAAACGCTAGTCTTAGATGAATTTCTACTGACCCTTCAAATATTTAAATGATCATTTTATACACTCTATAAAGAAGTAGTCTTTTTTATAATCCCCCAATTAATAAGGTTGTTTTTTCTTTCCTTTTTTTTTTTGGTGCATGGTCTGGGAATTGAACCTGGATCTCTTGCATGGAAGGCGAACATTCTACCACTGAACCACCTGTGTACCGGATGAGGTTTTATTGTAGAGCACAGCTAACATTTTCCATACTATCCATTTCTTTTTCTATTTTGAAATAATTATATTTTTGCAGGAAATTGCAAAAGTAGTACTGAGAGGTCCCCTGTACCCTTCACGCAGTTTCCCCCAATAGTAACATCTTACATAACTATAAAACAAAATCAAATCCTGAAAATTGATATTGGTACAATCCACGGGCCTTATTCACATTTCACCAGTGTGTATGTGTGTGTGTATAGTTCCATGAAATTTCATCACATATAGATTCATGTAACCACAATCACTATCAAGATACAGAAATGTTCCAGTACCACAAAGATCCCTCATTCTATCCCTGTACAGTCATTCCTATGCCCCTTCCTTTCCCATCCCATCCCTAATCCCTGGAAACCAACAATCTGTTCTCTAGCTTTATAATTTTGTATTTTTTGAATTGTTAGATAAATGGAATCCTACAACATGCAACCTTTTGAGATTGGCTTTTCCTACTTAGTATAATGCCCCTGAAATCTGTCCAAGTTGTTGCATATATTAACAGTTCGCTCCTTTTCATCACTGAACAGGATTTCATGGTATGGATGTAGTTTGTTTAACCATTTACCTATTTAAGGGCATTTGGGTTGTTCCCAATTTGGGGCTGTTACAAATAATGCTCCAGTGATAATTCTTGTACACATCTTTGTGTGACAAATTTTTATCTCTCTGGGTAAATGCCCAGAAGTGTGGTTGCTGGGTCATTTGATAGGTACATGTTTAGTTTTTTAAGAAATTGCCAACTAATTTCTGGAGCAACTGTGGTACTTTAACTCAACACCAGCAGTGTATGAGAGATCCAATTCTTCCTTCAGCATTTGGAATTGTTACTATTTTCTATTTTAGCCACTCTAATTGGTGTCCAGTGATACCTCAACATGGTTTTAATTTGCATTTCCCTAATTTATAATGATGTTGAATTTATCTTTATTTGCCTACATGACATCTGCATATTCTTTTTGCTGAAATGTGCCTTCATGTCCTTTATCCATGTTCTAAAAGGATTGTTTGTTGTTATACTGTTGGGTTTTGAGTTTTTAAAAATACATATACTATATACCAGTCCTTTGTTAGGTATATGGTTTGTAAATGCTTTCTCCCAGTCTGTGGTTTGTATTTTCATCCTAACAGGATCTTTTGTAGAGCAAAAGGATTTAAGTTGATGAAGTCCAATTCATCATTTTTTTCTTTTATGGATCATGCTTTTGGTGTCATATCTAATGACTCTTCACCTAGGACTATGTTCTCATCTATGAAGTTTCATTGTTTAATATTTTTACAGTTAAATCTATAATTCATTTTCAGCTAATTTTTATATAAGATGTGAGCTTTAGATTGAGGTTCATTTTTTTGGTCTGTGGGTATCTAATTGTTCTAGCATCATTTGTAAAGAAGACTGTCTTTCTTCCATTTAATTGTTTCTGCACCTTTGTCAATAATCAGTTGCATGTAGTGTGTGGATCTATTTCTAGATTTTCTATGCTGTTCCATCGATTTATGTATCTCCCCCTTCACCAATAGCATACTGTTTTTTTATTGCTATACACCTGAAATATGAGATCTGTTTTTTTAAAAAAAATTTCTCTGAATAACAGCTATGGTTACTGTATATATTATATATTTGCAGGCATTGTTTTAAGTGCTTCACATGCTTAAACTCATTTAATCCTCGAAAAAATCCAAAGGTGATAAAATGTAAGCCTATTTTATAGGTGAGAAAACTGATTTCAGAGCAGTTAAGTAACTTGTTGGATGGTGAAGAGACCTTTTGGAACCCAGGCCCATGTGCTACCCAGCAGGCTTTATTACCTGGCTGCAGTGATCGGATTTTAATCTCCTCACAGAATTGCTTTTACTGGACTATGTGCCAGCATCTTGCCATTGGCTCGTGTTGAGGAACGTGATAAGAAACAGCCCTGTGAAACTGATTCTTGCATTTACTGTAGGCAAGTTGATGAAGATACGGGTCACTGTATCACAGTGTCCTCTTTAGGAAGACAAATGGAAAAAATGTCTCTCAGATCTCAGTACCAGGAATAGATGCGTTTCTCCTGAGTAAGTGGTTTGTTTTTATCCTTTGGACGTTGTGAAACTATAAATGACTACATTTCCCACTTTGTGCTGACTGCAATTTCTCAGTACCAAATTCTCAGCTTATCTTTAGCAATGATGTGTGATGGATCTAATATTACTTCTGACTTCATCTTATTTTTCTACCCTAATTTTCTCTTCTCTCTTATTTCCTCTCTCTAACTCATTAAAAAAAAAAAAAATCTCCAGTGGGCAGTCCCGTTTCCCACTCCTTCCCATCTCTGATTTCTGCTCTGCAGAGCCAACCATAATCACATCTTTTAGCCATTTCTCCTGGCGGATATAACGTTGTTTTTTATCCCTTGACTTTCCAGTTTTAGAATTACCTATTGATTTCCTGTTTTGGAAGTTAGGATTGAGCTCTCTTATATCACTGTCTGCTACAATACCCTTTACCTACTCCTATCTTCCCATTATTATATTCCACAAATTTTGCCTAAATTGTTTTTTTTGGTTACCTTATTATGCCTATGGAAATATTGTTCACTAGGTGAGCTAAGAGGTGTTCACATTCTACCTTATACAATAATTTTGTTTTCCTTCAGGTTAATAAGCATTGCTTTTTAAACTGCAATCTCCATGCACAATCACTAATTTCTTCCCAACTTCTCTGACAGAGTTATAAATTGCTCAATCAGGTTTTATTTATTTTTTTCACAGCTATATCTTCTGGATGTCATCTTGGAGCCATCTGCTGCATAGCTCCCTCTGCAGAGCCGATCTGTACGCCCATTGTGGGCCACTGGCCCCAGTTCCAGAGGGAGAAGAGTAACCCTTGTGCACCTACTGGGAGATGTGTGTCTGGCCCAGTCTGTCTGGTGGTGGCCTGATGGACTCGCCGTCCCAGAACTTTCTCTGTGTGTAGAAGTTGGCTCACTGGGTTTTCCACAGCTTTGGGAGAGAAGTTAAGTCATGTTGCCTGGGGCAAGGGATTGCTGGCTGTAGGATATAAGGTGCAATGCCCAGGACTGTGGAGAAAGTGTTTCCTAAGGAAAAGTGGACATTTGTATCTGTATAAATGGAAGGATTCTTTGTGTCATACGTGCATGCCCAAGACAAGCTGCTTGCACAGAAAAGATCAGAGAGGGCCTCTATGCTTTGGCATCAAGCTATTCTATAAACTCATATGGATAAGCCCTGAAGAAGAACATTCTTACAGGTCAATCTGCAAAAACTGGAAAAGGTGTTTTCTTTTTCCTTTTCTCTGTCTCTCTCACTTTCTTTATTAGCTCCTGGTATTTAAGGAAAGTTTTGCTGTAATACTAGCTAGATACAGCCTTAAGCAACAGATGCCTCTGAGTCTAAATTTCAGAGGTAATGCATAAAAATATCACAATGTCTAGGTTTCAACAAAATAGAACAAAACATACAAAAAGGGTGGTGCGATGGTGGTTCAGTGGCAGAATTTTTGCCTGCCATGCCAGAGACCTGGGTTTGATTCCCGGTGCCTGCCCATGAAAAACAAAAAAGGAAAACATACAAAGAAACAGAAACTGAAAGTCTAGGCAAAGGAGATTAAAGCATTAGAAACCATCAATGACAAGGACCAAATTGGGGACATTCCACACATAGACATCTAAAAAATAGTCCTAAATATTTTCAAAGTGCTAAAGGAAGACACTGGACAAAGAACTGTAGGAAATCAGGAAAACAAACAATAGATGAGCACAAAGAGAATATTAATAAAAAATTAGAATTATGTAAAATAAAAAATTAGAATGATGTAAAAGAACAGAACTGAAGACCGCAGTAACAGAAATGAAATGTTCCCCTGAGGGATTCAGTAGCAGATTGGAGTTGGCAGAAGAAAGAATCAGGGAACTTGAAAATAAGATAATTGAAATCACTCAGTCTAAGAAGCAGAAAGAAGAAAGGATTAAGAAAAGTAAACAGAGCTTGAGGGACCTGTGGGAGATCATAAAGTCTACCAATATATGTTTTGTGGACATCCCAGTAGGAGAAGAAAGAAAGGGGCAGAGAAAAAATTCAAAGAAATAATGGCTAGAAACTTCTCAAATTTATCAAAAGCCATGTTATACACATCCAAAATGTTCAATGAACTCCAAACAGGATAAATACAAATAGAGTCACATGGCAACGTATTATAATATAATTACATATATAAATAAATATATAATATATATAAAATAATATAATGTAATTATAATCAAACTGTCAAATGTCAAAGATAAAGAGAATTCTGAAAGCCATAAAAGAGAAATAATGTGTCATATACAAGGGAACCTCAATGAAATTAAGTGCTGATTTCTCATTAGAAATCATGGAAGTAAGAAGGCAGTGAGATGACATATGTGAAATACTGAAAGCTAAAAAGTCCCAACCAAGAATTATATATCTGGCAAAACTTTATTTCCAAAATGAGGGAGAGATTAAACATTCTCAGGTAAACAAAAGCTGAGGAACGTCATCATCAGTAGATCAGCTCTATAAGAAAACATTCTTTGTATGTTTTCCTTTTTTGTTTTTCATGGGCAGGCACTGGGAATCAAACCCAGGTCTCTGGCATGGCAGGCGAAAATTCTGCCACTGAACCACCATTGCACTGCTCTTTTCGTATGTTTTGTTCTATTTTGTTGAAACCTAGACATTGTGATATTTTTATGCATTACCTCTGAAATTTAGACTCATTCTGGTGGTTGAAAGGAAAGGGCAATAGACAATAGATCAAAGTCACATGGAGAAATAAAGGTCTTTGGGAAGAGTATCAATATTGCTAAATATAAATGCCTGTGCTATTGTATTTTTCGTTTGGAACTCCACTGTTTATTTCCAACAGGATCTAAAGGGCAAACACACAAAATGTAATGATACATCAGTGGTTTGGAACTTGTATAAATAAGTGAGTTTTTACAAGAACTACGTAAAGTTGGGGGGATCGAGGGATATAGAAACATAGTTTTGTATTCTAATGAAGTTAAGTTGAAGCCACAGCAAACAAATTGCTATAAACTTAGAACACTAAGCTTAAACCCCATGATAACTACAAAGAAAACAGACAATGTGCAAGCTCATAGAAACAGAAAATTGAGTACAGGTTGTCAGGGGCTCAGGGTGTGGGGCAGGTGCAATGAGGAATTAATGGCTAATAGGTGTAGGGTTTCCCTTTGGAGAATTGGGAAAGTTTTAGTAATGGAGGGTGGTGAGGGTAAACATTGTATATGTGATTAATCCCACTGAATGATATGATATACTTCAGAGTATTTAAGAGAGGAGAATTTAGGAGATGTGTATATATGTATATATATATATATATATTGTACAGAAGGCGGAGTAAGCCGTGATGCAGTCACAACAAAAGCTCTTTTAGGGAGAATTGAGGTTGGAATGGGCCTTCAAGTGTGTCCTTTCTTTGAGGCAAGGGGTTCTGGCCTTTATGCCCTGCTCTCCATCACTGACAAGCTATCCAAAGTGACTACAGAGATGTGACCTTGGGCAAGGCAGCTTTCTTCTGTTGAAGACAATTGTGGAGAGGCACTCAGATGAGAGCTGTCAGCCAACACTCCCAGTAGGTGGAGGAATGGGTCCCTCAGTGCTGTGTACCACAGCATCCACTACAATAGCTAAATTGTTCCAAATTGCAGCCATACCTAGGAGTGGGATTGGGGTGGGAGAGGAAAGACGAGTGTGAGATATGTCATCTACCAATTTTCATAGCTGATATCTGGGAAAAGTCATTGAAAATTGCAAATATTTTAATTTTATATGTATTTAATCAAATTTATAGTCATTCCAGGTCAAAAGTTTCTTAACAAAAGCTTCAGATCAATGAAATTTACAAAGAATTCCTCTATCATAGAATACCCACCATTTACCAAATTTTGTTTGTTTTCTTTCAAAATCTATTATGCAGACATGTTTACATGTTATAATCAACAAGCTGTATTCATGCTATTTTTTTTGCCTTTTTAAGTTTTTATTGTTACACATTTTTTTTGTATTAAAAAGAAAAACATAATTACCACAAATTACAAAGGACTAAAGCAGGACTAGAATAATGAATGAATCACTTCAGCCTGAAAAGCAGATACTCTCAAAAATACTAATGTAATACAAGCTCATTCAAGTATTTTACATTTCTTCTTTTTTTTTTTTTTTGTCCTTTTAAATGTGATATCTTAGTACATGGTAAAGATAATGTACTTTGAGTGAAAGGTGGAACCTTCTCCACAAAGCCAGATGATAAGTTTTCCTCTCTCGTGAGAAATGGGCTCTAAGTTCTTATCTTCTCTGCCTTTGCCATTAACATGGCTGGAGGAGAAGGTGGGCTGGGTCAAATCCAGGGACCTTACACATGGGAGATACTTGGGGTCCCATCCAGAAGGGTGCCAATGATCACGACCACTCAACCCAGGCTTTTCCTAAAAACACCCCTGTCTTCCCTAAGTGGCCTTCCTTGTCTCTCCTCCCCACTTCCGGGGACTTCTGAGCAGTTTAATTTCTTTCTGTTATAAAATCATCAGGAAAGGGGTAAAAAAAAAGCTACAGTGGAACCAAAAAAAAACAAAGCAACTCTTACAGTGAGTCCCTGGGGTCCAGGCCGGGGCAGGACTGTTGGCCGTGTTGTACTGGTAGTGCATTTGCTCCTAGGTTCAGGGGAAGACAAAAGAAATTGGTCCCTCAACAGGACTGAAACAGACCTCCTGACATCTGGTGCTCTAAGGTTATGCTGGCGTAGACAAACCTTGGAAGGTTACAGGATGAACAGAGATTTGGAGCAGGGTGTTGTTTTGTGTCTTAACCACCACCATGGGAGGATGGTGGCTATGAAGTGGCCTAGCCCTGATGGCCCTGCCACTCTGGTATGCTTGTCCCAGATAAATTGGTCCTAAATTCAGGTGTCTTCAGAAAATGAAGATGTAAACTACTTTTTGCAACATTAACTCCTAACATGTTACCGAAAACAAAAACAAAAACAGAAACAAAAACTCCCTTCCTCCCCATCCTTAGCCTACATTGAGATGAAGCCTCACCCTGCCACCCCAAAGGGGCTTCCTCTTTCTGGGATGTCTGTAGGGGAAGATCGGGGGAAGATGGTACCCCCGTGGCTCGTGTGTCTGGGGTCGACTCTAGATAACAGCAGCCTTTACTCATACCCCAAGGCTTCCTTGTGCCCCCAACCCCAGCAGACGACAAGCACTGAGGTTTCTGTGGTGCTGGATACAGCACAGGGCAGAGTGATCTGAAGGAGAGAAAAGAGGATTAAAAGGAAGGAGGAGGGGTTCCAGGACAGTGTCTGTGGTACAGGCACCAGACTGGGTAGGGAAAGGCCTCAGATCCCACTGTCCTAGCATAGACCAGACACTCATCTAACATCCTTGGCTTTTAAGATGGTTAGGTCAGAAGAACTCAGACAGGCTTCTCACATACTAACCACCAGGTGGGCAAAGATGGGCGTGGTGTGTACAGGCTAAAAACATGAGGTGCTCAAATCAGAACACAAGCTCTTGCCAGCTTGGGATACTGTCTACTGCTCCCAACTTTTGGGCCCAACAGAGGAAGCAATCAAGAAAGAGAGCCAATGAAATTCTAGCAATTGAGCAACAAGACCACAAACTTCTTCCCATTGGCCAGTCCTCACTGAGGGTGAACACACCATCATGCCCATACCCAACACACATCCCACAGTCTGTGAGGGTCAGGTTCTCACCACACCCCGGGATCTAAGACAGTAAGTAGACTCTCACCACTCTGTTGTCATTCACAGCCCAACCCAAGCAGTTACTGTCTGGAAAAGATGTCAGGTATACTCTACATCCACTAATACCTTCCTGCCGCAGGGTTTCAATCACTGGCAGGATTTCCCTCCAGCTTCCTATTTATGCTATTTTAATTTCTGTTTTCACTTTTTTGTAAATCACATAGCCGATGATTTATAATTTTTATTAGCAATTCACCATTCCATCAACACTAATACTTTCATAATGATTTATTCCCTGTATTTGGGGCATTTGACTTGTGTAAGATTTTCACAATAATAAGTGTTACAGCTATAAACAAATAGTTAAAAAAGTTTTTCTTTTTTCCTAAAGTGGAAATTATTTCCTTTTTCCCTAATAGGCATGCATTCCAATGCTGCTTTTTAGAATGTTTATCCTAATTTATAGTACTATAAGCAATGTTTGAGTACCTGTTTATCCATAATTGTAACATTGGGTTTATCTCATTTTCACTTTTGCTAGTCGAGTGAATTGTTGCCTCAGACTTGTTTTAATTTCAGTCTTCTTAATTATTAGTGAGGCCAAGAAGTTTACGTTTTGTATTTTTTGTTATTTATATTTTTTGGTCATGTATCCCTTAGAAAAGCACACTAATCTTCCATACTTTTTTTTATCATTTCCTTGTTTATTATAATAAACTTTATTTGACAATTTATTATTAGTGTTTTCTCATCCTATTGCTCTTTACCTTAAATTTGCTTTCTTATTAAATATTTGACTTTTTGTTTTATAGCACAAAACCCATTGGCTTTGCCATTAATAATTTCTCTAAATGTTTCAATATTCCAAAGTTGATACTTTGTTTCCTATTGAGAAATTATTGTATTATAATATATTACTGTATTGTCTTCTATATTTTATGATAAATATTTAGTTTTTTTAGTGCTATTATTTTATGATTTATTGGAAGATTTCTATGAAGATGAAAATATCAAATACATTGGTTTCAGCCAGTTTTCCATTCCATTTATTTATTTATTGAAGTTGTAATTTTACAGAACAATCACACATAAAATACAAGATTTCCATATGCTACCCTATTAATAACACCTTTCATTGGTATTACCTATTTTAATAATTGCACTATTAGCTATAGTACATGATTTAACATAGGGTTCACTGTTTCTGTTGCGCAGTTTCTTGGATTTGTTTTTTTTATTTTGTTCTAGTAACATATATAAAACCTAAAATTTCCATTTTGTTTTTTTTTTTGCATGGGCAGGCACCAGGAATCGAGCTTAGGTCTCTGGTATGGCTGGCAAGAACTCTGCTTGCTGAGCTACCATGACCTGCCCTTAAAATTTCCCTTTTTAAGCATATTCTAATATGTAATTCAGTGCTATTAATTACATTTACAATGTTGTGCTGCCATCACCACCACCACAAAATTTTTCCATTGTCCCAAATAGAAACTCTGTACATTTTAAGCCTTAACTCCCTATCCCCTACCCTCACCCTGTCCCCTGTAACCTATACACCAAAGTCTGACTCTATGAATTTGCTTAATCTAATTATTTCATATGAGTGAGATCATGCAACATCTGTCATCTTGTGTCTGGCTTATTTAACTCAAAATGATGTCTTCAAGTTCCACCCATGTTGTCGCATAGATAAGAACATCATTCCTTTTTATAGCTGAATAATATTGCATTGTGTATATGTATATATATATATATACATATATATATACACAGTGTATATATGTATGTATGTGCTGGTTTGAAGCTATTATGTACCAGAAAAGGCCATGTTCTTTTAATCCGTCCCTGTGGGGACAGACATATTGTGGGTGGGACCTTTGGATTAGGTTGATTCAATTGAGATGTGACCCACCCAATTCAAGGTGGGTCTTAATCCTTTACTGGAGTCCTCTGTGAGAGGACAAAAGAAACCCCCAGAGACATGTGGAGAAAGCTTAGAGAGAAAAGTCCTGGAGATGCTAAGAGAGGAGTCACAGAAGCTCAGAGAGGAGGCCACTTGAACCAGAAGCTGAAAGCAACGAGACCCAAGAGTGACCAGCAAACGCCGACCCTGTGTTTTGCTAGCTGACAGAAGAATGGTAGATGCCAGTGACCTGTCTTCAGAATCCAGAATCATCCTGTTGATACCTTAATTGGGACATCTTCATGGCCTTAGAACTGCAAATTTTAAGTTAATAAATCCTCATTGTGGAAAGTACCTGAAACTGTTGAGCTGTGTTCCAGTAGCCTTGATTCTTGAAGACATTTGTATAACCATATAGCTTTTACAATGTGACTGTGATTGTGTAAACCTGTGTCTGATGCTCTTTTTATCTAGGGTATGGACAGATGAGTAAAAAATATGGACGGAGGATGAACAAATAATAGGGGGACAAAGGTTAAAATAAATTGGATAGATGGAATTACTAGTGGTCAATGAGAGGGAGGGGTAAGGGGTATAGTATATGTAAATTTTTTCTTTTTATTTCTTTTGCTGGAGTGATACAAATGTCCTGAAAAATGATCATGGTGATAAATGCACAACTATGTGAGGATATTGTGAGCCATTGATTGTAAACCATGCATGGAATATTTGCATATTAAGACTTATCAATAAAAATATTTTTAAAAATCCCTATTGTAAAAAACCAATCAATTTCTGGTATATTGCATTCTGGCAGCTTTAGTAAGCTTAAACAATACCACATATTCTTTATCTATTCATTGGTTGATGGACACTTGGGTTGCATCCATCCTGTGGCAGTTGCTATGAACATCAGTGTGCTGCTATGAGATGTGTGTAAAAAATATTAACATTGTATTGTCGTCTATAGTTTATGATAAATTTTTAAAATTTTAATCTTCAAATGAAAATGATCTTTAATTTAATTATTTAATTCCTCTTAATTTATTGTGGTATATGGTATAGAGCGTGGTCATGAATTTAGATTCTTTACAATGCTATTTAGTTTTTCCTACATTGTTTAACAAGGATTCCTTTCTTCGTGACTTATTTCACCAGCCTTTGCACGCACTAACCTATTGTGCAGGTTTGAATTTATTTCTAAAATTGGATTTAATCAATTGGTCTTTAAAAAAATAAAAATAAAAAACCCATCAATGTTATTAGACTCTTCCTCCTTATTTCTCCCTCAAGGAGTGGAATAATTTTGGTTTTAAAATAATATGCATATGGGGGAAGAGGTATCCCTGCGGGCGGTGCATGCGGCCACGTTTGAACCAGTTGAGCGGCGCTGGCCCCCGGGTGGCGCTAGGCTGCCGGGTGGCTCATCACCAGCATAAGGGTTGCAGTGAGGCGCCTCCATATTGGGAGGCGTCGGGATTTCAGAGATTATGGCATGTGAAACCCTCAATGTTAAAAAATGGAACTTCTGTAATACTACAGAGAATCATTCCATTGATCGTCCTAGAAATTTCACTAATAAGAACATGAAGGAGGTTGAGAAATGTCTAAATCAGTTGGCTACTTTCATTAATGGAGAAGCTGGACAAGCTGTGGAAAGCCCAGATAAATTACATAAACTAATCTACTGCAAAAAGCAAGTTCATCATCCTTTTCCAGATCCTTGTTACAGATGAAACAGTCTCCGAGGAGTGGGGGCTGTGACATGACAAATAAAAACCATGAAGTGGCTTGTACAGGTCACCTGCCTGAAAGATTATGCCTTGATAGTGGAACATTGTTGGTTAACTCCAGGGATTCTGATTTCGCAGACAGAAAGTTCATTATCAAAATATACTGGATTCCCGGTGCCTGCCCATAAAATGTATATATTATATATATATATATAGTGGGGTTTTTTTCCCTGAGGTTTCTCAGGACCACCAAACGATGGCCCACATTGTGTTCAGCTGAAATTTGAGATTGAAAGTAGCCTTAACTTTCTGGAGGAAGAGAAATATAAATGAACCTGTCGCCTATTTGGTGAAGGTATCGCTTCTCGGCCTTTTGGCTAAGATCAAGTGTATTTGGTGAAGGTGGAAGAAGATCTTGCAGTTGTGGATTGCTTTCCTGTGCTCACCAATAGTTTACAGGAAGAAAAACAATAAGTCGCCCTTGGCAGCTGCTTAGACTTGTTGCCTCTACTGAAGTCACCACTTTAAAAGCAAATGTCAAGGTATGTAATAGTTGGTTTAGACTGGTTTCAAGTAGTCATCAAAAGGTGGTAGTCAGAATGATCATTCCAAACAGAAATTATAAATAATAGAAGTATTCAGTTTTTAAAATAATAATTCCGTGGGTTGTGGGAATAGCAAAACCATCTTACTTTGGTAACAGGATATAAATGGCAATATAGCTAAGAATGCAGAAGCTTAATTCTTACAATTGTATTGGGAAGTTTCATCTGCTAAAGAGTGCTTGGGTATTCAAAAATATCCTTGGACTATTTGATTTCCAAGAAAAAAGTCTTGTCTGAGAACTGTGAGCTGTGAAAGAAATCAAATCATTCTTTTTTTCTTTTAAAAAGCCGCATAACAAAACTGCTAATGAAACTCTAACAATCTATTTCACATTGAAGTGGAAAATGTCCAAAAGGAACAGCTTCAACTTCAATGAGGTGAAAGTGCACTAAGAAGATTGTTTGCCTTTGCTGCATTTTGGATTTATATGGTTATTTGGTAACATTGTTTAAGAACTACTGGCTCTTTGTGCAATCCTGCATATTGCATAAGAACATAATTTATATTATGGGAGAAAAAAAGACAGGACTTATCGCTAAGAACCACAAAGACCAATCGTCATTAATTTTTTAAGATTGTGTTTTATAAGAAAACACTTAAATGTGTGCAAGTATTTTTTTATGTTGAAAAGACTGAAAGATGAAAACATAACAAATAATCAATATTAAACATTTTTTTTTGTCCACACTAAATACTATATTTGTTTAAACATTTTTTTTTTTGTCCACACTGGGATATTATGTTTGCAGAATGTTAATAAGCCGATATGTTGTTGTGATACCAGTATCTGTTAAAGAATTTAAAAGCAATCATGTTTCTGGCATGATAAAATCACGGAATTAAATCAGCAGCTTTACATTCAGGTAGAATGTTGATGTATGAAACCTATTCACCATTTTAAAAGTGAAGAATACTTTTAGTACCTCTGATTTTTTTTTTCCAGAATCATCATATCCTGTATGTTTGTGTTATGCCTGTATAAAATTTTAAAAAGTGAATACATATTTGCATGAATGCTTAACTGGAAATGTCCATGAAGTTGGCTCATTTATGCCCAGTTTTTATTGTATGTAGATTTCTAACATTTTCAGTTTTGTTTGAGAAAAAAATATATCTATATGCATATGGTCGTAGGTATATGCATATGTATATGTGAGGCTGAAAAAGTCATGGAAGGAAAATTTTAGCAATTGTTAACTTGCATGGTTGGATTACGGATCACTTTCTACTTTACATTTACCCATAAATTCTAATATATATTATGTTACAATAAACATCACTTCTTTGTTTAAAAAAGGAGAAACTGTTTAAATGAAGAAAATAAAAATATTGACTGTGCAATCAAAGTTAATTATTAAGAAAAGAAAGATGGAGGAAGATGAAGAGGAAGAGGAAAGAAAGGGGAGGGTTGGGAAGTAGGCCACTTTAGGGACAAATTCAGATAAGTGGCATTTGCTCCCATGTTCCTTTATATGACAAAACCTTATCACTGCCAGTCCTCTGTCTAAGCACATCTCAGCCTAGCTGTCCCTGATGATTCTGATGTGCCCACTTCTCTTGTCACAATCTGTCTCAGTCCTGCTCCTGGAACCTACCCTCTGTGACTGCACCCACACCTGCCTTTGGCCTTTGACCCAGTTGGTCACCACCATGACTGTCGGCTTTCTTTCTGGAATTTTGGTGTCAGACTTTGCTCTTTGTCTGTTTAGGTAACTGCTCAGATCTGTTTGTAGTCCTCCTTCAATTGCCAACCCTCCGCACCCTTATTCCACCCCCACCCCTAGTTCCACCAGCTTCTGGACTATCCTATTCTTAGCTGCGCCAGAAATTTGGGGTGACAGATCACTCACTCAAAACTAGTTATGCACTTGACATGGTGTTTTGGACCAGAGATAGATACCTGCCCACAAGAGTGCCAGCTTGCCGTTTGTGCACTCTGACTCAAAGAAATAAACGAAAGTCAGCATTGGAGCTGGCAATGTATCAATCAGGATCCAATTAGGAAAACAGAAACCGCTCTAAATACTTTAAACAGAGGGATTTAATTCAGGAAATTTGTAACACAGCTGTTGAAAAGCTGGAAGAGGCAGCTAAAAAAAAATGGAAATTTGTATCTGCAGAACTAAAGTGAAGAGGTAATATGAACAGGCTCCAGAGCTGCCAAGTGCCCCAGGGGTTGTGGGGAGAGAAGTGTCACCCAATAGTGCTCAGAACTTGGAAGGGGCACCGGGAAGGGTTTCTGAAGTATGGATAGAGCTGCCTTGGTTTATAGTTTTAGCACAGTGAGGTCCTTTGATAGGGCAACATAGCTCATTATATTTAAAATAATCCCTCTTTTACTTGAACTACTTTGAAGGAGTTCACTGTTTTTTGCAAAGAAAAAAACCGTTTCAGGACATCTTTTCCTCTGAGTGTCTTTAGCCCAGCACTTCTCCCCTCTTTTCCTTCCCTTTTTCCTTCACAATGCCGATTCCCTTCAATGGAGAGTTGAACTGTTTAAGAATTTTGTACAGTGTTGCTTTATAACATCACAATGTTTTAAAATTCTGACATTTTTGCATGCTTCTTTCATGTACCTTTTACACTTATTTTGTCAAATTTTATTTAATAAAATTCTTAATGTCCCATTAGTTAGCATTGTATTAAACCTATGAATTGATATGGGAAATGTTATTATATCACTTGAGTCTTTCCAGTTCTGAGTGGGGAGACATCCATCTAATCTGACTTCCTTTTACTGTCTCGTTACGGTTTAGGAGTTTCTTTATAGTAATTGTTAGGTTGGCATTAAAGTATTTAATGGGTATTTGAGGTCTCAGTTGTGAATAGGTTTGCTTTTTACGCTTTCTTTTCTGGCTATTGTCCCAATTTTTAAAAAGTCTGTTTATGTTTCCTGCTGGTAATGCCATTTGAGGAAATGAGGAATTTCCCAGTGGCAGAAGGGGTGCTTAGCAGAGATGAATTTGCTCTGTCTGTTCACTGGTACACGTTCGTTTCTCTAGTGGACAATGCTTGAGTAGTGCCTGGCCCGTGTGAGCCACGTATGTGTATGCCTTTACAATTCCCCTCTGTGAGGAAGCCAAGTTAATTGACCTGCACTGGGATTGAACTCATGTCCTTAGACGCATTTGAAGGCACAGGCAGTACAGACCTTTGCTTCCAACAACCCTCGTTTCTAATAATTAGAGCTGCTTGGGCTGCTTTGGAAGGTATTGGTTTCTGTGATATTAAAGGCTGAAAGGCTATTTGGGAATTGGTAAGCAGGTTTACAATCTATGGATTAGGGGTAAGTCTAAATAATGTCTTTAAAAATACGGTGTCCTTTTAAAATTACACAAGTAAGATGTTTTCACGGTAGAAAAATGAGGAAAATCAGATAAACTGAAAAAAAAAAAAACAAATTTCCGTAATCCTATGATTTAGAGATAACTGCTGTTAGTGTCTTAGTGTATTTTCTTCCAATGCATTCCTTTAATTGATGTATATAATTATACAAATAAACACGCACTTACTGTATTTCCTAGTTTCTAACGTGGGCTTTTCCACATTTTAACAATTCTGAAATTGAGATGCATTTTTATAATCAACGATTAGATTTAATGAAATATTTCTCTTCTCCACCAATATAGTTATACTTAAATGTAGTCAAATGGTATCTTAAAATCGAGGTATGTATTTGTTAATTACATTTTTTATTTCCAGGTAATTTTAGATTCATATGCATTTGTAAGAAATAATACAGAGGGATCCATTGTACCCTTTACTCAGTTTCCTGGAATGGTAACGTCGTGCAAAACTACATTACCCCAGCACAGCCAGAATGCGAACACTGATACTGAACATTTTCATCCCCAAAAGGCTCCCTCATGATGCCCTTTTTTAAAAAATTGTTTATTTTTATTGATGTATGTTATATATTCACATGCCATGTAATAATCCAAAGTGTACAATCAGTGGTTTATAACATCATCATATAGCTGTGCATTTATCATCACAATTGACTTTTTCTTTTTGAAAAGTAATATATATACAAAATAGCAATACATTTCAAAGCACATCTCAACAATTAGTTGTAGAACAGGTTTCAAAGTTTGGTGTGGGTTACAATTATACAACTTTAGGTTTTTACTTCTAGCTGCTCTAAGACACTGGAGACTACAAGAAATATCAATATAATGATTCAGCAATCACACTCATGTGTTAAACCCTACTTTTTTGTTTAACTCCACCATCACCTTTGATCACTCTCCCACTCTTTAGGGGTATTTGGGCTATGCCTTTTCTAACTTTTTCACGTTGGAAGGGGCTGTCGATAATATGGGATGGGGGATGAAACTAGTTGATGTTTTGGAGAGGCTGGGCCCTCTAGGTTTCAGGACTTATCTGGTCCAGGGACCCATCTGGATGTTGTAGGTTTCTAGAAAGTTACCCTAGTGCATGGAACCTTTGTAGAATCTTATATAATGACTTAAGTGTTCTTTAAGATTGGCAGGAATGGTTTTGGTTGGGGTTTGGCAAGTCATGATAGGTAGCAATGTCTAACTGAAGCTTGCATAAGAGTGACCTCCAGAGTAGCTTCTGAACTTATTTGAACTCTCTCAGCCACTGACACTTTATTTGTTACACTTCCTTTCCCCCTTTTGGACAGGATAGCATTGTTGATCCCACAGTGCTAGGACCAGGCTCATCCCTGGGAGTCATCTCCCACTCTGCCAGGGAGAATTTCACCCCTGGATGTCATGTCCCCTATGGGGGAAAGGGGGCAATGGTTTCATTTGCAGAGTGGGGCTTAGAGAGAGTGAGGCCACATCTGAGCAACAGAAGAGGCCCTCTGGAGGTGACTTTTAGGCATACCTATAGGTAGGCTAAGCTTCTCCACTACATACATAAGCTTCACAAAAGCAAGCATCACAATCAAGGACTTGGCTTATGGATTTGGGTGTCCCTAATGTTTGACACAGTATCCAGAGTTTTCCTGGTGGTAAAGTTTAATAGTTTCGTGTTTTTTCTCCCATCCCTCAAGGGACTTTGCCAATACTTTTTGAGTATCAACTTAATGTACTCTGGGATGTATTCAGGCATTACACTAAGCTATTCAGGATTAAAGGCCCTCATTCTTCTTCTGGGCACTCTGTGTTTGGATTGTTTAAATGATCTATCCAGACAGGTGGAATTAGATTATGTGCTACAGAAAATTTAGGTTCTGGGCAAAATAAACCTTTCTTCCTTTCTCAAAGGGTAGAGAAGGTTCTGAAATATAGACGATGTATTTCTTACCTCAAAATACACCAAAATATTAACAGCAGTTATCTCTCAGTCATAAATGGTGCTCTTTTATAATGGATCCAACTACCTCCTCTTACCTGCTCCTCTATCCAGCTCCTCAACCCTCTGGAAAATGACCAAACTGTTTTCAATTTTTGAAATTTTGTTATTTCTAGAATGTTCTACAAATGGAAACATAAAATTTGCAAACTTTTGGATTTTGTACTTGGCATAGTTCTCTGGGGATTAATCCAGGTTTTTGTATGTATCAATGTCTGTTTTTATGGCTGAGTCATATTCCACATATGGATGCATGACACTCTGTTACCCTTTTCACTCACTGAAATACAACTAGGTTGTTTCCAGTTTTGACTATTATGAATAAAACTGCTGTAAACATTCATGTACAAGTTTTTAAATTTTTAATTTATTTTTTAACTTTTTTTATTGTGAAATAACATATGTACAAAAAAAGCAATAAATTTCCAAGTACATTTTAAAACATTGTTATAGAACGTATTTTAATGTTTGGTATGGGTTGCAGTTCCATGATTTTTTATTTTTTCTGCTAGCAGCTTCAAGATGCCGAAGACCAACAAAAATTTCAATATAATGATTCAGCAGTCATATTCATTTGTTAAATCCTATCTTCTCTGTTGTACTCCTCCTTCTCTTTAAATAACAATATACATAAAAGCAATAAATTTCAACGTACATCTCAACAATTAGTTGTAGAACAGATTTCAAAGTTTGGTATAGGTTACAATTGCACAATTTGAGGTTTTTATTTTTAGCTGCTCTAAGGTATTGGAGAGTAAAAGAAATATCAGTATAATGATTCAGTACTCATACTCATGTGTCAAACCCTACCTTCTCTGAATAACTTCACCATCACCTTTGATCTGTCTCCACTTTTTAGGGGTATTTGGGCTATGCCCTAACTATTTCATGTTAGAAGGGGTTGTCAATAATACGGGACAGGGAATAGAACTAGTTGATGTTATAGAAAGTTTGACCCCTCCACATTTCAGGACTTATTTGGTCTAGGGCCCCACCTGGAGGTGGTAGGTTTCTGGAAAGTTACCCTAGTGCATGAAACCTTTGCTGAATCTTATATAATGCCTTAAGTATTCTTGAGGCTTGGCAGGAATTTTTTTTTAACTTTTTTATTGTATAATATGACATATATACAAAGCAAAGAAAGAAAAAAGCAATAATTTTCAAAGCACTCTTCAACAAGTAGTTATAGGACAGATCCCAAAGTTTGTCATGGGCTGCCATACCATCATCTCAGATTTTTCCTTCTAGCTGCTCCAGAACATTGGAGGCTAGAAGGAAATATATATATTTTCATCATCACAATCGACTCTCCTTTTTTCATTTTTGTAAAAAAAATAGCATTTATATGAAAAAAACCAATAAATTTTCAGAGCACAGCACAACAATTAGTTGTAGAACAGATTTAAGAGTTTGGTGTGGGTTACAATTCTACCATTTTAGGTTTTTACTTCTCGCTGCTCTAAGATACTGGAGGCTAAAAGAAATAGTAATATAATGATTCAGCAATCATTTGCTAAATGCTATGTTCTCTTTGTAACTCCACCATGGCAAAACCATGGCAGGAATTGTTTTGATTGGGGTTTGGCAAGTTATGATACGTAGCAATGTCTAACTGAAGCGTGCGTAAGAGTGACCTCCAGTGTAGCCTCTTAACTCTATTTGAACTCTCTCAACCACTCATGTACAAGTTTTTGTATGAACATAAGTCATCAATTCTCTGAGATAAATGCCGTGAGTACAATTACCAAGTTTTATGGTAGTTGCATCTTTAGTTTCTTAAGAAGCTGCCAAATTGTCTTCCAGAGTAGCTGTGCCATTTTACATTTCAAAAGCAACACACGAATACTAGAGACCTGGGTTCAATTTCCAGTGCCAGCCCATGCAAAAAAAAAGAAAAAAGCAACATATGAGTGATATGGTTTCACTGCATCCAAATAAGCATTTGTTTTGTTTGTCCTCTCTGATGGATGTATAGCGTTTCCTCATTAGTTACAATACTATTCAAATTATTTGGTGTTGGGTGAGTTGTGGTAGTTCGCATTTTTGGATTTGTTTTATTTCATCTAAGTCATCCAATTTTATGTGTGAGGGGTGTTTGCAATATTCGTTTTTATCCTTTTGATATCTGCAGGGTCTGTAATGATATTCCCTGTTTTATTCCTGATATTGGTAATTTGTGTCTTCTCTCTTTTTTCTTTGTCAGTCTTACTAAAGGACTATTAATTCTACTGATAATTTCATAGAACCAACTCTTTGTTTCATTGATTTTTCTCTATTCTTCTGTTTTCAATTTCACTGATTTCTGTTCTTTGTTATTTTGTCCTATCTGCTTGCTTTGACTTTATTTTGCTCTTTTTTTCTTAAATCCTTGAATAGGAGTTTACATTACTGATTTGAGGCTTTTCCTCTTTTCTAAAATATGCATTTAGTACCATAAGTTTCCCTGAAAGATGCATTTTATGTTGAATAGATATATTATGTGTTAGTCGGTATCACTGCCATGTTTACATCAACAAATCAACAAATATTTATGCAGTATTTAGACCAGGCATTGCTTTAAATCCTTGATATGCACCAGCTTACAAAAGTACCAAAGTTTCCTATCTTTGTGGTGCTTACATTTTATCAGAGGGAGACAGAAGATAACTAATAAATATATTTGACATAGCATGTTAGAAGGTGATAAATGCAGGAACTAAAAGTACTGCAGGGTAAGGGGTAATAGATGTGTTGCTGACTATAGCGTTTAATGCTTCAGTATATACTGTACTGCATTTAATGCTACTGCTGTGGTATTAAATAGGGTATTCAGTTATGCCTTGTGAAGAAAATGAGATTTGAGTAAAGACTTAAAGGAGTTAAGGGAGGGAGCCAAGTAAATACCTGTGATTGATGTGTTTCAGACAGATGGGGAAGCTAGAGGAAAGGCTCTAAGGTTGGCACATGCCTGGAATCTTTGAGAAATAGCAAGGAGGCCAGAATGGCTAGAGTGGGGTGAGTAAGGAGGAAAGTGGTAAAGATGAGGTCAGAGAATAATGGGGTATGAGGACTTTGGCTTTTACCCTGAGTGAAGTGGGGAGCCATTGTAGTATGTGATGTGAAAGATTCACATGACCTAAATTAGGTTTTAAAATAATTACTCTGGTTGCCATGTTGGGAATGGACTATAGATAAAAGCAGATGTTGTCTTGGAAGGCTACTGCAGTAATTCAGGTGAAAGGCAGCATGATTTGGGGAAGTGTGGTAGCAGCAGGAGTGATGAGAAGTGATTATAATCTAAACATATTTTGTGAGTAGTGCTAATAGGATTTCTTCATAGATTGGATGTGGGGTGTGCCAGTGTGAAGTTGTTATGTACCTCAGAAAAGCCATGTCCTTTACTCCTCATTCAATATTGCTGGGTGGAATATTTTTGATTGTTTCCATGGAAATATGACCCACCCAATTGTAGGTGGTAACTTTTGATTAGATGGTTTCCATGGAGATGTGTCTCCACCCATTCAAGGTGGGTTGCTTACTGGAGTCCTTTAAGAGGGAACCAGTTTGGAAAAGCTTTAGAGCCAATAGAACAAACAGAGCCAACAGAATGAATAGAGCCCTGGGAAAGCCATTGAAAAAGGCTGGAGAGAAAGCTAGCAGATGTCACCATCTTTCCAGTTGAGAGAAACCCTGAACATCATCAGCCTTCTTGAACCAAAGTATCTTTACCTGGATGCCTTAATTTGGACATTTTTATAGGCTTGCTTTAATTTGAACATTTTTCACAGCCTTAGAATTGTAAACTTGCAATGTAATAAATTTCCCTTTTTAAAAAGCCATTCCATTTGACGTATATTGCATTCTGGCAGCGTGAAAACTAGAACACAGGGTGTGAGAAGAAGAACGAGGTCTACGTAAGCAGCCTGATGTAAATCATTAGCCATAGGCAGTCACATCCAATATCACATGCACCCTCTACCTTACAACACTTGCCACAGCTTGTTGGGCAATGGCAGTCACCTTCCCTAAGGGCAACTGATCTGTAGGCTGGACATTAGTATATACAGTGTCCTGGCATAAGAAAGTTGTCAAAATAAATGGCAACTAACTGGGTTAATAAGATCTTTTTCTTTTAGGCATCAGAGCTGGAGAGAAATCAAATTCATCAGTGAGAACAGAAACTGAAAGACATGGAGAGAATATAGTTTCAGACTTTATGAGTAAGCAGAAACCCTGAATAAACAGGAGTGCTGAGCAAGCAAAAGCATGAGGCAGGAAAAAGCATGAGGCAGCAAAGTATTGGAAAAGTGATAGAAGATAACCAAGAAAGTATCAAATTCTCAGGAGAGACACTTAATGGCCAGGCCTGAGTCATGGGCCAACCCTGGAGTGAGAGCGTGAAGTTAGTCCTTCTATTACCAGAAGTGGGAGAATGGGGAGAGATGGGCAAAAAGACAAACGTGGACTGGCTATGTAGAGGTAGACTGAATCGGTGCCATGGAAGATAGTACCATTTATAAGCCAGAATTGTGAGGGTGTAAGGAAGCCAGAAGAAGCAGAGGAAACCTATCTGCTGAGAGCAGCAGAAAAGCATAGCAGACATTCAGGGAGAAGCAGTGATGGCAGTCTATGCTGCTGCCTGAGAGAAGGCACTGTTTCTCATCTTTCTGTTTTTGTCCCATCCCAGGACAGCCTGACTGTGCTGATCCTTGCATTTTAATGCTCTAAGTTGTATTAGTGCATTCCCAGTTGTATTCTTTCCAAATACAGCCTTTTCTACTTGAACTAGTATGAGTTGGTTTTTGATTTATGCTCTAGGGATAAAGAGGATACACTTGGCTGGCAGTTTCTCAGTAGCTACTTATCCGTCAGAATTGAGCATGGCAGACAAGGCACAAAAGGCAAAAAATGAAAATACATGGTATAAAATAGAATATCTAACTGGATCGTGTTAGCATTTTACATACCCTCTTCCAATTAGTCTGCAGTTTGAAGAAGGTACCACTGACCTATTCTACACATGAAGAAATTAATGCTCATTGAGGTTAAGTAATTTGTCCAGATCATGAAATCTATGGAAGAGTGCAATACCCAGCTCTGAAGTCATGCCTCTCTGATTCTGGGGACCTTGGGCTCATTCCATCACACTATGCTGCCTTTCAGAGGAGAAGAAAACTGTTCTGCTCAGTTTCCATTGCTCCTTCTACTGTATAATGCCTTCTCTAGAGCCTGTTGCCTAGTTAAGAAATGAACAGATATACAACAGCTGTGGAAAATTTAAGATAGTCAACATTCAAGCTGGGGCATATTTGCTATCATTCATATCTTACACATGCATGGCAGGTATTGCCAATCTATCACAGCCCCCTTTTCCTGCTGAGCCCAGAAAGGGTTTCATCATCCTTTTCAACACAGGATTCTAGGCAGCCATTACCAGTCAATCTGAGTTGACACCTAAGATGAAAACTTAAATTTCTTTGTATGATGATCTGTTTCCTTATAAGATCAGGCATAGATCTGGAGGATCTGAGTTGCCAGGCTTAAGGAACTTTAAAGTTTAGGCAAATTTGTCTGTTTTTTACCAGGCCTAGACACTGATGTATCTCTGATTGTCTCTGCTGACTATGCCTTGGAAAGATTTTTTGTATTTTTTTTTTTTTACATAAAACTTTGCACCTATAAGATTTGTTTTTGATGAGAATATCTTTCTTGTTCATCTCTAAATCACCTGCACCTAGAACAGTGTTTGACATAGAATTGGTTCTCAGTGATGTTTGTTGAATGAATGTTTAGGCATCTAGGCTTACACCTATCTTTCCCAGAGAGAAAGAACTAGAATTTAGGCTAATGACAAAATGGAATGCTTAAGGGGACACAGTAGGGCCAGTGTGGTAGGGGATGGATCTTTTTGGAGGAGGCAGCCAAGGAAATATAAATGACACAGGTTGTAACAAGCATTCAACTGAATTTCTTTATGCCTATTCTTCATTTCTCTCCATGTTCTATGCTATGGGAACCTGTTTACCTCTGGTAAGATGGACCTGGGGATCACAAACAAGAATGGGGTAGAGGCATGCAGGGAAGGGGAGGCATGTGGTATACAGCTTGAGCTGGAATCTAGTCTTAGCTCTGAACCTAAGGGCCCCAGCTTCAGCCTCTGGACCTGCTGGACACCATTATTGCCCATTCTCAGACTTCCTCACATAGGGCTCAGGACTCTTAGCCCACTACCAGCCCTGTACAATTCCCTCCCCCTACTCTACCTTCTTTCCCCTTATTCTTTTTTCCATCGATCATAGTTAATGGACTTTGAGAGGAAAATAGGGAAGAGGGGATGGGAAATCAGACTAGAAGGAGATGGATATATTTGGCTGTGAACCTGAGAAATGGGCCAATATGTCATTGAAGTCGGAATTGGGATAATGCTGTCAGATTTCCGAACCCTATTTGTTATTTTCTTACCCTGATTATTGGAAGTTATTTTCAGTCGAAACCTGTGCTCTTGTGTACTGGCTTGAATACAGACCCTCCAAACTCATGTCCACCTTCAATCTCAGACTGTGACCTTAATTGGAAATTGGGCCTTTGCAGATACAATTAGTTAAATTAAAATGGGGCCATACTAAATTAGAGTGGGCTCTAATCCAGTGGCTGGTGTTCTCATAAGAAGAGAAAAGAGAGACACAGAAACACATAGGGAGAATGCTATGTGACAACAGAGGCAGAAATTACAGTGTGTTCAAGGCCAAGATATGCCAAGGATTGCCAACAACCAGCAGAAGCTAAGAGAGAGGCATGGAAAAGATTCTCCCTCAGAATCCCTGGAAGGAAGTACCCTTCTGCCATCACTTAGATTTCAGACTTCCGGCCTTCAGAATAGTGAGAGAATAAGTTTCTGTTGTTTTAAGACACCCAGTTAGTGGTATTTTCTTCTGGGAGCCCCAGAAACCAATACACCTGTATTGGGAGAACTCCAGGAAGCTGCAGTACAGCACTTAAGGCTATATGGGAGGCAGGGGCAAAATACCTAAGGTGTTAGCTTTGAATTAAGATTGAGGTAGGCTCCACTTACTAGCTCTATGATTTTGGTAGTCTCTTTAATTGCTCTAGATTTTAGCTCTTTTATCTTTCAGATGCAGATAATAGTACCTACCTGTTTTAGTTTGGTAAAGCTGCCAGAATACCAGAAAGAGAATGGTTTTTTAAAGGAAATTTATTAAGTTGCAAGTTTACAGTGTTAAAGTCATGAAAATGTCCAAATTAAGGCTCCAACAAGAGGTTACCTTCACTCAAGAAAAGCTGATGCCATCTGGAACACCTCTGTCAGCTGGGAAGGCATATGGCTGGCATCTGCTGGATCTTTGGGTTCTGGACACCTCTCTCAGCTGAGAAGGCACATGGTGACATCTGCTAGCTTTCGCTCATTTCATGTGGCCTCCGCAGAGGCATTTTCCTTCTGCATCTCCAAAGGTCTCTGGCTGTGTGGGCTCTGTCATCACTGAAGCTTTTTCCAAAATGCTTCCCTCTTAAAGGACTCCACCTTGAATGGGTGGTGACACATCTCCATGGAAACCACCTAATCAAAGTTTCCCACCCACAAGTGAGTGGGTCACATCTCAATGGAAACAACTTAAACAAAAGGATCCCACCCAGCAATATTGAATGAGGATTAAAGAACGTGATATTTCTGTGGTACACAACAGTTTCAAACCAGCACAATACCTTATGAGATCATGATGGTTAAAAGAAATTAGGTCTCTAAAGATTTTTGTAAAGCGGGTTTAGGAAAAAAGTGGGTTCAAGTGCTACCTATTGTTATCATTAATAATACTATCATCTTTGGTATATACTTGCACATAGTGAAGTATTTTCTTCCTTTCTCAACACTGAGAAAGAAAGAAAAATAGACTGAGTTTCTGAGAATCTACAAAATAAATAAAGGAATTTATGGGGACTTGTGAATCTGTGTCCAAGAAGAAATCTTGGAGGTCAGCAAGCCTACAGTATTCCCCAGCAGAGATTATAGTAGGGGCCTTTGGAGGCCAACAGTTCATAAGACCATAGGGTGACTAACAAGGACAAGTATAAAAGGTTTACTTTGGGAAAGTTTTCCCACATTGCCTGTGCACTACTTCTTGGGACAGGCCTGGAAGATAAGGAGTGACCATCTCCAACTTAGCCAAAAAGTTAACCAATAAGACAAAAAATGGCTGTTAAGCCTTTAAGCCTTGACACATCTGGCCTTCCCTCTCTTTGCTTCTGTGAACTCAGTTTCTCACAATTAGACTTGTTAGTATAGATGCTGTGCTCTACCACCCTCCCCAACTCCTGTATGATGCCCCAGTGTTTGCCCATCACCCACTGTATTAGTTTTATAATGCTGCTGCAACAAATTATCACAAATTTAGTGGCTTAAGCAACACAGATTTATTCTCTTACAGTTTTGGAGGTCAAAAGTCCAACATGGATCTCACTGGTCTAAAACCCCAGTGTCAGCAGGGCTGGGTTCCTTCTGGAGGCTCTAGGGGAGAATCTGTTTTCATGCCTTTTCCAGCTGCTACAGGCTGTTTACATTCTTTGGCTCAAGGCCTCCTTCCATCTTTAAAGCCAGCAAGGTGGGCAGAGTCCTTACCACACTGAATCACTCCACTTCTGCTTTGTTATCATATCGTCTTCTCTGACTCTGACACTTCTGCCTCCCTCTTCCACATTTAAGAACCCTTGTGATTATAGCTATATAATCCATGAGAATCTATTATAAGGTGAGCTGATTATCAACCTTAATTCCATCTGCAACTTCCCTTTTGCTATATAACATAAAATGATAGTCATGGGTTCAGGGGGTTAAGATGTAGACATTTTTGAGAGGCCATTATCCTGCCTACCACATCCATTACCATTATGTCCTGCTTTCTGATTCTAGAATTGAGACTGAAATGAGTAAACTTCTTCAGCTCCTGGGCCTGAGCCATCCTCTCTGTAATGTGCCTATGAAACTCCTGCCTGAGAGAGCTGGTCTCTGTCTGGCCTGACTGCCTCCCGCCCCTTCACTTGACCTTTATATAAAGTGACCCATAGTGCCTTATATTGAGTGTTAGAACACTGGCTGCTTTGCTTAATCAGATATTCAATAATATTCAGATTTTTAATTCTGACAGCCAGGCTAGTAGATTCAATTTTTCTTTAATGAATATTTTCAAACATTAGAAGCCTGTCCATCCATACTATGCTACAGCCTTATCTGATAGTACTTTCATTAACTCAGTTAATGCCTGGGGGCACTTTGTACAAACTACAATAATCATTAGCTGCCAATTCCTAAAGCTACCCAGAGGTTACCTGTATTTTTTAAGGCACATGCATAAAGGAGCATTTATGAACACACAAAGTGGTCAGTGTGGTGGGAAAAAGATATTAAACGTCTATTAAAATGTGTTAGATGTCATTTTTTTAAAGGGGAAGGAAACAAGGAGGGGACTAACATTCATTGAGAACCTGCCCTGTGCCAGGAATTGCGTATTCATATTTATGTACTCGCTTTCATTCTCATGGCAATGTAAGGAAGTAGCTTTCATTATATCCATTTTACAAATGGGAAAATTGAGGCCCAGGGGTCATACAACTAGTAAGAGGTAGAGCTCAAATTTTGAGCTCTGTCTGTCTAATTCCAAAGCTTTTTTCCTTTCTCCTAAAGCAAAGGAATAGACAAGAATAAGGGTGCTCAAACTGAGAATAGTGGAATGAGCTCTCAGCTTCCACGGGGGTACTTCCAGGGGCGCTTGGTAAGAGGCAAGCTGAGTGAGCTGGGCCTTAGGGCCTGTCTTCCTTTAACTAGATCAGCTCTGCTGTTATCAGTTTTACACATTGGGATGTAATGTAAAATTTCAATAGAGAAAACTGTGGGGTGAGGTTCAGCTAGAATAGTCGTGTGAAGACATTTAGACCGGAACTGTGATTTTAGGAAGTCTATCCTAGATGTCCTCAGTTAATTGATCAAATCTTCCAATGCACTGGTTATTCACTGGATGTGCATCAGAGGCTTTTGGAAGGTTACCACTTTCTAGAATGAAAAGAGATCACATAATGTATCTCAGTTAATAAGTGATACAGGAAACGCTTAGATAGAGAAGAAACAAGATTCTCCAGTCACTTGTTTGCTCCACAGTCAAAGTGTGAGCTGGTGACAGAAGGGAAGTCAGACTCACTGAAGATGGTGCTGATCAGGCTGTAGACAGTAGAAGTTGCTACAGAAAAGAAATCTCTCGTAGTGATAGTAAAATGGGGTATGAGGAGGGACAAGGATCTTTTGAGAATCATCTCTTTTGGAGACTATATATGGTTAAAAATCAGTGTGCTCCCTTTTGAGAGTCCTCCTTGTCATGTTACCAGGGGCTCTAATTGGCTCATACTGAGTGCCAGAGATAGTCTCAAAACCAGCAAAGTCCCATTAAAGTATCACTTACTTAGATCCATGACAGAGATAACAACTTCGAAAATTTTAAGCCAGTGCCTCTTAGGCTACAATGTCTGGGTGAGTCACCATCTTAACAAAGAACAGAGGCTAAAAAGAAACCCTTATCTTCTCATTCAGGGGATCTCTCTGTGGCAGATGGAGCTTTGCACCCCAGAATAAAAACATATTCTTAATCTTAATTTCACTCCTGTGAGTGTGAACGCATTGTGCATAGGATCACTTGAAAATGTTATTTTTTGTTAAAGTGTGGTCCGTTGAATCAGGGTGGGTCTTAATCTATCGCTGGAGGCCTTACAAAGAAAAAGCCGCAAGGAGAGGCTGCTAGTCAGAAGTTAATGGAACCCAGAAGAGAAAGGAGATGGCATTGCCATGTGACAGAAAAGCCAAGGAACCCAAAAATTACTGATCCCAGGGGAGGAAGTAAGCCTTCTAGTCTTTGAAACCATGAGCCAGTAAATTTCTGTTGTTAAGGCAACTCATTGTGTGGATTTGTCATCACAGCCAGAAAACTAAAACACCCTCTCACCTCTG
Organism: Tamandua tetradactyla; assembly: GCF_023851605.1. Lineage (NCBI taxonomy): Eukaryota > Metazoa > Chordata > Mammalia > Pilosa > Myrmecophagidae > Tamandua > Tamandua tetradactyla. The sequence continues at coordinate 89,997,310 of NC_135334.1, forward strand.
CTTCTCCAACTTGCTCCTTAATAATCCTTCAAGGAGGGGATGCAAGAGGCTCATTGGTAGAATTCTTGCCTGCCATGCAGGAGACCTGGGTTTAAGTCCCAGCCCAATGCACTTCCCAACAAAAACCAAAGAAAGAAAGAAAACAAACAAACAAAAATTCAACAAATATTGCTGCGGTAACAGGATACTCACATGGAAAAAGAATGAAATGTGATGCTGAGCATATAGCATACAAAAAAGAAAAATCTCTCAAAGAAGAATATTATAAATAGCCAACATTTATTTATGGGGCACTTTAATCTTTACAATAAATAACTTAAGTAACAAAGCCTTATAATTTTTCTCCCAAATCCACATTACCCTTCTTTCATAGTAATAGGGTTCTCTATTTTAAGCTGGGCACAAGGCTGCTTGGAATTTCCTAGCCTCCCTTGCAGCTAGGTATAATGCTGTGACTAAGTTCTTGCCAAGAAGATGTGAACTAAAGTGTTACGTGGCAGCTTCTTGAAACTTTCCTCAAAAAAAAAAAAGCTCTATTTAATTTCTTTTTCATCCCTATTCCATCCTACTTTTTGAAATACAAATGTGATGTTTGGTGCTCTAGTTACCATCTTGGATCATGAAGGTGAAAGGTGCAAAGAATGAAGAACAGGTGGTGAGGTGAGCCTGGGTCCCTGAGGACACTGTGGGATAGATGCATCATAACAGCCCAGGACTCTATCTGAGAGAGAAAGAAACTATATTGTTAAAGTCATTATTTTGTGTTTCTGTTTCTCACAGTCAATACTATTCCAAACTGATATATTCTATACGTTAGCTCCTGTTATTACTCCAATTTTGCACATGAGAGAATTGTGGTTTATCCAGATCAAATCATTGTCAAGGTCACTTACCTAGAAGATAAAGGAGTCGGCATTCGAACCCTGATTTGTGCCAAAGCCCATGTACCCTACTCCTTCTAAAAGTTCACTTTTAGACGACAGGGAAGCTCGTTTTTGAACTTCTGTGGTTGGGAAGAAGCTTTTCAGCAAAACATCTTGCCAGTATCTTCCCATGAGACTAGAGTCTACAACTTGTTCCCTCATACCCCCTCAAAACCCGCATCCTCTATTTCTTAAGTTACATTCGAAAGCCACAAAGGTCATGGTGAGACTGAAGTGCATATCACCTGAGAGCTCTGGGATGTCACAGAAATCACCAGTGGTCTGATTTGTATGAAGGCTCTTCAGCATTCCAGGAGGAATGGTAAAAAGCATCCTGGGAATTAATGGGGGACCCTAGATAAATGGCTGATACCCTTGAACAAAGAGGGCATGATGAAGTAGGCCCAGTTCCTAGGAGAAGAGCAGAACCTGGTGCTGGAAAGGCAGCAAATCATCTTGAGGGGCGGGGGTGGGCTATGAAAGGGCATATCCATCTTCCTCTGGGGGACTGAATTAGATAGGTGAAGAAGGCTGAGCAGGTCGTGTCACTGAGGGACTGAATTCAGGAACAGATTATTAAAAGAGCTTCATGGGGAACAAAGAGGTTTATGGCCATCTTTTTTAGTCCAAACAAGCTTGTTTAGATGCCAGACCACCTCAGGTTTGTTGAAAGAGCATTCACTCTTTAGAGAGCACTTCCATTCCACTGCAGTATTAGAGAGGGCTGCAGTGTAATTAAATGGAGGTAACATTGGCAGTGGTGATCAAAGTTGAGGAATGGACGAGAAGAATGGTAGCACCAATAGAAACAATGGAAAGGGAATTAAGTGGATCCCTTCCTCTCGACTGCACACACCTGCATCAGTGGGAGAGTCAGAACCAGTGGTGGATGAGTGGCAGGGAGTTGGTTTATTTGAAGCCCTAGTAGAGGCATGACTAAGGGTACATCTGACAAGATGTTACTTAGGATCTTTGAGGGGATATTAAAAAGATATATTTCAATGTGCATGACATACATATTTTCCCCAACCTCTACCTCCCATTGAAGACAGGGAGCTCCAGGTAACAGAGTTCTGTGACTAGAAATCCTTTTGCCTCATTCCTGTCTTGACACTGTCTTCTCTGTTCTTGCATTTACCTGCTTCTCACGTTGGACTTGCATTTTGAACCATTCCTTGTTCCTTGGCCTTAACCCACATATGCCTCCTAGGGTTTAATTGCTGCCATATATTCCTGGAATCTAGACTTGCTCTTTCCCTCAGTCTTTATCATATCCTGGTGGCTCTGGGGAACTCTGCATCTCTACTTCCCAAAGCTTCTCCTACCTCCTGGGCTCCACTTTTGCCTAGACCTGTCTGGCCTAATCTGACCTCCCTCAAGTGAAAATCAAATACATAATCACCCAGGCCCATACTAGCAGCCTAGATTCTAAGACCTAGAGCACTTATCCTCTACATATGAAAGCCCTTGGATGGGAAAAGAGCTGAGACGTTTATAGACCAGGCTACTCTGGGGATGAGGGATAGGACATGAGGCAGACAAGCCCTAGAAACAGGATGGAGTAGCAGAGAGGCCCATTTGTGGGCAGAGACTCATGCTCTACTTCTGGTAGAAGGCCATTTTATGTTTTGCTTCCTCTCCTGCTGTAACCAGGATAAAAACAAGGGCTTCCTTATCAGTGAAAGCCAGATAAGATTGCCCAGTTACCTGATTTCACAATGTGCCTAGCACAGTTCCCAGCTTTTTGGGAATTTTAGTAGGTTTATGCTCTCCTGACCCTGTCGGTCAGCAGGTCTCTGCATTTAATCATGTTGGCTCTACTTTGACCCTGGTCAACCCAAATGCAAAATTCATTCCTTTCACTAGTTCCTCCCAAGCAAAACATGTACACCAAATATTTCAAGTTATCAGACATTTTAGGAAGGAGAGCGAGTTGTAAGGCACTGTATGGTGCTGAGTCCCCTGCCATGTTGCCTCCATCTTCCTTTCTCTACCCTTAGTTCCTTCATCCCAGAGGGCCCTCCAAATTTCACATTCTTTTCCCCTTTGGTGCAGAGAGGATTCTGCCTTGTTTACACCTTTGGATTCAAGAGGTTAACAAAGTATTTCTTTTCAAGCAATTAGTTCTCCCCCTAACAGGAGCACTAGTACCAATCTTTAAGGCGATACAATTTTCTCTGTTACATTCCTTTAGTTTTTTTATTTTCATATATCAAATAAACACAAAAAACTATCAGTGTGATCCATGTTACTCAGAGAAAATAAGAAGTTCAACTCTCCCAAATCAGACATTATATGATAGCCCTCCCCAAATTTAACCCATACAGATACGCTATTTCTTCAGGCTCTTTAGATCGTGCAGAAATTCCTAAATCTGACAGGATCTCTGGGGGATAGTCTCAAATCAAACTGCAGAGATTCTAATACAGTACAAGGAGGGGCCTAGGATTCTGCATTTTAACAAGTGCTCCACACAAGGATGAGTTTCAAGGAATACTGCACTGGCCACATCCCAATGGCTCAGTAGCCGTATGCTGCTAGTGGCTCCCACACTGGACAAGCCGATACAGAAGTTGTCTGTTATCATCAGAAGTTCTGGCAGATAGTGCTAGTCTCGACCATTTACTGTCCAGAGCACCTACAGTGATGTTTGGCAAATGTTGTTTTACTCCCATCTTTTGTCCACTTTCCAGACTCTGACCTTCCTTTGGGGCTGCCTCTCCCTAACCTGAAAACTCCCCCACAGCCTCATTTTCTCTGACTGCTCACTTTGCCTCTTTGCCTAAATTTATTTCCTCAGCTCATGGCCAGGATGTGGTGTTGGGGTCTTCTTGTCTCCACACAGGTGCTTCTAGTCGCTTAGGAAAGTCTCTGCCATTAGGAGGCTAATGATATTTGGATATTTTAATTGTACCCTCTTTTTATTGCTTTACTACCAGCCTCTTGGTCGTATCATTCAAGACCTAATAAATTTTTTCTCATGACTAGGAAGAAGATCTGCTGCTTAGCTGATAGGTCAGAGCAGCAGTTTGTGCTTCATTAATGTGACGGCTTCTAGAAGCAGAAAGTAGGATGATAGAAGGAGAGCGAAGAAAAGGTATTCTTGGCAGAGATCCAGGGCAAAGAGCAGTTTGGCTGAAACCCTTCAGCTCCGTTGGCCAGGAAGCAGCAATCTACATAAACAGGAAGTAGAGAAGGTTGGGGCAGAGGGCAGTGGTTAGTTGGTGAGAAATAAGAGCTGACACCAGATGTGTGTAAGTGGTTACTTGCAAAAGAGATTCCGATACTGGTCTCAGATTTGCATGCTAACTTTTCTGGCTCTCTCTTGGGAGGCCTTGATGACTAAGTATGTTGGTGGAGTCTGTGTTGGTTCCCATTCTCAAATGAATAAATCTTTGAGCTGGATAAATAAATCTTATTTATTCTTATCACACTTTGAGGATAGGATTACTATTTCCATGCTTTTAGGTGAGAAAACTGACTCAGAGAGATTGTTACCTTTCCCAAATCGTTTTACATTATGCTATTATGCAACACTTTGGATAATTATCTCCTTTATGAAAAGTGACTGTTAAGTGTAACCTATTAGAAAGAGGGTGCATTTTATATAATATATAGACATATATAATTAAAGAGATTTATTACAGAAATTGGGTCCCACAAACTGTGGGGCTGACAAATCTAAAATCTGTACGGCAGGCCACATGCTGGAAACTTGGATGAAAGTGAAGTTGTATTCCCCGGGAGGGGCAGGTTGGCAGAAGATAAGGCAGAAATTCTTTCTGACTTCTGAAATACTCAATTATTTCTGTAAGATCTCCAATTAATAGGATAAGGAGACCCTCCTTATTGCTGAGGGCATTCTCCTTTGTTGATTGCAGATGCAATCAGCCATAGATGCAGTCAACTGACTGATGATGTAAATTCTTTTATGAAATACCCTCAACCGTAACAATCAGGCCTGTGCTTGCTTGACCAAACAACTGGACACCATAGCCAAGTTGACACTTGAAATTAACCATCGCAGATCCTTAGGCTGGAAATATCTAATGAGGTCTTAACATACAAGATCTCCTTAAAATGATATTGATAGAATAGTGCAATGATTAGGAATTCAAGGTCTAGAGCCAGAGTGTCTCTACCGATTGGACCAATTATTTAACTTCTGTGTGACTCAATTTCCTCTTTAATAAAATGAATCTGATAATACTAGCACTTATTTCATACGGCTGCTTTTAAGATACAATAAGTTAATATGAGTAAACCCCTTAATAAAAGTGATCAATAAATGTTAGCTATTATTATAACTATTAAAGGCAAGAAAACTAAAATACTACCTTCTTATCAGAAATAATAGTTATTGTTTTTGTAGCGTGATAGGTTCTGTATTGGTCTGGATTCAATCAGTTGTAAGTAACAGAAACCTAACTCAAACTAGATTAAGTGGAAAAGGGGCTTTATTGACTTGTCTATCTGAAAAGCCCAGGATTATGTATACCAGCTTCAGGTTTAGCTGAATGACTTTATTAAGACTTGGCTTCTTTTTATCTCTTAACTAGGCTTTCATTTATGCTAACTTCATTTTCAGGCATGTTCCTCCTATAGGGGCAAGATGGCTGTTAGCAATGCCAGACTAATGTCCTCACAACTTAACAACCATGGTACAGAGATCCAGAAAAAATTATGGTGATTCTCATTGGCCCAAACTGGATCACACTCCTGAACCAATCACTGTCTCTCTGATTGTCTAGGCCCGGATCACGTGCCCATCACTGAGTGCGTGGCAGGTGTTTCCACAAAGGGAAATTAAGGTGTGGTTACCAGAAGAAAGATAACAGATGTATGTAGAGACAGATTCCTATTTTGTGGAGCCTGAAACTTTATAATTTTAGGGACTTCTTTAATAAATATAGGTATAAAAGTGAAGTTTCATTTGAAATGAGAAAATAAATCACAATAAATTACTGGAAACTTAGAGACCTACATTCTATTTAGATGATTTGCCGGATGTAAATGGTTGTAAATGGTTCTCCATTGCAACCTGGCTTCCCCTCCACACCTAGAACACTCCATAACTCCCAGCATCTTCAACACTTACAGGGGCTCTGCAAATGAAGGACAGTGAAGCTTAAGCTTCATTAGCTTCACAATACATTTTGCCCTGGATACAGGGCAAGAAAGAAGAAGCAGACTTCCATTTTCTTAATAGCAGATTTCTTGTCATTAAGAATCGAGATCTGGTTTTAAATCCAAGTAATTGCTCAGGCCACCGAGTCTGGAGAACTTGGATCTTGGCAGTACAAGCCGTCATCATTTCGTACTTTGTGGCACTGTCTAAACCCAGCTGGATTTTTGCTACACTGATTTTAACAGCTCTGCACTCACGTAATTCAGTGCTTTGAAAGGCCATGTTTTATTTGGCACTGATGTTTTCAACAAACTTTCAGGGACCGTTGGCCCTGGGAGCCAAAAACTGAACCTGTCCTGCCACAACTCCTGGTTCTGTCCTAACTTGCTTCCTTCTTCTCCTCTACCTTTTCTCCCACCTCTTCTCTTCTTCCTCCTTCTTTTACTCCATCTTTTCTTCCTCCTTCTCCTCTTTCTCTCTGATTGTTTTGACAGATCATTGAGTTCAGACGGTACATCATACATGAGGCCTAAATTAGGAGCAGATTCCACTGACGTCAGGCCATTTGTACATCCAGTGAACTTGGCTCAATTTTTGGCATTTTTAAGCCGTGTCCATTGGAGACGCAGACAAGTGCCTTCAGGGCAACAGAGACATTCCAGATGGTCATGATCAGATAGGCTCTCCAGAGGACTGCTTCTCTTCTGGGCCAGCACTTAGAGTGCCATAAGCCACTCTCGGTACATCCCCACAGCTGCTGTTGACTCTTGGAAAGAGCGCAGCAAACACACTGTGACTTATCTGGGGAAACCTGCAGATGATTAACTCTGGCTCATTACATGCTGCATTTCCACCCAAGCAGACTCCAGGCTGGGGGTAAAAGCAGGGTAGGAAAGAGGACAGACACAGTGGAACACCAGGAGTTTGGCAACATAGCAAACGTTGTCCCCCAGCAATGCAGACACATTGGGAGAAAAACGTGGAGGCAGAATGGGCTTTGGTCCCTGCTGTTTGGCTCACTAATGTGTGAATTTGGTAGATTGCAGTAGAGGTCTGCCCAGCATTCTCTCCTACATGCCTCCTTCGGGGAGCAGTACCTTATTTTCTTTGGGGCACTCCTTTCCTACCCTCTATGGCCTCAGGGTTCTCCTCCTTTTCCTAACCCAGCCTCTCTTCCAATCTCCAGTGATTGTACTCAGCTAGTGATTGTACAGTGTAACAGCCCCTGGACAGAGCAAATAAGCATGTGGTTTTATGCCAACCCACTGTAGTCCTTCCTTGAAATTTGTCAAAATATCTAAATTGGATCAAGACTATTTAAAAATATTCATATATCTTACAACTCTGAAATGAGAGAGAAAGGAAAACAGCTGCCACTCCAGCTGGAGAAACAGAGACATTCAGAGTCAGAAAGCCACGCCACCACTTCTCTGAATCCCTGCCACAACTACCTAGATTAATGGAGTCAATGTAGGATTACACATATGTGACTTTTCCTGGCAGCTGAAGGTTATCCCTTCAAGTGTGAAAGGCCTCTTATTTTTAACCATATTATTTGCAGACTTTAAAAAAATGTCACATACTTCCATTGCTTTTTCTTTCTTTCTTTCTTTCTTTTTTTTTATCTTGCATGGGCAGGCACTGGAAATCAAACCCAGGTCTCTGGCATGGCAGGTGAGAACTCTACCTTCTGAGCTACCGTGGCCCACCCTCCATTGCTTTTTAAAAAGGAGATACCACGTTTAACCTCTTCGGGATGTCTCAGGGTCATTGAAAGAAGCATCAATTAAAAGGTTTTATGAAAATATAGTTGGGGCTTATTTTTTTCAGACTGTTGGAAACCTGCACTTCCTACCTTCTGTTCGTTCACCCAAGCACCACAGAAAAGGCTTCCAACAAGAATGACCTTCAGGTACACTGGTCCCATTCATATCTGAAGCCCTGATTCTCTTCCTGCCTTGCATCCCCCGTTCCTGATGTGTTCTTACATTCCTCTGGCTCCTGAACTTCTGTTTGCTTCCTGCTTTTAGTACAGCAGTTTCCCCTTAGATCTCACCTGTGATACAGCTGCTCTGTGACTGACCTTTGGACCTTTTCCTCATATACCATTCACCTTTGCCCTTGGGCCCTGTTCTGCCTCCAGCTGGCACTTGTACTAAGTCAGGCTGGGGTCCCTTGACGAGGGGTCAGATGTTATGTTCCTGTCCCCTTTCACATGGTTAAATGGACTGGGATCATTTACAGCAGTGACAAACAGCTTTACACACCACAGTAACCCCTAGGGTAAGATTTTAAATAGCCGGGGATAGGGGAAGGGTTACAGAAGATAGTAGTATGACCACAGAAGGCATATTGTAATTGGCAGTATAGAAATCAATTCTCTGCTGCGAGTCAATTACCTTTTTTAATTGATTAATTGGGTTACAACTGCCTCTTCAGAATTGTCAAATTTCCAAACCTGACAGGATCACTTGCTGGTCTCTGTCCTACCCAAGGCCACCCAGATTATAGCATTTTCTTCCTGCCTTAACTTGCCCAGCTCTTTATCTCCATTAAAATGGTTTAAAGATGAGTTGGTAAAAAATGAAAATGCACATATTAGACTTCTCAAGAACTGAAGGGAGTGAACATGCTAAAAGTATCATTCTGAAAGAATGGATATTCTTGTTAAAAGCTATAGGAAACATTGCAAAGGGTGAATCATATCAAATTGAAAGTTTAAGTATAAACTTTCCAGCTTATTTTAAGAACTTCAGAGGATCCTGGTAAATTCCAGGTTCTCGATAACCCACTCTTGCCTCTTTGCATGGAGCTGGCCCACGGCTCATCCTGCCACAGAAAATACATAAAAGTTCAGCCTGGAGCAATAGTTCCAACTCTGATATGCACTAAGAGGCTTCCCCCTCACTTTCCACTTCTCCTGCTTCCCCTGTGCCCTGTTCTGCTCCCCTGGCTGTGTGATGCCATGACGTGCTTTAGTGCGGGGGTTTTCACCCCGGCTGTGCATTGGAATCGCTCAGAGAGCTTTTTCAAAACTCTGGTGTCCAAGCCCAAACACAATCAATTAAATCAGAATCTCTGGGTTTGAGGTCCTAGTGTGGGATTTCCTCCACCAACATTTCATTGAGAAATTGTTCAAATGTATAAGAAAGTTGAAAAACTTTACAGGGCGTCTGTATACCCACCATCTAGATTCTACCATTAACACTTTATTATACTTGTCTATCCATCAATTCACATCCTTCTAATCGTCCATTAATTCTTATTGTTTGATACATTTAAAAGTAGGTTGTAAATCATGGTCTATTAATCCCTGAGCCTGGATAAAATGTATATGGGTGCTTACTTGTTATTATTCTTTGTACTGTACACATATACATATATTATAGATATTCCATTTTATCTACTCAGTAAAAATTTTAGAAAGGATGACTAGTATTTGTTGCCTACAGGAAAATACTTGGGTGGGGGTTCCCTTTGTTAGAAACACCTATTCTCTTTTCTTTACCTATAGAAATCCTACCTTCCTTTAGGAATTCACGTAACTCCCCCTTTCTAAGGAGTTTCTCCCTTGCTAAAACCACCATTAATCCCCCTTCTTCTGAATCATTATCATTTATTCTACCCTCAAATTAAGCACTATTTCATTTCGTAGTCCCTTTTATTTCAGCTAGAGAGGTGGCATGTTTCTGCGAGTCTCAGATCCATTCCCACGTTTCCCCTGTTCTGCCTTATTATTTCCTCTCTTGGGATTCCTCCCTTCCCTTAGCTCTTCATAGGTTCAAGCCATGCGAAGCACCTGCAGAGGACTGGAAGCAGGGAAGGGAGAAGTCAGAGTATTTCCCACTCACTCTCTCTCCCTGTTTCCCGTGGAATCTGGCAGTGGCCGTGTCTCTGCTTCCTGCTGGACCACCCTCCCTTCCAGCCCTTACTTGGATAGTCCCCACGGTGGTTCAAGCTTCCTCTGGTTGACAGCCCAGGCGTTTGGTCTTTGGTAATATCATCTCCTCCCAGTGTCCCTGTATCACAGTGGAGCGACTTCTTGCCATTGTTGATCTCTGGGTGACTTCATGCTCCCCTATTTGGCTTTTCCATTCATCTGTCTAACTAATTCTCTGAAAGCAAATTCCTTTCCTCTGAAAGATCTGTCTATTTTTCTGGCTGGACTCCAACTGATACAATGTATAGTAAAAAGAGCACAGGTTTGGAAGATGGAGAGACCTAAGTTTGAATCCTGTTGCTTACTCTATTTGTAAACTTGGGCAAGTTACTTAACCTGATCTGTAAACTGGGAGATATTAACACCTACCTCACTGGGTGGCTATCTGTGTTAAATGACATACTATTTGGAAAGTGTCTATACCACAGTCAGGATTAGTAAGTAGTAGCTACTAACATTGATTTATAAATTCCTTCCCAGGTTGACCACATTATTTTCATTGTGTCACAGTGCTTTACTTAAATGTGTTTGTCACATTCCTGCCTTTTAAATTCAATTTATCAGATGCTTATTGAGCACCTACTGTGTGCTAGCAATTGTGCTAGATCCTAATTCTAGAAAATAGGAAGCCCTTGCCTTCAACGTGCTGGCAATGTAATGGGAGTGACAGCAATGTAACTCTACAGGAAGACAATTGGAGAAACACACTGTGCTGGTTTGAAAGGATGTATGTCCCCTAGAAAAGCCATGTTTTAATCAAAATCCCATTTCATAAAGGTAGAATAATCCCTATTCAATACTGTGTGTTTGAAACTGTAATCAGATCATCTCCCTGAATGATGTGATTTAATCAAGAGTGTTTATTAAGCTGGATTAGATGACGACATGTCTCCACCCATTTGGGTGGATCTTGAGAAGTTTCTGGAATCCAGTAAAAGAGGAAACATTTTGGAGAATGAAGGAGATTCAGAGAGAACAGAGAATGCTGCAGCACCATAAAGCAGAGAGTCCATCAGCTAGCGCTTTGGAGATGAAGAAGGAAAACACTTCCCAGGGAGCTTCATGAAACAGGAAGCCAGGAGAAGAAGCTAGCAGATGATGCTGTGTTTGCCATGTACCCTTCCAGATGAGAGAGGAGCCCTGATCATGTTCACCATGTGCCGTTCCAGATGAGAAAGAAAACTCTGACTGTGTTTGCCATGTGTCTTTCCGCTTGAGAGAGAAACCCTGAAATTCACTGGCCTTCTTGAACCAAGGTATCTTTCCCTGGATGCCTTAGATTGGACATTTCTATAGACTAATTTTAATTGAGACATCTTCCCTTTTCTTGGCCTTAGGACTGTAAACTAGCAACTTATTAAATTCCCCTTTTTAAAAGCCACTCTGTTTCTGGTATATTGCATTCTGGCAGCTAGCAAACTAGGACACACACCAACCTGAGGCACGAGTGACACTGATGGTACATGGTTGAAGGACTGACCGATTCTGTCTAGGAATATCAGAAACAACTTCAGAGACAAGTGTAGATTGCTGGTTTTGAAGAATGAGAAGACTTCCAACAAGCAGAGGACATAGGGAATGAGAATTCAAGTCGAGGGCATGGCATAAGCTAAATTATAGAACTATGATCATGAGTGTATATTCAGAGAACAGTTTGTACGTTTTGCACCCTGAACAAGAGCATGTGGAGAGAGAGCTAGAGAGAATCCTTGAAATTCTTGTCAGGTACTGGGTGTGGACTTGATTCTACCAGGAAAAAAATCTACAGCAATTTTTGAAGAGAGAAGTTATTTGATCCGATTGTTACTTGCAACATATGAAAAAAGAGAGTTTGGAGATCTAGCAACAAAATTCTACTATAGCCCTGCCATACAATTCACAACACTTGGGGATTGATTAATATGGGATGAGCAAGAGGGGCTAATTAAAAATGCTAAGGCAGCATTTCTCAAAATGCTGAAAAGATCCCTTTCAAATCTTTGTCATCTTTTCAGTGAAGCATTCCTGCAACCCTGTTTAAATTTTGAAGTTAAAATTAAATGCTCTTTTCCTTTTTTCTGTTTTCTTTTTCTCCATAGTACTTATTGCCTTTTGATATACTATATATTTTTCTTCTCATTTTGATCTTCATGCACTGGCATGTGAGCTCCATTACAGCAGATATTCTTATCTAATTTTGTTTATTGCTCTATCTTTAGGGCCTAAAACCATTCTTGGCATGTAGTAAGTTCCCATAAACATGTATTGAATCAACAAAATAAATGGATAAATGACTCGAGTCACCTCATATCTCTGGTATCAGATAAAATGTCACTTCCTTAGAAATGCCTTCCTTGACCCCTTATCTAAAACAGCTATTCCCACCATAGTTATCTTTTATAGATTCATCATGTTTTCTTTCCTTCATAGTATCCATCATTATCTGAATTTACTCTATTTATTTATTTGTTATGGTCTGTTCCCTCCAATCGCCCTTACAATGTCGGCTCCACAGGAACTGGGACCTTGGCACAAGTAGACTCTCAATAAATATTTGCTAAATGAATGAATGTGAAAACCACTGTGCTAAAAAGCTTTAGATGGACTATCACATCTACTTCCAATAGTAACCCTCAATTATGTAGTAATTAGACCTCCCTTTTCTCAAATGAGGAAACAGAGGTTTAGAAAGCTTTTGCAGGTAATAAGTGGTGAATCCCATTTTGAAAATAGCTAGTTTGATTCCAGAACTCATTTGTGTTAGTTTATTTAACTACAGGACTTTTCAGAAGCTTTACAATCTACAAGAGGGGGAAAGTATATGCAATATTGCACAAACTTACTTGACTACAGAATCCTCTTTAGTGGTAGGATATTCCTAGAGTTTTATGGATGTATTTATGGAAATGCTACCACAAGGTTTCTAGCCCATTTGACTGGGAACTTGGTAGAGCTTATGTGGCCTAACATGCCTACAAGATATGAGATGAGGGAATAAAGAGCTGCTCAATGGAAAGAACAGAGAACCCAAGGAGGCCAGAAGAAGCTTTTTACTATCAAAAAAGGCAATAGAGCAGGAAAAGTGTGTGTGAGAAAGTGAGAGTGAGAGCGAGCAAGAGAGAGAGAGAGAGAGAGAGAGAGAGAGAGAGAGAGAGAGAGAGAGAGAGAGAGGTTGAGAGAGAGAGAGAGAAAAAGAAAGACAGAGTAGGCCTTCCTAGTAAGAAAAAGTGAAAGTGCAAAGATCACTATTTCTTCAGCAAAAGCTGTGACTGTCCAGTATGTAATCCCGAGGAAGTAAAGCTTGGTCTGTAACACAGAGGAACCTGCAGATCCCCAATGGGTGAGGAGACAATGGTGGCAGTGGTAATTTACTCAATATCTGTTCTCTTTCTTCCTCTTTTCTAACAGAACCCTGTGTTTCGCCTGGCAATCTACTCTCCCTCACTGAGCCTGTGCTTCTCTGAGCCAACTGTGGCCACCCGTTTCTTCTCACCAGTGAATGGTTTAGAAATGGATAGGTCACTTAATGGAATTCTGGTCAGTGTGACATAAAGGCAAGTCTGTCTGGGGCTTCTGGGAAAGGTTTTCTGTTCTTGAAAGAGAGATATTCAGGAAGAAACATTGGGTCTGTATATAATGCCTGGGACTGGACAAAACCAACATTAATAAAGAGAATGGCAGAGCAAAAAAGTTGAAAGAACTCGGACTCATGGTGTATCCAACCGAAATCCTTAGCTGGACTTTTAACTATGTGAGATAATAGATGTTTCTTTTTATTAAAACCATTTTTTTGTAGCCAAAGCATTTCAGCTGATAAAGTAGGAAACAGAACCCCTCACATCCTCTCTATGTGTTCATGCAGGCCACAGTGAATATTTGGAAGGGGCACTGCAGCATCAAGGAAGTCCAAATAAAGAAATTCTACATTTCTTTGAGTGACACACATTAATAAGTTTGGGAAATTGGTGGCATGAGATTGGGGGAGGGGGCAGTGTTCAGTTTTATATTTCACTCACATCTAAGCCAAGCCATATGGGTGCCCAAGCAAAAATAATTTCACAGTCCTTTAACCCAATATTCTATAAATATTTGTTCAATAAATACATTTTAATAAGGATGAGAATAGCTGATTTTTCAATTAATTGAAATTTTAGACCCCTTTCTTTTTGTTCGAAATAAGAAATTATACATATATTGATGGTAATGTAACATTTTAACTTATTTGGAACTGTTTTTCTGTAGTACAATGCTGGATTCTAGTTGTCATTCATATTATTTAAGGATAAAGGTAACACGTTAATAGAGTTATCACAAACTGTATACATTGTTTTCCTGGCTTTTACGTTGGCATTCCTTCCTACTTTTGTATAATTCTTATTTTCTTTTTAGTTTTCCTATTTTTTTTTTGGAACCAGATATCTTAGGAGATATATTAAAGGGATTAAATTTTAGCTAAGGAAAGAAATAACTCATTTCCAGTGAATAGCATTATATGCCACACATTATTCAGTTTCAGAACTTTGGTCTGACTTCCTATTTTAGGTGACTGTCAGTTGACTGTCTCAGGATTGGGTGGCAGGGCCTTAGTTACGCATTCAACTTGCTCAAGGTGTTGCAACAGAAATGGTCCATGCCAACTCCAGGGTGCAGCCTGATTTGGCCGGAGTGGGACTTGTGTTGGAAACAAACATGAGGGGAGTAGCTGAGTCAGATCGATGATGGAATTCTAGAGCAAAGATCCCAAAGTAGTGCAGCCAAGGATTTTAGGGATTCTCCCTGGTCCTAAACTAGGCTCTAGCTTTCTTGGTGCCCAGCTATATGGCTTTCCTGGGTCATATACAATCCCCACTTGAAGGGCTACAAGAGCTACAAGGGCTGCTGTTCTTCCACCTCAAAAGAAGATGGTGGTCGGCTGCATTCTTGCCTGGCAGCCTGTAGATATGGCCTGGAGAAGAGGTAGGCCTTGCCAGACTAGTCCTTTGGGTGGTTGGTAACTCTGGGGGACTGGAAGCTCAGTAAAAACAGAACATTCTCTTTGTCTAGATAATCCTGTCTATATGTTCTCTTCAAAGAATATTAGACTGTCATGGGCTTCAGAGTCTGATTCCAATAGATTTTTAAAGATGTTTTAAGGAGGAAAAGTGAGCCCTCCTTCCCACTATCCCATGAACTTGCCCAGATAATTTTTCCAAGGCTACTCATTTAGTAAGTGGCAAAGTGGGAATAAAAATCCGTGTTGTTTAACTCCCAACACCTGTCCACATAATCATTATATTGCATGAGACTTCTGTGTCACAGTTTGTGCCAAATAACTTCATACAGTAGAAAATCCTGTAAAGGGTTTGCTGTCAGAATAAGATAAGAAGACCAATCCCCACTCCCATTCCATATCTTTCCGTCCTCCACTTTTCACTTCTATCCAAAATTTAAGCAATCCTCTCCCACTCATTGAATAAAGTAGAGTACTGCTTGCAGATTATAAATGCATGGCTTCTTGCTTCACCACAAATAAGTAAATGGGTCCTATCTCAAACTCAAGGGGAGCATCTCAGTGGGCATATTTATCATTTAAATCCCTCCCACCAGAGATAGGGGATCCAGCAGGCTGGAGGAACTCATAATCCACTAAATTTGGATTGGAGAGGTAATCACAGTCACTGTGACAAAGATGGTATCCCAGAAGTGGGCACTTGTTCAAACCTATCTTGGTCAATAAAAAGGCTGGACTATCACCAAGTTATTTGGGAGTAGCAAGGAAAGTTGTCCTATTCATCACCACCCCTTTCAGATATTTGTTTGAAAGAAAAGAATGGATCATGTTTCACATTTCTTCCTTAACCTTGGTAGAGAGATCTCAGGCCTTCCAGCTACCTCTAGGCACTCAAAGTTATTAAAGTATGGTAGTTATAGAAACTTATTTCTATATATGTGTACACATTATTATTTTGTAAGCTTATAATCTACAAAGTGCTTGCAATTTGACCTTTTCTTGGAAGGAGGATGGGTTGAAAAATAAGCAAGTCGTGCTCGTAATTTTAGAGTAGCCTTACTTGAATAGGTACTGACAATGGTACTCAGTGATGTAATGGATGTGATAGTGATGAAATTTAAATAAATGAACTTGAATGGGCAAGACAATAGGCCGTAGCTATTGGCTTAATGTGGACAGAAGCAAGAGGGGTGGGGGAGGGAGAGAGAAAGAGAAAGAGAAGAGAAGAGAAAAAAGAAAGGGAAAGGGAGAAGGGAAAAGAGGGAAGGGATAACTTAGCAGGGACAAGGATTGTGTGTGTTTCTTATGGATTATGTACAGGCTTAACAGAAAAGAGAGCCAATCTGAAGCCAATTCAAATTTCATCCGAACAACAAGTTCAGAAAGGTGAAGTGATCCCCACAGAGGATTTGTTCACCTGATTCTCACAACTTTTGGGAGGAAATAAAAGCTGAAGATAAATACATCAACCCACATGGCAGGCAGTTCAAAGTGGAGACTCCAAAGTACCCACAAGAAGCACTCATGAGAAAATAGTCAACTTTGAATGCAGCCAGAAAGAGCTCACTTTGCCAGAGCTAGGGGAAACCAATGCCAGGTTACAGTGCCAGTCAGGCAAGGCATTTCTTGTCCCTTTGTCCTTATTTGTCTCCCTGTTTTTAAGACTGCAGGATCAAGAGACAACCTGTTGGTGGTTAGGCAAGGAGGTGTAGAAGCACTAGGTAAGGAAATAGAGATGAAGTTAATTAAGCCCCCCTTTCCTGATGCAGGCACTCTGTCAAGGGGAGAAACTTTAACTTTAAATGAAATTTGGAATTTTGACTCTTACATTTAATTATTGAGCATTTAAATAAAAAGAAATAGGACTATTTGTATGATTGGATGTAATCACAAAACTTTTAATATCTAGGAGTGATCTGCTCTGGATTTCTCTGAAGGGAAGGAGTAGCTAGCTCCTCAAAATGGGCAGTGGGATAAAAGAATAAATTTGTTTTGGATTGCACCCCATTATTCCATGAATTTAAAGTGCCTGCCACAGTGGTTTTTTTTTTCTCCACAAGAGAGAAATGCATCTTTTATTTAAAGAAATTTGTGCAAAACTATAAGTAGTAGCCTTACTGACAAATTTAACACTATTTGTATCTGGGGAATATGAGCTTGAAGTGTGCTGCTTTCCAAGCACACCAGATCAAAGTTCATTGGGGAAAAAAAGCTACAGTATTTCCCAAAAAATGTGATCCATGTTGTCCACATACAGCTTTGGACTTGTATGGACATGGGGAAGAAAAGATGAGTTAAAAAGTATTTAACTCAGTATTTGGGCCTATGGAGCTGCATGGAAAAGCGAGACTAAATGCGTTTATTAGGTCTAATTTTTAACAACCAAACAAGAATGTGACAAACGTGGAAACAAGATTTGAGGCTGCTGGAAAAAAAATGCTTTACTTCAGGTTGCTTTACTGTGCTTTCAGTGGGTCTGCGATTTATGGATGTGCAACCTGGTTTACTTCTGTGTAACCTAAATAACACGATTCCTTTTATTTTCCTCTATAATTTTCTTTTATTTTCCTGACTTTGGCCGCCCCCCCAGTTGAGTTATAAAACTGGAATGTAACTGTTGATTTTAGTCCAATGTCTCTGTGAAATGCTGCTATCCATACAATGTTTCTCCCTCGTTCCTTCAACTTTATGTTTACATAAGACACAGTGCCGTGGAATTGTCTGTCGAATGCCAGCACACCCATTTGTTACCTCATGCTCATAAAACACATCCTCCAACATCTTCCCCACATCGCTGTCACCCATGGCCTTGAACAAAGGTTTTTATACTCCGTATTGATATGCTACACTCTTCAACTGTTCAACGTCATCTGCTTTGCCCAAAAGGTGCAAGCCCTCAGGATAGAGCTTGCCACAGGTTGGCTAGAGGGACTTTCAGTCATCTTTGCTTAATTCAGGGCCAAAGGAATTAAGAATGACGATAAGAGTACATCTGTCAGCCTCAAACTCAAGAATGGGACACATAATTTCTGTTGTGACAACACCATGAGTCTTACAGAAATTATAGAATGCCTCAAGGGAAGACTTAGACAGCTTATTGAGAAGTATTGCAATATTCAGTGCATCCAGTGTATTTTCAGACATGCAGGCTTGAGAGAATGGAGCTAAAGGTGTTTCAAACAGAATGACATCAAAGAGATGTGAGGGTGTGTTGCAATGTTGACTGCTTCCATTTCCGTGAAACTGCCTAGTGGGTGGTACTTCAAAATTTCTTTTACACATTTTTTTTTTTGCAATGCACCATTCATCAGTAGAATCACATCGTCTATCATGTAACTGCACATAATGTAGGTGTAGGTGAAAAATGTGCTGAATGGCTCCAAGGAATGATTCCAGAAATAGTGAAATTCTTCACATAGCTTTTACCTCCTCTCAGTGTCAGTGGTGGAAACAGTGAGAGGACTTCTTTGACTAGACAAAAAGTTGCCATAATCAGTGGTCTGGAGAAGAATTTTCAGATCTTCCAAGGTCCTACACTGGACCAGGTTGATGTAGCCCTGCTAGGTCAGGAGGCTAACTTTGCACCCTGGCTCCAGGCCCTCCAGGGAGACATGGTCTACCTGCTATAGTGTTTTGAGTTTTGTTTTTTTTTAATCTCATGGGCAGGCACAAGGAATCGAACCCGGGTCTCTGGCATGGCAGGTGAGAACTCTGTCCCTGAGCCACAGTCGCATCACCCATGTTTTGAGTTTTATTTTCCTATTGTATATTTGCAACTGAAAGGGTTCTAATACCAACCAATATATTTCATGCATAAACAGCAAATGTACATAAAAATGCATTTACTAAAGTAATGTCTTACTTCAATTTCTAGCTCTCTTAGCTTACTGGAGAGGACATTTAGTAGTTAGAAGAAATGTACTTTAATATTGGGAATGGCTTGCTGAGGGTGGTTTTTCAGTGAATTTTATAGGGGATCAAATAAGAGATTGTTATGCTAACTTTCTCAAGAGAGAGCTAAGCAACAATTTTCTTTTTCTCCCTCATAGAGAACTCAAGCCACAGCTGTATTCCTGAAACAAAACTATGGAACTCAAATGTCTCTTTGAATTTGGAGTCTTGGAATGTTTTTTGCTGCTGATTTCCAATTCATAATCTTATACATCTCTCTATGTTCTCTGACACTGCCTTTCTTCACTTTGCACAAATTTTTACATTTTGTTCCTTGAATTTGTAATTAAAGAGATAACTAGTTTAACTCCAACAAGAACTGAATTGAAGCTAAATATTTACTGCTTTTAGCATGCCTGATAATTTCCATTTTTGTCTTACTTAAATACCCATAGTATTAGCATGTTTTTGTTTTCCACTCAATTTTTTTAACCTTTTAAACTGTGAAGTATAACATATACAGAAAAGCAATACATTTCTAAGTATATTCTAACATGTCATTGTAGAATAGATTTTTAAGTTTGGTATGGGTTACAATTCCACAATTTTTCGTTTCTTCTTTTAGTTGCTCCAAGACATTGGAGACCAAAACAAATAATAATATAAAGATTCATCAGTCATACTCATTTGTGAAATCCTATCTTCTCTGCTATACTCCTGCTTCTCCTTTTTTCCCTTTTTTGTGAAAAAATAACACATATAAAAAAAGCAATACATTTCAAAGCACATTGCAACAATTAGTTGTAGAACAGATTTCAGAGTTTGGTATGAGTTACAATTTCACAATTTCAGGTGTTAAATTCTAGCTGCTCTAAGGTACTGGAGACCAAAAAAATGTCAATATAATGATTCAGCAGTCATATTCATTTGTTAAACCCTACCTTCTCTATTTAACTCCACCATCCACCTTTGATCTTTCTTCAACTCTTTAGGGGTACTTAGGCTATGCCCATTCTAACTTTTTCATGTTGGAAGGAGCTGTAAATAATATGGGATAGGGGGATGGAACTAGGTGATGTTCTGGAGAGGCTGGGCCCTCTGCATTTCAAGACTTATCTGGTCCGGGAATCTAGAATCTTATATAATGCCCTAGAAGTTCTTTAGGATTGGCAGGAAAAGTTTTGGCTGGGATTTGGCAAGTTAGGATAGGTAGCAACATCTAACTGAAACTTGAATATAGTGACCTCCAGAGTAGCCTCTCAACTCTATTTGAACTCTCAAATACCTTATTTGTTACACTTCTTTCCCCCCTTTTGGTCATGATGTCATTATTGATCCCATGGTGCCAGGGCCAGGCTCATCCCTGGGAGTCATCTTCCATGCCACTAGGGAGACTTTCATCCTTGGATGTCATGTCCCACATAGTGGGAAAGGCAATGGTTTCACTTGCAGAGTTGGGCTTAGAAGGAGTGAGGCCACATCTGAGCTCGTTGCTGGGAATAACTCAAAACCTTTTTTCCTTTTGTCTTGAAGAGTAGGTAAAGTCCTAAAATACAGGCAAAGTCTTCCTTACCCCTGTATTCTGAATTACCTTAATCCCAATGTGGTCGGCTTCATTCTTGTCTCTAAATACCACATTATACATCTATATAACAGCTCCTCAAAATCCAGAAATAACAATAACCACTCTGGACTAAATGCAACTGCTATAAGAGATTACAATCTAGGCCCCAGTTTTCTTATGACTGTTTTCTAAATGGGACCATACAATAGTTGCTCTTTCATTTCTGGCTTATTTTGACTTACCAGATGTCCCATAGGTTCATTCACATCATTGTATACCTCACAACTTCATTCCTTTTTGTAACAGCACAATGCTTGATCATATGGATACACCATCGTTCACCAATCTACTTCTCAGTCAGTGCATCTTTAAGCCACTTCCATCTACTGGGACTCGTGTATTACTTCAAAAGTCAACAGTCCATCAACACTCTCAATTTTAGATAATTCTATTGTTCCCAAGAGAAAGATAGCCAATAAACACACCCTCACCAAATGGAAAATCCAAACCTCACCCTAACCCTTGTCCCTTCCCTGTTATATACCCCTTGTATTGCTGCGGTACTGTTGATGTTTTTCTGTTAAACATAGCCCGTAGCATACAATAGCATTTCCCCCCTATACTCCCAAGCTATACACTCTTTGTACAAGATTCATAACTTTGCAGTACTTCATGCAAGAACTTATTTATATTTATAGTGTTAATCAGTGGGACACATGAGTCTGTACAATCCCTTTCAATCATGTTCAACTTCAATATGATAACGTTACTTATAGACCCACTAGTGAACAGCCTTCACTTCTGTCTATTCCCTTATGTTTATGTTCAACCTTATTAGCTAAACGTTCACCCGTCTCAAGCTTCTGTGAATCTCCAGGTCCCCTATATTCTGTATTTTAAGCCTTTAATTTGACTCTTACCATGGTCATAAAAGTGGAATCATACAGTATCTATCTTTTTGTGCTTGGTTTATTTCACTGAGCATTATGTCCTCAAGTCTCATCCACCTTGCTATGCAGTTCAGGACTTCATTTCATCTTACTGCTGCATAATATTCCAGTAAGATAAAGGTCGTCTTTCATTCTTCTGGCTATTGATATCCAGTTCTCCCATGCCCATTTATTGAAAAGACTATTTTGTCCCAGTGTAGTGGATTTGGGGCCTTTGTTGAAGATCAGTTGACCATAGATTTAGTGGTCTATTTCTGGCCTGTCAATTCAATTCCGTTGGCCAATACTTCTATCTTTGTGCCAGTACCATGCTGTTTTGACCACTGTGGCATTATAATAACTTTTAAAATTGGGAAGTGTAAATCTTCCCACTTCATTCCTCTTTTTTTTAGGATGATTTTAGCTATTTGGGCTCTCTTTTCCCTCCAGATAAATTTGGTAACTAACTTTTCCAAGTCTTCAGAGTAGATTGTTAGAATTTTGATTGGTACTGCATTGAATCTGTAGATCAATTCAGGTAGAATTGACATCTTAACTACATTTAATCCTCCTATCCATGAGCATGGAACATCTTTCCACCTATTTAGATCTTCTTTGATTTCTATTAGCAGTGTTATGTAGGTTTCTGTGTACAAGTCCTTCACATCCCCAGTTAAGTTCATTCCTAGATACTTAATTCTTTTAGTTGCTATTTTGAATAGAATTTTTTCGTTAATTGACTCCTCAATTAGGTCATTGTTTGTATGTATAGAAACATTACTGATTTTGCACATTAATTTTATAACCTGCCACCTTGCTGAATTTGTATATTAGCTCACATAACTTTGTTGTAGATTTCTCAGGATTTTCCAAGTATGGTATCATGTCATCTGCAAACAATGAAACTTTCACTTCTTCCTTTCCAGTTTAGATGCCTTTTTTTTCTTTTTCCTGCTTGATTGCTCTCACTACAACTTCTAGTACAATGTTGAATAATAGTGGTGCCAGAGGGCATCCTTGTCTCATTTCTGATCTTAGGGGGAAAGCTTTCAGCCTGTCACCATTGAGTACGATGCTGGCTATGGGTTTTTCATATATGCCTTTTATCATGTTGAGAAGTTACCTTTGATTCCTACCCTTTTTTTCCTTTGGGTGCATGGTCCAGTAATCAAACCCGGGTCTCCTGCATGGAAGGTGAGCATTCTACCACTGAACCACTCATGCACCCCCTGACTCCAACCTTTTGAAGTGTTTTTATCAGAAAAGGATGTTGAATTTTGTAGAGTGCTTTTTCAGCATCAATTGAGAGGATCGTATGATTTTTCTCTTTTGATTTGTTAATGTGCTGTATTACATGAACTGATTTTCTTGTGTTGAACCATCCTTGCATTCCTGGTATAACCCCCCACTTGGTTGTGGTGTATAATTCTTTTAATGTGCCATTGGATTCCATTTGCTAATGTTATGCTGAGAATTTTTGCATCTATGTTTATTACGAAGATTGGTCTGTACTTTTCCATTCTTTTAGCATCTAATCAGGTTTTGGTGTTCGAGTGATGTTAGCCTCATATATGAGTTAGGCAGTGTTCCTTTTTCCTTAATTTTTGGGAAAAGTTTGAACAGGATTGGTATTAGTTCCTCTTGGAATGTTTTATAAAATTCCCCTGTGAAGTCATCTAGCCCTGGGCTTTTCTTTGTAGGAAGATTTTTGATGACTGATTGAATCTCTTTACTGTGATTGGTTTGTTGAGATCTTCTATTTCTTCTTGAGTCAGTATACCTTGTTTGTGTATTTCCAGGAATTTGTCTATTTCATTTAAGTTTTCTAGTTTGTTGGTGAATAGTTGTTCATAGTATTATCTTATGATTTTTTTTTCTTAAGGGTCTGTGGTAATGTCCCCCCTCCCATTTCTGACTTTGTTCATTTGCATACTCTCTCTGTTTTTCTTTGTCAGCCTTGCTAGTGGTCCACTGATTTTATTGATTTTCTCAAAGAACCGACTTTTGGTTTTATTGATCCTTTTTATTGTTCTTTTGTCCTCCCACTAATTTAACTCCAGTTTAATCTTTGTTATTTCTCTTCTTCTATTTGCTTTCGGGTTAGTTTGCTGTTCTAACTTAAGTTCCTCCACGTGATCAATAAAGTCCCCAGTTTTTGCTCTTCCTCCACACAGCCTTTGCCACATCCCATAAGTTATGATATGTTGTATTCTCATTTTCACTCATCTCCAGATAGCTACCAATTTCTCTAGCAATTTCTTCTTTCACCCATTCATTGTTTAAGGCTTTGTTATTTAATCTCCATATATTTGTGTAAGTTCTCATCTCTGGTGGTTATTGATTTCCAGCTTCATTCCACTGGGATCAGAGAAGGTGCTGTAAATAATTTCAATATTTTAAAATTTATAAAGTCCTGTTTTGTGCCCCAGCATATTATCTATCCTGGAAAATACTCCATGATCACTAGAGAAGAAGGTATATCCTGGTGTTTTGGAGTGTAACAACTTATATATGTCTGTTAGGTCTAATTCATTTATCAAATTGTTTAAGTTCTCTATGTCCTTGTTAATCCTCTGTGTGGTTGTTCTGTCTATAGAGGAAAGTGGTCTATTGAATTCTCCTACTTTTATTGTTGACACATCTATCACTCCTATCAGTTTTGCCAATGTCTATTTCATGTAGTTTGGCGCTCCTTGATTGGAAGCATAGATATTTATGATTGTTATATCTTCTTGGTTAATTGGCCCTTTTACTAATATATAGCATCCTTCTTTGTCTCTTATGATATCTTTACATTTAAAGTCTATTTTATCTGATATTGGTATAGCTACTTCTGTGTCCTTTTGGTTACAGCTTGCGTGGAACATCTTTTTCCACTTTCACTTTCAATCTATTTGTATCCTTGTGTCTAAGATGGGTCTTTCGTAAGCAACATACAGCTGGATTATATTTCTCAATCCGTTCTGCCAATATGTATCTTTTAATTGATAAATTTAGTCTGTTAACATTCAAAGTTATTACTGTAAATATATTTCTTGAATCCACCATCACATCCTTCGGATTTTATTTGCCATATCTATATATTCTTTTCCCTCTTTCTCTTCTTATCCTTTAAGTTATCTTTACTGGTACTCTTCAATTCTGTGCCCTCCTAAAGACTGCTTTCCACTCATTTTAATAAAATCAGCTCAAATTTATAAAAATAAACCAAAATACTTTAAAGAAAAATAAACTAGTATAGACAATACAGAATCATCATAAAATCTTTATCAAAGAACATGTGTTTAAAAGTCCCAATTTAGGCATAGAAAAGGTGGGCTCATGGATGTCAATGGAGGAAAGATCAGATCTCATTCATCTGAGGGTCACTACTACCTAGAAGTAGGCTGCTCCATAAATGCTTGCTTAAGGAATAAATTCCCTTCTTGGAAAAGATGAGTACAGATATGTATGTTTGATAAATGTTTACTTAATTTTCAAGATGAGTACTTTATCATTTTAATTCTACTTTCTTGACTATTATGTTCAGGCCATTTGAAATCTTTAGACTCAAGCCTTTCCAGATCTCCCGTGCAGAGATGAAAATATTTAAGGCACCTACAATTTTTCATCCTTTCCTTGTCATATGCTAAAGGTTATCTGAGAGGATGCAATTAGAAGTTATATTTTACTTCAAATAACCTCTTCTGGAGTATTTGCCATGACACTAAATGAGATTTCAAATGTAGCAATTTAAAAGTTTGAAAATAATCCATGATAAATAAATGAATGACTGCAGGACCAAAGTTTATCAATATAATTTATGTATTCACTAGCTGGATGTTTCTAATTTGTATGTGTTAGACGCTTTCATGGTAAAAATTGAGCTATAATTAAAAAATGAAAAGATTAAAAAGCATAGGGTCTAAAAGTTTAGATTTAGAGTCAGATTTCTATTTGAACTCTAACTTGGCCACTTGTTAGCTGTACGATCTTGGGAAAGTTATTTGCCTCAATTTTTTTCCTAGGCTAAAAGGGAATAAATAGACACTCTCCCCATTGGCATTCAGAACCAATCATGACACAGAAAAAGAGAATAGATGGGGTTAGTTTCCTGGGCTTCCATAACAAATTACCATGGACTTGAGGCTTTAAAACAACAAAGATTTATTCTCTCACACTTCTGGAAGCCAGATGTGTGAAGTCAAGGTATTCACAGTGCTGCATACCTGTGGAAGGCTCAAGGGAAGAATCATTCTGTGGCTCTTGCAGCTTCTGGTGGCTCTAGATGTTCCTTGGCTTGCAGCAGCATAACTCCAAATAAGTTAAAGTCCAAACAGATTAAATCCCTAAATCAAATTCTTTTGATTTTCTGAGGGAAAGTTAAAAAAAAATTAGAGTCCAAAATGTTTCCTCTCCAATTTCTCATCCTACTCAATCTTACTAAGAGAGGGTAGTTATAAGGTTGAATCCCCTTAGCAGCACAGCTCCTGGAATGGACATGGCTTCTTCAAGAATTCAAAAGTCAAGTTGGTCTTCATGATCCCCAACTTCATAAATTCTGCACTTTATAAAAAGTCCAAAGAGCTACTAGAATGTTCAAAATCACAAGAGTTCTAGATCAGTACCTAAACAATTTAGAAAGCAAGCTCCTTCTTCGATTATATGGCAGTTATGATAGGGAAAATCACTTGGATCATGTCATTTGGTGAGACCAAAAACTATATCAAGGGTATCCAAATGAAGGTTTTGGTTCACTAAGATTCATCCATTCATATTATAAATATTTGTTGAATACCTCCTAGATACCAGAAGGTATTCCAGCAGTGGTAAATAGACAAAAGTCCTCGCCCTCCTGGAACAGAATTGGATTCTACTGGGGAAAGCATTCTTTAAATAAGATAAGTAATTAAATATATAATATGTTAGTGAAATGCTAAGGAGAAAAAAATGAATAAAATAGGATTATGAAATGGTGGAGGAAGAGATTTTAATTTTAGCTAAGATGACCAGGGAAGGCAACTTTTTACTAAAAACATAAAGGATGTTCAAAAAGCAGGCAAGCAGGCCATGTGTTGGATACATCCCAGAATATATTAAACAGATAATCAAAAAGTATTGGCAAAATACAAGCAAGATCATGGGTTAATCCAAAGCATTATGCTAGGTGAGAGAAACCATACACAATAGACAACACACTGTATGACTCCGTTCATATGATGTTCTAGAAAAGGGAAAACTATAGTGAGAGAAGACAGAAGAAGGGATGCCAGAGGCCAACGGTGGTAGGAAGGTATGATGGTTAGGTTCAAGTTTCAATTTGGCCAAGTGATGGTGCCCAGTTGTCTGGTCAAGCAAGCACTGGCCTAACGATTACTGCAAGGACATTTAGTGGCTGGTTAATAAACCAGGAAAAATTTATCAGTAAGCAGAAACAATACCTATGTCATAAGTTTTTTGCAAGGATTAAACGAGAAGCTCTAAATAAAAAAAAAAAAAAGTATCAGCAAAATCCCTTGAGGGATAGGAGAAAAAACATGGAACTATTAAAGTTTACCACTGGGGAAACCCTGAATACTGTGCCAATCATTAGGGATACCCAAATCAACAGGTCAAGCCCTTGCTCTTGAGGCTTTCTCTTGTGAAGATTATGTATATAGCTGAGAAGCTTAGTCTACCTATAGGTATGCCCAAGAGTCACCTCCAGAGAATCTCTTTTGTTGCTCAGATGTGGCTTCTCTCTTCGTAAGCTCAACTCTGCAAGTAAAACCATTGCTCTCTGCACTACATGAGACAAGACATCCAGGGATGAATGTCTCCCTAGCAATGTGGAAGATGACCCCCCAGGGATGAGCCTGGCCTTGGCACTGTGGGATCAACAATGCCACCCTGACCAAAAGGGGGAAAAGAAGTGTAACAAATAAGGTATCAGTGGCTGAGAGAGTTCAAATAGAGTTGAGAGGCTACACTGGAGGTCACTGTTATGCAAGCTTCAGTTAGACATTGCTATGTATCAACCAAAATCATTTCTTCAAATCCTAAAGAATACCTCGGGCATTATATAAGATTGTACAAATGTTCCATGTACTAGGGTAACTTTCCAGAAACCTACAACCTCCAGATGGGTCCCTAGACAATGCAGAGGGCCAGCCCTTCCAGAACATCAACTAGTTCCATCCCCCAATCCCATATTATCGACAACCCCTTCCAACATAAAAAAGTTAGAATGGGCATAGCCCAAATATTCCTAAAGAGTGGAAGAAAGATTGCAGGTGATGGTGGGATTATACAGAGAAGGTCAGGTTTAACAAATGAGTCTGATTGCTAAATCGTTATATTGTTATATATTTTTGTCTCCAGTACCTTAAAGCAGTAGGAAATAAAAATCTTAAATTGTGGAATTGTAACCCATACCAACCTCTGAAATCTGCCCTACAAGTAATTGTTGCAATGTACTTTGAAATTTATTGCTTTTATGTATGTATATATTATTTAAAGAGAAGTATAACAGAGAAGATAGGATTTAGCGAAGAAGTATGACTATTGAATCATCATATTGAGATTTCTGTTGATCTCCAGTATCTTGGAGCAGTTAGAAGAAAAAACAAAAAATTATGGGACTGTAACCCAAACCAAACTTTAAAATCTGTTCCAAAACTACTTGTTAAAATGTACTTGGAGGGTGGACCATGGTGGCTCAGCAGACAGAGTTTTTGCCTGCCATGCTGGAGACCTGGGTTCAATTCCTGGTGCCTGCCCATGCAAAAAATGAAACAAAACAAAAAACCAAACATTTAAAATACACTTGGAAATTTATTGCTTTTTTGTATATATGTTATATTTCACAATAAAAAAAAAGCAGGCCATATGGATACGAAGGGAACAATCAAAGGCTGGAGGCAGGAGTGTTCCTGGAGTATTTAAGAAATACTGTGACTGGAGCACAGTAAGCAAGGCAGAGAGGGATAGGAGATGGGATCAGAGGGACACAGAGGGACCAGATCATTCAGATTCCTGTAGGTGTTTACTCTGATGATATGGGAAGCCAATCGAGTGTTAAGGACAGAGGATTGACCTGAACTAACAAGATTACCCTGGCTGCTCTCTTAAGAACAGTAATGGGCCGTATATGAAGGGCCTTTCCATCCTATCTAACACATTCAAAACCTATTAATTTCCTTTATCTCTTTGACACCCATGTTTCTGGCACCCTGTGGTGAAAATAGCGGGGTTCTGTCTAGTGACAGCCTCTACGATGGCTTACGAACAAGTACTTCAGTGCGGTGCCGCAGTGGCTGTTACCTCTTTCTTGCTATGGCCTTTCTTGCTATGGCCTGCTCCCTCTGGATAGTTTCCTCTTGCTTCCTACAATTGTTTCAACAGGATAATCACTTTCAGCAGAGACCTGAATTAAAGCTCTTTTGAAACCTGTGTCCCTAAGGGCCTATTGAGTTTCTATATCTATGTCATGTCAAGACTTTGTCTTTCCTCCACTTTGAATATTAAAAGCTTTGAGTAGCATTTCTTTCAGCTGTGTATTTTATTGGCAGCTAGATGATAGGCTTCTGGGTGTTTTATTTTTGTGCTCTGTTTCCCTATTATTTTTGAGAAAGACTCATTTGGGTTTATATCAGCTCAATCTGTTATTTAGGTACGTCCCTTTCCTCTTTTGTACCTATACCAAGTTAGTTATATTTGCTGGGTTTGAGCAACTTTTTTTTTTTTATCTCTTTGTTCTTACACAAACATTTTTATTTTGTCACTCTTTTGCTTTCTGACCCAGACATGTATTTTTCTTATGCACTTTTCTGGATTTTGCTTTGTGGGGTCTCCCATTGTGAAAAATATGAAATCTATGGATTCTGTGTTTGCCAAAAGCAAAGAAATCCTCACATTCCATTCACCTTTCTGTGCTGCCTAATCCTCCCAGGAGACAGGTGTCCAGCAGATCAACTCGAACCCAGGCCTGGACTTAAAACTGTCTTTTCTGTCTCCCCATTACCCCATTTTGTCTTTGCAGAGCGAAGAATCCTAATTCCATATATTTTTTGGGTATGCACTCTCAGGAAACAGGTAATACCACCATACTCATTTATAATATCTGCATCACCTCATCCATTAGTCTTCGAATATTTTAACCTTTTTTTTTTCTAGCCTTCCCCTTTCAAATATGTCAAAATTTTATGTTCCCAATTTTTATGGGGTCCCAGTCTTCCAGGGGGACTCCCCATGGATTCTTCATCTACAGCTCTAAGAGTGAATTTCTTGAATGTACTTTGAAACTTACTGCTTTTCTGGTTTTTTTTTTTTTTGTATATATGTTATATTTCACAATAAAAATGTTATAATTTAAAAAAAGTGAATTTCTTAATAACTTCCAGAGTCTTCTCATTCTGGGAATCTGCCTTCTGAGATTCTGTCTCTCTTCTTTTGTTAGTTTACTTTGGGATCTAGTCATAGCTTATGAGTTAGTGATGATTTAATCATCTCCTCTTTCTAATTCTCTCCTTAAGAGAAGCTAGAACTGGGTACATTTTATTTTTCCTTTTATTTTCTCTTATATTTTCAAATCATATTTTCTCTTTCATGTCAGTCCAGCCTCTTCCAAGATCTCAACTTTCCTCCTGTGGAAATTTCTTCCTCTAACTAAATCGACCTTTCTTTCCCTATGTTGTAATTCTCCCATTACTCCTGTTAAGATAGGAAGATTGAAGCATGTTTTTTAAGCCATTCCAGTTCTTCCTAGATTTCTTAAACAAATCTATAGGCACTCTTCTAATATAGGATTTCCTGTCTTCTTAGCCTTTGAATTTGACATAATTTCATTATTTCTTACATGGCTAGCACTTACTAAAACCTAAGGCTTACCTGCCTAGACCACACACGTTAAAAGCTGATCTAACTGTACAAGTGGAAAAACTAGCTAATGATATGGCAGAATAGAAACCCTTGTGAATTTCCAAGTTCAAATGTTTTGGCCCAACCAACAGTTCAGTTTTTGTGTTTCTTAATTTCCATTACTTTTCTGTTTTTTAAGATTTCTAGCTGATATAATAATTGCAGGGGAATGAAATTTTCAATAAAGTATACCTCTCTTTTTCTGTTGAACTTCTGAATTAAGAGCTAGATAGGGAGTAAGGCACATGGAGAAAAGAATATTGCATTTATTATTGAAAAAGGTTAAGTTGGAGAACATGGTTTTGGTGTGAAGCAGCAATGGGGCTTCCTAATATTAAATCCGTAAATTAGATAAACTTACTTATGTAGCTACAAATAGTTCAGTCACCACAGGACAACCACCAACCTTGCAGACACAGAATCTTTACAAATCTGCTACCAGCCTTGCCAAGAGCAGACCATAACAATGTTTTCTGCAGGCTAGAATATCTGAAAAAGAATGAAGAAGGGAAAGGAATATCGGATATCTCTCATTTCTCTATCTCCCTCCTTCTCTCATCTATCTATCTATCATCTCTCTCTCTTTTCTATCTATTTACCTACTTATTTTAAAAAATAGTAATAACATAGATCTAACATAAATTTTGCCATTAATTAATTTTTAAGTGTAAATTTCGGTGGCATTAATTTCTTATACATTGTTGTGCTACCATCAACACCATCAATTACCAAAACTTTTCATCATCAAAAACAAAAACTCTGTTTTCACTAAGAAATAACTCCCCATTCCCCCTCGTCTAGCCCCTAGTGACTTCTATTCTGCTTTTTTGCCCTATGAATGTCCTTATTTTAGATATTTCATATTTTTATGATAATGGAATAATAAAATATTTGTCCTTTTGTATCTGATTTATTCACCGAACGTAGGGTTTTAAAGATTCATTCATGTTGTAGCATGTATTGGAACTCTTATTCCTTTTATGGCTAAGTAGTATTCCATTGTATACATGTACCACGTTTTGTTAATTTATTCATCTGTTGAGGGACATGAGTGGCTTTCACCTTTTAACTATTGTGAATAATGCTGCAGTGAACACTGATGTACAAGTATCTGTTTGAGTTCTTACTTTCAGTTCTTCGGGGTATGTACTTGTAAGTGGAATGGCCAGGTCATATGGTAATTCTATGTTAAGTTTTATGAAGGAATTGCTGAATTGTTTTCCACAGCAGCTGCACTCATTTAAATCCCCAAGAACAATAATGCACAAAGGTTCCAATTTCTCCACAACCTCTTCAGTACTTGTTATTTTCTTTTTTTTTTTTTTAAATAGCCATTCTGGTGGGTTTGATTTTCATTTCCCTAATAACTAATGATGTTGAGGTCTATTCATGTGCATTTTGGCATTTTATATATCTTTTTCAGGAGAAATGTCTATTCTAGTTCTTTGTCTATTTTAAAATTGATATGTACGTCTTTTTTCCCCCTGCAGTTCTGTTTATTACAATTTATATGATTCTGTAGAGATTCTACTATCTGAAGTTTCTCACACATTCAGGTATTTTGCGTGATGTCTGATGTGATCAGTAATAAAGTTTGGAACGAAGTAGTAGCTGTGATTGTATCCCTCTTGCAATCTAAAAACAACAGGAACTTCCTTTTCTGTACAGGCAGCTATGAAGTTGCCAGGAAGTAACTGTCCCTCTGAGAGGAACTGGTCATCTTTTCCTTGATCAATTAGTATGTCGAGCTGAGACCCTGGATGTTTCTTCACAAAATGGGTGGCATCATAAGCCTTCCATTACTTTGAACGGATCCCAAATATCCACTAAAGGTTTTTTCCCCCCAGGGACAGAGCACTGGATTACAAGTTGGAGCAAATGCTGACACGGATTTGTATTTTTCCTGCATTCTTCAAAGCACAAATCAGAGCTCCATGGCTTCCCATGTAATGGCCAAAAATAGACATCCTTTTGGGGTCCACTGGGAAACTGACATTTATGAGTTTGGGAAGCTCCTCTGTTATGTAAGAGGACATTCTGTAGTTAGTTTTCCAAGGATCTTCAGTGGCATCCACATCAGACCCAGCATCAGAGCCAAAGTCCCAGCTCTCAACTTCTCCTTTAATTTTGCAGCCACAAGGACTGGTATCTGGAGCAATGATGACAAGACCACGTTCTGAGGCGACTTGATGGTAACCAGTTTTTTTTTGTATGCTGTATGGCAGGGTCACATTTCATTATTTTTCCATGTGAGTATCCTGTTATTGCAGCACTGTGTGTTGAATTTTTTGCTGATTTGTTTTGCTTGTTTGTTTTTGGGGGGAAGTGCATGGACCTGGAATCGAACCTGGGTCTTCTGTGTGGCAGGCAAGAATTTTACCACTGAACTACTCTTGCACCCTGGTAACCGAATTTTGATATGACATTTTGTACAGGCAAGTTGAGCCAGTAGAGTGTGGGGTGTTTTCCAGTGTCTGCCTTTGGTGGTAGGTGCACAGCAAATTTCATTTCTATTATACATAGAAAAATAATTGAAGAATCAAGATGAAAATTATTTTCCAGTTTGTAATTTATGGAAATAGTTAAAGAGACAAACATAAATGGTAGAGGCAGGGCAACCAAGCAAATTTTATAATAATGGATTTTTTTCTTAGAATTTTTTAGAGTAAAATGCTAAGCCTTAAAATATCCTTGTAATGAACGTCTACGAACACAATTTTCTTGAGACATCGAACCAGCATTCAGACCAATGAACATGATTAGGTCAGGTATGAATTAATTTTCCTAGGTTTCAGGATCAGAGAATTAGATTGACCTTGACCATAATCCTTGGTTATGGCACACTCTCCTCCACCCTTCCTTCCTTCTTTCCTTTCTTCTTTCTTCCCTCCTTACCTCTGCCTTCACTTTCTCCCTGTCCCACTTCCCTCCCTTCCTGCATTACCTCCTTCCAAACTTGCTCCCTCTTCTAGGGAGTTTTACAATATCAAAGCCTTAATCTGTTTTTAGATTTCCCCTATCCTCAACCTCCTTCTCCTCCCAGGCAATTGCTTTTATTTGTTGTGCTGAGTTTGGAATTTGAATAAACATTGAATATGACTGGTATGCCATATATGGAGGAAAATAACTCCATTTCTTCTGGTTTCCCCCATAATTCTAAATTCATTCCTGAAGCTCAAAGGAAAGGCATTATTTGGTCTCAAAATTTGCTCTGTGTGCCAAACCAGGGAGTCTGGGTTGGGGTTCAGGGAATGTAGAAAAACCTGACAATGAACAAGTCTGAGGTGGTTTGGAATTTTATTATTAAACTTCTGGGTTGTTCTGCTTTTCACCCAGTTGTGTCAGAAGAAAACAACCAAAACATTCATTTCAGTCTTTCGCTAATCATTGCTTAGAATAACACAAATACATATTCAATATTTAAATATCTGTATTGAAACTAAGAATTATCATAAAGATGCCCAAATTGTATTATATACTGATTCACAAGTCACTTTAAAACTATTTCCTAACTTTTCTTTCAATTACAAGTTTGAGTATTTACAGTCTGTACAACATCCTATACACATCAAAAAGCAAATAAAATATTGGGTCTTTCAATTATTTTTATTATACAAGTGGTTTATATCCATTAAAGAAAGTTTGTATAATACAAATAATTAGAAGGGGAAAATTCATTCATGGGTAATTCCTGAATCCATTCTACTAAAGCAACTGATACTGTGCTAGATGCTGAAGAAAATACATAGATGACTAGAAAATAGACTGTATCCTCTAGGAGACAAGCATAAGAAATACATTTTGTTTCAAGTATTCAATGAAAGATTAAAGTTTATGAAGTATCCTCAGTATTGCTGCATTTTCCTGTTACCTTTAGTGCAGTCACTTAGAGGGAAGCTTTCTTTATGCAGAGATCATATGATCTGTGGGTCCCTGAGCCACATTATGCTTTAACTTGAGACCTAGTTCTCCTTAGACCACATGTACCTGCACTTCCTTCTTTAGAGAGGCAAAAGTGAGGAAGAAATTTCCCTGCTTGTTACATGGGCTAGGAGGGCTGGGTGGTTGGGTGATGAAATGTGGAGTGTTGATGGAGTTCCACCCAGAAGACAAAGACATTACATTAAGATTGAGGAGTATTGATTCATTCCAAATTTACATGGAAGAAAATCACCAATGTAGAACATTTTTCTAAAATCAATCTGAATAAAATTTTGAGAAGAGGATTTTAATGAATTTAAGTATAGTCAATCACACTGTAATTTGTATAGGTAGAAATTACCCATACAGTTAAGGTAATATATTGGTCATGTATAAACTTAGGGCAAAAAAGTCAATTGGTTTTACTTGTGCTTCATTTTGTGCTATTAATGGTAGATTTCCACTGGTTTCAGAATATTAGGATTATATTTCTAAGTTTTCAAAATAATTGCGTTGAGAACTATATCAAAAATATAATTGTGAGAACCTCTACCCATAATTATTCAACATGGAAAGGAACTGGAAGAAAAGTATTTCAGTTCTTCTTAAGTATTTCAGTTCATCTTAAGTAAGGTGGTTGAGGCAGTTGAACACAGGAGAAATTGACAGTTGTCTAACTATTCCAGCTCTCTTCCACTGGTAAAGCAAAACAGAGAGTTTTTAATTCTCCTTTGCTTATATTTTTTACAAACTTGTATTTTCATATTAAATTAATAACAAAATCAACATTAATTTAATCTTTTGCTTTTATTTGCCCATTTTTCTATTAATTCATCCAGTAAATACTCATTATGTACTATGAGGCAAAATACTCTGCTGGACATAGTATTATCATATGCTTCAGTTAAAGTATAATTGCATGCCATTGAGGTATGGATTTATATAATAAAATGAAGCTGCTATGAGGAGATTTTATTTACAACATAATTTACTTTAAATTCAAAGAGCAAATAGCTCTCAGTTTTGAAAACTGAGAGCTGTTTCTTTGTTTGTTAGAGAATACTCTTAAACTACCATGCAATTCTAAGTTATGAATTTTTATTACTAAGCAAATAAATGGAAAACGCTTCCCATGACAAGGAGCAACGGCAGTGGCTTTGTTTATGGTTCTCATTGTGGTTTGTTTCATTATACAATGAGTCACATTTTTTCCTTTGTTAGTTATGGAGGTTGAGAAAAATCTGGTGATGTTTTACATAGGCTACAAAAATAAGTGATTATTCCCCAAACTGTATATCTAGCCCTTAAGTCTCTCTCCAGAGTCCTGGCCCTATATTATCAATTGCCAATTAGACATTTCCCTCTCAGTGCTCCACAGGCAAAACAATCTCCATATGTATAAAGCTGAACTCTGTAGTCTCCCATAATGCAATCTTCTTGAATTCTTCTCCTCATGGATAGTACCACCATCTATCTAGTTTCTTAACCTAGAAATTGGAAACTCAACTAGAACCCGTCTTTTCTGGCACCCTTCATAGTTATTAGGCCATGAAGTTCTATTATACCTTTAGAATATCTCTAAAACCCACATCATCATTGCCACCACCACTTTAGTGCCACTTACCTTTCTCTTGCTGGACTATTGCACAGACATTCAAATAATCTTTCTGTCTCTGGTCTCTCACTACTCTGTGTCGCCATTAGAGTTTTTGTGTTTTTTTCAACCTTAAATATGTTTATGTCATTCTCCTCCTGAAAGTCTCTGAATAGGGCTTCATTAATTGCAGGATTAAGTCCAATCATTTTAACATGGTATTTAAGATGGCATTAATTTATAATCGGGTCCTAACTTTTCCTTTTAGGCCCATCTCTCTACCAGTATCTTCTACATCTGCCAAATGGGATTGTTTTTCTAAATATACCATACATGCTGTTTTCGTATCTATGAGTTATGGAATATGCTATGCCTTTGCCTGAAAAGTCATTGCTCATCTCTCCAAATGGTAAACTTTACTTATCCTTCAGGACCTAGCTCAAATATTACCTCCTCTAAAATGCCTTCCTTGAAGTCCCCAGGAAGTGTTGGTCCCTTTGCTCTCTGTGTTGGGCTATTCTTTGCTTTTTCCTCTGGATCCTCTCACTCTTCTCTATCCTGCCCTGTGTCATGGCAAACTGACCTCTTTGGGCAACTTTAAACAGCTTTTGTTGCCCTCTGACTTTCTGGTGGATTTGTACAATGGGAGGTCCTGGAAGCTCAGTGGGCAGAGGAGAGAGAAACTATGGTATTATTTTCTTAACTCCCTCTCTGGCCTTGGATTGGCGGGGGCTACATTAATATACTGAAACACAATTCCTGATGGGCAGTCCTTTCCCATAGCTAAAGCCTTCTTTCTGGATTTTGCTAATAGCGCCTTCCCTTTGCCTCTTCAGGCCTTAGGCCAGGAGCAATTTCTCAGTGTTGATGTTTCATTATCCCTAACCCTGCCTACACCTTTGTAAATAGATCCTTTATTAAACCCTCTTTAATCACTCCTTTTGAGTATGCCATCTGTTTCCTGTCCTGACTGGTACACCCCTGTGGTACCATTTAGATATCTCTTTAACAGTACTTAACACATTCTATTCCAATTATTTTTGCTGTCTGCTTCCCCTATTAAGCTGTGAACTCCTTAAATGCTGATCTGAATCCAGAGACAGAATCATTGTGACTAGAAAGAAAAGAGGCTCTTTTTTAGGAGAGCTTGGCAAAGGCCAGGGTAGGACCAAAGGTCAGAGCAAGGGAGCACATCTGGTAGAAAACCTGAAGGTCATGGTTGTAATCTTTGAGAATCAGGTAGGGAGCTGCTTGCCTGCCTTACCCATGGAGATCAGAGGAGTCAACTTGGTTGGGAGGGGAGTCCATACATACTTAAAGGGGAAATCAGAAGGCAGGTGCTGAAAGGGATTGAAAAAATCAGACCCAACTAATTATCTTTGCCAACTTCAATCCAATTTAGACTAAAGTCTGAGATACTTGGCCTGGCATTTGGCATCCAATGATAGAGGCTTCCAGGTTTCACCCAGCAAAAGGGCCAAGAACAAAGAGGCAATAATTCAAAGTCCTGTGTATGATTTCTTAAACTTTTACAACTGTTTTAGGTGAGAGTTGGAAGATCCCATTCGATATCACTTCTCCTTTCTGCCCAAGTTTTCAACAAATTGAGAAATAAAGGATTAAGATAAATAGAAGGCCAACAAAATAATGAAAAATAGAAATGATAGCTCAAACTTCTAGAGCACTTACTTTGTACCAGGCACTGTTCTAAGTGCTTTACATATATTAACTCAATCTTTACAATAGATACTATTAGTTCTGTTTTGTAGGGGGAGAATTGTAGGGAGAGAATTTGAGTCAGTTCCCCAAGTCACATTGCTATTATTAAATGGCAAACCTGGGGAAGAAACCAGTTTGGCTTGAGTCTGTGCACTTAATCATCACATATATGGCTTTGAGAAATAACACTTATTTATTATTGATAAAACTGATATTAGAGAATGTGATTTGTATCCTCGAGCAAGAGGGATTCCTAATAGTGAACTCTTAATCATAGGAAGTTATAGGACTTCTGCAAACTTCCCTATAAGGGGCCTATCTCTAGAAAACCTGAGGTACGGTGATGCAGAACAGAAGTCATCATCTCTGAAGGCAGACCGGTTCCTGAGAAAGTGATCAAGCAAGAGCAAGCAAAGAAGGGGCTTGCCTATACATGTCCACTTTCTTTTCTCATACTCATCAATCAGATTAAGTAATTTCTCTTCTATTGGGAAGGAGAGTATTATACTAGTGGAGCCCCCTCCACCTAGAAGGAAGCATCAGGAATTGGGAAGAGGTATTTGCCCTCAATGTAACTTCCTTATGTTTATTACTTTTTATTACTTTTTTAGTTCCTGATATCAATGCCATATTGTACTGTAATTATTTACTTGTCTGTCTCTACCTCTCCCTTCCTCCCTCAACTGTGAGCTTCATAAGAACAGTAACTTCTTTTTTTTTTTAACTTATTTCTATCTCCAGTGATTAGCGCATGATACGTACTCAATAATTGCTAGTTAAATGAAAGAATGAATACATAGATATTTTCTCCTAATTTGCAGAAAATATAGAATTAAGGATTTAATACATACTAGGATAAGTGGTAAGCTCAAAAATAGATTACCTGCTTCAGAATTCTAGCTACTTGGTGTCACTTCACCTTCTGCCTCTTTATTTCCTAACCTTTTTTTTAATTGTAAGGGTTTAACAAGTGAGCTGGACAAACAGTGCTTCCTACTCTTACAGTTGCTACAATTCAGGACTTCTCTGAAACTGAAATCAGAAAAGGTGGTAAGTAGGAACACAGCCTGGCAGTTTGGTACAAAGCTTGGTTGTTCCTTGTCTAGTGGAAAGAAGTACAGGGAGGAGGACATGGATTTTGGAGTCATTCAATAAGGTTTTGACAGCCCATTTTGCAGTTAAGAAGCTGTGTGACCTTGGGAAGGATCCTGCTTGTAGCACAGGAGCTTTGTTCTGGTAGTTCTGGGGCACTTCCCTTCTGAGAGGACGTCACCTGCTTTTCAGAAAGATTCCCACTTGGTCGCTTTTATGGAATTACTCATGCCCTAGCCCATGGCCTCCTTTTCCATTTTGAAATCTGCCTGCTTTATCTTCCAAACATCAGATTCTGCTACCTGATAGCATGTGACTATCGAGAAATGTGATTATTTCTCTTACCTCTTTAATTTTATCCTGTTTTTCTAGTTTGTGATTGTATCTCAATTAATTATTTCCTTAGTTACTGATTGACTTAATGGAATCCAGTTTCATTGACATAATTTCTGAACTTTGGCTACCACTAACATCTATTTGAACCACAGTAGCTTGTCAAATTGCCCTGATATTTTTATTGCCTCTTCCAGAACCACTGAAGCTTATAGCAAATGGTCACTTCAAAATGCGTCAGTTATTTTAGCATCTCAATAGAGTTATCCAAACGTGACACATGTTTCTTTGACCAATCAAGCCTGTATGTAACCTGGTAACACCTGGTAACACATATATCTGGTAACACTATGTAGGGTTATCCAAATCCTAAGCATCTAAAGAGATGGTCATGTTTAAAGTAGGATGCAGAAATAAGTATTTGGGAAAGACCTCAGCAAGACTCAGTTTCCCAAAACTGAACTCCCACTAGAGCATGAAAAATTTCTTGTCAACTTACTTCCGTTTACAGATCCTTCCTGGTTCTCCTATTTTCAATGAGCCAAGTTCATTCTTGTTTTTATAGACTGTTGATTCACATATTCAGAATACTCCCTGAAGGCTAAGTAATGAGCAATAATGACACATGCTCACATTTATATGAGATTTCACAGTTATTATAGCATTTTCACATCCATTCTCTCACTGTATTTGTGTTCTAGAACAGAAGATATTATACTGACTCACCTTTAAACTACTAGAATAATGGTTCTGTGCTTGGTGTTTTTTGACATTCTGGGAATGCTTCTTCCTCCAAGGCCTTTGCTCATTAATTAATTAATCAATTCAGAAAACACTTATTGATCCCCTTCTGTATAAAGCACTGTGCTGAAAACTCTGGAGAAAAGGACAAATATGATATGGGCCTTGCATTTAAACCTGGGAGGAAGATTTAAAGTTAAACAACAAAAATATGATACACAAGTAGTATAATATACATTTATATAAAAGACTAAAAGAATATAGCAGGAGAAGAGGTGAATTTTGAGCCAAGTTTTAAGGTAGTTCAAGTGTGAAAGAAGAGGAAGCTATAAAACCAAAAAAATCCCGAAGTAAAGTAGGATTAAATTAAGTGTTTTTTTTAAAATGTCATATAATAGAGTAATTTTGTCCTTGGGAGACTATATGACAGAGGAGGGTTAGTTGTGAAATCCAACAAACAAGATAGTGTGTCACAACTTTAAAGAGGTTGGAAATAATTTCCTTGGTACTGTAAAAGTTTAAACATTGTATTTCCCAGACCTTGTTACATATAATTTCTAGGTAATAGGCATTGGAGAACTTTGTGCCAAACATGCAGGACTAAAAGGTTTTAATAGCTATCATTTACTAATCTTTATCTTAATAATCATGATAGAGGTGACTACATGGCATCTGAAGCTACATAATTTTAGTATTTCCCATTTCATAAATAGGGGTATTTTTAGTTTCATACTTGAAGGGTATTGGGCAAACACTTTGAATTCTCATGTACCTAATAGTAAAGACAAAGTGATTTCCTTTCTATTTGGTTACAAACACTCTCGATGTGTGTGTGTGTGTGTGTCTGTGTGTGTTTAAAGGGTGTTTTTTTTTTTTTAACATTATAACATATTAAAAAGCTCTACTTGAATTGTTTTTTAAAA
The DNA here is from genome assembly GCF_023851605.1 of Tamandua tetradactyla. Lineage (NCBI taxonomy): Eukaryota > Metazoa > Chordata > Mammalia > Pilosa > Myrmecophagidae > Tamandua > Tamandua tetradactyla. Next base: position 90,037,854 of record NC_135334.1, read on the forward strand.
AGCAACTACAACAGAAGAAAGAACAAACAGTATTTCCCCTATAACTAATATTGACTTAACTTTATAGGGTCCCAAGCCTGAACTTCTCTATTTATTCATGAAACAGACCAGGTTATTGGTCCATTCGGATTTACTTCCAAACTTCACAGTTCAGACCGTATAGCCAGTTTAGTTCTTGGCCTCTCAGGTGACGGGTCTTACAATAGTTATGGAAAAGGCCATAGCAGTGCTAGGAGATTGTGAAAGAACCCTTTACTCTGGCTCATAGCCCAGTAGACTAGAGTCCCTCAGGAAAATAGCATTTCCACTCGTTCCAGCTTTAGCCTTTGTCTCAGACCATTCTATTCCAATTAGAAGAAAGGACCAGAAACAGATCACATTCCTGTAATATTCATATTCATTTACACTTTTCCTTCAGGGCTACATTAACTCTCCTGCCATCTGTCAAAGTGCACTTCTTGACTGCATGGACATCCTACTTAAACATTGCACAGATGGCGTTATGCTGATTCTTAAGGTTGAGAAAAAGGTGGATAATATGCCAAAGCCCTTGTTAAGACCCAGTATTCCATAAGTTTGGAGATAAACCCCATTATGAAACCCTTCATGAAACGTATGAAGTTGCAGGTACCTGACACTTAAATGAAATTTTTAGGGGTCCAGCGATCAGGTGCATGATAGAATATCTCTGCAAAAGTAAAAGACAAACCCCTGTATCTTGTGTTCCCTGCCTCAAAGAAGGAAGCACCATGCCTGGGAGAGGCCTCTTTGGGCTCTGAAACAACACCTTCCACACCTATGACTATCCACCCATATACCGAGTGAAAGGCAAAGCTGCTAGCTTTGAGAGGGGAGGCCCAGGCTGCAGTACAAACACTTGAGGTTATAGAATCCTGTAGATCTTACAGTGTTGGAGATGTCAGACACAGGAAAAGATACAATGCATAACTTATGGCAAGCATGATTGGGAAATAATAATGCAGGCCCCTGGGATTCTGAAGTAAGGCCATGACTTCTGCAGTATAGAATTACAAGCCTTTTCAGAAAAAACTCTTGGTTGGTTATTAGGTGTGAGAGAGGCAGAACACCTAACTATGGAGCACCAGTTTCCAGAGCTGGGCTCTATTGGATATGTCAAGTTATAAAATCAGACAGGTCCAGCCGCAGTCCATTGTGATATGGAAATGGGACATCTGGGATTGAGTCAGAGGAGGTCAGAAGACACAAGTAAACTTCATGAGCAGGAAGCCCAGACCTCCGTGTCACTCACCACAGTTGCAACAGCATCATTCCCTAGCTTGTTCCTATGGCCATATAGGGAGTCCTGGACAACAATCTGAATGAAAGGAAACGTTCAAGGTTGATTGACAGATGTGTTAGTTTTGTATGTGTGAATAAGATAAAAATGAATTGTAGGGCCACGGTGGCTCAGTAGGTAAGAGTGCTTGCCTGCCATACCCGAGGACTCGGGTTCGATTCCCAGTGCCTGCCCATGTGAAAAAAAAAAAAAAAAAAAAAAGATAATTGTAATTTTTTGAACTACAAAAACCTTTGCAGATATATTTGAAAGAGAGTGGAGAGAGAAAATCTCCCCAATGGGAGGACTAAGTACACTTAGTCATCAAATTTTTATGGAATGAGAAGTGGTCTGAGACTATATATATAGACTTGGACAGTGCCCAACGGCCTGGTTGTCTGGTCAGAGGCCTGGAAAGAAAAGAACTGAAAGATTGGAGACAAGAAATTCTAATATAGAGGCATGTAGATGAACATTAAAAGTTTTGTATCACAATTACAGACTAACAGAAAGCACCCACCATGGGAGAGGCACTGACAACCAAGTAGATACAATAACTAGGTGAGTTGACATGAGCAAATCTTTGTCATTGACCACCTTGGAATTGGCATTATGGGCACATAAACAAAGTGGCTGTGGTGGCAGAGATAGAGGGTATGCATGGGCCAAATAACATAGTCTTCTAATTGCTAAAGCCAATGTAGTTTCTACTGCTTCCGGATGTCCAACAATTAAGCAACAGAAACCAATGTAGATATGTCACTATTTCTCAATGAAACCAACTGTCTACCTGGTGATAAGTCAACAATGAGGGCTAGTGGTTTGCCCTCACAAGGATAGATACCTATTCTGGATACAGACCTGTCTTTTCTGATTGCAGAGACTCAGTCAATACCCATGATCCGAGGCTTACAGAATGCCTGGACCCCACAGACATGGAATTCCACACAACATAGATTCCAACCAAGGGGCCCATTTCATAGTGAAGGAGGTACAGGATTGGACTCGTGACCATGGGATTTACTGGTCATGTCACATTCTTCACCATCTAGAAGCAGCCAGCTTAACAGAACACCAGAACAGGTTCTAAAGGCATAGCTGAAATATCAGCTCAGAAGTCACACTCTGGAAGGATGCAGTGTTAACCTTTTCAAAGAGAAGTGCAGGATTTTTCCTACTCCTTCAGCTAGTCATATGGGATTTCTCTCCTCTTCAACCCCATATAGGCCCATATATGAGCTGGAGGTAGGGTGCTGTGGCAAATGTGGTGGGTGCCATAGGGAACAGACTTAAACCAGAGACCTCTAAAGAGTTCTGCATCCCAATAGGAGGAATACAATGGAAACCATGGAATGGAAGCAGGAGAGGTCCCACTTGCTATCATTCTCAATAACCCACTGGCTACTGTGGGATTTTGTGCTTTCTGTATGTGCAATTCTAGCCTCTGCAGAGCTGGAGACTAGTTAACAGAGAGGTGGACTCTTACCAAAGGCACATCAGGAGTCTCACTGAATTGCAAACTCTGGTTGTTGGCAGGGCACTTTAGACTCCTTGTGTCCAGAGACCAGCAGGTGAGAAGAGGAATCACCATTTTGGCAGAGATAATCAATACTGATCATCAGGAGATAGTGCTGCTTTTACACAATAGAGGCCGAGAGGAAATCATATGACTTGTGTGTATTATTTGGTAGTCTCCTGGTACTCCCTCTGCCCACTGTAACTGTGAGTGGACATGTGCAACAAACCTAGCTTGAAAAGGATATTATTGTTAAGGGATAAGAACGCTTAGGAAGGCTTGGGTTGCACCACGAGGTAAGCCACCGAGACCGGCCAAAGAGCTAGCTGAGGGTGAGGGGAATTTAAACCAGATAATCAAGGAGGGAAGTATAAGTACTTCTTATCCAAGACTGAGTGCAGCAATGGGGTCTCTGGTTCATCTTACCAACCTCTTTTTTGTAACTTTCCCCTCAGGAACCATGGAGGACCTATTCACTAAAACTGCGTGGAGATGCAGATCTGTGCAGAGAAAGGAGTGGACTGCTGGTAACCTTGAAAATGTGCTTTCAAATCTTCTGCTGTAAGGTGCACACTTGACTGTTGGACTCAACTGTCACCTTTCTGGATATATCCTTGTTTTTGTGCTGAGGTAACCTTCCCTTGGGCTTTTCCTAGTCAATGACAGCATGGCAGGGGTGTTAATGCATGTCCATGCCTGTGAGATGAGGGATCCCTGTAATGGGTGACTTTGGCTTGGGCTTCCCCATTGGCTTAGTTGAAACTTTCTGAGAACTTGTGCTGTAGACTAAATCTGTTTCTACTCAAGCCTCCTTCCTTCCCTCTCTCTTTCATTGGTGTCAGACATGTGCACTTTGAAAACTCTCCCTATTTTCACTGGCTTTCTTCCTTTTATCCTTCACAGGCATTTCCCCCAATAAATCTTTTGTATATCTAATCCCCATCTTGGTATCTGCTTCTCAGAGGATAAAAATAAGACAGTGCCACTGTGGACTAGAGACTTTATCCAACAAGAAAATTGTAGAGTATGAAGAAGGCAAACTTAGAATCTACCCTCCTATACTAGATCTCCGGAAATTGCTCACGTAATGTTGACATTGTTGTCTGAGAATACCAACTCATAATTTCTTTATTATTTTTGCTATCTTGAATAAGGAAAAGCTGCTAGTAGACAAAGAGAAAAATGAAAGGAAAGGAATCACTTACTCTATCTTTAACTGCTCTTTCACTTTTTTTTTTCCTATTTAAAATTTCTATTATGACTTAAGCTATGGGTCATTGTACAGTCTGGCATTCTTCAAATTTCTATAAATTGGCATCGGAGCAAACTTATTCCTATCACTAGGAAACCACTCAGAAGTGTGTACCTTAATGGACTCAAAGCATCAACTTAATCCATATAAATGGGAGGATTTTATTATTGCCTTGTCAATTGTTTGAGAAGAGAACTGGACATTAGAAATCTTGTACTATATTCTGATCTCATCTTTTCTATTAACAGTTGATCACATTCCCTGAATTTCCAGAAACCATACCTTAACTAGGAAATAGGGTTAAAGGTGTTAAAGGAAAGATATTTCACTCAATGAGACTTTAACTGTATTGACCATACTTCATTGAGTATGTCCATGTGTGTGAGTGATGTAGGAAAAAAAGGCTTAGGATCTTGAATCAGAAGACCCGAACTTAGCTCTACAATTTGCATGAAACCTTGGTAAATCCTACTGCCTCATTGAGTCTTGATTATCTCATAGGTTGGTATAAAGTTCAAATGCCATGGAGTATGTGAAAGGGCTTTATGAATTATAAAATGCCATATAGATGTGACCTTTTATGATGGTAATGATAATTAGGGATCTTCTTTGAGACAGCTCCTGATATATGACAGATGTATGTGGCTTAAGAGAAGCAGGAAGTTAATTTAGCACATCACATCAACAAGTATGTTCAAGGCCATTTTAGGTCTTACTCAATACTGCCATGGCCAGCCTTAGAACAATGTAGTTCCTGGACCTTCTGCTTCAGGATCATTTGAGGTATTTGGTAGAAATACAAATTCTTCTGTCCCACTTTGGGTTTACTGAATCAGGATCTTTGGGGGTAGGGCTTGGCATTGTTACCACCTGGGTTAAAGTTACCTGGGTGATTCTTGTGCACCAAGGTTTAAGAACTACGGAAACAATGGAAACACCCAGAGGTTTTGGAGTCACACTGCCTGGGTTCAAATCCTGACTCCACCAATTACTAGGTACACAGTCTTTGCCAAGTTAATCTCTCCATCCCTCAATTTCCCCATCTGTAAAATGAAGATTATTAATTTAGCAACAGGGTGTTATAAGGAATGGGATTGAGGATTAGAGTCTGGTATGACATGGGTACTGCATGTTCTTTTATTTTTATCATTTCTCTACCTTATGTTCCAATGCCTAATTCATGCCACCTTTCCTGATCTAGCATTGCAATCTTTTAGGGATTCCATTTTTTATTATAATTATTTGAGCACATGTTGTTCCTCACTGGTCATCAACAAGCATCCCCATTCTAACACACACACACACACACACACACACACACACACACACACACACACACTCCATATTGAGAGTACATGGAACAGTGCCTGAATTAATAAGTATTTGCTTAATGGAATCAAATAACTGATGGGGATCTATTTTTTCCAAGCTGAAGATCCAGCTTAATTTTTCACAATAGTCAGGCTTTCTATGCCCATGGTATACTACTTACATACTCATGATTTAGAGGCTGGTAGTGTACAGGAAAACTGGAAACAGAATTGTGATGTGAGTACATACAAGGAATAGTTAACATTTTCCTCCATTCTTACGTTCCACTAAGATAACAGGACTGGATCCTTTAGTTCTTATGTATATGTGGCCAAAGAAACTGCTTGCAGTGTAATTCTGGAGGAGTAAAGGGCTTGAGGGCAAGATTGATGAAGGATGGGGGGATTTTGATTATTAGAGAAACTTGGAGCCTGCCGTTTATTTTGAAATTATTTTTAGTAAAGATTTAGTTAGGCTCATTCCTATGAAGGTTTGGAAATGTTTGGTCTAATTTTATAGCACAATAAAACCTCATGGTTTCTTGGTTGGCTGGTATTTGTTTAAAGAGAGTTGGTTGCTGGTCCGGACAACGTTTGAGAGGTTATAATAAGAGGAAATCTGATGTAAATCTTTTCACCTGTAAAAAGGAGGGGGTCACTAAGGAATAAAATCAGCCACACCTATTCAGTCTGATGGGTAAAAAGCCAAAGTTTTGATTTGTTTAAAGTCTTGTTCATATTAGAGTGGATGTTAGTCATCCTTTTAAATACGATTATACGTTCCAAAAAAGTATTAAAACCCCAAATTTATATATAAAGTTTCTTGTTTTTTTTCAGCTTATTTTCTTCTTTTTTTTTTGTTCTTGTTATTTTTCACAGTTTGTACTTATATTTAATATAAATACCAAAAACACCAAACTATGCTGGAGAGTTGCTCACTGGAAACAGTCCAAGCATAATGCTAGTGAAGACTGATGTTAGGTTAAAAACTGGAGCACTGCGGTTAATCCTTGTTATATAGCAGCATAAAGGACATAAAATACCCTTTTTTTGTCTCAATTATCTGACAAGACATTATAAAAATTCCCTAAATGTACAAATCTTGCTCTGCATGAGTAGATCTAGTTATATGTTTACTATTTTCAGAGGTCGTGAAAACACTGTGATTTTAAACAAAGAATGTTGAATAAGACCGTTTAAATGGCTTATCATCTGAATTTTTTTCAAGAACTGAGATATCTCAATGACTTCTAAGGGGTACAAGATAAAAAGACAATTAGACTAAGATACGCAACTCACTGAAGCCAGGTAATTGTTCAGTCAGAGGTATGTTAGATGTTTTTATTTCTACACTATACAGGACCTGTAACCTCACATTATATTTTTCATTCCTTTATTTATAGGACACCACTATGAATATAAAATAAGTGCTATTTAATAATATTTATTTGTAAAAATATAAAGTTACTATAGGCATACCATTAAGAGAAATTGCTATTTTATGGTTAGATTTCTTTTTACAGGAACCAAATACATGTGTGTGTGAATTTCTTTATATTTCATCAGTTATCCATTTAAATTATGGAATTTTAGCTAAAATTAATAAAGATAATAATGAAACAAGGTGAAGCCTTATCCTGGCTAAACGTTTTAGAATGAAATCCTTTCTTAATGCCAACATAAGTACCCATTTATTCCTCAGTCCACTGCAGTCTGGCTGTTGCCCCTTTTATGACTTAAAATTTATTCCATGTAAGATTATTAATGACCTCCTGAAGACACTTTTCTGTTCTCATCTTTTTTAGAATCTGGCATTTTATTTTAATGTCCTCCTTCCTGAAACTCCCTCATTTTGATTTGTGACACCACTCTTTCTGGTCCGCTTTCTAAATTTGATTCTTTCCTTTCAATTACCCTTTGGAGCAATTTGCAACTCGTCCCTTATACGCTGGTGCTCCTCAGAGTTCAGACTGTGATCATCTCTTCTTACGCTCTATAATCTCCGGGAGGACATCTCACTTTTTTCCCCAGGGTTCCACGTCTACCTAGATAATACAGCCCTCCAATCTACATCTCTAGGCCAGACTGTGCTCCTGAGCTTCAGGTTCATATATCCAACTGCCAAGAAACATACACACATGGATTCAACATGTGCAAATGAAACTTACAATATTTACTCCCAATAATTCCTTTAAAGGGTATTTCTTATTCTGGTTAAGGCTTCAAGATTCACCTAGTGACCTAGGTTAGACCTGGGTGTCACTGTCTTCTTAAGCTCTTTCCCTCCACCCCAATCCCATGGAATTGATCAGGAAGTCTATTGATGCTATTTATTATATTAATTCAATCCTTTCTAACTTTACTGCTGCTGCCTTAGTTCAGACCTTTTATGTTTCATTTGGCCTGTTATAATGGTTCTTTTTAATTAAAAAAATTTTTTTTAACTAGAGAAGTTGTAGATTTACAGAAAAATCATGTAACAATTAAAGTGTTACCATATACCCCCTATTGCTGACACTTTGCATTAGAGTGATACCATTGTTACAATTAAAAGAATATTAAAATTGTACTTTATTAACTATAATCCAGTTTATATTGGTATATTTTCTCCCCATGTACCACCTTATTATTAACACTTTGCATTAGTGTGGTGCATTTGCTATAATTCATGAAATAACATTTTTAATCTTGTACTATTAACTATAGTCATTTACAGTTGAATTCACTGTGTTATACTGTCCTATGTTTTAACTTTTAATTTTTATTCTAGTAATATATTTATAATGTAAAATGTCCTCTTTTAACCTCTTTCATATATATAATTTAGTGCTATTAATTACACTTAAATAATGTGCTACTATGACCATCATCCATATCTAAAACTTTACAATCAACCCAAACAGAAATTCTGTACAAATTAAGTGTTAGCTCCCCATATTATAATGGTTTCTTAAATAAACTTCTTGGCTTTGGTCTTATATTCTCCCAAACTATTCTTCATGTAGTACCGGGATTGAATTCTGTAATGCACAAATTAAATACAGTATGCCTCTCCCATGCTTTAAAACCTTTAACAGCTCCTTATCATCCATAGAATAAAATCCAGGCTCCTCAGAAGACCTATAGGACTTTCCATGTTTGGTTTCTATCCATCTATTCAGCTTTTTTCTCCATGCCCACCCTCCTCCCCATCCCTAACCTGGCCTGAAGTCCTACTAACCAGATTACAGCTCCCCAAATGTCCATGACATTTCATGCCTCCATACCCTTGCATATACTGCTGTCTCTGTCTGGGATGCTCTACTTTTCCCTTGTCCACCTTGAAAACACTATTTATTCTTCAATTTCCAGGCCAGCATCTCTTCATTTATACCCTACTATTGTACATGGTAAGAACCTTATTAGAGTATTTCATACTGTCCTGCATTTGTTCACACATTGTCTCCTCTACTAAACTAAGGGCAAGGATAATATCTTATTCATATTTGTACCTTTAGGATCTAGGGCAGTGCCTGGCACATGTAGAATGAGTGAATAAATATTTGCAGCCATAAATGTTCTCTTGTTTTCACTACTTTTTTTTTTTTTTTTGATTGGGCCGGCACTGGGAATCAAGCCCGGGTCTCCAGCATGGCAGGCGAGAATTTTGCCACTGAGCCACCATTGCAAAACATTTTTAAGGCCACAATGGATGAAACAGGTTGTTAAAATTTGATTTTTTTTTCCGTTTCTCCTTATCACCACACATGGTCCTAAGTCAACATCTTTTCTGCAGAATGAGATCTAAGCTAGTAGGCCCCCCAAATTTTTGAAAAATTTCTGCATTTATGGTATAGAATTAGAGAAGAGGCATTAAAATTCCTGTAGTATTTTCCTTGTGATGAAAGAAAGCCACTAATATATCTATTTAGTTAGGAAGACAAAGGTTTAGTTGAAAAAATAGCATTGAAAGTAAGTCTTGAAAAAGAGTTGATCAGATGATGTAATCTGGAGATCTCTTTAGGAAAAACTCAAATTTGATAGAATACAGGAAAGTAATGAGGAAGGGTAAGGAAGAGGGTAAAATGAAAGGAAAAGAAACCAAATTTACATTTACTGAGCATCTACTCATTGTTAGTCACGTCACATATGTAAGTTATTTAATCCATAACTATCACCCTATGAGGTAGACATTGTTATTTCAGATAAGCGAAAATAGGGATTGAGACATTAAGAGACTTCCAAGATCGTGCAACTAGCTACAAAGTGGTAACAGATCTGACTGACACTAAAGTTTCCTGCCTTCCTATGAGGATAACCTGCCTTTCAAATAAAGTTCCCAGAGTTTCTGTGCTGATGTGTGCTGCTTAGTAACACACACAAAGACACATTATTTACTCCTATTTGCAATAAGTTGGGGGTTCACTTAGCAGCTAAGCCATATAACTATAATTTTTAATTTCCATTCCCAATGCCTATCTTAAAAATTCACAAATGAATAGTATTACATATATTGATGATGGTAGACAATGAATTGCATGAATAATTTTGAGCTTCTTTTGCTAAACAACATGAATACATTTTAAGAAGGTTTAGTGGAGAAAGTATACTGCTAAGTTTTTCTCTGGTGTGCCTCACTGCTGGCTCCACTTGGAATCCAGAAATGACTGCTGTCTGGGGTAAAAGGCAGTTTGCTCTTGTGCCTTTGGTATATTGCTTGGCCTGGCAGTGTGTCACTCTCCTGGGCAAGTATCCAGCTTGTGGTAGTGAGGTGGTTTTGTGGCAGAACTCCACAATTAACCACAAGTTCAGTGTCAACGGTAGGCTGCCACCGTCGTGGCTGTGATCCTACAGATCTGCTTGGATAGCCAGAGCTGAAGAAACTACTGCTTGTCTAAGGAGGGAACAAGAAAACTTGGAAAGAGTTTGCATTGCTGTTTATTGTTCAAGATTCGGGTTTTAGATTTAATACGAAAAACCCAGGAAATTTCTGATTAACAGATATAGATTTAATACTTGTGCCAGTTGTTATTGTAAAATATACAGTGTTTGTACAGATACAATTGTTATTCTGAAAACTAGAAATAGAAAAAGGAAATTCTAGAAGTATTAGAATATACTCTTTCATAGCAAAAGAAATCCGGGTGCCATAGCTTGAATGAAAAATAAAATCACCCACACATCTCAACCATTTTATATTGGAAATTAAATCAAACATAGTTTTCTGTAAATCTAAGAGAAAGGGTTTCCTCACTGATTTTATGCAAATGGGTGCTAAGAAGTATATTTTTTCAATAAAAATATGGAACCTTTTTCTATTGTCATATTTTAAGTATCTTCTATTAAAATCCACTGATCAATATGGAAAATAAAATCAACTAAAAATATGATTTGTTAAAAAAATTTTGAGAAATACATACTTCAACAAAAAATTTGGAAACTTACTATGGGATGAACACTGTCCTAGGCATTGGGTTAAGACTGAATGGGACTGAATTTTTGTGCTCAGACAGTACATTGCAGAATATCCACATAAATAAAAAAATATGATAAAAGAATATAAATCTTTATATAACCAACAGGTACAATAAACTCCATTTCCATATTAGGGCCATACCACCTCTAGCCTCACTTTTTTTTTTGTCCCTGCGTACCTTATACTCCAGCCATAGGATACTTGGAGTTACGCAAATGCTCCATGGTTGTACTCCTTCAGATTTTACCACTTGCTTTCTTCTTTTTCTCAGATAATCTTTTCTCCCTACTTTACTTTGGTAAATTCTACTCATCTTTCAAAATCCAGCCCCAAATTCACCTTCTGTGACTCCTCCAGAGTCTGCTTCTTACCTGCTAGTATTACTCAGGTTTCAGTTGGGTTGGGTCAGGTGCTCTTCCCCTGAGCTCCCAAAGGATACTGAATTTACTTATCTCTATATCATAGCTCCTATTACACTGGCTTCTAATAGTATTTTTACTCTTCTAGTTTCCACTAGACCATGTACCCTTAAGGGCAGAGTCCATGCCTTTCATCGTTGTATCCTTGCCATTCAGCTCAGTGCCCAGCACAACACTAGGCACTTAATGAATGTGGAATGAATGTACTCATTAAAGGAGAGAGATTAACTGTTCTTGGAAAGGGGGTATATACAGAAGAATAGACCAAGTAAAAAAGGAGTGGGGGGATTAAACATAGAGATGAAAGGAGGGGGAGGGGGAAGAGGAAAGGGAGTGACATAAACTCCCCAGGTTAGAGGATAAACAAATCATAAGAATAAGCTAAGATAACCACACAGTGGGGAGAATCTGAAAGTGAGTGATCCCTGAAGCCCTGTTCCCAATAGCTTTTTTTTTTTTTTAACTCATATCCTCTTGCGCTCTTTAAAAATGTCTATGTGCAGACTATCTTCCAGATAAAGATGCAGCTCTGAGGAAGCTGCGAAGGAACTTCATAATTCTTTTATGTACTAAACATCATCTAGCACAATGCTCTGTATTTAGTGCACTCAGTAAATATTTGTTAAGATAAGGTAAAGAGAGTTAAAATGCAGCGTGGATTCTGAATATTAGCTGGGAAGAAAATCAAAATTGTAACATGCTTGGGCAATACAGTAGCCATGCACATTGAAAACAGAATTCTCTTTTTATACTGGAGAAAAGCTACTCTGTTCTTATTTTCAAATATTAGTTTGTAAACGGTAATTATTTCATGAATTGTTACAAAGTTTTTATGTATCTTAAAGGAGGACTTTAGTTTTAGAAAGTTGGCACCTCAATTATACTGGTTAGTTTATATTTATAATATAATATAATATTTATATTATAATTCCTGAAAGTTTTCTTTGATATTTAAAATGGTCAGACTCCTTTATCCTTATCCCTGAGATAAGTTCTTCTTTATTTGAATTCTGGAGGATTTCATTTAGAAGGAACACTCAGTTCTTCTAACGGATCCTATTCCAACCTATTTTTATGGTCAATTTCAAATGTTTTCTTTTTTAGCTTGAGAGTTCCAAAGAGGAGCGTCAGAGTATTATAGACCTGCTGAGGTGTCAGGTTCTGTGCCTGGACACTCAGTTCAACCAGAGCAGTCTGTTTTAATTTGCATAGCATTTTCCTAGAAAAATATTTAAAACCATGGCTGAGAAAAGACAATATAGGATGGGGACAGTAATAAAAAGCCCTTTAAGAACTGGTAACCATTATTCACTGTAAATGTAAATATAGTAAATCTTGAGAGGCTTCTCTACAAATCATTCTGAGAAGTCAGATCCTGAGGAATCACCTGATCATGGAACTTTTGTTTGACAAATGACAATGGCTGGACAGGATCCTATGCCTCATCCAACTTCCCGTACCAGCCTTTCCTACTGCTACTTCATTATAATAATTATAATAGAGTCACCAATAGGTGGAGCTAAGATTCATTTAAAAAATATTTCATTTGGAAAGGTATTTATGGGAATCTTGCTCTAGAAATGGATTTAGAATTAGGAAATAATCCTACCTTCTTTTAAAGAGGTTGAAACAACAAGACATGGAGGGGAGGCGCTATACTTACCACAAGACAGGGCAGGTGGGAAGGAGAGGATGAGACCTAATATGAGATCCAAGCATTATTTTGGCTTCTCTGAGAATGAAGGTTCAAGGACAGGGCAGGAAATTCATAAGGAGGGCAATTCCCAAAATCCAACCTACCAGTGATTAGTACTAGATGTCCCAGATGCAGAAGTGGGTATTCTACAATAATGGGACATCCCAACTGGTGCTTGTGAGTTCAGTCAGGTGGGCAGGCAGGTGGCATCATAGAAAGTCTATCATAATAGCAGGGTCCTTAAACTAGTATTTAAGGGCTTTAGGCTCTAGGGCTGAAAAAAATCTAGGCAGGGTTTAAATTCTTCCATAGTTAATTGGGGCATTGGCAGCTTATCGGTGTAAGCTTAAAATGGAGAACAAGACAAACTTCTTACCCTATAAACTGGGGCACATGGGAAAACTGGGTCTTTGGACCCTGAGTGTAAGGATCCATTATTAGAAAACACAAGGGGCTGCATTGCACCAGAGAACTCTGAGCTTGACTGTAAGCAGCAGGAGCCCATGTCATGGATCATGGATCATTCAAAATAGGAGAGTGATTCTAGGTGGGAATATCATGGATCAAGATGTAAGGGAAGGTAAAGTCAGGAAAAATGAGAGTGGGGTACTGACTGATGAGAGAAGTCAAAGGTGTGGTGAGACTTCAGGCCTTTTTTCACAACAGATAATGCCTACACATTCTTGAACCTAAAGACAAGGACTCAGTAATTCCATTGGTTGTTTGAGTCTGGCAGAAGAATAATTAAATAATTTAACCTCTAAGAAATGCAGCCTAGTAATAATCTTTGACAAAGACTGTAAACAGAGAAGGGAGTTGCTATAAACAGTTAGCTCATTCTTTTTGAGCATATCTTTAGTTAAGTAAACTTCTGATGGTCTTTGGTCACGTCTTTGCATTTTATTTTAGAATCCTCTCAGGTGCTGGTGTTCAGAGGGATAAACTCCAACTGTGGGTTATTTCAAGAGTAGAGCTTTTAGCCTTATAAAGTCCAGGGATGACAGCTGAAGGAACGCTGAGGGAGAATTTTGAAGTAAAACAGCTTTATAAAGAGGGCTTTGAATTTCCATTCTTTCAGATAGCAGCCCTTTAATATAAATCCTTTTATTTTTGTCAACACAAAGTTTGGTTTAGTTTGTGGTACAAATAATTCAAAAGTTGCTCTTGGCAATCTGAAAGGTGGATCCTAAGGATATCTATATTTTTGGTATATAGGCACCATAGCTTTTTATTCCTGAAGAGATCTTAGAGGCCAACTAAATTAAATTAGTTCATTACAATTGAGGAGACTGAAGCCTGTGAAAATTATATGACTTGCTTTAGGCCAGGGTATAAATGGCTGGGTCAGGACTAGAACACATGAAACTGGATATCTAGCCTACTACTGTTTCCATTACTATGCTTCTCCAACTCAAATGGCAATCTAGGTTAAAAAAAAAGTAATTTGAATTTGTTCTGATTTTTAATCAAATTATTATTTCCTATCAGGGCTTATAATGAGCAATTCAGTAATGCTGATGCTAGTTTTGTCATACCTTTCTGTACAAGCTCAAAATGTACCCATAAAGTTTTCTATTTTAATCTTTGGTGGTGATGAATTCTGTATATATCATTTAAAAAATGTATTTGTTGAGTTCTACTAAAAGATTTTTTTCCCCCCACTTTCAATTGTTGTAGTGGAAAAAGACCCAATGGATCGTTTTCTTTTAGGACAAACCTTTGAGAAAGCAATTAGAAAATGATATTAAATATTTTTTCCCTTATCTGGCATACAGAAAAGGAAAGGGAATTCTGGTCTTTCAGCTTGGTCAAATTCTTGTGCTCATTTTTCAGTGATTTTTGCTTATATGTGAACTATGCCCATATACAAGAATAGTCTGATTTAGGTCATGGCTGTGGGCAGAGATTAATTGGTGAAAAATGGGTCTGTTTGTGGGATTTACCACACAGTAAGGTTTCTCATCTCTCTGGAAAAATGTGGAATTAGCTCTTTGAGAAATGCAGGCCTGTCATGAGGTTGAAGGGAGAGCTTGGGTGGAGGGAAACACAGTTCACTCTCTAAGGCAGTTATGATTGGTTAGCTTCCAGAGCAGTCCCTTTGGTACAGCAAAGTTCTTTTCTTCCGGATTTCAAGTCAGTGTTTCCTACATATTGCTCGTTTTACCTTGGCTTCCTTCAAAGCCAACCAATCCAAACTGGGGAGTGGTCTTGGAGAGGACTCTTGGCCTTCCCATATCCCCTCTAGAGAACATGCTGTTACAGTGAAAAAGCCTTCAACTTGGAAAGAACATCTGCGACCGCGGCAAATTTTCTGTGTTGTGTTGGAGGGGCATACAAGATGTGAACCAGTGGGTATACATGGCAACGGTGCAGTGGAGGATGGGATGTTAGCAGTTCTTCTCCGCTGAAGATATTGAGAAGATAAGATCCTGCGTACTTGGATGGTCCCAAAGAGTACTCCACGTGGATGCCTCTCCTGGGAGAGCCACTGCAAGTATCCTGGGCCTGCTGCGTGGCTCAAATATTCACGCTCCTTTGGAAGACAAGCCTAGCCACAGTGATTAGGGTTTCTTCGCCATGCCCACGGTGGTGGCTGACCTTCATCAGATCGCAGCTGGGTTCTGACAGTCCAAAGGCCCACCCTGAACCGGGCTGAGGTCAGAGAAAGCCCCCCTCCCTCAGCGTGGTATCCGGACTAGGCACTTACCGCCCCTTAGGGACCACAGACATTGCCTTTCCCTGAGACCCAGTATGATCTGTTGGGGTCTGGCCGGGTGTCTGTGACTTACTCCCAAAGGGAACCTGCGCGACCCGGGTTCCAGGATGGCTGGCTTGCCGCCTTCTATACGAAGATGCCGGCGGGTCTTCGGGCTGCAGTACTCACCTCCGCCCCGGCACGCTCATTCAGCGGGGTCCTCGGCTGGTGTCCCCACCGGGTAGAGCGCCGCGGCGCGGGAGTCGGAGGCACCGGGCGCGAGCGCGCGCGGGCGGCGGGCGGGGCGCGCGGCCGGTCCCGGGAACCGCGGGGGAGGAGCGCTCGCCGCCCTCCCGCCTGCTGCTCGCGCGCCCAACGGACCAGGCAGGGGCAGTGAGGTAACTGTTGCAGCCAGCGAGAGCAGGGAGGCGACGCCGAGTCTCCAGTCCCGAGAGGTGGCGAGGGAAAAGGAGGGGGTGGCCGAAGCGGTCCCACAGAGAAGCCCCTTCTGCTCCTCTTTTGAGCCAGCATGCCGCGGACCCCGCCGTTCCTCAGCCCGCGCGGCGGGGACCCGGGGCCGCGGCGGCGGGCGCAGCCCTGACGCGCTGCGGAGCCGAGGGGTGACTTGAAGGCTGGGGCTGGGGGTCCGGGAGGGCCAGCGGCCGCAGCGGTCCGATCCGGGCGTCCGGAGCCCCACGGCCACCCCCGGGTCCCGGCCATGAGGAGGGACGAGCGAGACGCCAAAGCCATGCGGTACTCGCAGCCGCCAGACCGGGCCGGCTCGCCCCCTGAGAGTCTGAGGAACGGCTACGTGAAGAGCTGTGTGAGCCCCTTGCGGCAGGACCCTCCGCGCGGCTTCTTCTTCCACCTCTGCCGCTTCTGCAACGTGGAGCTGCTGCTGTCGTCGCCGGCCTCCCCACAGCAGCCGCGGCGCGGCTCCCCCTTCTCCCCGGCGCGGCTCTCGCTGGGCGTCCTGGCCGCCTTTGTCCTCGCCCTGCTGATCGGCTCCGGGCCCGGGAGCTGGGCTGCGGGGGCCGCCCTGTTGCGGACCCTGCTGAGCGTCTGCTCGCACAGTCTCAGCCCCCTCTTCAGCATCGCCTGTGCCTTCTTTTTTCTCACCTGCTTTCTGACCCGGACCAAGAGGGGCCCCGGCCCGGCTCGGAGCAGCGGCGGCGG
Organism: Tamandua tetradactyla; assembly: GCF_023851605.1. Taxonomy (NCBI): domain Eukaryota; kingdom Metazoa; phylum Chordata; class Mammalia; order Pilosa; family Myrmecophagidae; genus Tamandua; species Tamandua tetradactyla. Next base: position 90,054,670 of record NC_135334.1, read on the forward strand.
CAGCCCCTGGTGGTTGCTAGCGCTACCCGCCTGCTGTTACCTGGGGGACTTCTTGGTGTGGCAGTGGTGGTCTCCGCCTTGGGGGGACATAGACGCAGGGGGTCCTCACCCGCCGCCGCTCCCGGCCCCGCAGACGCACCCGGCGGTGGCGGGCAGGTTGTTCTTGGTGCTGAGCTGTGTGGGTTTGCTGACGCTCGTGCACCCGGTGAGACTCCAGCACAGCATCCTGGTGCTGCTGTTCTCCAGCTTCGTCTGGTGGGTCTCGTTCACCAGCCTCGAATCGCTGCCTTCAGTCCTCAGGCCGCTGCTTTCCTGCCTGGTGGGGGGCGCTGGATGCCTGCTGGCCCTGGGGCTGGATCACTTCTTTCAAATCAGGGAAGCTCCTCATCATCCTCGGTTGTCCAGTACCGTGGAAGAAAAAGTGCCTGTGATCAGACCCCGGAGGAGGTCCAGCTGCGTGTCGTTAGGAGAAAGTCCAGCCAGTTACTATGGCAGTTGCAAAATGTTCAGGAGACCTTCGTTGCCTTGTATTTCCAGAGAACAGGTATGTTACCAGAAAGCCAGGCTTGGTAAGGAGGTGATTGTGGTTTTATCGCCTGAATCCCCGAGTTGAATTAGGATATTTGAAAGCGTGTTAGCTTTCAGGGTGAAAAAAAGGGAAAATAAATTTACTCTGGAAAGAATTCCTAAAATACAGGAAGCTTTTTAAAAATGCTGAAGCAAGTACTGTGGAACTATCTTTTATCTTTGGGTAAAAATGAAACAGTAGGGTAATTATATTTCGCTTTGTAAAAGACTTTGTGCAGTTGATGAGTTCTCAGAAAAACGAGGTGAATTATTTGTGGTTTAATAGATTGACTACTCCCACCCTTAGCATCCACTAATGTATATCTTTTGGTGACGTCTGTCTTTTGCTGTTATGGCGATGATGCCTCCCCAAATGAATATCTGTCTGTCTAATCTCTATATCTATATGTGTATATACACACACATACATATATGCACTCATTCAATATGACTTTTGAGAGGAATTTTAATCACTATGGTTTCATTATTCATGATAATCCAGAGGGGGGAAGCTGAGATCTTATCATTAGAACGGTGATGAGCTTTTGAACTGAGACCTGTTAATTTAGATGAAAGATAGTTGGAAATAATTTTTTTAAGAAACTTAAAAAAATTAATTTAAACAGCATAGGCCAGAATAATCTTTTACAGCTAACTCATGATCGGTCTTGTGTGTTTGTTGCATAATTAAGAGAATGTTTGAACAATTTAGCCTTTAAACTTAGTAATAACTAGAAACTTTGCCAAAAACATTTGCATTTTTTTCATAGGTCTAAATGTTTTTGTCTTTCAAGGATTGAAATCTTCATTAGGGAATGCGTTTATACGTTTATCTTACCTTGGAAAATCTACCTGTTCTGTAGCAGTAATGAACTCAAATATAGCTACTATTTGAGCATTTACTAAGTACAAAATGTTTTTCATATTTTGTTTCAAATCCTCACAAGAACTCCTTATGGTAGGTGATAGTAATCTCATTTTAGAGATGAGAAAATTGAGGTTTATAGAGATTACCCAACTTCACACATATAGTAAGTGGCAGTCCTGGGATTTGAACCTAGATTTTTCTATTCTCAGTGTTGTGTTTTGTACATTGAAAAGGATGTGTGTAAAGGTTTTGTTCAAGTGGGTGTCTATCTACACCACTCATTTTCAGATTTTTTTGATTAGTGATATATTTTATACTTTGACCCAGTATGTTTGAACAAAAGTTTCTTGTTCTACCTACTTCAATGCACTCTTCTTTACTGTTGTCTTCTGTTCTTGTCTTTTCTCTTCCATTAAAAGTAATCTGCAAACTCATACAGTGATTTTATGATAATATGTTGAATACTGGTCTGTAGTGTTCCAATGAGGTGACGCTTTCCTTCTTGAAATGGCTTTGGAGGCTGCTTTTCTGGTTTCTAGTTATTTGGCCAAATGCTTGAAAAAATTTTATTATGCTTTTGTTTTCTCAGTTTCCTACCATGAATAATCGACACTACTTAGGAAAGTGTGTATTAGAAGAAAATTGTGAGAAGATACACTATAAAGCAAAATAGTATAAATTGTTTTTGTAGAATGAACTAGCATTTGACGTTTGACTATTGTGAATAGACTACCTTTCCTACTCACTGTTTTTGCAGTTTTCTTATTTTTATATGCAATTTACCTGAACTTAATAACATTACAGTTTAACATATTCTAATAGTAATTTTTGGCGTGGTAAATCATATCCTTTCTCTTGCAAATTGAAAAAAAAATCCTAGTCTTCTTAATCGGAAGTGGTGCTCTTTCCATCAAAACAACCTTTATCAACCTTCAAACTAGAGTGCAGTGCCAGGTAACTTTATGTGTTATTTGTATTAGAGGAAAATACAATTCATGCTTCTAAAAATTGCAATATTTTCTTAGTGCAGAAAACCTTATTCACACTCCCTCTCTGAATGGGAACAATTTTGGAATCTTAAAATATTTGCTAACTGTTGATGGATTTACTTACACATAGTTAATGTTCACAGTCACAAAATAATACTATTTTGGCATTAAAAAAAGGGATATTTTTAACTCGGCAGGGATTGTAATAACAAGAATTTTAATTTATGCTTATTCCTGAAGTTTAACAGTACATCTGTGGGTTTTTTTTTGTTTTTCTTTTGCATGGTATAGCAAGTGAAGGAAATTAAGAGGAAATCAGTACTTTTGTGGAACTAAAAGATCAAGAGATGTTCTGATTTCCAAATCATAAACTTTGTATATGGCAGTTGTAAAACCTTTGTCTTATTTCAGAAAGTGAATGAAGATTAAAATATTTTGGGTAGAACTGATATAGGGGGACATGTCCTGGATTCATAGGCAGGGAATCGAGGATCAAGTCTTGGCTCTGTTTTGGTATCTTGGAAAAGTCACTGAACATTTCTGAGCCTCGGCATCTTGTCAAATCAGAGAATCCCAGTATATGAATTCTAAATTACCTTCCAATCTGAGAATCTATTTCATTTAGCTTACACTTTTTTGTAAGGTATAACTTAAAGTATGAATAAAACTTTATAAATTGGAAGTACTTAAAATTTTACTTAAGTGATGGATATTGATATCACTAATCTATATTTTACAAGGTGTAATATCGGAAAAGATGAGCAAATATTCTGTATTTTCTTGCTAGAGAAAACTTTATTTTTAAAAGTGTATGTGGATTTGCTTTTGTGATGACAAAATTATTGTGCTTTCATTTGCCTAAGAATTTAAACATTTTTATTAGCATCTTAGAAAACCATATGGAAACTTACATCAATATAAATGTTTTAAATTGAGTAAGAATAGATTTAAAGTAATTTTTAACTTCTGGGATGTTATGTTAGGTATTATGTTGGAAAGGATGGCGAATGTTTGTAAAACATGAGATTTTCGTAGTCAGTTTAAATATTTGATGTAAATGCTATATATGCATCGGTTCTTAACTGATAAGTTTTTTTTTTTAACAAAGACTTTAGAGATTTGAAGTTTAAATCTATCTACTGCTGACTGTGCTATGTTTTGGTGGGATAATAAAAACACTGTGGAGAGAAACAGTTTGTAGTAGATTTGCTAGTAGTCAGCTGAAATGAATAGGAAGTTAAAAGGCCAAACATTGCACATATATATTAGTTGTCTATATCAGAAGCTTTGACCATAATTTAAGACATATTTTGTGCCATTTTTGTTGTATATTCTGCAAAGTAATTTTCAGCTTTTCAACCAAATCATTTTGTGTGTGATAGATTAAGTAAATATGAGGTTTTGAAAGGTATAAGTTAGTGTGTGAGACATTTTTCTATACCTAAAATTCTAAGTGTTTTCTAAATGGTTAGGTAAATATTTAAAAATTCTGTGGTCTTAAAGCCCATAAATATTTTAAGTGTTAATTTTATTTAAAAAAAGGTGTGTGTATATATATATATATATACATACCTTTTTTTTTTTAAAAAAAGTAATTTTAAGATTAAGTAAATCTTTGCCAACCCTAAGGAATTTACAAGGCATTATATATTCTGCTGTGAATTTAAGAATAGAATAGTATATGTTAAATTATGACTTCAATGAATGAGTATTTCATTCTAATATCATGTTAATATTTTGCAGTAAAATACCAACCTCTGTAATAATTTCATGCTCTATTTCATAAATATTATATGTACTCTGCCATCAAAGTTATCTTTCAAAATCACTTTGACCAAGTTACTCCTGTTTTATTTATTTATTTTTTCAAGTATTTATTTTAAGGTGACCAACTGTCCCAGTTTGCATGAGAATGAAGGGTTTCCCAGGATGTGAGACTTTAAATACTTAAAACCAGGGCAGTTCTGGAAAACACTCCTTCTATTTTAAAAATCTCTTATAGCCTTTCATTGTCCACAGATAAAGTTCATGTCCCTGACCCTGGCTTGCAAAGTACTTCAAACCTGCTCTTAATAATTTTGTTTGTTTTCTTTGTTTGCTTTAAAAAGCAACCTAGGACTTAATGAACTCCCCACTCCCCACCACGTTCATCCTTGATTTAGCTATTTGAGGGTTGCTATTGTAATGGAGCTTGTTGTGGATTTTCCTTTTCTCTTTTTCTTTTACATTCCTACTGGTTGTAATCTCCTTTAAGAAACAAATAAGATTAAGAAATCTTGTGATACTCTAATTCACACGTAAATCAAGAAGAAAGCTCCATGAAAGCAAATTAGCTGTGTTTAAAAAAAGCTGATAAATCACGTGAGGCAGTGATGTGTGATGGCATGTTTTCATCATATCGCATGAGGTAGAAACATCTCAATAGTTTGTTTTCCCACACTGAGTGGAAGGTCAATAGAGTCAAATGTAAGTAAACTATAAAGTTTATTTTCATTGTCCTTAGATTTTCTATCCCCCTCAGAGGCAGGCCCTGTTCACTTTCTTTTCCCTTTCAATTACCGAGTCTACTTATTCCTTAGCTCACTGTCCTACCGTTCTGTTGCCCATCCAAAGAAGGAAGAATCTATACCTGCTAGAAAAGTTTATGTAAATATAAATGTGTACAGGTATAGAAGAGATTTAGAATTTATTTAAGTGAAGTCGGCTCATTTTATAGAAAGGAAAGAAATTCCAGAGAGATAAAAATATTGTCTCAGGGTTTTGCAGCAAGATATTGGGAAAACAGGGACTACAGCTTGGGTTTTGACTCTGTCTACTGTTTTCCATAGAAAGCATATACACCTGCAGTCATAGTTTTCCAAGGCTGTACTTAATTTCACCAGCCATCTCTAATTAGTGATAAAAGGCTATGTTCCTAGTTAAAGGAGGTGGGGGATAGTGGTGGCAGATAAAGAGGGAGAGAGGACACAGTTCATAATAATGACCTTGAAAATAAGCTTAATACCGGATATAGTTATTTCAGGGTGACTTGTCCTTACGCAAGTCACCCTGAAATAACTCACATCAATGTAAATGTAAGTCTTCAGGGGTCCCGCATATAGCATAAATGTAGTGAGAAAGGAAGAGAAGGTAAAAAGAAGGATAAGAAGAATGAAAATGAACTTGACTATTGCTTTCTTTGCCTGAACACATTCAATTTATACAAACCAAACCAAACAATTGTGTCAGCCAAACAAAACTTTAGAAGAACTGGATTCTGTCTGTGCTAGTTCTTGACATTTTAGTTTGGTGTTCATCTTGTCAATTGCAAGCTGATCTATGCTTATTTGAGTGGTTGTTAGAAGCCTGTTGTTAGAACTTGGGGACAGAAGATTGTATCTCGCACTGTCTTTTTCTTATAAGGCTTAGAACCTTCCCTTCAGCATTGATTTACCTAGTCAGTGTCTTATCTCTATAGATTTTCCTTCCTCCGTTAGCCAGAGTACCTTGTTCGACTACTTCTTTCTCCCTCACTTTTCTTACAACTTGTGTTCAGCATATTTTAAATTTCAGTTAGCATTTATATTTTTAAATGAGAAGTGTCATACATAAAAGACTGTACGTGTATTTATTTTATATACTTTAAAGAAAAATAAAACAAAAGTAAAAAACAAAAACAAAAAGTTTACTCATTACTCCTTTCCTTTGAAGCCCCCTGTGTAACATTTCTCAGATCTGCTTTTTCTCTGCCGTCGGTAGCATATCTCTCCTGAGCTTTTTGTCATTCATTCCCTTGTTTGTCTTTATAATTATAACCCCCTATAAATGTATTTCTAAGCAATATATTATTAGTATTGCTTGCTTTTGAATTTTAGATAAATAGAATAATATTGTATGCATTCTTCTGTAATCTTTTCTTGTTATTTCTGAGATTCAACCATGCTGATGAGTAGTTAACTTTTCGCAATGCTATACAATATTTCATTGTATGAACAGAGCAAAATGTATTTATCTACTTCACTATTCATGGATCCTTCAGTAGTTGAAAGTTTTTTGCTAATATGAATGACGTTTCTGTAACATACTTGTAAATGCCTACTGGCACATGTGTGTGTCTACAAGTAGAATTGTTTGGTTTGCATGGTATGCTTATATTTACCTTTATGATGTGTGGTAGGCAGAATAATAACTCTTCCAAAAATGTCCACATTCTAATCCCTGGAATTAATGAACATGTTACCTTAAATGGCAAAAAGGACCTTGCAGATGTAACTGAGTTAAGGACCTTGAAATGGGGAGTTTATCCAAGATTATTCAAGGGGGCCCAGTGTAATCGTAAGGATCCTGAAAAGTGGAGGAGCGAGGCAGAAGAGGTCAGTAAGGAGATGTGACAACGAAAGCTGAGTTGGAATAATGCAGTGTTAGAAGGACTCATTTCAACCTGCTGCTGCTGGCTTTGATTATGGAGTTAAGGGGCCATTTGCTAATGAAAGTAAGAAGCCTCTAGAATTGGAAAAGACAAGAAAAGTTTCTCTAGATTCTCCAAAAAGAAGCAAAACCCTGTAGATTCCTTGATTTTAGCCTAGTAAGACCTTAAACTTATAACCTATAGAACTGTAGGATGATAAATTGGTGTTGTTTTATGCCATCAGGTTAGTGATAATTTGTTTTAGCAGCAACAGAAAACCAAGACTATGTAAAGCAGAATTGTTTTTTTGCTGGTTGCAAATAAGAATGCCTTTGAATTCACATTCTCACCAGTGAATGGTTGCTATTTGCTGACTTTAATTTTTACCAGTCACGTAGTATGAAATGGTATTTCTTTGTGCTTTTAATTTTAATTTTCCTGATTACTAATGAAGTTGAGTATTTTTAATGTGCTTATGGTCTATGTTTCTTATTCAGGGATTACTTGATCATGTCTTTTGCTCTTTTTAAAATTAGGTGGTTTGTTTTTTCTTAACAGTTCATATGAGTTCTTTATATATTCTGGATACTAATGTTTTGTTTGTTATGTGGGTTGCAGATATCTTCTTCAAATTTGTGATTTGTCTTTCACTCTTTTTGTTTCTTAATAGAAGTAATTAATTTTAACATAGCTAATTATTTCCTTCACTCTTTTCCTTCAGTGGTAAGAGTATTTGTGTCTTTTATGAACCCATAGTCTATTGGACATCATAAAATATACACTTAAATTGTTTTGTTTTGTTTTTTGAGCCACTGAGTAGTTAAAATTTATTTTTTCCCTCTATATTGCAATACTTGATAAATTACATGAAATGTATGATTAAAAACAGTTTAATTAAGGGTGCAAGGGTAGTTCAGTGGTAGAATTCTCACCTGCCATGTGGGAGACCTGGGTTTGATTTCCAGTCCATGAACTTCCCAAAAAACAAGCAAGCAAGCAAGCAAGCAAACAAACAAACAAAAATTCAACAAACAAACGAAAATTCAACAAATGGTGCTGCAATAACGGGGTACCCATTTAGAAAAATAATGAAATGTGACCCTGCCATATAGCATACAAAAAAAAAAAAAAAGAAAAAGGAAACAGTTTACTTGCATTGAGCAGCAACAGGCAATTTGGACAAAGTCACAAACTAGATGGATTTTAAGTGAACTTCAATTAAGGCCCATTGATTATATGATAAGCAGTTTTCCTTTTGTTCATCACGCATACACACATCATCATCATAATCTCCCAATCTATTCATTATTGTCTTTAAGAAATATATGTTAGATGGAATCTGCATATGGCAATATTGTCATATTTGGATATTCCATCAAAAGAAAAAGTGTTCTCTAACACTTATCTGCACATAATCTTGATATTTTCAGTGGCTGTTGTGTTTTTAGGAAGCTGTTATTAGGCATTAGAATTAGGTTAAGAGAATATCTGAAGAGGGAAATATTATAAGTGGTCTGGAAAATTATTATACGCCTCAAAAGAGAAGAATTACATAAATTATTATGTCTTATGTCAGTTTATCCCATTTGCCAAAGCATTTCATCATAATGTGGACACTTGCAAGGACATTAATGTATTGCATTCAAATTTTATTTTCAAGATGTAAAAATAAAATCCCAACATCACATATACTTAGATATCCACTTTATATGTAAAATTAGCTTCTTCTGGGTGGTCCACAGTGGCTCAGCAGGCAGAGTTCTTGCCTGCCATGCTGGAGACCCGGGTTCAATTCCCGGTGCCTGCCCATGCAAAAAAAAAAAAGTCTAAAAAAAAAATTGAGGTTCTCCTGAAGGAGGAATTTCTCATTCCTATCAAAATAGCTAAAGTTTGAAAAGACAGTTGAAATTTCTGAGCTTCTGTAAGAGTTTTATTAGGAGAAAAATGGAAATGCAAATTTATCTTTAATGGAAAATAGTTTTGTTTTCTTTTTTCTATATTTATTTTTTTTACATTTAAAAAAATTATTTCCTTTATTTTTTTAAATTTTCAAAATTGTATAATATAACATATATGTAAAGCAAAGAGAGAAAAAAGCAATTATTTTGAAAGCATTCTTCAATAAGAAGTTACATAGCAGATCCCAGCGTTTGTAATGGGCTAGCATTCCATTATCTCAGATTTTTCCTTCTAGCTGCTCCAGAGCATTGAAGACTAGAAGGAATATATATATATATATATTTTATCATCACAATCGACTTTTTTTCTTTTTTATGAAAAATGTCATATATACAAGAGAGCAATAAATTTCAAAGTGCATCACAACAATTAGTTGTAGAACAGATTTCAGAGTTTGGTATGGATTACAATTCCACAATTTTAGGTTTTTACTTCTGACTGCTCTGAGATATTGGAGAATAAAAGAAATATCAATATAGTGATTCAGCAATCATATTCATCTGTTAAACCCTACCTTCTTTGTATAACTCCACCATCACCTTTGATCATTCTCCCACTTTTTAGGGGTATTTGGGCTATGCCCATTCTTGTTTATGTTGGAAGGGGCTGTTGATAATATGGGATAGGGAGATGGAACTAGTTGATATTCTTAAGAGCCTGGCCCCTCTAGGTTTCAGGACTTACTTGGTCTAGGGACCCATCTGGAGGTTGTAGGTTGTAGCTTTCCGGAAAGTTACCCTAGTGCATGGAACCTTTGTAGAACCTTATATAATGTCCTAGGTGTTCTTTAGGATTGGCTGGAATGGTTTTGTTTGGGGTTTGGCAAATTATGGTAGGTAGCAATGTCTAACTGAAGCTTACATAAGAGTGATCTCCAGAGTAGCCTCTTGACCCTATTTGAACTCTCTCAGCCACTGATACACTTTCTTTCCCCTTTTGGTCAGGATGGCGTTGTTAATCCCACAGTGCCAGGGCCAGACTCATCCCTGGGATTCATCTCCCATGCTGCCAGAGAGACTTTTATCCCTAGATGTCATGCCCCATGTAGGGGGAAGGGCAATGGTTTCACTTACAGAGTTGGGCTTAGAGAGAGTGAGGCCACATCTGAGCTGCAAAAGAGGTCCTCTGGAAGTAATAGACATACTTATAGGTACGCTAAACTTCTCCACTACATACATAAGCTTCAAAGAGCAAGCCTCAAGGTGCAGGGCTCGGTCTTTTGATTTGGGTGCCCCTAATGTTTGACACAGTACCAGGGATTCCCTCCCTAGTAAAGTTTAATATTCCATATTTTTTCTTCCATCCGTCAGGGGACTTTGCCAATACTTTTTGATTATCTGCTTAGTCTACTCTGGGTTGTATCCAGGCATTACATTAAGCTATACAGGATTAAAGGCCCTGTTTTTATTCTGGGCTCCCTATGTGTGTATTGTTTAAATGATCTATCCAAATGGTTGAGTTAGATTATGTGTTATAGAAAATTTCGGTTCTGGCCAAAATAAAGATTTTTCCTTTGGTATCATAGGTAGATGAGGTTCTAAAATATAAACAGTATATTCCTTACCCTATATTCTGAATTACCTTAATCCCTACCTGATCGGCTCTGTTCTTATCTCTAAATACCAGGCCATACAGATATAAAACAGCTCTCAAAATCCAGAAATAACAATTACCACTCCGGACTAAATGTGACTGCTATAAGAGCTTACAATCTAGGCCCCTGTTTTCTTGTAAATATTTTCTAAATAAGACCATATAATATTTGCTCTTTTGTTTCTGGTTTATTTTTCCTCACTAAATATTCCACAAATTCAGTCATAATGTTGCATGCCTCACGACTTTGTTCCTTTTTTGTAGCAGCACAATATCGATCATATGTATACACCATCATTTGCCAATCTACTTCTCAGCCAGCGATCCTTCAGCCACCTCCCCTCATTGGGCATCACATATAACATCCAAAGTCAACAGTCCATCAGTACTCTCAATTTTAGATAATGTCATTGTTTGTTTTCTTTTTATTAAAGGCTTTAATTTCCTTGTGGAAATGAGAAAAGTAAAATGCCAAATGAGAAAATATGTTGGATTATCTTCACTAAGGAGTGGAGAAACTTAGCTCACACCTTTATTAAAGGTCATTAAAACAGTTTTTAGTAAGAATTTCAGAAGTTGCAGGGTTTTGCACTGAAAACAAAAAGCAAAAATCAGGCAGTGAAGAAAGAGGACCATGCTGAATAGCTGTCTCAGTTTTGAAATTTCTTTTTGCTTTTTAGAAAAATTATGAGTTTACAGAACAATGACACATAAAACACAGGATTCCCATACAGCTCCCCATCACCAATACCTTGTCTTTGTTATAATTGATGATAGCACATTTTAATAATTTACTATTATCTGGAGTCCATGGTTTAACTTCGGATTCACTCTTTGGTTAGTATAGTTCCATGAATTTATTTTAAAAATTTTATTGTCATGTATACAATCTAAAATTTCCCCTTTTACTCATATTCAGATATATATTGTGGTGCTGTTAATTGCATTCACAGTGTTATGTTATCATCACCACCATCCATTTATCAAAACTTTTCCATCATTCCAGATAGAAACCCTGTACATTTTAAGCCTTAACTTCCCAATCCCTATCCCTACTCTGTTCCCTGGTAACCTGTATTCTAGATTCTGACTCTCTAAGTTTGCTTATTCCAATCATTGAAAACAGTGAGATCATACAATATTTGTTCTTATGCATCTGGCTTATTTTACTCAGCATGATATCTTCAAGGTTCATTGATGTTGTTGCATGTTATAAAGGCTTTATTCCTTTCTATAGCTGAATAATACTCAATTGTATGTATATACCACATTTTATTTATCCATTTTTTGGTTTATGGGCATGTGGGTTGCTTTCATCTTTTGGCAATTGTGAATAATTGTTTTTTTTGTACTTGTTACCACTTATATCTTTGTATATTAAATGTCCGAAAACAAAGATTTATCATTGCTTTTTATGCATTTGAATTTTAGCACCTGTAGGAAGTAAGAAGTGGAGTTACCTACCAAACAGTACACTAACATAATACTAGCATTTATAATTACCGAAATTGTTACCTTTATGGCAGACCTTTATTTCTTTATGCTGCTTTTAACCACTGTCTAGTGTCTTTTCCTTTCAGTCTGAAAAACTTCCTTTAGCATTGCTTTTAGAGCAGATCTAGTGGTGATGAACTCCTTTGGCTTTTGCTTATCTGGAAATGTCTTAATCTCTCCTTCATTTTTGAAAGAGACTCTCACTGGTTATAACATTCTTGGTTGGCAGATGTGTTCTTTCAGCACTTTAAGTATTTCAACTCATGGCCTTTTCCCTCCATAAAGTCTGATGAGAAGTCAGCACACAGTCTAATTGGGGCTCCTTTGATATGACACATTGTTTTTCTGATGCCCTTTATATCTTTCTTTGCATTTTTCTTCATCACCTTGAGCATTTCTAAGCTTTTTTAAAGGCTTTTTTTCAATATGTCCACATTCTCATCTTTCATGGTGTTTTCTGGATTTTTTCCTATTTCTTTGAATAGGCAATCATCTCCTGTCTTTTTGTTTGCCTTGTACTCCTTTGTTGCGCACTCTACATTGGAATAATTTTCAACTGTTAACTTTGGGATTTATTCCCTGAGATGTATGTTTCTTGATTTTTGTAAGCAATTGATGATAGGACAGATACTTTCATGTGCTTCCAAGGCAAATGCAATGTGTAAGGTTTTCCCTATTTTTCTGGGCCACTGTCTTGTCCTGGGTCTTTGCTTGTTAGTTTGTCCCCTGTGTTTCCCAGTACACAAATCTCCCTTTCCTGGGTGTTTCTATCTTGCTGACCTTTGCCCCAGAATGTTTTTTAGATTCCTTTTGTTGTCTCCTGTTGCTTTTGCCTGGAGGGCACAATGGAGAGTACCTTTCCAAGCCAGTCTTTTCCAACCAAATCAGGGCTAGGAACCCACAAATGGGGCACAGGCCCACTCCAAAGTGCCCTAAGGTGGGAATCAAGAAGGGCTCCAAAAGTTTCTCCAACAGAACCCCAAAATTCAGCTTTCCTTGTCTGCCCTGCAAATGCAGCCCTTCAACTAACTTGCCCCTGCAACTCTGAGGAAGCTTAGCATCTTTAGTTGCCACCCCACCACCACAGCTCCTGTCTGGGGAGAGTTGAAACAGTGGCTGCTGTCACCTTTGTCCTGGGTTGGTTGAAGCAATAGCTGCTCTCAGAGCTGAGCCCCCAGTGATCCAAATTTGCTAATCAAAAGCTGTGAAGAGCAACACAGCTCTGACTTCCCTTTCCCCCTCACTGGGTGAGAGGTCTCTATAGGGCCCTGGATACCGCTGCCACTAATGCTACCATCGTTGGGTTCTGTCTCTGTGGCAAGGAGGAGGAGGAGGAGAAGGAGGAGCATGAGCTCAGCATCGCAAGTACACAAGTAGAGGATAAATTATTTTTTGAAACAAATCTTCAATCAAGCATAACATTTTGATGCTTGGCATCTAGACTCTCTTGTGCCCTCACTATGCCAGCAGCAACTTAGATCGTAGCCAAAGAATTCGTGAAGTTTAAACTTGCAACCTGGATGAAGAGATGAAGAAAATTTGTTATCCAAAAATTTAATGACATTGCTATGGATACCAAATTTACAGGTGTGGTTGCAAGGCTCACTGGGGAATTCAGGAGCAGTGCTGACTATCAGTACCAACTCTTGTATATAATGGAGACTTGTTAAAGATAATTTGGCTGGACTGACATTTATGTATGAGCAAGGAGAATATACCCTCCAGGAACTTTACCATGGCAGTTCAGTTTTAAAATTAATTTGATGGAGGGCATGTATACCCAAGACTCTATAGAACTACTAGTAACATCTGGTATCCACTTCAAAAAAACATGAAGAGGAAGGAATTGAGACCCAGTACTTTGCAGAACTTCTTATGACATTTGGAATAGTCCTCTGTGAAGGAGCCTTCAAGTGGTTATTTCATAGTGGTTATGACTTTGTTTATTTAATCAAAATCCTGACCAACTCAAAGTTGCCTGAAGAAGATCTTGACCTTTTTTGAGATCCTTTGGATGTTTTTCCCCCTGTCATTTATGATGTGAAGTACCTCATAAACAGCTGCAAAAATCTCAAAGGGGGATTACAAGAAGTTGCTGAGTAGTTAGAGCTGGACCACAGCATCAGGCAGGATCTGATTCATTGCTTACAGGAATGGCCTTGTTCAAAGTGAGAGAAGTACGAAGACATCAGTGCCTTTTTCAGTTGGTTTTTAGGTCGAGAGTATTAAAAATCTTATCTCTGGCATAAGTTTCTGGGCAATAAAGTACATAGTAAGTGAAATATATAATTAAAAGTACCACATAAGTCGTATGCACCACACTTGAATGAAAGTATTCAAGACTGTCATCTTGAAATGTAGTGCAGAGGAAATGGAATAATAAATTCTTCATGGAATCACAGCTTTAAATTTAAAGAATTTAAATCGCAGCTCTAAAAGCCTTGCAATCTAAATATTATTTCTTAGAGGAGAAAACAGAGGCCAGAGGGAGGAAACAGGCCAGAGGCTAGCAACTTTTACCCTAGATCACACGATTACGAGTGAGAGAACTCCAGAGTTATTTCTGTCACATTAGCACTGCTTCAACCAATCAAGGAATCCTTATGCTAGATTTTCCCTAGCATTACCTTCTCATACACATCAAACTGTTGATAAACATAGCATTTGCTCATACCCTCTTCAGTTTTCTGGCTCCAGATTTGCAGGGTAGGACCCATGCTTTTATCCTAAATTGAAGCTTATTTACAAAGGGGGTTTGAATTCTAAAGCAATTAAATCTGAAGTGATAGCTGCATAAAATTCATATTGGGCAGACCCTACTTAAGTGCCAGAAGGCAGAGATCAATTCCTAAAGTAAATTGAAGGAAATCAGTCAGAGGAGAATGTGAAATATAATGCACCCCATTCTACTCTCAAGTTATATAAAGATATATACAAGTACATCCTGCTATAGATAACGTGAAGAAAATTAGTTGTACGTAAACAACAACAACAACAAAAAGCTGTGACTAGTGACCCGTGGTACCATCCCTGTTCTTGAGAAAGAGGATTTTTATGTCCTTTTCTGTTACCTGTGAGCTAGCCAGGGGCTGGACCCCAAGGTGGCCTGCTGTGAGAGTAGGAGATGTGTGCTGGTAGCTGCCCTGCTGAGAGAGCAATTTGCAATTCTTTACCGTAATTTAGTCACTCTATATCTTTCCCTCTCTTTCCTGGATGCTGTATAGTGTTCTGGCCTCCAGAGTTTCAAAATAGCTGTTTCAGACATTTCCTGCCTGTTTAAGAATTGTTTTGGTGGAAGGACTGAGTCCTGGAGTCCCCTACTTTGCTGTCTTCCCACAATCCTCTTCTTGTCTCAGTTTTTAACAGAAAGTTTAAGAATCATAAGTGTAGTCCAAATCCATCCAATTTCCTGAATGCAAACTTCCCACAGTGGAGTGCTCTGGAAGTAGAGAAAACAGAAGTTCAATCATGACCTTTTTCTTTTAGTCACTTTTTGCCTATGAAGTTAAAAGAAGAAAAACCTATGTTTCACAAGGTAGATACTGTTATTATTTCTATTCATATAGTCGGTGCTGGAATCACCTTTCCTCCTAGTGCATTGAATCTAGAAGCAGTTCAGACAAAAATGACAGGTTCTTTTCTTCCTTCCTAATCTTTAAAATTTTTCTTTTTCTTTTTTACTGCACGGCTAGGACATTCAATACAATGTTAAATGAATGTGGTAATAGGGGACGTACTTTTCTTTTTTATTTTAAAGGGAATGTTTTCAGGATTTATATAAATTATGATGTTTGCTGTAGATTTTTGTTGATGCTCTTTTTCTTTTTTTGATCTGAAGAGACGTTGAATTTTATTGATTTCTTTTTCTACCGCAAGATGAAGAAATGATCTATGTTATTATGTTTTGTTTGTTTGTTTTACATTGGCAGGCACTGGGAATTGAACCCAGGTCTCCGGCATGGCAGGCGAGAAGTCTGCCTGCTGAGCCACTGTGGCCCACCCTATGTTATATGTTAATTGATGAATTGCTTGAATATTCTAATATTAAACTAATATTATCTTCTTATGATACACCTGGTTAAGTCTTGATATATATAGATATATATATCTATATATATCAATAGATTGCTGGATTTGGTTCACTGCTGTTTTGTTTAGGATTTTTCCATTACATTTGTGAGGAATATTTGGCCATAATTTTCTTTTCTTCTCTCACCATTGTCCATTTTTAAAGTATGGGTTCTACTCACAACATGGATTGAAGAATGTTGTCTTTCTTACTTGCTAGAAGAGTTTGTGTAAGATTCTATTTGTTCTGTGAATATTTGCTAGCATTGGTGTATATAGTCATTTTGAGCTGTTGTTCTCTTTGTTGTTAGTGCCAGGATTGGTGAGATCTTTTAATTTCTTTTTGGTTAAATTGTTAAATTTCTAGGAATGTATTAATCTAATGTTTTAAAATTTATTTCATAATTTATAATATCTTTTATTATATGTTTAATCTTTTCAGCACATGCACTTATGTCCTCACTTTCATTCCTAATATTATTAATATCTTTTATCTTTATTTCCTACTCAACCTTGACAGAAGCAAGTTTGTGTGTTAATCTTTTTAAAAAAAAAATCCAATTATCTTTGTTCCTCTTATTGGTGCTTTTTGTATATTTTATTATTTTTTTGTATATTTTATTTATATCAGTTTTTATCTTTATTATTTCCTCCTTTTTTAAGAAACAATTTCTATAAGTCTTTTTCTTGCTTATCTAACTTTGTAAATGGGATGCTGTGCCCGTTGATTTGGAATCTTTTCTATTATGCATTTAAGACTGTACATTACCTTTTAAATACTGTTTCAGTTGACTCTCACAGGTTTTGATGTGTAATACTGTTAGTGCTCAGTCCTAAGCATTTTCTAATTTATCTTTTTAGTTGTTTATATTTAAAAAAATCTCTTCTGAGAATGTCTGACCACAAGATGGTCGTTATATAGTTTTTTTAAAAATCTAAATTAATGCTCCTTATAGGGACTGAGAATTGTTAAGTGAAAAATATAAAGTAGTCCCATGTTCGTGGTATTCCCAGGCAACTGCTAGAAGCAGATTCTCTCAGGCTTCAAATAATTGCTACAGAAAAATTCCAAGGAAATTGAGCAGTCCATGGTCAAAATCCACAAAGTATACAAAGAAACAAAACACTATGAGTAAGAGCCTGCAGGAAATACATATAGCAAAAAGATACCCACAAAGGCTTCAGATGTTTAAATGACTATAAGTCAATTATAAAGATATATGTTTAATATGCTTAAAAAATAAATAAAAGTTTCAGAATTTTTTGGGGAAGCAGGAGATTAAAATATGAGCATACAGATTTGAACAAATAGAACTTTTCAAGCTGAAAAAAATAATCACAAATTGTAAACTTGATGCACATATTAAACAGCACTTTAGATACAGAATTTGTGAACTGGAAGGTGGATCCAGAGAAATTATCCACCATGTGGTACAGAGAGAAGAAAAGGAGAAGACTAAGAAAGGTCAAAAGACTTCGAGAATAAGGAGAAAAGGTTTATCGTGGATTTAATTGGCATTCCAAAAGGAGATAATAAAAGGGAAAAGGGGCAATACTTGCAGAGATAATGACTGAGGATTTTTATACAACTGATGAAAAATGCCAATGCTAATATCCAGAAAGTCTTCTGAGTCCCAAGCAGAATAAAACAAACCAACAGCAACAAAAAAACCCTACCCTTAGAAACCCATCATTATAAAATTGCAGAATACAAAAGATAAAGAAGTACAAAAAGGAGTCAGAAAGAAAAGAGAAATTACCTACAGAAGAATGAACAGTATTAGCCTGAATGCAGGTTTATTGATAGCAACAATGGAAGCTGTCAAACAGTGATGTGCTTCCTGTGCTGAGAGATTAAATAACTGTCAACCTAGAAATCAATGCCCAGCCAAACTATTTTTATTTTTTAGAAAGAAAGCAAGGTTAAATCATTTCAGAAAGCAAAAACTGAGGGTTTTTTACTGCCAAAAAAAAATGCTCCAAAAAAAGTAGAACTGAGATCCAGAAGGAATGCTAATGATAAATATGTAGATAAAGCTAAGTAAACAATGATGTTATAACACATTACTCACAGTGTCTAAATTGTGAGAGGAAAACAGGCCAGAAATAAAATACTAGAAGACACTGGAAGGAAAAATTAGGATAGTGTGCTAAAAAGTTACTGTATTTTTAAGAGGAGAGTAAAGATTCTGACTATAGATTTTGCTAAGTATACATGTTAAAACAGACAGTAAAACTGCTGAAAGAATAGAAATTGAGCATGTAATTTCTAAACGTGTAGAGGGGAAAAAGGAGAAAGGAGGGAAAAAATCAATACAATAGAAGAAAGGAGAGAGAAAAAAAGGAACAGAGCAAACAGGACAAATTTAGAAAACATGTAAAAAGATGTTAGAAATAAACTCAAATACTGAATATCAGAAATAACAATAAATAGAGATGCGAAAGTGTTACTTTAAAAGGAGATAAAGATTGTCCACTTGGGTTTTTTTTTTTTTAAATTGACTATATACTCTTTACAAAGATAAGAATATATAAAAGTTGAAAATAAAATAATGGGGAAAGATGTATAAGACAAATACCATAAAAATTTGATAAAACATTAATATCAGACAAAGGTAAAAACATTACTAGAGGAAAAGATGCTTATTATATAATTATAAAATATTTAATTCACCGAAGAAGATAGAATACTAAACTTATAGTGTACCTAATAACACACATAGCAACAGACACACACACACACATACATATACACACACTCACATATGATCAGTTCTCCAAATTCATCTCCAATAGGGAGCATTCCTTGTGTGTACTATTTTTTTTATACCTTTAATTCAGTCCCATCATGTTTGTACGTTATACTTTGTGTATGCACTCTTAAGTACCCTCCTAATTATTACACAATGCTTTTTTGAGTATGACAATGTGCTGGGTAGGCTGTTTGGGAAATATAAAGATGAATTTCTGTCCTTAAGGAGTTTGTATTTAGTAGTGATAGATGTGTAAACTAGCTTACTCTGAGACGGGATTAAATTAATGCTGTATTTCCAGACTGAGTTTTTATGGCAGGAAGACATGTTTTGGAAGTCTTCAAAGAGGAGACATTTGAAAGACACAAAGGGCTTGATTAAGTACAAGACATTGCGATTGATAAAAATTGTGAAGGTAAAGAAAATTCATGGCTTGTTGTTGAAACCAGAATGGGCAGCCAGTAAAAGGAATGTAGAGTTTATGAAGGAATATAATGGAAAAAGACACTGGAAAGTTGTTTGAGAGTAATGTGTGGAGGGTCTTATGCCATTTGAATTTTTGGATTAATTTCATAGGCAGTTGAAATCCATTGGAAGATTTTCAGAAAAAGAGACATTTTATTTTAGAGAGGTTACTGACAATGTAAAGGGTAGGACAGAGAATCAAAGGATTGGGAGTAGGAAGGCTATCGTAATCATTCATACTAGAGACTTGAGAACAATCCCTTTTCGTCGTCCTGATACTTCTCTTGTAAACAGTATTAAGTAAAAGAGAAATTTGCCCAAGGGATTATATGGGAGCAATTCTTTAAAAAATTGTCAGTATTAATTAGGACAGTAAAGAAAAGTTACAAGTGATATTTTTGAAAGTGGTTAAAGGGGTAATTTGGATTCCTTATCTATTGAAGTTTCAGAGTTAAAGATTAAAAACCTTTTACTAGAGGAAAATTTTGTCAGCTGCAACAATCATAACTTACCTTCCTTTAAGCTTATGCTTCCAGTTTTGTCACTTTGGAGTTGGAGGTGTACTTACCCTAGTTCTTGCTCTGTGGTTCACTGCTACGCGTATTGACAGCTATGCGGACTCACCCCAGGGGTGGTAAGAAGGAAACCACAGGTGAGGGGACAGACAGAAGAGAGACAGAGTATATAAAAGGTGACTACTCCAAACTTCTTCCTCGGTCTAGCCAGGTATTAGGAACCTTGCTTTGCTGCTTCTTTCTCACATGTTTCCCGCTGTTTCTGCTTATTGAATGCATCCTGAAAATAAGTCATTGTAGGTCTGATAAATAAGAGTTGTTATTTTTAATACTGTTTGTCGTACTGTGCCATGATGCAACAGTGTCCTAAGTGGTTTATAAAGTCTCTCTTTGCTCTGTGTTATGTGATTTCAGACCTTTATGTATTTTGAATTCTTACCTGCTCTTTAATAGTTATTTTGCTTGCTCTTTCTGTTTTAGCTGTTGTTTCTTACTGTTATCAATCTTTAACAGACCTTCCCTTTCTTAGTTTGTTACTGATTATCAGCAGTGGGAAACTACTTAACCTAGTTAATTAGAAATGACTGTAAAAGTAAGGATGAAAAGGCCTGAAAGTCTTTCTCGCGCATAAAATATTTGGACTTTGTAACATCTGTTTGATTGCTCAGAGTCGTTCTTTGCTTGTTTCAGTAAAGAACATTTGGATAAATGAAATATTAGTCATATTGTTTCAAAATTCAGAAATATAGATGTATTTCTTTCCTTATCTTTTTTTATTGAGGTACACTATATATACTGTAAAGTGAACAAGAACACAGTTCAGAAAATTTTTATCTATGTATACACCCATGTAATTACCATTCAGACCTAGATATAGCATATTTCCACCATCCTAGTTTGGCTCCCTCTTACTCTCTCATAGTTAATAGCCCTCAGTTCTGAACTTTATTCAGAGATATCAGTTTTGCCTATTTTTGAACTTCATATGTATGAATTTATTTATTATGTACTTTTTTGGTCTGGCTTTTCTCACTCAGCATTATGTCTGTGCGATGCATCCATGTTGTGCATAGCAGTGGTTATTCTTTCTTCATTACTGTATAATAATCCACAGCTTAATTATAACAAAATGTATCCGTTCGACTTATGTTGAACATTTGGGTTATTTTCAGTTTGTGGCTGTTATGAATAAAGGTGCTGTGAAAATTGTCATACATGTCTTTGGTGGATGTAAGCTCTCATTACTCTGATATGTTGTCAGAACTGTATTTCAGGGACCATAAGGTAATGTATGTTTAGCTTTAAGAGATACTGCCCAGCAGTTTTCTAGTGATTGTACCAATTTGCATGCCCATCAGCAGTATATGAGAGTTATATGTATGTCACATCCTTTCCACCACTTAGAATTGTTAGTCCTTTTACTTTTAGCCATTCTAGTGAGGGAATAATGGTATCTGGTTTGGATTTAATTCACATCTCCCTGATGAGAATGATAAATATCTTTCTGTATAATTTTTGGCTATTTGGATAACCTTGCTGTGCCTTTTCTGATCTTTAGCTCTTCTCTCCCCCCTTCTTTTCTTTAACTTTTTATTTTGAAATATTTTCATACTTAAAGGAGAGTTATTAAAAGTAATACAAACCCCATACAGAGAACTCCAGTATATTCCCACCCCCCATACCTGGATCTACCAATTTGAACATTTTGCACATTAGCCATATCATTTTGTCTTTCTATCTGTCTGTCTATCATCTCTATCAATCCGTTATCCATATCTCTGTACCAATCCATATTTTGAATACCTCAGTGAATGTTGTATTTATCATATTAAGTATCATATTAAGTATCAAACACTTACTACTGCTATATGTATGTCCTAAGAACAAGGATATTCACTTATGTAAACACCTTAAGTACAGTTAAATTCAAGAAATTTAACACTGATGTCTATATTCTACTTTTTTTCATATGTCTCAACAATGTCCCATTGGATCTTTTCTCCCTTGCTAGATCCCATCTAGGATCATATATGGCATTTAGTTATTGTTGTCTCCTTACTTGCATTTTCTTTTTTTTTTTTAAATTGTGGAACCACATATACAACTTAAACTTTCCCGATCTCCGACTCAACTAAGCATATCATTCAGTATGACTACTCATATTTACAGTATTGTGGTACCCTTACTACCTTCCATTATAAAATGTACCCATCTCCCTAAACAGAAATCCTACATCCAATATGAATTAACTTCCCACCATCCCTACTCCCTGCCCTTGGCAACCTGTACTCTATTTTTTATCTCTATGAACTTGAATGTTTTCCAATTCTTGCTCTCTCTCTCTCTCTCTCTTTTCACGTTACTATGGGGCTTATATTTAATGTCCTAAATCTATAACAATTTCATTTGCTTTGATACCAACTTAACTTCAATAGTGTACACAAACTTTTTTCCTATACCTATCCATTCCCCTATCTTTGTGTAGTTCTTTCACAAATTTCATGTATATACATTATATGCCCCAAACCACTGATTTATCATTGCATTTTATGAATTTGCCTTTTGAGATCCTGTAGGAAGTAAAAGTAGAGTTACAAACCAAAAATACTGTTGTACTGGCATTTATATTTACCCATATCATAACTCACCTGAGATCTTTATTTATTCATGCAGTTTTGATCTGTTTTTTTTGTCTTTTCCTTTCAACCTATAAAACTCTCTTTAGCATCTCTTGTAGGCTGATCTAGTGGTAACACATTCCCTCAGCTTTTATTTATCTGTGAATGTCATAATCTGCCTCTCATTTTTGAAAGACGGTTTTGCCCTATATAGACTTCTTGGTTTTCAATTTTTGTTTTCAGTACTTTAAATATGTCACCCCACAGCTGTCTTGCCTTTATGGTTTCTGATGAGAAGGAGGCACTTAACCTTACTGAGGCTATCTCTTCTCTGTTGTGGCTTTCAGTATTCTCCCTCTATCTTTGGTATTTGACAGTTTGATTATAATATGCTACAATGGGGGGGTCTGTTTAAGTTTATCCTGTCTGTAGTTGATTGGGAATCTTGTATGTGTGTATATCCATGTCTTTCATGAAATTTGAGACATTTTCAGCCATTATTTCTTTGACTATTCTCTCTGCGCCTTTCTTTCTTCACCTTCTGGGACTCCTATAATGCATATATTAGCATATTTGACGATGTCCTAGCACTTCCTCAGGCTCTGTTTACTTTTCTTCATGGTTTCTTCTTTCTAATTCTCAGATTAAATGGTTTCAATGGTTTTATCTTCAAGTTCCCCTATTTTTCCTACTGCTAATTCCAATCTCCTTTTGAACCTCTCTAGGGAATTTGTAATTTGTTACTGTGGTCTTCAGCTCTTTTTGGTTGCTTTTCATAATTTATAATTCTTTACTGATATTCTCTCTCTTTTTTTTTTAACATGGACAGGCACCAGGAAACGAACCCGGGTCCTCGGGCATGGCAGGCAAGCACTCTTACCTGCTGAGCCACCGTGGCCCGCCCTGATATTCTCTTTGTGTTCATCTGTTATCTTGATTTCCTTTAGTTCTATGCCCATGTTTCCCTTAGCTCTTTGAGTATTATTTAGGACAATTTAAAAAAATTTGATATTTCCCAGATATGGTCCTTGTTATTGATAGTTTTTATTGCTTTACTCTTCATTACCTAGACCATCACTTCCTGTTTCTTTGTATGTTTTGTGAACTTTTTTTTTACATTTTAAATAACTTTATTGACATATAATTCACATACCATACAATTCACCCTTTCAAAATGTACCTATTCCCAGAATTGTTCAGCCGTTACCTCTTTTGTGAACTTTTGTTGAATCCTGGACGTTTTGATATTTTAATATATTATCTGTAGAATTTAGACTCTGAGGCATCTGTTCCTTAAGCTTTTATCCAGCTATTATTCTGATGTAGCTGTTCTTGAGTGCCAAAAGCTCACCAAAAAAAGAAAAGAAAGATGAAGAAAAAAAGTGAAGTAAACACCTTTCCCAATCTTGGCAGATTGATCTAAGCAAGTTCTCTCCCGCAGGGCTCTATATGAGTTTAGAGAATACCTCTAGACCAAAGTACAGAGGTCTCCCTCACCCTTTCTGCACATGCATCTTCTCTTGTGTATGTACTTGTAGCCCTAGAAATTCCCCTGATTGCACAGATGCAAATGTTCCCTCTTCCCTAGGGAATAGTTCCCTCATGGTCCAGGACATTGCACTATGTGTCCTGCAGGCAGTAATCTCTTGTCCCAGACAGCATGACTTGACTGCTCTACCTCAGAGTTCTGTAGGAGAGTTCTGTCAGCTGCTTTCTACTTGCTGGCTAAGTTCTGGAATGGTGAATCCCTCAGGCCACCACCAGACTGATTGGGTCAGACATTCATGCTCCCAGTATGAACATGGGGGTTACTCTGTTCTCTGTGGAACCAGGAGAAGAGGCCTGCACTGGGAGCACATGCTGGCTCCATGGAAGGATGGGAGAGGGGCCAGCCAGGACACTGCAAGATTTTACTTCTACTTGATTTGGTGCTCACCCTGTTAACAGAAGTCTTTTAATGGTTTTCTGTAGCTGTTGAGAAAGATGTTTCCACTAATTCATGGTTGTTCAAAGTTTATATGGGGGGGGTGGAGCCCTGAAGTGTCTCAGTGTGCCTTCTTGAACAGGGTGTATTTTCCCCTCTTAAAATTTTTTTTTTGTTTATCTTTTTCTTTTTGATTTTAGGAGTTCTTATATTCTGAGTATGAGTCCTTTTTATGATATATGTATTGTAAATATTCTTTCATTCTGTGACTTGTGTGTTTACTTCCTTAATGTTGTCTCTGATAAAGAAAAGTTCTTGTTTTAATGAAGTTCCTTGTATCAATATTTTCTTTTATGTGAGTGTTTTTATGTTCTAGTTAAGAAATATTTGCCTTTCTCTGAGGTCATGATGCAATTCTCTTATGTTTTCTTTTAAAACACTTATCGTTTTAACTTTCATGTTTAGGTTGGTTTTCCATCTTGAAAAACTTATCCAATCTTGTGTGAGATAGTGATCAAAGTATATTTTTACCCAGTATGGGTACTCAGTTCAGTCAGTTCCATTTACACACAAAAAAGAAAACACCCTTTTCCTGTGTCTGAATGCTCTGATGCATTTATCACAAATCAGGTAACTGCTATGGCTCTTTGGTTCTACTAATCCATATTTACTGTAATACAAACACCAAATTTACTGCTGTTGTTTTATTTTATTTTATTTTTTAAAAAATACATGGGCAGGCACCAGGAATCGAACCCGGGTCCTCTGGCATGGCAGGCAAGTGTTTCTTGCCTGCTGAGCCACCGTGGCCTGCCCCTGCTGTTGTTTTAATACTTAATATCTGATAGTGTAGGTCTCTCATGTTGCTGTCCTTTGTATTGTCTTGGATATAATAGGTCCTTTGCACTTCTTTATACATTTTAGAACCTGCTTTTCAATTTCAACGACAAAAAGTTTATTTACCCTTTTTGGTACTTTTTATTCCTTCCTACAGTTATATCTGATATCATTTTGTTTCTTGTGGTGCAGATTTGATGGCAAAAAGTTATCTTAGTATTTCTTAGTCTGAAATAATCTTAACTGATTTCCACCTTCACTTTTGAAATATATTTTCACTAAATACAGAATTCCAGATTGGCAGTCTTGTTGTTTTCTTTTAGCACTTTACAGAAGCCATGTCATTGTCTCTCAGCTTTCATAATTTTTGTTGAGAAGTCAGTGATAAATTTAGTGTTACTTTGAAGGTAATGCACCCTTGCTTACATCTCCATTTACATGTTAGATCTTTTGACTATTTCCAACCTATCTTTTATGTTTGTTCTTTTTAACTTTTTCCAATTTAGTGGGTGTAAAATGGTGCTTTTAATTTGCAGTTTTCCTGTTACTCTAATGTGATATTGTCTTAGTTATTTCTATTTTTATTTGCCACTCGTATTTCGTCTTCCATAATGACTATTCCCTTTTTTCTTTATTTTCTTAATGGTTTATACATACAATTTTTTTTTTTTGAGTGCATGGTCTGGCAATCGAACCCAAAATATATATTTATTTTTGCATGGGCAGGCACTGGCATTCGAATCTGGGTCTCCAGCATGGCAGGTGAGAATTCTGCCACTGAGCCACTGTCACACCTATACACATTTTAATAGTCATAATAATAATTATATATTTTTGGTTATATAGATTGCTCATATCTTTTTCCAGTTTGTAGGCTTTCATATCACTTTCTTTTTGGTGTCTTTGCTGAACAGAGTTCTTCATTTTAATATAGTTAAATTTATTGATCCTTTGCTTTAACATTAGTGCCTTTTATATTTTAGTTAAGAAATCCTTTACAGTTCCAACCTGATAAACTTGTTCAGCTGTATTTTCCTCTAAATTTTTAAATTTTGCTTTTTTATGTTTAAGCATTTAATGTAGCAGAAATTAATTTTTGTTCATGGCGAAAGGTAGGGATTAATTTTTATTTCTCCATTTATCACGATACCATTTACTGGATCATTCCTCCTTTGCTTAATGATCTTTAATCTAACTGTTATCATTTATTTAGCTTTCATCTGTTTTGAGGCTTTGGATTCTATTTCATGTATCAGTTTTGCATCCCTGTGCCAGTGCCATACTTTCTTAATTATGATAGTTTTATAATATGTCTCAGTATTTGAAAGGCAAATAGCCTCACCCTATTATTCTTCAGGGATATCTTGGTTATTCTTGGACCTTTGCTTTTGGCAAATATCCCAAAGTAGTCTGATGAAATTTTCTTTGGCATTACATCAGATCTATAATATTAATTGTTTTTAGAATATTTATAGAAATGAAATAAATTTTGATTTTTTATTGATCACATATGTAATCAATTAGATAAACTCGTTTCTTTTTTTTAAACATAGCAACATACAAACCTAAACATTCTTACCATATGATCATCCCATTATTAGTACATAATCAGTAACTCACAATATCATTACATAGTTGTATATTCATCACCACGATCATTTCTTAGAACATTTGCATCAATTCAGAAAAAGAAATAAACAGAAAAAAGAAAAAAACTCGTACATACCATACCCCTTACCCTTCCCTCTCATTGACTGCTAGTAATTCCACCTACCCAGTATATTTTAGCCTTTGTTTACCCTATTTTTTTCTATACCCCTTACCATTCCCTTTCATTGATCACTAACATTTCAATCTACTAAATTTATTTTAACATTTGTTCTCCCATTGCTTATTTATTTAATTTTTTTTAAGGAGACCCCACCCGCCCCGCCGAGGCCCAACTCGCAGGCCGGCTGGGCGAGACCCGCCCCCCCCCCCCCCATTGCTTATTTTTAATCTGTATGCTTTATTCATCTGTCTATACCATAGATAAAAGGAGCATCAGACACAAGTAAACTCTCATTCCTAATAATCATGTGTTGATTCTTGGGTATTCTTTGTTGATAATCAGGTTTTTTTTCTTCCTTTCTAATCCTTAAAGCTTTTAATTCTTCTTTCATTCTGCCAACTGGGACCTCAAGGATATAGTAGAATAAGAGTGCTGGTAAAAGTCTTGTTTCTCATTTTTGAAGACTAGTTCAATGTCAAAACTGATATTCATGTAGCTCTAGGTGGATATCATTTGTATCTTTGTGAAGATTCTTTCAGAGTCATGAATGGGTGCTGAATTTTGCCATTTTTTCCTGTAGCTGTTGAGATTATCATGTGGTTTTTATTTTTCTAATTGGCTAATGCAGTAATTATATTATTATTTTTGAAAACTTGTATTTAACTACTCTTTTACTTCTGAAATATACCCAACTTGGTATATTCTTTCATATATATACTGTTTAATTCAGTTTGCATTCATGTTATTGAGTTAGACTTGTCTGAATTTTCATTTCTCGCTCTATTCTTGAATGGCTTTGGTATCAAAAATATATTAGCCTCACAGAATAATTTGGTGAGTATTTTCTCCTTTTTAAATATACCACAGAAGAATTTGCAAAAATTGGCATAATCTCTATTCCCTGAATGTTTGACAGAATTTACTTGTAGTATAATTTTAGAATGGTGTATTCTCTTTCAGAAGATTTCTGTTTGTTTTTTGCAGGGTTTCTCAACATTGGTACTATTGACATTTTTGGCCAGATAATATTTTGTTGTGGAGGGCTTCCTGTACATTTGGATGCTTAGCGGCATCCCTGGCCTCTATCCATGAGATACCAGTACCAGTCTCCCAATTATGACAACCAACAGTGTCTCCAGTCATTGGCAAGTATTCCCTGGAGGGCAAAATTCACGCTAGTTGAGAACCACTGCTTTAATGGTTATAGAATGATTCATACTTAAATATTTTTTTGAGTCACTTCTGGTGGCTTTTATTTTTTAGTGAAAATGTATTATCTGGGTTTTCCTAGGCCCCATGCCAATGAATAAGCTGGAGGGTTTAATTCCTTGACATATACTGCAACCCTTGTTAAACATAGTGGTCGAAAAATTTTGCATTAGTATAGATCTATTGGTAAATTCAAGTTTTTCTTTTAACCCAAAATGTTTGTATGTAATTCTTATTCTTGAACAGGTTTTGCTAGACTCACAATTCTGGATTGATGGTTGTATTCATTCTGCACTTTAAATGTGTTATTCCACTGCCTTTTGGCTTTTACTGTTGCTTTTATTCTCACTTTTGAGAGGTCGTTGTGTTGTTTTTTAGATTTTTTCTTCATTTTTGATATTCTGAAGAGTCACAACAGTGGTCTAGATGTACTTTAAAAATTTTTTAAATTTATTCTACTTAAGATATGTTATGCTTCCTTTACCTGTTAATTTATGTTTTTACATTATTTCTCAGGTTCTAAGTTGTTATCTCTTCAAACAGTGCCTCATTTCCCTTTTTCTCTCTTCTCTTCTTCTGGAATTTTCATTAGACACAAGTTAGATATTCTCATTCTGTATTCCATATGTGGAATGAGTTGCTGTATGGTACACAGACTCAGGCACAACCAAAACTTTCAGCAAATGACCACTTTATTACTTACACAGTACAAAGGGTCCAAAAGAGCAGGGGAACAGATGCTATCATCGATAGTTTCCCAGGGAGGCCAACTGTTCAGGTCATGGGCAGTAAATGGCAGCAGCATGTTCCTCTTTGTGAGAGAAGAAAGAGACCATGTACTGCAGAGGGAGGTACACTCCCATTGAGAGTTCCTGCCTTGAGAAGTATCTTGGGCTACATTTTCCTGGTTTTCTTGCTTAAGGTATATTTGGGCCTTGTCATTAGATCTAACATCCCACTTGGTGTGCAGAATGGAAATGGATTGAAACATCTGTTCACAATCAAAAGGGGAAGGTAGGGTAGGTGAGGGCTGGGAGATGGCTGTTGAGTGTGCATCTGTGATTTCCTTAGCACCATAATATCTTTTAACTCCTTCATATTTTATATCTCTTTGTTTCTTTGTGCTACACTTTTGGAAATTTCTTCAAATCTGTTTTCTAGTTTAGCAATTCTAGATCTTGTTTACTCTGCTTTTAACACATTTATTTTGTTGTTATTTCAACAAGTTTTTAAATTTTTGGCTATTTTTCAAATCTTCCTGATCATTTTTTTTTTTTTTTTTTTTTTTTTTTTTTTTTTTTTTTTTTTTTAAGGAAAGACAGAGAGAAGGAAGGAAGGATAGAAGGAAGGAAGAGAGGAAGAAAGGGAAACATCTTTTAAACATTTTCTTGTTTTTATTGTATTTTGTTTCTCCGTTTTCGTTACATGGGCTGGGGCCGGGAATCGAACCGAGGTCCTCCGGCATAGCAGGCAAGCACTTTGCCCGCTGAGCCACCGCGGCCCGCCCTTCCTGATCATTTTGATATCTTATTCTTTGCTCATTTTTCATATGTTCTGTCTTTTGATTCTTTAAACATTTCATACTTTGTTACTTTATATTCTATACCTGCTATTCTAGTCTCTAAAAAGTACTTGAGCGTTCAAAACTGTTGTTCATTGTTCCTGCTAGTTCTCATTCATAGTTGTTTCAATCACGGTTCTCTAGGAAAGCATAACCAACAGGAAATACATGTATATTATATAAATATTTTGAGATTTTTTATAGGAATTGTGTCATGTGACTGTGGGGATAGGCAAGTCCAAATTCCATAGTACAGACCACAAGCTGGGAACTCTGATTTAGGTTTTTGATGATTCCCCATAAGAAGGTGACTGGTTGAAGTAGAGGTGGAAATTCTTCCTTCTGACTGCTAAAATCGTCACTTCTCCTTTTAAGTCCTTTAACTGATTGGATAAGACTTCTCTCATTGTTGAATGCCATCTCCTTATCCTTAGTTGATTGTAGATATCATCAACCATACATGCAGTCAACTTACTGATGATTTACGTCTAAATAACCCCATAGCAACAGTCCGTCCAGTGCTTGCTTGACCAAACTAGCCAAGTTGACACATGAACCTAACCATCACGATAGTGATTTGTTTCTTTTTTCTGTTTGCTGATCTTTGATTGTATGTTCCTGTTAGGTTGCTCTTGGTTTGAGAATTCTTTCCTTCATGAAATGATTTCTTTTCTGCTTCAAGGAACCAGAGGACACTACTGACCTTGGTCCCCTTTAATCTCCCTACGGGTCCCCAATCAGATTTTGGAGTCTCAAGTTCTGTTTATTAATTCATTTTCTCATTCATTCATTCATTCTTGAAACATTCATTTAGTGAACTATGATTGGGGAGATTAAAATATGAATAAAGCATACTTTGCCATTAAGAAATTTGAAGTCTAGTACAAGGCATAAGAAAAGGCCATGAAGGAGGCATAAACAAAAAGTAGAGAAGGCTTAGGGAAAGTAATGGTCCTGTCTTGGTCAGGACCTTGCTATAAAAATAGATGACACAATCAAATGCGTAAACTCTAGAGAATTTAAAGAAAGCATTATTTATAGGAGAGTAAAACGGGTTAGGGGAAACCACCATGGGGATGGTGTAGTATCTGGCTAGCAACAGAGGTTAAATATTACCACCCTTAGATTAGTGCAAAGATAGGGAGTTGTTATCAGGATTCAGAGAGTAGCTGTGTAGAGGTGCTTTTGAGAAAGCTATGACTTCTGGTAGAGGGACATTGTTAACCAGAGGTGACTTCATGTGAGAGCTGGGGGAGTAAACACCTCAGGTTCACACTCTTCCTGTCTTTCAATCTCCCCCCAAAGTCTTCCATTGACTATATCCAACCAGAAGACATAGGGCAAGGGAAACTTTTTACGCAGTTTTTCCAGGACAGTTTTCTGGGGCATAGAACAGAGTGGAGATGAATGGAGAATGGAACTGGAGGAATAAATGAAATATATGCAGCACAATTGGCTTTTTAAGGACACAAATGATACCAATATCTGTGCAAGTTGGGGAAGGGGTCTAGAAACAGGAGGAAATCTTAAACAAAGATAGAGGAGTATGGAAGTAGAGTGTGTTCAGAAAATGGAAAGTATGTCAGACAGTTTGGAGTATATGTTGAACAAAGAGGAATAATAGGCCATAAAAATAAAAAGATAATTTAATTTTTGGAAAGAAATGCTAATCTTTGCACAGCTTTTCCTTTTATTTATTAAATCCTACATCATATCATACCTTTTATAAATGCATGAAAATCAATATTGTCTTCATCACTCAGTGGAAGAGACTGTGTCAAGCTCTGTGCCTCAGTATTGCTGACTGAGTGATTCACTAGTAGTGGTTTCATACAAATAATAGAAATAGTGGAAGCCATTTAGAGAGTGTGGCCTACAGTTAAGAATGTAGGCTCTGGAGTTAGACTATCTGTGGTTGAATTCTGGCTCTACTACTTTCTACTCTGCTGACTTTAGGGAAGTTACCTAATATAGGCCTCTGTTTTCTTCTCATTTGTAAAATATGCGCAGTAATATTACTATATCATAGAGTTGTTTTCAGGATTAAATGAGTGATTCATATACAGTACTTATCCCAGCTAAGTACTGTAAGAAAAAATGTTACCTACTTTTTTTCACATTTTGGAAAGGGAATTATAGCTGTCTTCAAATATTTGAAAGGCTATCATATGAAATAGTGATTAACTTCTTATTTTCATGAGAACTTCTAGGGTCAGAACTAAAACTAGTTGTGTGTTTAAGTAATGGGCAGGCAGATTTTGAATTAATATAAGAAAAATTTTTGATCCTTCGAAGTTGCTTAAATTAGAATGGATTTGCTCATGAGATAGTGATTTGCATATTTAACCCAGTTTAAATGTCATTCGTATTTATTTAAAATTATTTATTGAGCACATTCAAATGTGCTTGATTATTTCCTAGTTACTTTGATTAGTACCATGAACAAGGCACATAAGATTCATGCCCTAATGGAGTGTTTAAAAATTCTAGCAGAGGGAGTTAGAAAATAAAACATAGTGAGATAATTTTAGGTAGTTTTAAGTGATGTAATGTGTAAGGAAAATAAAACAGAACAATGGAATTAAGGGATACAAGAGCCTGGGGTGGTGGAGGTGATGTTTTTGAGTAAGATGGTCAGGGAAAGCCTCTGTGAGGAGGTGACATGTTAACTTACACATAAATGTTGAGAAGAAATTAGTCATGGAAGATCTGGGAGAAGAACCTTGTAAGCCAAGGATTAGCAGAGGCCCTGTGTTGGGAAAAAGCAAAGTGTGCTTGGGGGTTAAAAAGAAAGCTGGATGGCTAGAGAGTGATAGGAGAGCTAAGAGGATCCACGGATCACATAGAGCCTGTAAACCATGTTGACATTTGGGTTTCATTCTAATTGCATACTTACTGTGAAGCCATGAAACAATTTTAAGACATAACTTTTGTTCTAAAAAGATTATTCTGGCTTTTTAATGGGCTGTTGATAAAGGGTAGTTACAGCAGAAGCAGGAAGATGGGAGGCTGTTGTAGTAGTCTGGGTGAGAGATACTAGTGGCTTGGACTATCTCAGGAGACTGTTTGCCCTTTCTCCAACCCTCACTGATCCTTGGATAGAATTTCCTTTGTTTATATTATTTATAGTGTTGTGCATGTACTACTGTTAACGTACTTTTACACTGCATTTTACATGGCCTTTCTCATTAAGAGTCTGAGTTTCTTAAGCATAGGAACAACGTCTTATATAACTCTTTTGCCTTCTGAACCCTTAACACTGTAGGTAATTAATAGATGACCATCAAGTAAATCTATGAAAGTTATCTTTATATGAATGCAGGGCTTTCTATAGCTGTTATAAAGTGTTCAAAATATATAGCTATAAAAAATAAAATCTGGATTAGAAATGGAATAAAAAAACATAGTTCCCTGCCCATATATAGTTAAAGAAAACCTGCTAAGAAAGGAAAGCTTACAACTTTTTATTAGAGATTAAACAATCAGAGAGATTTAAGGAAAATAAAATAGGAATTATAGACTTATTGCTCTGTTAATTAGGATAAGACTAAATTTATGTAACACAGAGACCCAAATATAGTGGCTCAAATAAGATAGAAGTTTATTTCTTACCTAACATCACACATTTGGGCCGGTGGATCATCCATGGACCCAGTTTCCTTCCTTCATGAGGCCCTGCCACGTGCGGGGTTTTGTCCTTATCTGTGTGGTTGAAGCTAGGACATTGCCACACTCCTTTTTCACGGTGAGAAGGGGGAAAGAGAGAGAGCCCAGAGCAAGAATTTCCTTTTAAGCAAGTGAGGCGAAAGCTGCACATAATCATTTTTGCTCTCATTGCATTTGTATGAACTTCGTTGCTTGGCCCCACTTATTTCAGAAAGACTGAGAAATCTAGTTGCTAGGTGGGCAGCCATAGGAAAATGTACTAGTTTTGATTTTTAGGTAGCTGTAGTCACTGTAATTAGGATTATTTAATGTGAATTTAGGAATTTTTGTTTTGTTATTAAGAAGTGAATTTTTTTGGTACCTCAAATTGTGAGATGAGTTAGTGGCACAATAACTAACATTTAATTTTTATTGCTGTAAATGTCAAGAACTGGAAAGTGCAGGATATTTTTCAGATTTATAACTTTTTGTGCTATGTTATAGCTGCTAAAAATGAACTTTATTTTGGTGGCTTAAAATTCTGATCTTGTTTCTTTTAATAGTTTCAGTTAATAACTTAGAGCTCATGTCTGGAATATAAAATATTTTACAATTACTGATTGGTATGTCTCTTTATATTCACATAGCAGAAAAGTGATCATATTAAAATTGCTAGATATCCCAGATAAATATTAATCCAAACAACCTGAAAATAACTTACTTGCCTTTCATTCTAATTTACTTTTCTTTTCTCTGTTCACCCCCTCCTACCCTCTGCTCATAATTCTTTAGTTTTGTTCTTGCCTGGCCAAGACAGTCAGGAAAACTAGAGACTGGATAGTGAACAGACATATGTTTAAATACACAGCTATAACCATAACTAAAAAAGTATTTTACACATCTTTATGTTACTATTTGTATACTAGTTAATTCATATAATACAATTGAATCTATTTGGAGCTTTTGAGCACTGTCTTTTGTAATGTTAAAAAGCAATATACAGTAATGCCAAATGCCACACTTTTTTTTTTTGTTTGTCAATTTACAGTTACACTAATTTGTTTCGGAATAGTTAAGAATACTCAGAGTTGAGGTGATTATTTCAAGTGTCGGAGATAAGATTTATTTTAGGTTAATGAGAAATAGGTTATAGTTACCTAACTATAGTTTCGTTAATTAATCCTCCATCGATTACCTAATCATGGTTAACTTTATTGCACTTTAACTATGTACTCTCAAGTCTCTATACCTTTTCTTAAGTTACTCCTTTAACTCTGGAGATCCTCTTCAGCTTACTGAAATCCTTTTATACTTTAAGAATTCACTCAGGTGCCACTTTCTTCAAGAACTACTTTCTCCTAATACTGTGGTAAAAATTTACTCTGTACTTTTCATACCCACAGGGGAAAAAAGCTAGCATCTATAGTTAGGAAAGAGGCATCTCTTCAAATTATTTATTTATTTTATTTTATTTTTTAAAAATATTTTTATTGAGGTGGCTTCACACACATGCCTTCTGCCTGTATTACACAATCAGTGGCTCACAATATCATCACATGGTTGTGTATTCATCACCATGATCATTTTTAGAACATTTACATCACTCCAGAAAAAGAAATATAAAGAAAAAGTTCATGTGTCCCATACCTGTTACCCCTCCCTCTCATTGACCACCAATATTTCAATCTACCCAATTTTGTACCCTTTACCCTCCCTATTATTTATTTAATTTTTATCTTTATTATTATTATTATTTTTTTATTAATCAAAAAAAGAAAAGAAATTAACACAACATTTAGAAATCATTCCATTCTACACATGCACTCAGTAATTCTTAGTATCATCACATAGATGTATGATCATCATTTCTTAGTACATTTGCATCGATTTAGGAAAAGAACTAGCAAAACAGCAGAAAAAGATATAGAATGTTAATATGGAGAAGAGAATTAAAATAATAATACTAATAAAATATATATATATATATATATATATATATATATATATAAAAGGAAAAAGAAAAAAAACAAAAACAAAAGATACAAACAAACAAAAAACTATATTTCAGGTGCAGCTTCATTCAGTGTTCCAACATAGTTACATTGCACTTAGGTATTATTGTGCTGTCCATTTTTGAGTTTTTGTATCTAGTCCTGTTGCACAGTCTGTATCCCTTCAGCTCCAATTACCCATTATCTTACCCTGTTTCTAACTCCTGCTGGTCTCTGTTACCAATGATATATTCCAAGCTGATTCTCGAATGTCGGTTCACATCAGTGGGACCATACAGTATTTGTCCTTTAGTTTTTGGCTAGACTCACTCAGCATAATGTTCTCTAGGTCCATCCATGTTATTACATGCTTCATAAGTTTAGTCTGTCTTAAAGCTGCATAATATTCCATCGTAGGTATACGCCACAGTTTATTTAGCCACTCGTCTGTTGATGGACATTTTGGCTGTTTCCATCTCTTTGCAATTGTAGATAATGCTGCTATAAACACTGGTGTGCAAATGTCCGTCTGTGTCTTTGCCCTTAAGTCCTTTGAGTAGATACCTAGCAGTGGTATTGCTGGGTCGTAATCCATTCTGCTAGTCTATGTCTTTTGATTGGGAAATTCAGTCCATTAACTTTTAGTGTTATTACTGTTTGGATAATATTTTCCTGTACCATTTTGGCTTTTGTATTATATATATCATATCTGATTTTCCTTCTTTCTACACTTTACTCCATACCTCTCTCTTCTATCTTTTCGTATCTGACTCTAGTGCTCCCTTTAGTATTTCTTGCAGAGCTGGTCTCTTGGTCACAAATTCTCTCAGTGACTTTTTGTCTATAAATGTTTTAATTTCTCCTTCATTTTTGAAGGACAATTTTGCTGGATACAGAAGTCTTGGTTGGCAGTTTTTCTCTTTTAGTAATTTAAATATATCATCCCACTGTCTTCTAGCTTCCATGGTTTCTGCTGAGAAATCTACACATAGTCTTATTGGGTTTCCCTTGTATGTGACAGATTGTTTTTCTCTTGCTGCTTTCAAGATCCTCTCTTTCTCTTTGACCTCTGACATTCTAACTAGTAAGTGTCTTGGAGAACGCCTATTTGGGTCTATTCTCTTTGGGGTGTGCTGCACTTCTTGGATCTGTAATTTTAGGTCTTTCATAAGAGTTGGGAAATTTTCAGTGATAATTTCTTCCATTAGTTTTTCTCCTCCTTTTCCCTTCTCTTCTCCTTCTGGGACACCCACAACACGTATATTTGTGCGCTTCATATTGTCATTCAGTTCCCTGATCCCCTGCTCAAGTTTTTCCATTCTTTTCCCTATAGTTTCTGTTTCTTTTTGGAATTCAGATGTTCCATCCTCCAGTTCACTAATTGTAGCTTCTGCCTCTTTAGATCTACCATTGTAGGTATCCATTGTTTTTTCCATTTTTTCTTCTTTGTCCTTCACTCCCATAAGTTCTGTGATTTGTTTTTTCAGATTTTCTATTTCTTCTTTTTGTTCAGCCCATGTCTGTTTCATGTCCTCCCTCAATTTATTGATTTGGTTTTTGAAGAATTTTTCCATTTCTGTTCGTATATTCAGCATTAGTTGTCTCAGCTCCTGTATCTCATTTGAACTATTGGTTTGTTCCTTTGACTGGGCCATATCTTCAATTTTCCGAGCGTCATCCATTATTTTCTGCTGGTGTCTGGGCATTTGATCAGATTTCCCTGGGTGTGGGACCCGGCTGGTTGAAAGGTTTTTCTGTGAAATCTCTGGGCTCTGTTTTTCTTTTCCTGCCCAGTAGGTTGCGCTCGTGGCGCTCATCTGTCTGCGGGTCCCACCAGTAAAAGATGCTGTGGCTCCTTTAACTTGCCAATCCGAATCTCGCAGTCGGCCCGGGAAACTGCGCGTGGAGGGGAGGTCGCCGGCCACCGCGGCTTGGGGGAGTGCCGGTCCAAATTGCCCAGCTGGCCCGAGACGCCAAGTGTGGCGGGAGGGCCCCGCTATCCAACGTTCCCAGTCAGACCGGGGAGCCACGTGCATGGAGGGGACCCCAGTCGCCAGCCGCCCCGGCCGGGAAAATGCGCGCCCCTCGGGTATCTCACCGCAGTGGATTCTCCCTGCCCGTTCAGCCGTTCCAGAATGGGGTACGCTGTCTTTTTGGTCTCTGTCGTGGCTCCAGGAGCTGTTTTGTATTGTTTCTGTTTCTTTAGTTGCTGTTCTGGAGGAGGAACTAAGACCTGCGCGTCTTACTAAGCCGCCATCTTCTCCGGAAGTCTATTATTATTTTTTTAACTCATCTGTCCATACCTTGGATAAAAGGAGCATCAGACACAAGGTTTTCACAATCACATGGCCACATTGTAAAAGCGATATATTTATACAATCATCTTCAAGAATCAAGCCTCTGGAACACAGTTAAACAGTTTCAGGTACTTCCCTCCAGCCACTCCAATACACCATAAGCTAAAAAGGGATATCTGTATAATACATAAGAATAAACTCCAGGATAATCTCTCAACTGTTTGAAATCTCTCAGAGACTGAAACTTTATTTTGTCTCATTTCTTTCTTTCCCCTTTTTGTCAAGAAGTCTTTCTCAATCCCATCATGCTGGGTCCCAGCTTATCCCAGTAGTTCTGTCCCACGTTACCAGGGAGATTTACACTCCTGGGAGTCATGTCCCACGTAGGAAGGAGGACAGTGAGTTCACCCACCAAGTTGGCTTAGAGAGAGAGACAACATCTGAGCAACAAAAGAGGTTCTCTGGAGGTGACTCTTAGGCATAATTATAAGTAGGCTTAGCTTCTCCTTTGCAGGGATAAGTTTCATAGGGGCGAACCCCAAGATTGAGGATTCAGTCTATTGAATTGGTTGTCTACACTGCTTGTGAGAATATTAGGAATTTCTCAGATGAAGAAGTTTAATATCTCCTTTCTCTCCAGTCCCCCAAGGTGACTTTGTAAATACTTTTTTATTCTCAGCCCAAATCACTCTGGGATATATCGGGGCATCATGTTAACCTGTACAATCCTACAAGATCTCATGCCCTATTCAAGATTCCGTGTAATTATGGTGTTCAAGTAAACTGATCATGCAAGTTAAATTAGATAATGTGCTACCCCAAATATAAGTTTTTCACCAAATCAACATCTCTCCCTCTGGTTTTACACAAAAGTTGAAATTTTAAAATATGGACCATATCATCCTTTACCCTGTATTCTGATTTACCTTAGCCCTATCCAGATCAGTTTCATTCATTTCTCTAGTTGAAGTCTGATAATTTTTTCAGTCTTCTTAACAGTTGCTGAATGGGGTAATGCTGGCTTTCACAGCTTCAGTGATCTAACTCTGAGTCTTTTGGGTGTCACATAAATACCCAGAGTTTCAGGGAATGTTCAGTCAGGTTATATAAAAATAACTTAGTATCTCAGAATTTAGAAATAAAAGTTACAACTCCAGAATAGATGTGACTGCTGTAAGAGCTTACAACCTAGGACCCTTTACAGTAGGCCCCGATCTGATAACCCATGCTGTCTGCTTCAATTCTCCAGGTTTGTGTATTATAGTTAGTCCATAAGAGTGAGGCATAATAATAGTTGTCTTTTTGTTTCTGACATTTCATTCAACATACAGTCCTTAAAGTTCATATACCTAGTTGCATGCCTCACAATTTCATTCCTTCTTATAGCAGCTCAGTAGTCCATTGTATGTAAACCCCACTATTCCCCCTTTCATTCCTCGGTTGTTGATCCTTAGGCCACCTCTGTCCATTGTGAATCAAACACTGCTGCCATAAACACCAGTGTGCAAATGTCCACTCTTGTCCCCACTTTCAGTTCCCCCAGGTATATACCTAGCAATGGGGTTGCAAAATCAGACAGCAATTGCACCCCTAGTCTCCTCTGGAACCACCACACTACCCTCTGACGGAGTTGTACCTCTCAACAGTGAATAGGTACAACTCTTTCTCCACATTTCCTCTAGCACTTGTTTCTCCCTGTTCATTTTTAAACAGTTTTATTTACACATCATACAATCCAACCTGAGTAATTAACCATACCTTTGCCACTATAATCTATATGAAGACATTTCCTTTGTGGGAAGAGGCATCTTGATCCTAGTTTAAACTTGATGGGAAGGCAATTTAATGTTCTAGGAGAAGTTTTTATTAAAAATGAGGAGTTATATTGAAATGAAAGCAATTGTGAATTTGGAAAATTGTTTCTTTAGCAAAGAAAAGCCAAAAATACTCTCTATTTTTATTCTTTCAAAGAAAAAAACCCTTGCCCACCAGACAGCTTGTAGAAACTGTGCATCTTTTGTCCTAATGGTGGAGATGAAGGATGCAGATATATGATATTTCTTTATAGGCGGTTTGGGATAGCCTTCTGAAGATTTTCCTGGCAATCTGATTGCTTTTATTGCTACCCAGAAGTATTTCAAGCCAATCTGAAGCATCATATCTAGGCTGTGCTAAGAGCAGACAGTAGTTCCTGGGGGAATCTTTCTTGCTGACCCATAATTTGAGATAGTGTGACAGTTTATGGAGCCATGAAAAGTGATCCTTTTAAGGTTGCCGCTGTTTCTGTTTTAAATGCCTAACAAACTAATTTTTGGTTGCTTCTTGTCTCACAGACCATATTGATGACTTACAATTATTTTTTATTGGTATCTTATTGAAAAGATATACTCTTAAGATGATACCTCTAAAAGCGAATTAGATGCTAATTGGAACAGCTATTACGAGTTTACTCAGATCACCATGTAGTTTCCTTTTGCTGCATAATACAAAATATGTACTTACTTATTACACAGATTCGAAGGGTTTCTGAATTGATAGGAGGTATTTTCTTATAAAGGTGTATTCAGAATTTTATTTTTAGAATAGTAACTTGAAGGTATACAAGTTCCTTTTTCATTTCGTTTTGTTGAAATTGAGTTTTATTGTTGCATTTGGTAAAGAAATTAAAATTCTCATCTAGATTTGTTTCACCCTAGGGAAATCATGAGTGTTTTCTGGAAATTAGAGATTTGAATTCACAATATTTTTCATATGATCAAGTCAGTCCATCAGTCTTCTAACTGTGGAATCTCCAAAACATCAAAGAGTTGCATGTTTTTAAGCTCAGAGAAAAATGGGTACTTTGAATCCTAGCAACCAAAGGCAAATAGATATGTCAGTGCCACACTGATGTCAGCACTCTGTCCTATTTACTTGTGAACCCTTTTGTTTTAGAAGTGTGTTTACAATGTGGTCTTTCTGGGGAGTAGGACTACATGACTGAATATGTAAACTCTAAGACATTGTATACAGACTTATTTATTGTTATTTGTATTTAGTTTCATTTTTGCTGGTCTTTACATTTATAATTAATAGTGTCTTTGTACAGGACACTGAGTGTGCTTATCTGTCTGATGAGCCACATTACTTAAATTTTTTTTAGAACAATTATAGGTTTATGGAAAAATCATGCAGAAAGTACAGAGTTTCCAGATAACCCTTCTTATGTAGTTTTCCCTATTATTTACATTTTGCATTAGTATGGTAATTTTGTTCCAATTGATGAAACGGTATTATTATAAATATGCTATTAAGTTCAGCCCACTGTTTATATTAGAGTTTACCCTTTGCGTTGTACAGTTCTCTGTTTTTTGTGGTAACTCATATAGAATCTAAAATTTTCTTTCCTATCCCTTTTCAAATGTACAACTCAGTGGTGTTAATTACATTCACAAAGTTGTTTCTCCATCATTATCATCCATTGCCAACATTTTTTATCACCACAAACAGAAACTGTATGCCAATTAGGCATTAACCCCCTATTTTGCTTCCCCACCTGGTCCCTGATAAATTGTATTTTAGTTTCTGACTTTATGAATTATGTCATATAAGTGAGTTTATACAGCATTTGTTCTTTTGTGTTTGGCTTATGTCACTCCAACGTGATGTCTTCAAGGTACATTCGTGCTGTAGCATACATCAAAACTTCATTTGGTTGAATAATATTCCATTGTATGTATACACCAGATTTTATTAATTCATTGACCAGTTATTGGATACTTGGGCGGCTTTCACTTTTTTGCAATTGTGATTAATGCTGCGGTAAGCACATAAGATCTGTGCAAATATCTGTTCCAGTCTCTGGTTTCAATTTCTTAGATATTATACTGAGAAATGGGCTTGCTGATTCATTTTAATTCTAATTTTCTAAAGTTAGTTTTTAACTTTTTGAGGAATTGTCAAACACTTTTCTACAGTGATTGCACCAGTTTACATTCCCACCAATAATGAAAGTGTCCCTATTTCTCTACATCCTCTCCAACACTTGTTATTTTCCTTTTTTTTAAAAAAAATACAGCCATTTTAGTAAGTGTGAGATGGTATCTTACTGTGGTTTTCTTTGCATTTCCCTGATGGCTAATTATATTGAACATCTTTTCATATATTTATTGGCCATTTGTAGGCATTCTTTAGAGAAATGTCTGTTCAAGTATTTTTCCCAGTTTTTAATTTGGGTTATCTGTCTTTTTGTTGTTGAGTTGTAATTCTTTTTTTTTTTTTTTTTATTTATTTATTTTTTTTTATTAATTAAAAAAAGAATTAACAAAACAATTAGAAATCATTCCAATCTACATGTACAATCAGTAATTCTTAATAACATCACATAGTTGCATATTCATCATTTCTTAGTACATTTGCATCGATTTAGAAAAAGAAATAAAAAGACAACAGAATAAGAATTAAAACAATAATAGAAAGAAAAAAAACAAAAAAAACAAAAACAAAAAACCTATACCTCACATGCAGCTTCATTCAGTGTTTTAACATAATTGCATTACAATTGGGTAGTATTGTGCTGTCCATTTCTGAGTTTTTATATCCAGTCCCGTTGTACAGTCTGTATCCCTTCATCTCCAATTATCCCTTCTCTCTTTTTTTTTTTTTTTTAATTAACGGAAAAAAAGAAATTAACCCAACATTTAGAGATCATACCATTCTACACATGCAATCATTAATTCTTAACATCATCACATAGATGCATGATCATCATTTCTTAGTACATTTGCATTGGTTTAGAAGAACTAGCAACATAACCGAAAAAGATATAGAATGTTAATATAGAGAAAAAAATACAAGTAATAATCAAAACAAAACAACACAAAACAAAACAAAAACCTATAGCTCAGATGCAGCTTCATTCAGTGTTTTAACATGATTACTTTACAATTAGGTATTATTGTGCTGTCCATTTTTGAGTTTTTGTATCTAGTCCTGTTGCACAGTCTGTATCCCTTCAGCTTCAATTACCCATTGTCTTACCCTGTTTCTAACTCCTGCTGAACTCTGTTACCAATGACATATTTCAAGTTTATTCTCGAATGTCCGTTCACATCAGTGGGACCATACAGTATTTGTCCTTTAGTTTTTGGCTGGATTCACTCAGCATAATATTTTCTAGGTCCATCCATGTTATTACATGGTTCATAAGTTTATCTTGTCTTAAAGCTGCATAATATTCCATCGTATGTATATACCACAGTTTGTTTAGCCACTCTTCTGTTGATGGAGATTTTGGCTGTTTCCATCTCTTTGCAATTGTAAATAACGCTGCTATAAACATTGGTGTGCAAATGTCCGTTTGTGTCTTTGCCCTTAAGTCCTCTGAGTAGATACCTAGCAATGGTATTGCTGGGTCGTATGGCAGTTCTATATTCAGCTTTTTGAGGAACCGCCAAACTGCCTTCCACAGTGGTTGCACCCTTTGACATTCCCACCAACAGTGGATAAGTGTGCCTCTTTCTCCGCATCCTCTCCAGCACTTGTCATTTTCTGTTTTGTTGATAATGGCCATTCTGGTGGGTGTGAGATGATATCTCATTGTGGTTTTGATTTGCATTTCTCTAATGGCCAGGGACATTGAGCATCTCTTCATGTGCCTCTTG
Source organism: Tamandua tetradactyla (assembly GCF_023851605.1). NCBI lineage: Eukaryota > Metazoa > Chordata > Mammalia > Pilosa > Myrmecophagidae > Tamandua > Tamandua tetradactyla. Next base: position 90,097,823 of record NC_135334.1, read on the forward strand.
GCCATCCGTATTTCCTCTTCTGAGAGGTGTCTGTTCAAGTCTTTTTCCCATTTTGTAATTGGGTTGGCTGTCTTTTTGTTGTTGAGATGAACAATCTCTTTATAAATTCTGGATACTAGACCTTTATCTGATATATCATTTCCAAATATTGTCTCCCATTGTGAAGGCTGTCTTTCTACTTTCTTGATGAAGTTCTTTGATGCACAAAAGTGTTTAATTTTGAGGAGTTCCCATTTATTTATTTCCTTCTTCAGTGCTCTTGCTTTAGGTTTAAGGTCCATAAAACCGCCTCCAGTTGTAAGATCCATAAGATATCTCCCAACATTTTCCTCTAACTGTTTTATGGTCTTAGACCTAATGTTTAGATCTTTGATCCATTTTGAGTTAACTTTTGTATAGGGTGTGAGAGATGGGTCTTCTTTCATTCTTTTGCATATGGATATCCAGTTCTCTAGGCACCATTTATTGAAGAGACTGCTCTGTCCCAGGTGAGTTGGCTTGACTGCCTTATCAAAGATCAAATGTCCATAGATGAGAGGGTCTATATCTGAGCACTCTATTCGATTCCATTGGTCGATATATCTATCTTTATGCCAATACCATGCTGTTTTGACCACTGTGGCTTCATAATATGCCTTAAAGTCAGGCAGCGCGAGACCTCCAGCTTCGTTTTTTTTCCTCAAGATGTTTTTAGCAATTCGGGGCACCCTGCCCTTCCAGATAAATTTGCTTATTGGTTTTTCTATTTCTGAAAAATAAGTTGTTGGGATTTTGATTGGTATTGCATTGAATCTGTAAATCAATTTAGGTAGGATTGACATCTTAACTATATTTAGTCTTCCAATCCATGAACACGGTATGCCCTTCCATCTATTTAGGTCTTCTGTGATTTCTTTTAACAGTTTTTTGTAGTTTTCTTTATATAGGTTTTTTGTCTCTTTAGTTAAATTTATTCCTAGGTATTTTATTCTTTTAGTTGCAATTGTAAATGGGATTCGTTTCTTGATTTCCCCCTCAGCTTGTTCATTACTAGTGTATAGAAATGCTACAGATTTTTGAATGTTGATCTTGTAACCTGCTACTTTGCTGTACTCATTTATTAGCTCTAGTAGTTTTGTTGTGGATTTTTCCGGGTTTTCGACGTATAGTATCATATCGTCTGCAAACAGTGATAGTTTTACTTCTTCCTTTCCAATTTTGATGCCTTGTATTTCTTTTTCTTGTCTAATTGCTCTGGCTAGAACCTCCAACACAATGTTGAATAATAGTGGTGATAGTGGACATCCTTGTCTTGTTCCTGATCTTAGGGGGAAAGTTTTCAATTTTTCCCCATTGAGGATGATATTAGCTGTGGGTTTTTCATATATTCCCTCTATCATTTTAAGGAAGTTCCCTTGTATTCCTATCTTTTGAAGTGTTTTCAACAGGAAAGGATGTTGAATCTTGTCGAATGCCTTCTCTGCATCAATTGAGATGATCATGTGATTTTTCTGCTTTGATTTGTTGATATGGTGTATTACATTAATTGATTTTCTTATGTTGAACCATCCTTGCATACCTGGGATGAATCCTACTTGGTCATGATGTATAATTCTTTTAATGTGCTGTTGGATACGATTTGCTAGAATTTTATTGAGGATTTTTGCATCTGTATTCATTAGAGAGATTGGTCTGTAGTTTTCTTTTTTTGTAATATCTTTGCCTGGTTTTGGTATGAGGGTGATGTTGGCTTCATAGAATGAATTAGGTAGTTTTCCCTCCACTTCGATATTTTTGAAGAGTTTGAAGAGAATTGGTACTAATTCTTTCTGGAACGTTTGGTAGAATTCACATGTGAAGCCATCTGGTCCTGGACTTTTCTTTTTAGGAAGCTTTTGAATGACTAATTCAATTTCTTTACTTGTGATTGGTTTGTTGAGGTCATCTATGTCTTCTTGAGTCAAAGTTGGTTGTTCATGTCTTTCCAGGAACCCGTCCATTTCCTCTAAATTGTTGTATTTATTAGCGTAAAGTTGTTCATAGTATCCTGTTATTACCTCCTTTATTTCTGTGAGGTCAGTAGTTATGTCTCCTCTTCCATTTCTGATCTTATTTATTTGCATCCTCTCTCTTCTTCTTTTTGTCAATCTTGATAGGGGCCCATCAATCTTATTGATTTTCTCATAGAACCAACTTCTGGCCTTATTGATATTCTCTATTGTTTTCATGTTTTCAATTTCATTTATTTGTGCTCTAATCTTTGTTATTTCTTTCCTTTTGCTTGCTTTGGGGTTAGCTTGCTGTTCTTTCTCCGGTTCTTCCAAATGGATAGTTAATTCCTGAATTTTTGCCTTTTCTTCTTTTCTGATATAGGCATTTAGAGCAATAAATTTCCCTCTTAGCACTGCCTTTGCTGCGTCCCATAAGTTTTGATATGTTGTGTTTTCATTTTCATTCGCCTCGAGGTATTTGCTAATTTCCCTTGCAATTTCTTCTTTGACCCAGTCGTTGTTTAGGAGTGTGTTGTTGAGCCTCCACGTATTTGTGAATTTTCTGGCACTCTGCCTATTATTGATTTCCAACATCATTCCTTTATGGTCCGAGAAAGTGTTGTGTAAGATTTCAATCTTTTTAAATTTGTTAAGACTTGCTTTGTGGCCCAGCATATGGTCTATCTTTGAGAATGATCCATGAGCACTTGAGAAAAAGGTGTATCCTGCTGTTGTGGGATGTAATGTCCTATAAATGTCTATTAAGTCTAGTTCATTTATAGTAATATTCAGATTCTCTATTTCTTTGTTGATCCTCTGTCTAGATGTTCTGTCCCTTGATGAGAGTGGTGAGTTGAAGTCTCCAACTATTATGGTATATGAGTCTATTTCCCTTTTCAATGTTTGCAGTATATTCCTCACGTATTTTGGGGCATTCTGATTCGGTGCGTAAATATTTATGATTGTTATGTCTTCTTGTTTAATTGTTCCTTTTATTAGTATATAGTGTCCTTCTTTGTCTCTTTTAACTGTTTTACATTTGAAGTCTAATTTGTTGGATATTAGTATAGCCACTCCTGCTCTTTTCTGGTTGTTATTTGCATGAAATATCTTTTCCCAACCTTTCACTTTCAACCTATGTTTATCTTTGGGTCTAAGATGTGTTTCCTGTAGACAGCATATAGAAGGATCCTGTTTTTTAATCCATTCTGCCAATCTATGTCTTTTGATTGGGGAATTCAGTCCATTGACATTTAGTGTTATTACTGTTTGGATAATATTTTCCTCTAACATTTTGCCTTTTGTATTATATATATCATATCTGATTTTCCTTCTTTCTACACTCTTTTCCATATCTCTCTCTTCTGTCTTTTTGTATCTGACTCTAGTGCTCCCTTTAGTATTTCTTGCAGAGCTGGTCTCTTGGTCACAAATTCTTTCAGTGACTTTTTGTCTGAGAATGTTTTAATTTCTCCCTCATTTTTGAAGGATAATTTTGCTGGATATAGGAGTCTTGGTTGGCAGTTTTTCACTTTTAGTATTTTAAATATATCATCCCACTGTCTTCTAGCTTCCATGGTTTCTGCTGAGAAATCTACACAAAATCTTATTGGGTTTCCGTTGTATGTAATGGATTGTTTTTCTCTTGCTGCTTTCAAGATCTTCTCTTTCTCTTTGACCTCTGACATTCTAACTAGTAAGTGTCTTGGAGAACGCCTATTTGGGTCTAATCTCTTTGGGGTGCGCTGCACTTCTTGGATCTGTAATTTTAGGTCTTTCATAAGAGTTGGGAAATTTTCAGTGATAATTTCTTCCATTAATTTTTCTCCTCCTTTACCCTTCTCTTCTCCTTCTGGGACACCCACAACACGTATATTTGTGCGGTTCATATTGTCCTTGAGTTCCCTGATACCCTGTTCAAATTTTTCCATTCTTTTCCCGATAGTTTCTGTTTGTTTTTGGAATTCAGATGTTCCATCCTCCAAATCACTAATTCTATCTTCTGTCTCTTTAAATCTATCATTGTAGCTATCCATTATTTTTTCTATGTTTGCTACTTTATCCTTCACTTCCATAAGTTCTGCGATTTGTTTTTTCAGTTTTTCTATTTCTTCTTTATGTTCAGCCCATGTCCTCTTCATGTCCTCCCTCAATTTATCGATTTCATTTTTGAAGAGGTTTTCCATTTCTGTTCGTATATTCAGCATTAGTTGTCTCAGCTCTTGTGTCTCATTTGAGCTATTGGTTTGTTCCTTTGACTGAGCCATATTCTCAATCTTTTGAGCGTGGACAGTTATCTTCTGCTGCTGGCGTCTGGGCATTTATTCAGATTTCTCTTGGTGTTGGACCCAGCAAGGTTGTAATATTTTTCTGTGAAATCTCTGGGTTCTGTTTTTCTTATCCTGCCCAGTAGGTGGCGCTCGTGGCACCCGTTTGTCTGCGGGTCCCACCAGTAAAAGGTGCTGTGGGACCTTAAACTTTGGAAAACTCTCGCCGTCCTGGGGGTTCGCTAGCCGAAGCGGCTTGAGCCGGCCCGGGGTCCGAACGCAGGGAGGGTTGCTGGTCGCCGCAGCCAGGGAAAGAGCCCGTCCGAATTTCCTAGTCGGCCCTGGGCAACAAGCGTGGCGGGAGGGCGCCAGCGGCAGCGGCCCGCCCGAGAGAGTGCACGTTCCCCGGGAGTCACGGGTTTGGAAGGGTCCTCCCCCACCCGTCACCGTTCTCCGCGGCCTGGGGGTTTCCGATCCAATTCTCTCAGTTGGTCCGGGGGCTGCGCGTGGTGTGGGCGCCAGCCGTCTTTGTTTCAGGGGACCGCCTCTCCAATTCTCCCAGCCGGCCCGGGAAGGGGGAAGGGAGTAACTCCGGCCGCTTGCCACCCCGCCCGGTAAGGCCCGCGCGCCTCGGCGATCTCACCCGAGCTGCTTCTCTCAGCCAGCCAGCCGTTCCAGGATGGGGTACGCTGTCTTTTTTATCTCTGCTGTGGCTTTGGGCGCTTTCTGTATCGTTTCTACTCCCCTAGTAGGTGTCCTGGAGAAGAAACTAAGATCCGCGCCTTACTAAGCCGCCATCTTCCAGGAAGTCGTCTGTTGTAATTCTTTATGTAATCTGGATATTAAACCATTATCAGATATATGGTAACAAAATCTTTTCTCCCATTCTGTAGATTGTCTTTTCATACATGGCTTTTTTTTTTTTTTTTTTTTGCTTTGTTTTTTATTTGAGACCTTGTAGATTTTCTGAAAAATCATGCAGAATACATGACTTGTTTTTAAGAAAGAAGTTCAGGCTCTTAGAGGTGAAATAATCTAGCTTTGTCTTGATCTAGGCCTATAATTTCATTGTGCCTTAATTTTCTTAAAGGCTACTGTTTCCTAAGAGTTTAAAATATGTGATTGAGTGTTAAAATGAAGTTCAGATTACTCCCTGAAGTATGGGATTTTGTGTGTGTCTTTTGCAGGGTCAGAAGAGACCCAGGTAGAAAAGGCCAGTGGACATTTAGATATTGCAGGTTTGGTGCATGGAAAGAGAGAATGAGGCCAGATATCTAGCTTTATAAGTTTTTCTGTATGTTTTATTGAAGGCCTACCATATGCCTCTGGGGATTCAGGCCTTGGAATTAAAGCAGACAACAAGACTGGCTTTTCCCTTGCTCGTGGAGTTGATAGTCTAGTACCTAGATTCTAGAGGGTAGATTATTTTTGCATAGAAGATCATAGTTGAGTTCATGAGAATAGGTGAGATTGAGGAGGAAAAGGAGTATAGTAAAAAGCTGAGGACAAAATAACTTTGGAAAGTCCTATATTACAGATGTTTCAGTGGAAAAGCAAGGGTTCTGGGAAGTACATTTTGTGGTTGGCATGACAAAGATGAGCATGCGAAGAAGACAGAGTCAGAGTGGTAAAATGAGGGGGATTTACCATGAGGCCAACTGAACGAACGTATGCTCCAGGGTCTTTCAGTTTCAAGTTGTGTGTGTGTGTGTGTGTGTGTGTGTGTATTTCAAGAATGGTTAGACATTTAAATATGTTCAAGAGAGGAAAAGGATGCATACAACACAAAAGGAAAAAGATCAATAGCAAGAGAAGTTAAAGCAGAGCAGAAATAGTAGCTAGAGCAAGAGGTAAAAGGAAATGAGATCAAGACATAGGAGTGAACTCAACAATGGAATACAGTGAAGTAATGAACATCCTTCTCTGTACACTTTAGTTCTTTAGCCATCACTGTATTAGTTCTGTGTCAGTGTTCAGTATGCTAATTAATTTTCATAATGCTGATCTGAAGCAGTTCTTCCTAAACCCATAACATATTCTGTGCTTAGTTGGCTTCAAAAGAATAAAATTTTTAAAGAGATTTGCAGTAGGATAGTTAAAATATAGTCTTTGTTTCGTGGCTTAAATGAAAGATCATTACCTACATTAATTTAACATGTTAAACTGGGTCTTCCAAATTCTTCTTTGGCTACATGAAGCGGTTGCCCAAAATCAGTTTCAAGATACATGCCAAATCTTTTGCTGGGAATATTATGTAAACTGATTGTTATGAAAGATATGAGATAAGGCTATATGCTCTTAGTTTTATAGATGGTATGGAAAAGTGTTCAGAAGTGTACAGTATTAGGTAGGATGTTTATTATTACTTTTTCCTTTCAGTCAAATATTTATTGAGAGCCCTTTGTATGTCAGGCATAGATCAAGGTGCTGGAGATAGAACAATGAGCAACATGGACACGAAGTCTTTGCCCTCATAGAATTTACGTTCTAGTGGTGGTGATTGAAAATAAGTAAATGAGCACATAAATGTAAAATGTGTTGTCAGATAGTGAGGAGTGTTATGAAGAAAAATTAAGGGAGCATAAGATGACAGAGAGTGGTAGAGGGTGATATTTTAGACAGTGATGAGGAAATCCAAGTAGGACATTTAAATACCACTTTTTGTCAGTGTATTTAGAAAATAATCTTATGCAAACCAAAATATGCTTTACTAATATCAGTTCATTTTAATATCAGACTGACATTTACTCACCTCAGTTTTCTCATGTCTGAAATGGGAATTAATAATAATTCCCTATAGATTTGTTGCAGGATTTAAATAAGATTGTATGCGTGCATGCGTGCATCAATGTGTCTGTGTAGGTATAATGTAACTTTGGTACAATGCTTGAGACCCTATCGACTCTCAATTTAGCTCTTTTCATCATGACTTTATTTCCTATTATTAATTATATATACCTATATTTACACCAAATAGATTCTAAGATATCAAACACCTGTTTAAATACCTTCTTTTTCTACATATACCTCCAAGTCCCAACTTCTGTTGTTTACTTTTTTAGGTATTAAAAATATTTTAAAGTTGAAATACAACATACTGCAAAGTGCATAAAGTGCACTAATCTTAAATATACTACTCAATGAATATTTTCTTAGGTATACACCTGTGTGATCATCACACTGATCCAAATAGAGCATTCCCAGCACCTCAGAAACAATCTTTTTTCACCGTTTGCAATAACCCTTTGACAGGTAACCACTATTCTACCTTTTTTCCCCATTCGTTTTTGCATTTTATAAATTGATTCATAAATCGAATCAAATGGTATGTTATTTATATAAGGCTTCATTTGTTCTAAATGTCTACAAGATTCTTCCACATTGTTACATGTACCAGCAGTTTGTTCTTTTTCAGTTCTGTGTAGTATTGTGTGCTATAAATGTACCACAGTTTCTTTATCCATTCTCCAGTTTATGGACATTAGGGTTATTTTGGGGGTAAGTTATGAATTAAGATGCTGTGAGCCCTCTTATACATCTCTTAGTGGACATACAAACTGGTTTTTGTCGACTATATACACAGGAGTGGGTTTACTGAGTTACAAGGTAGATACATGTTTAATCTCTAGAAACTGCCAAGCTGTTTTCCATAATTGTACCAATTTTTGTGCCTGCCAACGATAGGTGAGAGTTAATTCTCACCAACATATCCATATAAGTAGTATTCAGATTTTCTGGTATGTATGTAGTGTGTCTCATTATCACTTTTGTACTTCTTTGATGTTAATGATGCTTCAGTATTTTTATATGTTTATTGGCAATTTGTGTATTCTTTTTTTGTGTGAAATTCTGTTTATCTCTTTTGTCTTTTTATAAAATGGGATTGTTCATCTTTTAAAATTGATTTGTAGTAGTTTTATTTATATCCTTTATGTGTTCTTGAACAAAACCTTTGTTGAATATATATTTTGGGAATATCTTCTACTGGTCTGTGGTTTATATTTTCATTCCCCTAATGGTATCTTTTGATGACTGAATTTCTTAATTATAATGAAGTCCAATTTATCATTTTTAGTAGGCTAATACTTTGTGAATATTAGTTAAAATATTTGATTACACCAAGATTATGAACATATTCTCTACATTTTTTCTAGAAGCTGTATAGAAAACCTTTCACTCTTAGTTATATGATATAATTTGAATTAAATTTTGTGCATGTCCGAGAGAGAAGCTGTAACTGATTCACCGTGTGCCTTCTCACTTGAGAGAGAAACCCTGAAGTTCATCAGCCTTCTTGAACCAAGATATCTTTCCCTGGATGCCTTTGATTGGACATTTCTATAGACTTGTAATTGGGACATTTTCTTGACCTTGGAACTGTAAACTAGCAACTTATTAAACTCCCCTTTTTAAAAGCCACTTGAATTTTGGTATATTGCATTCTGGCAGTTAGCAAACTAAAATAGACTTCTTTTCCAATATCCATTACCTTATTTTAATGATTTCATCTTTTTTTCAAATTACAAAGTAGCAATTGCTTAATGCTTAACATGTGAGCAGTAAAAAGAAAATAAAAATTGCATATAATGAAAAAGAAATTTGTGCATATATGAAATCGGGGTCAAGATTCATTGATTTTTCCATACTGGTTTCCAATTGTTCTAGCATCATTAATTGAAAAGACTGTCTTTTCTCCACAGATTTGTAGTTGTGGCTTTTTCTTATTGAACTCTGATTCATTAGTCTATGTGTTCATCTGCCTGCTATTGTCACACTATCTATAAAATAATTCTGGGAAATTTGAAAATTGGGAATGTAAGTTTTCTGATTTTGTTCTTCTTAAAGATTGTTATGGCTATTTATGGCTAGAGTACAAATCCATATACATTTTGGGGTTAACTTATCAATTTCTAGAAAAAAACCTGCTGGGATTTTGATTTGGATTGCATTGGATCTATCGATTGATTTGGGGAGAATTGATGTCATAACAATAATGAGTCTTCCAAATGAAAAACTGTGGTAATTTTCTCCATTTATTTAGATCTTTAAAATGTTTTTCTTATGATTGCTTTTTTAGCTTTCAATGTAATGTCTTGTCCATCTTATATAAGATTTATTCATTGTTATTTGATTTTTTGAGGTTATTGTATAAAAATGGCACTTTATAAATTTCATTTTCCATTTGTAATTAGTATATAGAAATACAGCTGAAAAGTCTTGACCTTGTAGCCTAGCTAAATTCACTCATTCATTGTATTTGATTGCAGATTTTTGTATAATCATGTCATCTATGAGAAAAGACAGTTTTACTTCTTTTTGATCTGTATACTTTCCCACCCTTTTATCTTTCCCCATTGAGTGGACCTGGTACCCTTGTTGAAAAGCAATTGGCCATAGATATCTGGGTTTGTATCTGAACTCTCAATTCTGTTCCATTGGCCTTATGTCACAACCACACTGTTCTTTAGCTTTGTAGTAAATTTGTTCTTTTTCAAGCTGGTTTTGGCTAATTGCAGAACCTTGCCGTTCCATATGAATTTGAGGGTAATGCTTCCAAATCTGCAAAACAGGCTGCTGGAGTTTTGATAGGAATTATGTTGAATCTATAGATAGCTTTGGGTAGCATTGACATCTTAACAGTATTAAATCTTCCAATCCATGAATATAAGGTGTCTTTATGTTTATGTAGGTTTTCTTTAATTTCTTTTAGCAGTGTTTTGTAGTTTTCAGTGTACAAGTCTTTTACTGCCTTTGTTAGATTTATTCTTAGATATTTTATTCTTTTAGATGCTATTGTGAATGGAATTGTTTTCTTAATTTCCATTCTGGATTGCCACTGCTGCATATAGATACGCAAGTGATTTTTGCATGTTAATCTTGTACCCTGCAACTTTGCTGAAATTATTTTATTAGCTCTAGTATCTTTCTTGTGGATTCTTTGGTATTTTCTATATAAAGGATCATTTCATCTGTAAATAGGGATAGTTCCACTTCTTCCTCTCCAGTTTGGATGTACTTTGTATCTTTTTCTTGCCTAGTTGCCCTAACTAGAACTTCCCCTACAATGTTGAATAGAAGTGGTATAAGTGGGCATCCTTGTCTTATTCCTGAAATTAGTGGGAAAGCCTTCAGTCTTTTATTATTGAGTGTTATGTTAGCTGTAGGTTTTTTATACATGCCCTTCATCATGTTGAGGAAGTTCCTTTTTTTATCTGAATGATTTTATCATGAAAAGTGCTGAATTTTGTCAACTGCCTTTTCTACATTAGTTGAGATAATATTGTGGGTTTTTTTCCTTTGTGCTTTTAGTGTATGCATTACATTGATTGAATTTCTTATGTTGAACAACACTTGCTTTCCTGGGATAAATCCTACTTGGTCATGGTGTATAATCCTTTTCATATGCTGTTAGACAAGGTTTGCTAGTATTTTGTTAGGATTTCTTTGGTTTATTTTTGAATATTGAACCAACTTTGTATTCTTAAAATAAATCCCACTTGATCATGTATTTATCCTTTTTATAATTGCTGCATTTGAGTTGCTAAGTTATTCATATTTTTTAGAATTTTTCACCTATGTTCATTAGAAATATTGGTCCGTAATTTTCTTTTCTTGTAATGTCCATGATATTAGGGTAATGCTGGCTGCATACAACAATGTTTGAGAAAGTGTTCCCTCTTTCACTGTTTGCGGAAAGAATTCTGTAAAATTGGTTTCTGCCACTTTTAATCTGCATAATTATCTCTTTTTTCTCTTATAAAGCTTGTGAGGTAGTCATCAAAATAGGGCATGGTTATATTCGTTTATGGTTGAGGAAATTGAAGCCTAGAGAAATTAAACCTGATTAGGCACCTGGTAGTTACTGACCTGGTTTTTAAAATCGGTTCTGTCTTACTTCATGCTGCATAACACACATGGAGGAAAATGACTGCCAAAGTGATTATATAGGGGTCTTAAGAAATACTGTGTTCTTTCGAAAATGTATAAACCGATACTTTCTGCAAGCCTAAGAAACACACTCTTGATGATTTTAGTTGTATCTGAGGGTTGTTGTGACTTAAAGTCGCTAAACTTTATAACTCTCCGCCAACTCTGTCAACTTGGAAGTTCATCAATTCCAAAACTAAACAAATCAGTTTTATTTCTCTGGGGGAAGAAATGGTTACTTGGAATTTATTGGAGTCCTCTTTTTCCAAATTTTCATAGTCCTGTCAAAAATTCTTTGGTTTTGTACAAGTTAAGATATTTTTGACTTTGACTCCTTCCAGCATAGGACGAGTTAGGGGAGGCAGTTCATTCTATGCTGTCAGGTCCACGATTCTGGGGAAAAGGTCATACAAGGGAAATATAACGTGCTTTCCCCTGGTTCAATCATTTTCATCAGAGAGCCTTTCTTATAAAAAAGGAGATTTAGCTTTTATTTCTTATGAAAGTGTCTTTTCATTAAGTGACATAAAATCCTAGAAGAGCTGTGCTTTGTTTGTTGGTTACTAAAGGATTCAAGTTTTCAAACGATTTTTTCCTAATGACTTTTCATTCAATAGCTATTTAAAATTTTTGTTGAGGATTGTATTGGAAATACTTCTCTGAATTTCAGCAAGTTTTCATGCTGTTTAGTTACTATACAATTTATCCTGTGCCAGTGACGTTATTTTATTTGCTTCATATGAATACCTCAATAAATTTGTCTCATTTCCAGTTAACTTAATTAGAAAGTCTGGCTCTTTTTGAAGCAGCTTCTCATTTTTAAAGCATAAAGCCTTATTTAGTGAAATCTACAAAAGAATAATGTTGGAGAATTTAATACTTTCTAGCTGAAAAATGTTCTGTGTTAATAAAATTTCAGGATTTTAGAGCTAGAAACTTTTAAAAAGATCATTTAATCTTCCTAGTGCTTGTGATATTGCTATCTCATAGCACTTTTTCTTGACAATTATAGTATTTAATGCTTTTTAAAAGCCTTTTAAATTAGATGTCCTCAATAATTTAAACCTATATAACTTAAAGAAATAGATATTATTTTTAGCAATTTTCATGTTAAAAATTGGAGTTAAAGTATTAGCCTGCTGGTCTTTTTCCTTTTCTTTAGTTCTGCTAGCAATAGTAGATCCTCATTCTCTTGCTGTTCTAGAGGTCTAATTGGTTAGTTCATGGACTCTAATAAGGTTAATTTTTCACATGAAAATCAGGGATTTCATTTTGGTTTTCATATAAAGCTAGGTGTGATTAGACTTGGTAGGTAAATATGCCGGATAACAAAATTATAAAATTATAATTTTGGAGACTAAGGTTAATGCTTGGTTGAGAAGATTTATTAAAATTCTGGTATAGAAAAATAAGAAGTTGATTGATTTTAGTAGAATAAAGCTATCTAGCAAGATAGTAAAAAATTATCAAGGTAAGCTGTCAAAAAGTAATTTACAGAAGAATATTTGAATGTTGAATTACTTATAAACTTATAACTTTAATTCTTTGCCTAAGATTAAAATCATAATACAGTGCTTTAAAAACTGTCGTTGTAAAGGCTTGCCAGTTTCTACTAATTTTAGGTTATTATTTTTCAAAATATTTGCTGAATAAAAAGCAGCATGCTAAAGTTCCAAATGAAGTGTACCCTCCAAATGAAATTTTCCCTTTTTTCCTCTCTTATGTTCTTACCTCTAATGTTCAAGTAACAGTAGGTTTGGGTAGATATTACTGGCAAAGTCTTCTAATAAGAGTAAATTAGTTTATTCTCCTATTGTAGATATTCTGATGTTATTAGTTTCCTTTTCTGTATTTTATCATGGTCCATTTATATTATGGGAACCTGACAAACAGAGAGCAAAAGAGCAAAAGGTCAGCTAGAAGAGGGAAGAGAAGAACTGAAACTAAAAGTGGTTAAATATACACTAGTCAGTTATCAGTTACTATTTGTATATTATCCATGGTAAATTTTAAAATTAGTACTGTTTTCTCCTCTTATTGTAGGAGCCCTCCTTTGGGCATTTTGTTAACAGATGCAAGTGTTATGTGCATAACAATTCTATGACCAACTTGTTCATTGATTTTTCTCATGATAATTACTAATTTAATATTAATTTTATGAATACACATAAAATTTATCTTCCTCATAAATTTTATATTGTATATGTTAATGTTAAAAACTAATGGATTTAATAATAATCTAGCTCCCTTCCACTGGCCTCAATGAACAGGTTTAGCTATACATTCTGTGGCATTTTCTGATGTTTTATTGAATGAGATGGCTAAAATGAGTACTAGATATTATCTATATTATAGTTATATTTAGATTTCAATTACGCTATCTCTTTACAACTGACAATCAAAAATAATTTCAAAAGCTTGAATCTATTCATTTTTTATATGTTTTTAGTTCTTTCAAAATAACACATGTATAGAGTTAAAAATCAAATTGTGCTAAATGACATTAAAATGAAAAACAACAGTCCTCTTTCCAGTTCTTCCTTACTCTTCAGTCCTGCTTCCTGGAGGCACTCAGTTCTAATTCTTCTCAACATTTTTAGCAGTATTTATCTACATAATTTAGAATAATCTGCATCATCTGCTAATTTCTTGATTTATGCAATTTCTTTATAGTAATTGAGGATTTAGCTCTCTTAGAATCCTCCCTTCCGTTCTTCTTCCATTGTCTTTCATACATCATAATTTTAAAATTTATTTTTCTGGTATTTACATTCTTTGTGGAAATATTGTTTACTATTGAAATAATTAGTTCACTTTTCTTTTTTTAGCATTCAGTTTACTATTGAAAAATTCACTGCCATTCTGATTTCTCATTAGAAGCTTTTAGGATGTTCTATATCCCTGATGTTCACAAATTTTACAACACTGTGCCTTAATGTGTGTCTGTTATATTCATGTGCTAGATGTTGGATTTTTTTTTTTTTATTTAGGAGATTAATATCCTTTAATTTTGGGAAATGTTTCTTGTTTGTTTTTTGTTTTTGGTAATTTCCTTTCTTCCCTTGTTTTTTTGTTCTTTCTTTCTGAACTTCTTATTAGTAGGACTTTGTATGTCCTAGAAAAATTGTCTAAATTTTAAAATCTTTTCTTCCCATAGTCTATGTCTTAGGTTTTTTGTTTTATTTTCTAATTCTTGTTCATTGCATCTTCCTATCCTTCTGAATTATAATATTTTTAGTACCATAGTTCTAATTTCTTGGAGTTCTTTCTTATTTGCTGTTCTTATTTTATTATGTTTTTGTTTTATGGATGAAGTATCTATTCTTATTCTCAGATTATATTAATTGTTTATTGATAAGGTTTTCTACTGTTGCTTCTTCTTTCCAATTCCTAATTTCTTTATGCTCATTTTGATCTTTGCCTTTCTCTTGGAAGCTTTCATCAGATCCTTGAAATCTTAGTTGTCTCCAAAGCAGACTTTAATATGGTTTTTATTCTTAGCTTATTTGAGAGGTGATTCCAGGAAATGTGACAGGGGAGAAAGGAAAGCCAATAAAGTGAGCAGTGATTGAAGGGGTTACCGCTGTGGACAACTGGGGCTTAATACAGTTGGAGACCATCTGAGAGATTGTATGGAACTGTGTTGTCCACTAGCTACATGCGACCATTTAAGTTTCAATTAAATCAATATAGTTAAAAATGCAGTTTTCAGTCATAGAGCTAAATTTCAAGTGCTCAGTAGCCACATGTGGCGAGTGATAACTGTACTGGACAGTGTAGATATGGAATATTTCTGTCATCATAGGACATTGCATTGGACACAGTTGGTTTAGAATATACCTGAGAATTGTCCCACTGAGGTGTGGATAAGTTCGGTTATTTATCTAGCGATATCTGCCCCTTATTGGTTAAGGTGTTCCAGGGGTTGTTAAGCCCCTGTCATTTCTGACCTTTCATAGTAGGAGCTATGTCAGTCTGCAACCTCACTTCTGTTCTTGACTGGGTACATCTGACTCCAAATGTGGACTTTTCCTAGTTTATTTTCTCGAGAAAACAAAATTCTGATTTTCTGCCAGTATGAGGGAGGTAGTCACTTGACTGATTATGGTGGAGATAGTCTGTAAATGTGAACATGTAGATTTTCAACCAAACTACCCAGATTTAGTGGGAAATCTTACCCCAACATTCCATATTAATTTGTGTCACCAAGTCTTAAATTTTAAAGAGTTCTGTGGAGTTAATTGACTTATGTCTTATCCTTATCTCCTACTGCAGGAATTTAAGATTCAATTTACTCCGATATTCAAATCCAGTTACCACCTCTCTGTAACTTGAGAAAAATTATGATATATAGTGTTTCAAACATATGTAAAAGTATAGAGAAAAACATACTCACAATTCTGGTATAAACCCAACTGGACCCTAATATCTTGTCTGCCTTCCCCCCCCCCTACAATTTTATTGTATTTTGTTTGCTTATACTTCATTGAGAATTTTGTGTCTATTTTCATAAGCGATCTTGGCATATAATGTTCCTTTCTTTGTAACCTCTATCCTTTTCTGGTATTGGTGTGAAGATAATATTAGCCTTATGAAACAAATTGGTGAGTGTTATCTCTTTTTATATTGTCTGTAATGTCAGCTCTTTTTATATTAGCTGAAACAGTTCACCAAATAGGGATTAGCTGTTTCTTAGTTGTCTGTGTGTTTGTGTGTATATGGGTGTGTTTGTGTGTGTGAGAGAGTGGGGGAGGGGGAGAGAGAAGGTGGAGAGGGGAAGAGAGAGAGTATATGTGTGAGGTGAATGCCTCTTTCTTTCTAGTTTAGTATATGTCTTCCAAAAATACATTTTAAGAATAGTTCTTTCCACGAAGGTCTGCTAGTGTAAACTCTTTTATGTCTCTGAAAGTTTCTTTAACTTCTATTCTTGAATGATAGTATAGCTGGGTGTAGAATTCTAAACTGACTTTTTTTTTTCTTACCTTAGTTTTTTCTTCCTCAGACATCTTTTGAAATATTTCCAATTTTTTTAAAGTTTGGTATGATTACCATGTGACTTGACAGTTAGTTTGAGTCATACTTAAATTTTAGATCTATATTAAAAATGATCATCCATTCCAGTATCCAGTAGGATACCAGCAGTATTAATGGCAGAAAGTGCCTTAAATGGTCTTAGATGGCTTTCTTCTTTTTTTTTTAAACATTTCTTATTGTGAAATATAACATGTGTGTCAAAATACGGTGCATTTAAAAGTACATTTTAAGAGGTAATTATAGCCCTTAAGCCTTATCAATGTATATCTTATCAATATATATCAATAAATTTTAATACATAAGTAAACCTACACATAAATGGTATATATAATAGGGAGCATTTTTTTGGCTGGTGTACAGTGAAGTATTTATTAAACATAGAGACATGTGCAGAAAAATTTCATAGTATTCATCTAAACATTTTGATATACTTTGCCTCTTTTTAAAAAAATTAATTATTATTATTAATTATTGTTATTGGACCTGAAGTCCTTTATTTTTTAAAATATTTATTGTTTTTCCTTTTTTAGCTTTTTTTAAAATTATTTTTTATGGATATATATTATATATGCACATACCATATTCTAGAAAATTAAATTTAATTTATAGTGGCAAAAAGCATGATCTGTTGTCTGGGGAAGTCATAAGAGGATTGACTACTGATAAGCAGATGAGAACTTTTGTGGTGATGGAAATGTTTTGTGTCTAAACTGTGGTGTGACTTCACAGTTGTATAGCATTTTTCAAAAACCATCAAACTGTACATTTTAATAGGTATATGTAAATTTACTTCAATAAAATTGATTTTTAAAAAAGGGAGGGTGGTGGGATGGTGGCTTAGTGGCAGAATTCTCACCTGCCATACTGGAGACCCGGGTTTAATTCCCGGGGCCTTCCCATGCAAAAAAGGAAATACTTGGTTGGATAATCTTATGTGCTTTTTCAATTACCATAGTATAGAATTTTGTTTCCTTTTCATAAGCGTTTGTTTATTACTATAACTTTTTACATAGACATTGATTGACAGTTTAATTTGTTATAATAAAGCACAATTCTAGAATTAAAATATTTCAAGTAAGATTGTAATGCTTTTTTTAACTTTTTAACTGTGTATGTGTGTGTGTGTGTGTGCGCGTGCATATGTGTGAGTGAATGTGCATTTGTATTCTTCACTATAAGGCACCTAAAGCAAAACCGAACAATAACTAGGGAAATGTAGCTTTATTTTTACATAGTGCAGAATAAAGCAAGCCAAAAAAATTTGGCAAATAAAATTGTAGCTTTGAGTTTTTGTTTTGTAGCTTCAAATCCCTGTTTGTGGTTAAACTAAAATGTTTATGTTTAAAGGTGGAGTGTTTCCTTTGGAGAAGGTTTACTATATCCTTGACTCATTTACAAGTGAACTATTTTAAGGTTTAATTAAACATTGATAAGGCATGAATGTTAAATGTATATTGCAGTTATGTCCCCTGGTATACATTACTGGGAATGTCTTCCATTACCTAAAGGTGAAAATACTTTATGTGATGAAAAAAATAGGTCTATAATACCTACTTTAAATCTTTCATGTGGTCCTATTAAAACCAACAAAAGATTAAACCTGTTATATATATATTGAATTAGCTGCTGAGTAATAAATTAGGATACAGTGACCATGTGATCAGACTCTTGGAGTGCGTTTAAACAAATGAGGAAATGCTGAAACAGGCACTGTGGAACTTTGGCTGTTGCCCTGATAACAGTTTGCCTCACACTTGCTAGAAATAACCTTTCTTCTTTTACTTTTTTCTTCTCCTCCTCCTTCTCCTTCTCTTTCTCCTTTTTTGTTGATGTTAGAGCAAGTTGAATTTGCACACTGATACGGACTCAGACCTGTGTAAATAAATTTTAAAAGAATACTGTGTTGCATGAAGAAGGTGGAAAATAAAAACTATAGTTTTAATTAGACTATATTATATGACACTTGAAACTAAAACTAAAACTTAAGTGATTTATTGGGTGAGACGGTAGACTGAAATTTGCATTTTGCTGGGTGACTTTGGATAAATTACTTAAGCTCTGCATGGTGGTTTGAAGCTGTATGCACCCCAGCAAATTCTCTATATAATCCATTCTTGTGGGTGTGAACTCACTGTAAGTAGGACCTTTTGATGGGGTTACTTTGGTTAAAACATGGCCAAGCACAATCAGAATGGTTTTTTTTTTTATAGTCAATTGATTATTTTTATTAGAGCAGTTGTAGGTTAATAGAAAAATCATGCAGATAGTATAGCGTTCCCATAAATGTCACTCCCCCACCCAGTTTTCCCTATTAACATTTGTATATGCATGGTACCTTTGTTAAGACTGATGAAACAATAATATAATTACACTATTAATTATAGTCCATAGGTTTACATTAGGGTTCACCAGTCAGTTGATTTTTGAAAAAAGTGCCAACCAATTAAAAAGAGAAAGAATCATTTTTAAAACAAATAGTGCTGGAGCAATTCGATGTCCATATGTACTCCCCACCCGCCCCCAAAAAAGAGCATTGATCCATACCTCTCACCAAATACAAAACTGAAAATGAATCAAAGACCTAAATTTGAAACCTAAATCTATAAAACTTATAGATGAAAATATAGGAGAAAATGTTTATGACTTTTAATTAGGTAAAGATTCAGAATGGTTCTTAATCCAGTTACTAGGGTCTTTCATCAGTGGAATGTAATTCAAATAGATATAGAGAAAGCTACAGAGGGAGCAGCAAAAGCGGAAACCGATGTAACCCAGAGAGGAAAGGAGAGGCAGAAGAGGAAGCCATGTGTCTTACCATATGACAAATCAAGGACCAAGGATTATCAACAGCAAGCCCCAGAAAGCCACAATCTTTGGAAAGAAAGGTTGCTTTGGTGCTCCCTTGTTTGTACTTTCTTTGTCCTAGTCTCAAACTGTGAGCAAACAAATTTCCATCGTTTAACCTGACCTATTTCATGGTATTTACTTGAGTGTCCTGGAAAACTAAAGCACGTTGGTCCTTCGTTATCTCATTTGTAAAATGCCAATAATAATAGCCCCCAACCCCTAGTGGTTTTGAAAGGATTAAATGAGATAATGCGTTTGAAATGCAGACACATAGTTTCTTAGTTTGCCAGGGTAGCTATAACAAATACCACAGACTGGGGACTTAACCAACAGGAATTTATTGTCTTGCTATTTGAGAGGCTAGAAGTCCAAACAAGGTGTCAACTGGACCATGCTTTCTCTGAAGTCTGCAGAGTTCTGGTGGTGCTTTGCCAGCAGTCCACGAATCAGTTTCTGCTGCCATCACATGATGATCTATCTTCTATCTCCTGTTCCTGACTGTATCCAATTTTCCTCTGCTTATGAAGACTCCAGTGATATTGGATTAAGGCACACCCTGATTCACTTTGGTCTCATCTCAATTAGCAGTATATTCAAAGATTATATTTACAAATGGATTCATGTCCATAGGACCAGGGATTAGGACTTGAACATCTCTTTGTGGGGAGCATGATTCAATCCATAACACATATGAAGTACTCAATAAATGATTGCATATCATCATCGCAGACATGTCCAAAATGAAATGTCCTCCACACCTGACTGTGGCTATTTTAATGTATGTTTTACAGTAAGCAATATATAATGTATTTTAAAGAAATGTGATAGGTCTCTTTCAAAGAAACTAAAAGATGTGTATTATAAATTTTAGCTCGTATATGCTGTAGAGTTTTTTCTTTTTTTAATTAAAAAAATAACAACAAACAAACACAAACGTTCTTAACATATGATCATTCCGTTCTACATATATAATCAGTAATTCATAATATCATCACATGGTTGCATATTCATCATCATGATCATTTCCCAGACCATTTGCATCAATTCAGAAACAGAAATAAAAAGACAACAGAAAAAAATTCATACATATCATACCCTTTATCCCTCCCTTTCATTGGTCAGTAGCATTTCAATCTACTAAATTTATTTTAACATTTGTTCTCCCATTATTTATTTTTATTCTGTATGTTTTATTTGTCTGTTGATAAGATAGATAAAAGGAGCATCAGACACAAGGTTTTCACAATCACACAGTCGCATTGTGAAAGCTATATCATTATACAATCATCTTCAAGAAACACGGCTACTGAAACACAGCTCTATGTTTTCAGGCAGTTCCCTCCAGCCTCCCCATTACATCTTGACTGACAAGGTGATATCTATTTAATGGTGAGAATAACCTCCAGGATTACCTCTTGACTCTGTTTGGAATCTCTCAGCCCATTGACACTTTATTTTGTCTCATTTCACTCTTCCCCTTTTGGTCAGGAAGGTTTTCTCAAATCTCTTGATGCTGAGTCCCAGCTCATTCTAAGATTTCTGTCCCATATTGCCAGGAAGTTCCAACTCCCTGGGAGTCATGCCCCATGTAGACAGGGTGACAGTGGTGAGTTTGCTTGTTATATTGGCTGGAGAGAGAGGCCACATCTGAGTGACAAAAGAGGTTCCTTCGGGGGTGGTTCTTAGGCCTCATTTTAAGTAGGCTTGACCTATCCTTTGTGAGGTTAAGCTTCATGTGAACAAACTCCAAGATTAGGGACTCAGCCTATTGCTTTTGTGGTCCCTACTGCTTGTGAGAATATCAAAAATTCTCCACTTGGAGAAGTTGAATTTTTCCCCCTTTCTCACCATTCCATCAGGGGACTTTACTCACTGTTCAAATCATTCTGGGATTTATTGGGACATCACTCTGGGCAAACCTACAAAATCTTATGCCCTAACTCAAGTTTCCCTGTATTTATGGTGTTCAATTAAGCTGTCTACATAAGTTACATTAGGAACTGCACTAGTCAAAATATAAATTTTGTACCAAATAAACACTTTTTTGCTTTAGTCTCACACACAAGTTAAAATTTTAAAATATTAATTACCATCTATTTTCCACACCCTGCAGTAGTGACATTCATTTGTTTTTCCTAATGCGAAAAAAAAAACATTTTTAAATTTGTACATTTAGTCACTATCATTAAACACTCTAGGCATTCCTAGATTATACCATCTCAGTCTTTATCATCTATCTTTCTTACTGATTCCATTTGTGCCCCCAGCCGTCCTCCCTCTATCATTATCACATTCAACTTCATTCAGTGTTCTAACATAATTGTATTACAGTTAGGTAGTATTGTGCTATCCATTTCTCAGTTTTTACAATCAGTCCCGTTGCACAATCTGTATCCCTTCAGCTCCAATTATGCAATATCTTACCCTGTTTCTATCTCCTGATGGTCTCTGTTGTCAATGAAATTCTCCAAGTTTATTCACTAATGTCAGTTCATATCAGTGAGACCATACAGTGTTTGTCCTTTTGTTTCTGGCTAATCTCACTCACCATAATGTCCTTAAGGTCCATCCATGTTGTTACATACTTCATAACTATTCTGTCTTACAGCTGCATAATATTCCATAGCGTGTATATACCACAGTTTGTTTAGCCACTTGTCTGTTAATGGACATTTTGGCTGTCTCCATCTCTTTGCAATTGTAAATAATGCTGCTATAAACATTGGTGTGGAAATGTCCATTTGTGTCCTTGCCCTCATTGCTGAGTCATATGGCAATTCTATACTTAGCTTCCTGAGGAATTGCCAAACTGCCTTCCACAGGGTTTGTACCATTTGACATTCCAACCAACTGTGGATAAGTGTGCCTCTTTCTCAACATCCTCTCCGGCACTTGTCGTTTTCTGTTTTATTGATAATGGCAGCTGTAGAGTTTTTAATTGTGCTTATTACAATTAGATTTGTATAGTAAACATCTAGATAGGGACAATATTCATTTTTACTTTTCAAAATAGCTGTAATGACCTAGTTGCAGTTTTCATGAGTATTTCACTTTAGCATTTTGGTGTATGCCAAATTACAAAATATCTCAAAAATCTGACAGCATGTAGTGACAAGATTGTTTTACCCCATCTTCAGTCATTATTAAATATCTACTATATTCTAGGTTCTTGGAATAGCACAATGTACAAGATCCTCAAGATCTTTGCTGTCATAGAAATTAGATCCCTTTGGTGTAGGAGCTACTGGGGAGAAGAGATAGGACAAGACAACAAATAAAGAATGAGATAAGTTCAGATTTGACAAGTGCTGAGAAGAAAATAAGAGGACAATGAGATAGCGTGTGACCAGAAGGACTACTTTAGACTGCATGGCTAGAGACGGCCTCTGAGCGGAGATGGCATTTGAGCTGAGACTTCAGTGATGATAGTGAATTGCATGAAGATCCCAGGCAGTGGGATCAGAAGCACAGTAGCATCTTTGGCCTGATGAGCTTGGCATATTTAAATGTCAAAATGTTGAGTATTGCTAAAGGGTAGCGATTGGGTGGAAGAGTAATAAAGGAGATAAAGGCTGGAAAGATAGGCAGGGACCAGCTCACATAGAACTTTGGAAATAATTTCTACTGACTCTCTGTGAGGCTTGATGCTTGCTACATGCAAAAAGTAGTAGGGAAAATATGTGGTGGTTAGTAACAGTGTGGCTTTTAGAAAATAAACAAAATATACAAGAAGCTTTTTATTGGGGATTTGGAAGTATAATAAGAAAAATAACTCTTTATTTTATAGCCTTTGGGATAAACCAGGTCTGACTGATTCCTGACTTCTCTTTAGTGAAATACCAGGTTTTAAAAATGTGTTTTAAAAGCAGCAGAGGAGATAACGTGCACACACATCTTCTTAATAATTCCTTAAACTTTTTGTATTATATTTTACTAGGTTTGGGGATAGTTTTTTTTTTTTAAATAAGTGTATTTGAGATGGGGAGGAGCAAATAATTTAGCTGGAGTTCAACACTTTTCTTCTACTCTTATAATATAAGCAATACTGGTATGCTATATAGCAATGTACAAGAGAGAAACTAAAGAGAACTTGTTAAGTTTAAGAACACTCATTAATTACATGAGAAAGGTATAGCTTTTGAGAGTCATCATTTAAAAGATAAAACTATGTTATTTTATTTAGTCCCCTTTTGGTCAAATCCTATAAAAAGCACAAGCAATGAAAGAAAAAAACAAATAAATGGGACCTCCCATTTATTTTGTGCTTTGTTTATTTTGTGCTGAATACTTTTGTGCTTCAAAGGAGTTTGTCAAAAAGTTTAAAAGGCAGCTTACTCAATGGGAGAAAACATTTGGAAGCCACATATCTGATAAAGGTTTAATATCCAGAATACATAAAGAAATCCTGCAATTCAACAATAAAAAAATAACAACCCAATTAAAAAATGGGCAGAAGACTTGAATAGACATTTTTCCAATTAGGAAATACAATGACTAAAAGACACATGAAAACATGCTCAACATTATTAGCCATTAGGAAAATGAAATAAAAACTGTGAGTTATCACTTCACACCTACTAGAATATCTGCTATTAAACAAATAGAGAACTGCAAGTGTTGGAGATGATGTGGAGAAATAGGAACACTTACTCACTGATGGTGGGAATGTAAAATGGTACAGCTGCTGTGGAAGACAGTTTGGCAGTTACCCAAAAAGCTAAGTATAGAACTACCATATGATCTGGCAATCCCCTGCTACTAGGTTTATACTCAAAAGACTTGAAAGCAGGGTTGTGAACAGACATTTGTACACTGATGTTAATAGTGACATTAGTCACAATTGATAAAAGGTGGAATTTGCCAAGGGTCCATCAACTGATGTATGGGTAAGCAAAATATGGTATATACATACAATGGAATATTATTCAGCTGTAAAAAGGAATGAAGCCCTGTGACAGCGTGGATGAACCTTGAGGACATTATGCTCAGTGAAATAAGCCAGATGCAAGAGGACAAATATTGTATGACTTCACAAATAGGAACTGCAGATAGAATGAGGGTAGAGAATGGGGAGCTGCTGCTTAATTTGTACAGAATTTTTAAATAAGGTTGATTGTAACTGTTTGGAAATAGATAGAGGTTTTAGTAGCACATTATGGTGAATATAAGTAACAGCACTGAATTGTGTGTATGAGTTTGCTTGAAAGGAAGGGGAAGTTTATGGTTGGTGTATGTCACTAGATGGAAAGCTAGAGGATGAAGCGTGGAACTATAAAACATAGTGAGCCCTGTTGTGGATGATGAGGGTAGTTAATACTACAAATAAAAGAATGTTCTTGCATGAACTAGAACAAATGTATGACAGTATTGCAAGGGTGTAAGAATAGTATGATATATGGGGAAAATACACCTATACAAACTATGAACTATAGTTAACAGTAATATTTTAATATTTTCCGTCAGTTGTCTCATTGTCACATCAATGTTCAGTGTAAATAATAGGGGGTATAAGGTATATGGAGTTTTTCTTTTTTTTGAGCAATAGAAATTTTCTAAAATCGATTTTAGTGATGAAATCACAACTCTGTGATTACATTGAGAGCCACTGACTGGACATATAGGATGGATTGTATGGTGTATGAATAAACTACTTAAAAAAATCCTATTATAAGTGTATATAAATCTGTAAGTTCATGTTTTTATATATGCGAACAGTTTGAGTCTCAAAGTGAACATGCTTTGTACATTTAGTAAAATAGAGGTTTAGGTATACAAAAAGCTTATTTGAAGGGGTACTTTAGGAGACAATTTATTGTAAGGGAAGAATGAGCCAAGTATAATAAACTTGGTCCAGTATAGACTTAGTTGAAAGAGAAGTATACCATACCTTAGTTTCTATCCCTTAGATTTATTCCTAATCCTAGTTCCTAATTGGATTTATGTCTCAGTCATATAAATGCTCTTTAGAGCATTGAGGAGAGTGTATAAGCAAATATTTAAAGAGCTGTTTCATGAAACTTTGAACCCATGCCATTTAAGCAACGTTGGTTTGAGACCCATCCCTTCTTTTATATTCTGCAAGGATCAGTGCATAGCTTTAGTACTCTCAAGGCAGAGGATACCTGAGAAGTGCTATGTTCAGTGGAATTTACTTAAATTGTGTTGCAGTAATCCTCTGATGAAGTCATTTTGGCCAGGCGTTGGACAGTGCAGGTATGCATGAGTGGGGAGAGTTCAGGGAACACTTTTAATAACAGATTTAATTTCTTTCATTGATTTCTAAATTTCTTCTTTTATCAGTTTGGAAACATATTTTTGGGGAAATGTGTTTGTTCTATTCATATAGTCAAATGTATTAGCCTAAAGTTATTCATAATAACCTCTCTTTACCTTTTTGAATACTATGGGATCCAAGGTGATATATCCTTTTTAAATTCCAGACTGAATTTGGATTTTCACTCATTAAAAAAAAAATTATTCTTGCTAGAGGGCTGTCAGTGTTACTAATGCTACTAATCTTTCCAAAGAGCTGACTTTTTGCTTTGTTGATTCTCTGTATTCTACGTTTGTTTTCCATTTTATTGATTTTTCCTCTTAATTATTTTTCCCCTTTTATATTTCTTAGATTTGCTTTTCTGTTCTTCTCCCTTGGTTCCTTTTTTAACTTTTTATTTTGAAATACTTTTCAAAGTTAAGGACAGTTACAAAAATAATGTAAAGGCCATACAAAGAATTCTAACATACCCCTATCACCCAGATACCCAGATCTATTGAATTTAACATTTTGCCACATTTGCTGTATCATTCTGTCTATTCATCCATTTATCTGTCTGTCTGGCCATCTATCTATTTATCAATCCATTTTTTTTTAACACTTGAGTGCAGGTTGTATACATCATGCTTCTTGAACACTTAATACTACCATGTACCTGTCCTAAAAATATGGATGCTGTCTTATATAATTGCCTAACATACAGTTATCAAGTTCTATAAATTTAACATTGATATAAAGCTTATAGTCTATATTCCATCTTTTTTACATGTCCCTTGCTAGATCCCATTCAGGATTGTGAATTGCATTTAATTGCCATTATCTCTTTTGTTTTTTCAGTTGTGGGAACATATATGCAATATAAGCTTTCCCAACTCAGCTACTTTCAAACATACCATTCAGTGGGATTACTCCATTTCTAAAACTTCCCATCTTCTCTAACAGAAATCCTACACCTATTATGTATCAACTCCCCATTCTCCCTCCTCCTGCCCCTGGGGTACTCTAGTTTTGGTCTCTATGAGTTTGCATATTTTCCAGCATTATATATGAAAAAATCTGTTTTTATTATTGAGAACTTAGAACATTTCTGTCAGCATTACAGCCAATATCATGTACATATTTATGATTGTTGCCAAATTTTGGGGAAACTTTCTAGTTGCTTTCATATATAAAATGGAAGCTTTCAGGTTCAGGGCACTTTTTTAAAACTTTTTTTATTGTATAATATAACATATATACAAAGCAAAGAAAGAAAAAAGCAATAGTTTTCAAAGCACTCTTCAACAAATAGTTATAGGACAGATCCCAGAATTTGTCATGGGGTACCATACCATCATCTCAGATTTTTCCTTCTAGCTGCTCCAGAACATTGGAGGCTAGAAGGAATAAATATTTTTTATCATCACAATCAACTTTTTTTCTTTTTTGTGAAAAATAACATATATACAAAAAGCAATAAATTTCAAAGCGCATCTCAACAATTTTAGTTGTAGACAGATTTCTGAGTTTGGTGTGGGTTACAATTCCACAATTTTAGGTTTTTACTTCTAGCTGCACTAAGATACTGGAGACTAAAAGAAATATCAGTATAATGATTCAGCAGTCATACTCATTTGTTAAACCCTAACTTCTCTGTATAACCCCATCATCCCCTTTGATCTTTCTCTCATTCTTTTGGAGTATTTGCCCTATGCCCATTCTGAATTTTTCATGTTGAAAGGGACTATTAATAATATGGGGTAGGGAGATGAAACTAGCTGATGTTCTGGAGAGGCTGTGACCTCTAGGTTTCAGGATGTATCTGGTGCAGTGACCCACCTGGGGGTTATAGATTTCTGGAAAGTTACCCTAGTTCATGGAACCATTGTTGAATCTTATATATTGCCTTAAATGTTCTTTAGGATTGGCAGGAATGGTTTCAGTTGGGGTTTGGCAAGTTATGATAGGTAGCAATGTCTAACTGAAGCTTGTGTCAGAGTGACCTCCAGAGTAGCCTCTCGACTCTATTTAAACTCTCTCAGCCTCTGATGCCTTATTTGTTGCACTTCTTTCCCCCCTTTTGGTCAGGATGGCATTGTTGATCCCATGGTGCCAGGGCTAAACTCATCCCTGGGAGTCATCTCCCGTGCTGCCATGGAGACTTTCACCCTTGGATGTCATGTCCCATATGGGGGGACGGCAATGGTTTCACTTTCAGAGTTGGGCTTAGGGATAGTGAGGCCACATCTGAGCAACAAACAAGGTCCTCCAGAAGTAACTCTTAGGCCTACCTATAGGTAGGCTAAGCTTCTCTGCTACATACATAAACTTCAGAAGAGCAAGCCACAAGATCGAGGACTTGGCCTATTGATTTGGGTGTCCTAAATGTTTGACATAGTATTAGGGGATTCCCTGATGGTAAAGTTTAATAGTTCCATTTTTTTTTCTCCCATCCCTCAAGGGACTTTGCCAATACTTTTTGATTATCTGCTTAATATATTCTAGGATGTATCCAGGCATTACATTAAGCTATACAGGATTAATGGCCCTCATTCTTATTCTGGGCTACCTGTTTTTCGCTTGTTTAAATGATCTATCCAGGCAGGTTGAGTTAGATTATGTGCTACAGAAAATTTAGGTTCCAGACAAAATAAGCCTTTCTTCTCATGGGTTTATATTCTAGTTTGCTAGCTGCCGGAATGCAACCCACCAGAGATGGATTGGCTTTTAATAAGAGGGGATTCATTTCATTAGTTCTTCAAAGGAAAGGCAGCTGACTTTCATCTGAGGTTCTTTCTTACATGGGAAGGCTCAGAGTGATCTCTGCTGGCCTTCTCTCCAGGCCTCTGGGTTCCAAAAGGTTTCCCCGGGGTGTTTTCTTTCTGCATCTCCAAAGGCCTGGGCTGAGCTGTAACTGCTGAGATGAGGTGTGCTGAGCTGCTTAGGCTGTGCTACATTGCGCTCTCTCATTTAGGCACCAGCGAATTAAGTCAACCGTCCTTCCTTGCAGGAGGCATACCTCCTAGCCAACTGCAGATGTAATTAACAACAGATGAGGTTCACGTACCATTGGCTCATGTCTGCAGCAACAGAACTAGGTGCCTTCACCTGGCCAAGTTGACAACTGAATCTACCACAGCTTATATTTAAGATCCTAAATCTATAACAATTTTGTTTGCTTTGATACCAACTTAACTTCAGTAGAATACACAAACTGTGTCCCTAAACCCTTCATCCCCCATCTTTATGTAATTCTTGTCAAAAATTGTGTTTATGCATTATGAATTCAAAACCATTGGTTAATCATTACATTTTATGCATTTGCCTTTTAGATCCTGTAGGAAATAAAATGTGGAGTTACAAACCAAAAACACAATAGTACTGATATTTATATTTACCTAAAACATTACCCTCACTGGAAAACTTTTATTTCTTCATGCGATTTCATCTCTTTTCTATTGTCTTCTCCTCTCAACCTGCAGTACTCTTTTAGCATCTCTTTTTGAGCTGGTCTAGGGGTGGTGAACTCCTGAAGTCTGTGTTTATCTGGGTAGATCTTAAAACTCTCCCTCATTTTTGAAAGACAGTTTTCCCAGATATGGAATTCTTGGTTGACAGCTTTTTGTTTTCAGCACTTTAGATATGTCATCCCACTGCCTTCTTGCCTCCATGATTTCCAGTGTGAAATTGGCATTTAATCTTACTGAGGCTCCCTTGTATATGACAAATTGGTTCTCTCATGCAACTTTCAGAATGCTCTCTTTATCTCTGGCATTTGACAATGATCATAATATGCCATAGTGTGGTTCTATTTGGTTTTACACTGCTTCAGGTTTTTTGTGTTTATTTAGTTTGTGGATTTGTACATTCATGTCTTTCATTAAATTTGAGAAGGCTTCAGCCATTATTTCTTTGAATATTCTCTCTGCCCCTTCCTCTCTTTCTTCTCCTTCTGGAACCCCACGAGGTGTATACTGGTACACTTGATGGTGTCCCACAGGTATACACACATATAAACCTACATAAAGAGAGATGGATGCATCTATATATGTATATTAATACTTTTTGGTTCATGTTTTGAGAATACTATTGCAAAATAAGAACTATTATATTTATGTAGAGTATCCAAATGATGCAGACTTTGCTAGTAAATTTCTATTTTGGATTGATGTACTTTGAGAAATTACATTTATCCTTTAGTAACTGGAATAGTAGTTATTGACTACTTGCTTCCTTCAGTTTGATACTTTACTTGAAAATTGTGAATTTTATGATGGGATAAACTGATTTATTTAGTTTCTTAACTATTAGTTTAGTTTCTGTTATGTTGTTAGATGATTTTTCTATTTCTGTTTCAAGGGCCATAGGCCACAAGTACCTTTGCTCTAGTCAAATGCCAGAGATAATCAGTCATCTAGAAATTATGTGCCACACATTTATTGTAAGTGCCTACTATGGATATGTGCACAACAAGTATTGGTTTCCCTTTCAGGATGAGAGTATAGAATTAGAGCATGAGAGAATATAATTTTATGTTATTACTAGCAATGATAATTCTTTTTTTTTTTTTTTTTTTTAAGAAAGAGGGAGGAAGGGAAGGAAAGACAGAGAGAAGGAAGGAAGGAAGGAAGAAAGGGAAACATCTTTAAACATTTTCTTGTTTTATTGTATTTTGTTTGTTTGTTTGTTTTTTTTTTTTACATGGGCTGGGGCCGGGAATCGAACCGAGGTCCTCCGGCATGGCAGGCAAGCACTTTGCCCGCTGAGCCACCGCGGCCCGCCTGATAATTCTTTTTAACTTTTCAGTTGTGATAGCGAGATTGTCTCTGGTATTTAAACACCGTCACCAATTTTAAGTTTGTAAACAATTCATGTTCATGATTTGCATCTCAAATACTAAGGTAAGATGTAATATGGGAAGTAAAAGTTTCTACACCCTTATAGTCTTACTCCCCAGAGGTAAACAATGCTAACAACTTCTTGTGTTTCCTTCTATAAGGTGTGGTTGTGTATATGAATTTACATATATAATATATATTCCTCTCCTTTTTCTCTCTTTGTGTATATATAGTTTCTACAATACTATTCTGTAACATTTTAATGCATATTGTTTATCTTTCATAAATCCATCTAATTCTTAATAACATAGTTCATTATTTGAATGAAATGCAATTTATCAACCTGGTTTCTATTATGTACATTTAGGTTGTTTCCAGAGTCCTTATAATTGTATATTTATGTCTTGTGTAAATTTATCCATTGGTATATGACATTAACATTAATTCAAAGCAGTTGCCAAATTGTCTTTTACAATAGTAGCAACAGTTTACATGGCCTGCAAGTGTTTTAGAGAGTACTTGTGCCTTTGTATTTTGGCTGACACAAAAAAAGACAAAAATAATAGACAATATATAGGTAAATTAATGATGAACAGAAATATTTTTTGGTTACGAGAATAATGCCAGTTATTTTCTTTTAAGCTGTTGTAACCTCTATTCAAAATTGCATGGTGGAAATTTAATTATATGTTTTATCTCAAACATGGCAGTTAGATTTTATCCTCAAAATATTTAGATTTTTGGATTTTATGCCAAAGATGGTTATTAGAAAAGTTAACTCATATGGGACATGTATGTGCTCAGGTGATTAAAATCAGTGATGTTTGTTTTAAGTTTTAGCTATTTTATGAAGCTAAAGCTTGTTATGATTGAAATACATCATTAAACTTCTCAGTATAGACTTTATAGTCATTGAACAATAGCTATGATTTCTAAATGATTGATTCAAGTGGATTGAAATTTTGTAGCCATCATTTGTACAGGTTGGTCAGGCAAGATCATTAATAGATTATAAATTTATGGTGAACTTTTTTGTACACTGTATGGTGGGTCACATTTCATTATTTTTCCATGTGAATATCCCATTATTGCAGCAGTATTTTGTTGAATTTTTGGTTTGTTTGTTTTGAATCTTTTTTTTTTTGTTTGCTGTTTTGGGGGTGTGTGGGAAGAGTGGAAGTGCTTGGACTGGGAATCGAACCCGGGTATCCCACATTATGGGGAGCTTTTAATAAGGAACAGGACATTTATATGTTTTTAAAGTGTCTTCTCATAGATTGCTTATTAGTTTCAAGAGAAAAAAAATACAACTTGTACAGAGGAAAAAGCAGACAACACCTTGATCAGGTGATCAAAATTCGTTATCAAAATCAAGGAGCCAATGGAGATGTGTCTCCAGATGTGATACTCTGAGAAGTGATTAGTATTCCTACCAAGAACGAGTAACCTGAATCCAACTATGAGAAGACAGCAGACAAACTCAAACTGAGAAACTATTACGAATAAGGGACTAGATTCTTCAAAATGTCAGTATAATAAATGACAAAGAAAGGCTTTAGAAATGTTTCAGATTAGAGGACACTAAAGAGACATATCTAAATGTAGTACCTGATTCTAGACTAGATCCTATTAAAAAAATGCTATAAAGGACATCATTAGGTCAATTGACAGAATTGAACCAGGAGTATAGATTTGAGGAAAGTCGTCAGCAAATGTTGATTTTTTTCTGAAGTTGATAACTGTAGTGTGGTTATATAAGAGAATATCCCTATTCTTAGGAAATTTGCATGAAAAATTTGGGGATAAAGAGCCGTGGTGAAACTTAACTTATCTACATGTATGTATACACACACATATACAGAGAGGGAGAGAACAAATGATAAAAATGGTAAAACAACTGGGGCAAAATATTGACAATAGTTGAAAATATGGGTAAAGGACATTCTGTAGTATCTGTAAGTTGTATCTTCAAATAAAAAGTTAAAATGGATTAAAGGTATTATTTTATTCACAAAGTTGATTTTTTTGTAAGCAAACATTTTTGATCAGCAATGTTATTTATTAAGGAGGGAGAATAATCCCCAAATCTAGCTATATGTCATTAAGTCAGAAATGCTACTAATACTGTGTTAAGAAGAGTTTCGCCTGAAGAACAGTAAAGGATAGTATAATTAGCAGGTGTTAAATATTGGGTTGCAAACGAAATATTTTTAGAATCTAGAGGTGGGAAATGTTAGTGTGTGCTAGATGTTAGGACAGTGATGAAAGCGCAGAATTAGTGTGATGATTGTGGTGGTAAGCTGGAATAGAAAAATGGATAGAGTGGGTTAGTTGAGAATTGAGACTTGGAGAGAGATTGGAAGTCATCTACCAGTGTAGAGCAGTCACTTCCAGTTTTTTTTCCTTCTTGAGGACAGCTAACCTATGTCACTGCTTTTAACATTGCACTTTCTTTTTCACATTTTAAAACCTGTGAAATCAGGATGTCACTTACAATCGATGGCATCTGACAATGGTGTTGATGTGGAGTGAATCAGTTCTTCATAGAAGATTTGTATTTCCTTCTGCCAGTAATCTGGGGCACTACTAAGATGGCTTTAACTTAAATTTTATGGTTGAGTATTTTGAAGTACAAAATGGTTCCAAAGTGTAAATTCAGATTACCTATTTGTGTGAGTTCTGGCTGGCAATTCAAATTCAAATGGGAGAAATCCCCTCTTTTCTATACCTACTATGAAAATTGAGAAGGCAAGTTCATGCTGTTTCTTTCCATATAATAGTTTTAATTTTTTTTTTGTCTTGTACATCTTCTCTCACAGTTTTATTCTGGGGTTTCCTATTAGATTCCCCATCTTGGGCATTTTTTGTTCTTAGTTGTACATAAAAATAATGGTTACGAAATATTTTTTTTTCCTGGCCAGCACCCACTTCCTTGCTATTTGGATTCATGTTCTTAATTATATTTTTCCTATTCTTGGTCTTAGCATATCTTTAACCTCACCTGACCCAGATGAATCCTTCTAATGATAAAATAATATACCTTAAATGTATAGTTCAAGCCCCCTTAAGCCATTTATCTTGTGGAGAAGCAGTGTAAATTCACTAAATTTTTGGTTTGGAGGACATTTCGGTAACATTGTGGGACAGAGGAATGAGCATACATATGCCCTAGAGTTAGTCGGACACTAAAGTCTCCGCAGCTTTTCTCTACAGGTCATTTAACCTTTCTGAACATTAGTTTCATCTTGTATAGAACAGTTACGACAATACCACTGTGATAATGCCATTGTGAGCCTTTTGTGAGATAGGATATGTAAAGGCCTGTGTGGTGTCTGGCACAGATGTGGTGCTGAATAGATGATTGTTTGTTGTTGTTTTTTTTTTTTTTGGTGAACTGTGGTAGCTATTGTTTCTGGCTGCCCAGGACATCCTCTTCTATCCAATCCCTCTTCTGTTGGAAATATATCTTGCCCTCCCCTTTGCACCCCACTCCCCACGCCCTAACCACCAAAGGGGTTCAGGTCTGAGTGGGCATGTGACCCAAGTTCATTAGAGTCTTTTCCATGAGAGATTGATATATAGGCATGGGGGAGAAAGCCTGTCTTTCTATTGAGCTTACAAATTGAGTGTTGGACTCAAGCTATTGACAGCCATCTTCCCATATGGAGAAAGTCTGTTTATATAATAATACTAAAGAGAAACTATTAGGTATAAGATGTAGGGGTGAGAAGGGAGGAGAGACAGACTAAATCCACTTCCCTTTTCTGAGGCCATCTTTCCTGCAGCTCTTCTTTCAGAGCTATGCCAATTTTCTTCCCAGCTTTGTGATTTGAGTTGGTTTTCTGTCACTTGCAATGAAGAGTCTTGACTAATAGGATGATGATATTATTTGCATATTAATCTTTTCTTGCCCAAAGAACTGTCTTTTTGGCTTCTGTGTTAAATAATCAAAGACTAGTATATTATAGGCCATTAAATGGAGAAGTCATGCTTGAAAAAATGTATGATTTTTGGAAGATCGTGGAGTTAAAGGTTGTTTCTCATGTGTTACACAATTCTTTCTGGTGGTACTACAGAGGATATTATATTAAGAGTAAACTTCTATTTAGATTTACAAAGAAAAATTGTAGTATAATTTTAGGTAAAAGCCATCAGCCATTTTTGAAGTTTTGATTTAAGATATAGTGGGAAAAGCAATAAAATTATTAACTAAATGAATCAGTTATTTGCAATTATTTGTAGACTTAATCTTTATTGTCTCTGCTTCCCATGACTCTCAGGTAGGGTGAGCAGGGCCCAACTGATATGAAGTTTAAGGAGTGACTCAGAATGTACTTGGGACGACTGGTGGTGTAATGAATCAATGTCAGCATTCACAGCTGGTGAAAAAGATATTTGTGTTTTCAATCGGGATAGTTTGCAATTTGATTAAGATATGTGAACATATTGCAGAAGGAAAGAATTTCTCTAAAATCGTCTTGCACATTGGACACCCAGTGCAGTGGAAGGGGTTTGTTATAGGCTGAGAAGCCAAGAAAACATTAACCATTTTTTTGAGTCCAGGGATAGCTGTATCTGGAAGGGTAGTGTAAGAAGTCCTATCATTTGCACCTCCCCTTTTTTTTGATGTGCATTAGTATTTAAATTTTACCCAAGATTGAAAAAGTGGCTTATCTGGGAGTGCTGGTATTTGTTTTTAAAGTAGATGATGAATCTGTGGATTGATTTAACTAGTTTTCTTTGCAGGTGGTTGCATAGGAGGATTAATTACAAGTCCTCCTGTTGTCACACTTAAATAATGTTATGATATAAGACATTAATTAAAATGAACTATTTGGTTATACTTCTGGTTGTCCCATGATTCCTTTAATATGTCTCATAAAGTGGTACAAAAGAATGAGAGTGAATTCCTTTACTGTCAGATCCATAGACTTCTTTCTTTTAGTATTTATTTTAAAAAATTTGAATACCAATAGACTAGAAGTAGTCTTTGTCTTAGGCAGATCTATGTCATAGTGAATTGAAATATTTAAACAAGTATCAGTAACTCAGAGCATTGGATTGTAAGTGCTTATGCTGAATATAAGTTTTTTAAGACCTGAGAGAAAAGTATCATTGAGGTGCCTGGGAAAGGAACCACAGAGAAGGCAGAATTTAAACCATGGGCGAAACTAATGTGTAAGTAGCATCTCAGTAGGTAAAAATTATATAGAAAAACAACAGACAGAAGAAATGGCATTTGTGATGGGAGCAATATCAATTATTATCATGTGGCTGGAATTCAGGGCGCTTCTACTGCTGTGAGTGTTGCATTCCTAAAGAGGTGTGAGAGAATACTGGCTTTACCATGAACACTGCTCGTCCTGGATGGGGATGGCATGTGCAGGTGTAATTTTTTTGTGACTGCTGCAGGTCAAATATTGGTGAAAGAGTAAAACTTCTTTCTCAGCATCCTAGCTACTCTGTGATAATTTTTCATTAGTTTACTGTGCTATATTCCAGGGGAGGGTGGCGGCAAGTTAGATTCAGAAAGAGGAACTATAGTGTGTGTGTATGTGTGTAAGTAACTGGCCGTTTGTATTGGTCCTGGTAGGTTGCAAGTTTACACTGAATATGATAACGCCCTTCTCTTGGCCCCGTTTTAAGTTTGTTTTTCTATTTGTGAATCTGAGTTAACAGAGTAGCAATGATTTATGTAGTTTTGAAATTCATGTTTTGGTACCCTTGGATTTAATTGCTTATTGTAGCAATTTGAACATCCATTTCCTGAGACGATTGATGATGAACGGTGATGAATTTAGAAAAAGGTTCGAGTACCTCAGAGCAGTGCTAATAGAACTTTCTGCAGTGTCGGCAAGTGTTTTTGTAATTCTGCATGGTTCAATACTGTAACCACTAGCCCTTGAGATATGGCTAATGTAACTGACAAATTATGTTTTAAGTTTATTTAATTTTAATTAATTTAACCTGTAACACATGGCTAGTGGCTACTGTATGGACAGCACAGCTTTTGAGCTTAAGCTGTTTTGACTCCTTTCTAGCTCTGTGGTTTCAAGAAGGGCTGACCAAGTAGTCTTTTCACTTACATATGATATGCACATTTTTAAAATAGACTGTTATTTTAAATGATTTAAATATTTTTTTGGTGATTACCAAGTGAATGAATTTGATATTGCCAATTGTCTAGTAAAATTATTAATTAAATAGTTTATTATTTGTACTCTGTCTAAATCCAAATAAAAATTTTAAGTGAATGTCAGGGAAAGACAAATTAGTAATAGGATTATTAAAATAATGTTAAAAGAAAAGGAGTTATTTAATGAATGAAGTGAGCATAAAGGAAGGGAAGGAAATCTAGGTAAGTTTAGGTGAGCAATTGTTGAGCAAATATCTATCTGTACTAACTTGCAGATAGGATACATAGAGAAATCCAATAAAAATATTCTTTGTATAATAAAAATGTATGTGCCATTTTGTCAAGAGAGAAAAATGTCCCAAAGAATAAACACTGAAATTTCTTGTTATTTTTGTAAGGGGTGTTGAATACGTGAAAAAATGGTATTGTTTCATAGCAATTTTATAAATGATGGAGATTTTTCCATCATTTATGCATCACACCTTGATAATAGTTTAGGACATAATATTAAATCACAGATCCGTGAAGATATTTATACAGAGTGCCTAAAAAAGTGATTTAGCTGGTGATCTAACTTGTTGCAGGAGTAGGCTTACAAAATTTAAAGAAGTGGCTGATTAAATGCATCCTTTAGATTCTTCCTACTTAAAGTGTAGTTTGTGGACCAGCATCAGAATCACTTGGGAACTTGTTAGAAATGCAGAAATCCAGGTGCCACCTACACCCACTAAATCAGAATCTGAGTTTTAACATGAACCTCAGGTGATCTGAAGCACATTAATGTTTGAGAGGCACTGTTTTTCCCTAACCCTTTTGCTTATGGATATACTAACCTAGGCTTTTGAAATAGTTCAAGATTAATATTCCTAAGAGTGTCTGAAGTGAAGCTATTTTTGTATGCCTAATTGAAAATTGAAAAGAGATCTTCATTGTTTATGTACCAGCTGTGTTGGTGGCAGAGGTGACATTTTTACTGAAGATGAAAGGGTATGTCCTATATAATCTACCTAGTTGGGGGCTATTCTTCTTCTGCATAGTAGCTGTGTACAGAAACATGTCAGAGTCTGGCCTTATTATTTACTGGTGATTGTATCAAAAGCCTTTTTCTACTAATTTTTAATTAGAGAAGTTGTAGCTTTACAAAATGCATGCAGAAAATACAGAGCTCCCATATTCCCCCTTTCCCCTTATTATTAACATCTTGCATTAATTTGGTGTTTTAGAACTGATGAAAAATATATAATTGTATGATTAACTATAGTCTGTGATTTACATTAGGGTTCCCTGGTCATTTTGTATAGTCTTACATTGTTGTTTATTTAAAATTTTTATTCTAGCAACATAAATACAACCTAAAATCTAACCACATTCAACCATATAATTCATTACTGTTAATTATGTTTGCAATCTTGTGTTACCACTACCACCATTTATTACCAAAACATTTCCATCACCACAAATAGAAACTCAGCATAATTGAATCATTAGCTCCTTATTCTTTAAGCCCTGCCCCAGCCTCTGATAGGTAACCTATATTCTAGTTTCTGACTCTATGAATTTGCTTATTCTATTATTTCATACCAGTGAGATAATATAATATTTGCCCTTTTGTGTCTGGCTATTTCAATCAACATTATGCCTTAAAGCTTCACCCAACTTGTCACATGTTTTAGAACTTCATTTGTTTTTACAAATGAACAATATTCCGTTGTATGTGTATACCACCTTTTATTTATTCATTCATGGCTGAATGAATGGAGTTGCTTCCATCTTTTGGCAGTTGTGAGGAAACACTAAACTGTCTTTCACAGCAGCTGCACCATCTGATGTTCCCACCAACAAATGAATGCGCCTATTTCTCCACATCCTCTCCAACACTAGTTTTCCTTTTTTAAAAATAGCAGCCTTTCTAGTGAAATGGAATCTCATTGTGGTTTTGATTTGCATTTCCCTAATGGCTAATCATGTTGAGCATCATTTCATGTGCTACTTCGCCATTTGTATATCTTCTTTTGAGAAATGTATCTTCAAGTCTTTGGTCCATTATTAACTGCATTCTTTGTCTTTTTGTTGTTGAGTTATAGGATGTCTTTATATATTGTGGATATTAAACACTTATTGGATATGTGGTTTCCAAATATTCTCTCCCATTCTGTAGATTGCCTTTTTACTTTCATGATTAATTTCTTTGATGTACCAAAGTTCTTAATTTTGATGAGGTCCAACTTATTAATTTTTTCTTTTGTTTCTCATGCTTTGTGTGTGAAGTTTAAGAAACTATTGCTTAATGAAGCTCATGAAGATGTTTATCTGTGTTTCTTCTAGGAGATTTGTAGTTTTGGTATTTTTGTTTCTTCTAGGATATTTATAGTTTTGTAACTTATATTTAGGTCTTTGATCCATTCTGAGTTTGTGTATATGGTGTGAGGTAGAGGTCTAACTTCACCCCTTTGGATAAGGACATCCAGTTTTCCCAGCACCATTTGTTGAAAAGACCATTCTTTCCTCATTGAGTGGACTTGGCACCGTTGTCAAACCCCCTTGACCATAGATGTGGGAGTTTATTTCTAAACTCTCAATTTAAATCCATTGTTCTGTATATTAGTCCTTGTGCCAGTACCATGCTGGTTTGATTACTGTGGTTTTGTAATTGGTTTTTAGATCATGAACTTGAGTCCTCTAACTTCGTTCTTCTTTTTCAAGATGGCTTTGGCTATTTGGAGTCCTTTAACTTTCCACATAAATTTGATGCTTTGCTTTTCACTTTCTGACCACTAGTGTTTGGAAACTACATAGCTGATAAAGATTTTTTTTTTACCCCTCATCCCCCCTGTTATTAATTAATTAAGTAATTAATTTATCCTTATATATTTATATGCCCTGGATAGAAGGAGCATCTGACACAAGGTTTTCGGAATCACACAGTCACATTGTGAAAGCTATATCTTTATATAGTTGTCTTCAAGAATGAAGGCTACTGGAACACAGTTTCAGGTACTTCACTCTAGCCATTCCAATACACCATAAACTAAAAAGGGATATTTATATAATGCCTAAGAATAACTTCCAGGATAACCTTTTAACTCTATTTGAAATAATCTCTCAGCCACTGAAACTTTATTGTGTCTCGTTTCTCTCCCCCTTTTGGTCAAGAAGGCTTTCTCAATCTCTTGATGCTGGGTCCTGGCTAATCTCAGGATTTCTGTGGCACATTGCCAGGGAGATTTACACCCCTGGGAGTCATGTCCCATGTAGTGGGGTGGCAATGAGTTCACTTGCCTTGTTGGCTTAGAGAGAGGCCACATCTGAGCCAGAAAAGAGGTTCTCTGGGGGTGACTCTTAGGCCTAATTTTAAGTAGGTTTAGCCTATTCTTTGTGGGAAAAATTTTCATAGGGTCAAACCCCAAGATTGAGGCTCTGCCTATTGATTTGGTTGTCTCACTGCTTGTGAGAATATCAGAAATTTTCCAAATGCGGAAGTTGAATATTTCCTCTTTTCTCCCTAGTGCCCCAAGGAGACCTGGCAAATACTTTATGCACTGCCCAAATTACTCTGGGATATGTCAAGGAATCATACTAACCTGGACAAACCAAAAAAATCTCCTACCCTATTCAGGATTCCACGTACTTATGGTGTTCAGCTAAACTGACCATACAAGTTAAATTAGGAAATACACTACCCAAAATATAAATTTTGCACCAAATAAATATTTCTCCCATTGGTCTCATATAGAAGCTGAATTATCATTACTCTTTATGCCTTTGCAATTTAGATCCCAAAAGAAGTAACAAGTGGACAAAGAAAATATTGTATTTGTTACCATGTAATTCCACTTGCTATTTCTTATAACTTGTTACTTTTCATAACTACCCATATGATTACCTTTACTGAAAGTCTATTTCTTTATACTGCTTTATTCCACTGTCTAGTATCCTTTCCTTTCAGTCTAAGGAACTCTCTCTCTCTCTTTTTTTTTTTTAACACATGGGCAGGCACCGGGAATCAATCGTGGGTCCTCTGGCATGGCAAGCAAGCACTTTTGCCTGCCGAGCTACTGTGGTCTGCCCTAAGGAACACTCTTCAGCATTGCGTGTAGAGAATTCATGTGGTACCATACTCCCTCGGCATTTGCTCATCTGTGAATGTATTAATCTTTCTCATTTTTGAAAGGAAGTTTTACCAGATAAAAAATTCTTGTTTGGCAGTTGTTTTCTTTTACCACTTTAGATATTTTGTCCCACTGCTTTGCCTTTGTGGTTTCTGATGAGAAATTTCACTTGATTTTGTTGGGATTCCTTTTTACATGACTCGTTGCTTTTCTCTTTCAGCTTTCAGAACTCATTTTATATCCTTGCGTTGGACAGTTTGATTAGTGTGTGTCTGTGCATGGTTCTCTTTGAGCTTGTCTTGTTCGGGTTTAGTGGGCTTTTTAAATGTGCATATTCATGTCTTTTGTTAAAATTTGGGAAGCTTTCTGTCATTATTTCTTTGAATATTTGTTGTGCCACTTTCTCTCTTTCTCCTCTAACTAGCATTTCCGTAATGCATATGTTGATATGCTTGTGGATGTCCCACAGGTCTCTTAAACTCTGTTCACTTTTTAAAAAATTCTTCATCCTGTTTCTCAGCCTGAATTATTTAAATTTGCTTATCTTTGAGATAATCTATTCTTTCTTCTGACAGCTCCAATCTGCTGTTGCAACCCTCTAGGAAATGTTTCATTTTAGTTTTTATGATTTTCAACTCAGTATTACTGTTTGGTTTATATTGATAATCTGAAAGAGATTCTCACATTACTTATTCATTGTTTTCTTATATTTTTACTTATTTCTCTATGCTTTTCTTTATCACCTTGAACATATTGTTGATGATTTTTTGTTATTTCTAACATCTGTCCTTTTTTCTTTTTGATGAGTTATGGATTGTTTTGTTTCTTTGGATGGACCACCATTTCCTGTTTTTTGCTTATCTTGTAATCTTTTTTCACATTGTACATTTTAATATGTTAATTTTGAGATTTACTTCTTGAGCTGTCTGTTCTTTAAGTTTGTATTCAGCTAGTGATGTGACGGAGATTTCCTTGAATGCCAGTAGCCAACAAAGACAAACTAACCAAAGCACAAAACAGCTTTCAGTCTTTGAAAATTGGCTCTGCTTTGTCTGGTGCTTTCCTTCAGGACTTAGCCCTTTTATCAGAAAAATCAGTCAGAAGGGAATGTGAAGTGCAGAGTCCTCTTTGTCATATCTGAGATTGCTTGGAACTGTGGAGCCTGCCTCACCTCCTGGGCTTGTGCCCTCTCACAGCCCTAAGGCCCTTGCCCCCTTGTTCACAGTCCACAGGAGCTTAAGTGCCCCTCTACTCCCCTTGAAACAGACTTTAACCTCCTCCTGGGTGCTCCACTGTACAATTTAAGGCAAGCAGTCCTTGGCCCCAGACCTCAACTCAACTGTTTCTTACTGCAGTTCAGGTGTCTGCAACCTGCTTCTCTTCCTTTAGGACAAATTCTGGGAGGGCAAACCTGAGACACATTTCCTGGTTCAGTCTTTTGGCTTCCCATGGATAGATTGGCACTGACCTACAAGCACCTGGGTAGGCACATAGCAGTTCATCTCCTTCTTCTGAAACAGGCCAGGGCCTTCCAATGAGATTGCAGGCTCGTGCCACATGGTGCCAGGAGGTAATCATGAAGTGGCTATCAAGGGCACCACGAGCTTTAGCTGTCGTTTTTCATGCTGCATTTTCTTGATTCTGCACGTGCCCAATTACTGCAACTCTTTTAACTGTTTTCTGGAGTTTTAAGGAAGATGACTGCCAATTTTTGCTCATGGTCAAGTTTTCTTTGGGGGGATGGCGTGCTGGACCAATTTCAGCTGCTGTCTTGGTTGACTGTGCTTCCAGTACGTTTTATTGCCAAGCTTTGACTTAAATTACATTCTATATTTGCTCAACATAGCCCTTAGCATTTAATTCTAGTGCTTAAGTAGACTTTCTCCCCACCTCCTTCCCTGAAAAACAAGACTAATAATTTTACATTTCTTCTTTCTCTTCTTTTGATTATGCTCAATAAATTTCTGAAGTCGAGAAGAATATTGTTCTAGTTTGCTAGCTGCTGGAATGCAACACACCAGATATGGATAGCTTTTAATAAAAGGGGATTTATTTCATTAGTTCTTCAGGGGAAAGGCAGCTAACTTTCATCTGAGGTTGTTTCTTACGTGGGAAGGCACAAGAGGATTTCTGTTGGCCTTCTCTCCAGGCCTCTGGATTCCAGCAACTTTCCCCGGGGTGATTCCTTTCTGCATCTCCAAAGGCCTGAGTTGAGCTGCAGGTGCTGAGATGAGGTATGCTGAGCTGCTTGGGCTGTGCTATGTTGCACTCTCTCATTTAAGCACCAGCCAATGAAGTCAAACATCGTTCCTTGCAGCAGGCACACCTCCTAGCCGACTGCAGATGTTATCAGCAACAGATGAGGTTTATGCACCATTGGCTCATGTCAGCAGCAACAGAACTAGATGCCTTCACCTGGCCAAGTTGACAACTGAATCTAACTACCACAAGTATTGTGTTCTGTATGTTTAAAATGTGGTTTAGGAAACTCTGTTAAGTGGATTTAATATATTATGCATAGCAAGACTCAAAGACATCTTCACATGATGGCATAATTTCTAGAGCCTGACAATACTATTCAGGTTTTAAAAATATTTACAGAGTTCTTTATAAGCATCTTAAAGAATTTTGCTAATGTGAATTGCTTGCTCAAGAGAACAGTCTATTTTGTGTGCTTGGTTTAATCGCTAACAGCTGATATAAACTCTCTTCCACATAAATAGTTGAGCAATATTGCATTTAGTTTTTATTTACTACCATCTCAATAAATGTTTTCCTATCTAAATCTTCCTTTATTATTTTATCTACCCATTCAGCTTATTTTAAATTGGAACTATCTTCTGGAGCACTGAAGGTCTGATTGATGCGCTCAATACCAAGAAAATCTTACTACAAATAATATTTTGTACTATTTTTATGGCATTTATAGAGATTAGGTATGTAGCCCTTACTGGGGAGCCCATACCTAGAAATCATAGTTCTATTCCTGGCCATCCATTTGCTGTATTATCTGAGCAAGTTATTTCATTTGTTTATGCTTTAGTTTACTTATAAAAGATGCTTCTTAGTTTGTCTTAGTTTTTGTGTACCCCTAAATAGATTTTAAATGTGGTATACACTTCTTTAAATTTATCTTAGACT
The DNA here is from genome assembly GCF_023851605.1 of Tamandua tetradactyla. Lineage (NCBI taxonomy): Eukaryota > Metazoa > Chordata > Mammalia > Pilosa > Myrmecophagidae > Tamandua > Tamandua tetradactyla. The sequence goes on from NC_135334.1 coordinate 90,141,345, forward strand.
CTTTTCTTTCAAATTTCCTGGTGTGGAATTGAAAACCGAAAGTTTATTTATAAAAAATTTAAATTTGTAAATATGTCATATGTGTATTTTCTTATGTATATTTTAGTAATTTGGGTTAAACTTAACTTGTTCAGGCAACTGAAGCACCCCCAAACCACTTCCTCTTCCTTCTTTCCCTCTCTCCTTCCTTCCCAGACAACACATGTTAAATAATTTAATTTAAAAATATATAATAAATAACTACCTAGCACTTATTTTTCTAAACAATTTGTTTACTAGCCTATTTGATCCTTTAATGTACATCCTTTAAAGCACTCTTACCTGCTGAGCCACCGTGGCCCCTATTTGATCCTTGAGGTAGATGTTATTATTATCCCCATTTTATAGAAAATGAAATTAAAGTTCGGAGAAGTTAAATAACTTGCATATAGTTACACAATTATATTACTGTTATATAAAAGAGTGTAGAGGGAAAAGTAAGACACCTCATGCCTAACAATCAGCCCGTCATTTATCTTAACCAGAAACAAACACTGTTCTGAAAACAGTCTATGCATACACAAGTATATTTGTGCATTTATTCTTTCCTCCCAACATAGTATACTGTAGTAGACTGTACTTAATGTTTTGCACTTTGCCACATACACATGACAATATATCTTAGAGTTTTTTCCATTTCACCATTTACAGAATTGCTTCATTCATTTTTTTTTTTTAATGAGCTGTATGGGATGCCATTGATTTTGCCACAATTTTACTAACCAGTTCCCAGTTGTTATTAAAAACAGTTCTAGAAAAACAAAGCAAGCAATGAAATATACTATAAAAAAAGAACTACCTTCCATACCTTTATCCATAGATCACTTCACACATATTTTGGGTGTATCTTTAGAATAAATTCCTAAAAGTGGAATTGCTAGAATGAATTTCTTTTCTTCTGTAGATAAACATATTCTATAAAGTTTACTATTAATAATCTGATAAAGATTGTGATTTTTTTCTTTATTTTTTATTATTTTTTCCATTTTATCTTGGTTTTTATAGTAGAACGTGCATTTTACTACGGTGGAAGTTTCTTTACTTTTGAGAAACATGAATTCTTCTCTACTTATATGTATGTTTGCAGAGCTTTCATTAATATTTTATATACCTTGTGGCAGGCAGCATCTCATGTTATCTTTGATGATCCTCATTTTATGGTTTTTGCACCTCTGAGTATTTCTGTCTCTGTGATTGTGAGCTGAATTTATTGACTCCTTACAATAGAATACCACAGAAGAGAAGGGATGTCACTTCTGATACTAGGTTATAAGAAGACTATGACTTACATCTTGGGTGTTCGCTTTCTTACCTGGAACACTCGTGCTGTGAAAAGCTCATGAGGAACTGAATCCTTCAGTCCATCTGCTTGTGAAAAACCTGAAACCTGCCAACAACCGTGTAAGTGAGCTTAGAGACAAATCCTTCAGCTCTAGTTGAATTCTGAGATGGCCTACAGCTTTACTGCAGTCTCATGAGAGAACTTGAGCCAGAGGCACTCAGCTAAGCCACTTTCACATTGCTGATCTGCAGAAACTGTGTGATTAGAAAAGTATTTGTAGTTTTAAGCACCTTGGTTTTGGGATAATTTTTATGCAGTGGTAGATAACTAATAGATACTCACTGTATTCTTATTATGCTATGAATTTTTTTAGGGTGGTAGTGTCTTGTGCAGATTTGAAAGGATGTGTATAACCTAGAAAAGCCATGTTTTAATCTTAATCCCATTTTGTAAAGGCAGCCGTTTTTTTCTAACCCCTATTCGGTACTGTATGTTGGAAACTTTAATTAGATTATCTCCATGGAGACGTGACTCACTCAGTGTGGGTATTAAACCCTATTAGGTGGAGATGTGTCTCCACCCATTCCAGGTGGGTCTTGATTGGTTTTACTGGAATCTTTTAAAAGAAGAAACACTTTGGAAAAAGCTAGATAACAAGAGAGAAAGCTGTGAGATGCTGAAAGAGCAGAGAACACTGCAGAACCACGAAGCAGAGAGTCCAACAGCCAGTGACTTTTGGAGATGAAGAAGGAAAACACCTCCTGGGGAGCTGGAGAGGAACCTGACAGATGATGCCATGTTTGCCATGTCCCTTTCAGCTGAGAGAGAAACCCTGACTGTGTTCGCCATGTGCCTTTCCACTTGAGAGAGAAACCCTGAACTTCATCGGCAATCTTGAATCAAGGTATCTCTCCCTGGATGCCTTAGATTGAAAATTTCTATAGACTTGCTTTAATTGGGACATTTCCACAGCCTAAAAACTGTTAACTTGCAAACTTATTAAATTCCCCTTTTTAAAAGGACATTCCATTTCTGGTATAGTGCATTCTGGCAGCTAGCAAACTAGAACATGTCTGGTGTTAAATGTTGAATTGATAGAGCTTTCAAAACATAAAAAACTTAATTATAAAAGTGTTTTTCTTACTTTCTATAGTTGAAAGTTTAAATGTAATAAAGAAAAGAGCTGAAAATAAGGTACTCTCTCCAGCCAACCTAAATGGCATCTGTTTCTTTGAATGAATGAAAAATAGCTAATAATAGATGGTAACATACACTGAACTCTTTCTACATATCAGAAACTGTTATAAGCATATTGTGGAGGATTATCTCATTTAACCCTCACAAAATCTTAAGAGGTACTTCAAGCTTTAAGAAGTTGCATAGCTTTACTGACGTTTTATAGGCAGACAGGATTTAAGTCCAGTTCTCTTTGACTCCAATTTTGCCAGTGTGCTATATGGAGATCAGATAATCCCTCAGGTATAGAAATCCATTCTGAGTTCTTAAATTTTGATGGATACTGGAGACACAGTGGTAAGCAAAAATGAGACATAATCCCTGATTTTCTTGATTGCTATAATCATATGAAGGAGATAGACATCAATAAAATAAGTGTGTATTTACAAGCTCGTGTATAAACTATGAAGGAGAATTCTATGAGACCTTCTAATAAAAACAAAGCACAGTTACAGGAGAGTGAGGTATGACTGAGAAACTGAGAAGCTGTAAGAATGCCATTATGGCTGTAGCACAGAGAACAAAAGGAAGAGTGGTGTGAGATGAGGCTGGAAAGATGTACATGGGCTGAATCAGAAGGCCTTGGAGGTTGACATTCTGTTCTTTGGGAAGCTTTTGAAAGTTTTAATATAAGAAATGGTATGTAAAGGTTTTCTTTTTGAAAAGATCATCTTAGCTGAAATATGGAAAATGAATTGTAGACATACCGGAGTGGATGTAGAGAGACTGTTAGGAAGCTCTTGCAATAATCCAACTGAAAAAGGGACTAGAGTGATGGCAAAAGCCTTTGCAGGAATGGAGAAAAGTAGATGGGTCTGAAAGATGGTTACAAAGGTAAAATTAACAGAACTTGGTGAGAGATTGATTACAAGGGGTGAAGGAGAAGATCTCAAGGATAACAGAAAGGTTTCTAGTGACTGTATGATTGTGAGAACCTTGTGTCTGATGCTCCTTATATCCAGGGTATGGACAGATGAGCAGAAAATATGGATAAAAATAAACAAATAAGTAATGGGGGGTGTCATAGATGGAAATACTAGTGATCAGTGAGAGAGATGGGTAAGGTGTATGGTATGTAAGAAGTTTTTCTTTTTTCTTTTTATTTCTTTTTCCGGAGTGATGCAGAGGTTCTATAAAATGATCATGGTGATGAATGCACAACTATGTGATGATATTGTGAGCCACTGATTGTACACCATGTATAGAACGTCTATGTGTGAAGGTTTCTCAATTAAAAAAAAAAGAAACAACCTCAGATAGGCATTGCATACAAGTCACTATTCCATTTTTCTAGGACTGGGGAAATTCGATGAGGTGTTTCAATGTAAAAAAAAAAGATTTCTGAATTGCCCAACTGTATGGGTGCTGTTGCTATTTATTAAGCTATAGAACTTTTGAAGGGGGATTCAGGTTTGGTGGTAAAAATCATTAGTAAGATCTTGTTGAATTTGAGATACCTTTGAGACATCCAAATTGAAATGTTTAGAAGGAGCTGGGTATATTAGGTTCTCAGAGAAGTTTGGGCTGTAGATAAAAATGTTCAAATCATGGGCAAATAGATGGTAATTGAGGTGATGGTTAAAAACCCTGGTGAGTGCAAGTGAGAAGAAAAGGGGGTCTAGATTTAGGGGTATTGGTATACCAATAATAACTGGCCAGGCCAAAGAAAATAACCTACAACAACAGTAGGAAGACTCTTTCATGCATTTATTTATGCATTCAACAAATAATTATTGAGTTCTTACTATCTACAAGGGTTCAAGGATATAGCAATGGATCATACAGTTCAAAGTCTCTTCCCACAGAGCCTGCACTATTGTGGATAATATGTGAATAAATAAGTAAACCATTTAGGAACAAGTGCTAAAAGAAAATAAGGGTTATGTGATAGTAACTGAGATAGAAAGACTAGAAGAGGATCTAGGTTTTTGAGAACAATCAAGAGTTTCCCTTTAGCCATATTGCTTTTTAAATGTCTGATATCCCAGTGGTTAGTATTGCAGCTATGTGCCGGCAGATAACACCGCTCAGCTTGGTGGGCCATAACATGCAGCAGTTGTTATTTATTCCTGCCTCTTTCTCTTACACCCCATATTCAGACCATTAGCAAAATACTGATAACTCTACCTTTAAAATATGTGCCCAACCTGAACAAATTTTAAAATAAATTTAGTTGATTGAAATACTAGTGATCAATAAAAGGGAGAGATAAGGAGTATGGTATGTATGAATTTTTTTTCTGTTTTCTTTTTCTGAATTGATGCAAATGTTCTAAGAAATGATCATGATGATGAATATACAACTCTGTGATGAAAAAAAAGAATGTTCACATTGTATGTTGATTGGTTTTATTAATAAAAATTAAAAAAACAAAAAAAAGCAGATAAATACCAAAAAAAAAAAAAACCCAAAACCGCTAAATAGTCCACACAAAAACCTGCGCAGGAATGTTAGTTTTTCATAATTGTCCCAAATTGGAAGCAAGCAATTTGCCATTCAATGGATGAATAGAAAAGCAAACTGTGGCACAATAGGTATTATTCAGCCATTTAAAAATGAGTATCAAGTCTTGAAAAGGCATGGGGGATCATAAATGCACATTGGAAATGAAATAGGCCAGTCTGCAAGTCCTGGACACCGTGTGATTACAGCTATAGGGAGTTCTGGAAATGGCAAAATTGAGTCAGAAAAGAGAGCAGCGGTCACCAGACAGGGCTCAGCGAGCAGGCGGGATGGCCAGGCGAGCACAGGATGTTCTAGGACAGAGAAACCCCTTTGTTGATCCTGTAATGGTGAGCACACGACATTGTTCACTTGTTAAAACCCCCAGAACCGCACAACACAGAGTGAATCCTAACGCAAACCATGCCCATCAATCAGACCACGCTAATGCCAGGTGTTGACAATAGAGGAAACAGCAAAGTGGGGTTCGGGGTTCGGGGTTCGGGTTCGGAGAATGGGTATATGGAAATTCTCTGTATTTTCTCAGCCATTTTCCTGTAAACCTAAAACTGCTCTAAAAATAAAAAAATTCTTATTAAAAAAAAATGTATATGTGCTCAACCTGATTAATTACTAGTTGTATCTTTAGTCCAAGCCACCATTTCCTCTTGCTTAGGTAATTGCAATAACTTCTTCCTTGGTCTTTCTACTATTTTGTCCTCATGCAACCTATTCTTAAGACATTGCTATAAGAGTGATCTTTGAAAACTGAAATCTCACTATGCCACTTTCTTGATCAAATGATCCATTTGTTTCCTATGACTTCTAAACACTTTACATTGGCTGTAACTATCCATAAGACATGGTCACTTCCTTTTGGCTTTATATATTCTAAAGTTCTTTTACTCCACTTCAGATATACTGGCCTGACCGTTTTGCTCTTCTTTCAAGATATCAGGATTATTCCTGCCTTTGGGATATTTGTATTTATTGTTGTTTCAACTCGGATTGCTTTCCCTCTGTATTTTGCATAGCTTGCTCCCTCACTTCATACAAGCCTCTGTCCAGGTGTGACCTTATTAGAGAGACCTTCTTTGACCACCCTGTAAAAATAACCCAATTTGCTTTTCTTCTTTCTAGTTATCATCTAGTATATATTTGCTTATTATATGTCTGCCCTTCTAGGATGCAAAAAGTTTGTCTTGTTTATCTCTGTGTCTTAGTAGCCTAGAATAATACCCAGTACATAATTTCTGTCCAATAAATATTTGTTGAATGAATAATCATGTAAATCAAGAGGTCAGAGGAGAGCTCAGTGCTGATATGTAAATTCAGGAGTCAATAACTTACAAGTGATATTTAAACCCAAAGTACAGTATTATCAAGTCACAGTGTGTGACCAGAGTAGAAAAAGGGAACCAGATTCAACCCTTGGGTCATTTTGCCATTTGTAAATGAGACTAGGACCCAGCAAGATAGAGGATAAATCAGGAGAGATATATCATTAAAAATAAGAGAGGAAATGTTCTAAGGATACACTTGTTTTGAATGTTCTGAGAGTTTGGTTAAGATGAAGTTTGCAAATTAACTGTAGGATTTGGCAAGATGCTTGTCTTGTGCCATTCAAAAGAGTCTTTCAATAGAATGGTCAGGATGGAAACCAGATTGGAGTAGGTTGAAAGTGAATGATAGATGAAAAAGTAGAGTGCAAAGTTGAGTTCTGTTGAGAAGTATTGCTGTGAAGGGGAACAGAGAATTGGGCAATTGTTGAAGGAAGGAAATGGAGTCATGGGAGGAATTAAGTATTCCCCAGAATGTTCTGAATTTGAGGATCATAGTTGTCTCCTTTTGTCTTATATTGAGGTCTTGTTATTGTTGGTTAACTGGAGGATTGGTTCAGAATGACTATTTAAAAAAAGCTGTGGTAACGTTTATAGCAACATCTTCCATTTTAATAATTTTTAAATATGTAATTCAGTGGCATTAATGACTTACGATTTTTTCATCACCTCAAACAGAAACCCTTGACCCTTTACGTAATAACTCCCCATTACTCCTCCGAACTCCCTGGTAAACTCTTTCTCTTTCTGTGAATTTGTTTATACTTGATATCTCATAGTAGAATCATATAATTTCTTCTTTTGTGCTTATATCACTCAACATAATATTTTGAGGGTTCTTACATATTATAGCAAGTATCAGAATATTATTCCATTGTATGGATATACTACCATTTTGCTTATCCATTTATCTGACAATGAACACTTAGATTATTTCCATTTTTTGATTATTGTGAGTAATGCTGCTTTGAGCATTGGTGTACAGTAATCTGTTTGAGTCCCTGCTTTCATTTCTTTGGGATATATACCTAAGAATAGGATTTCTGGGTTACATGGTAATTCTATGTTTAACTATTTGAGCAACCACCAAACTGTTTTTCATAGTGGCTGTGCCATTTCACATTTTCACCAGCAACATACAGGGGTTCTAATTTCTCCACATCCTCCAACAGTTGTTATTTTCTGTTTCTTTAGTAATAACCATCCTATGGGTATGAAGTGGTCTCTTATTGTGGTTTTTACTTGCATTTCCCGGATGGCTAATGATATTGAACAGCTTTTCATGTGCTTATTGGCCAGTTGTATATTTTCTTTAAAGAAATATCTGTTCAAATCCTTTGCCCATGTTTTAATTTGATTGTTTATGCTTTTGTTTTTGAGTTATATGTGTTCTTTATTATCTAGTTACTAAACCTTTATCATATGTATGATTTCCAAATATTTTCTTCCATTTTATAGGCAGTCTTTTTAAACATTTTTTTATTGTGAAATATAGCATATATGCAGAAAAGTGATAAATTTCAAAGTACAGTTTAATAAGTAGTTATGGAGCAAATCTAAAATTATGGTATGGGTTACAGTCCACGATTTTAAGTATTTCCTTCTAACTGTTCTAATACATTAGAGATTAACAAGAAACATCATATAGTGATTCAGTAGTCACAGTCATTTGTTAAATTCTATCTTCTCTGTTACAACTCCCTCTCACTTGATCCTTCTCCAAATCTTTGGGGATGTTTGGGCAATGACCATTCTAACTTTTTCATGTTGAAAAGGGGTATCAACATTATGGAGTAGGAGGATGCAAATACTTGATATTCTTGGAGAGACTGGTGCCTCTGGGTTTCAGGGCTTATCTGGCATAGGAGTAATCTGGAAATTTTAAGTTTCTGAAAAGTAAACTTAGTTGAGTAAAACATTTATAGAGCCCTGGGTATTCTTTACGGTTTTCAGGAATATTGTTGCTTGGGGCTTGGCTTACCATGGAAATTATCAATATCTAGCTGAAACTTGCATAAGAGTAATCACCAGAATAGCGTCTTGACTCTATTTGAACTCGATTAGCCACTGATACCTTATTTTGTTACATTTCTTTTCCCCCTTTTGGTCAGATAGTCATTGTTGATCCCATGAAGCCAAAGCCAGGCTCATCCCTGGGAGTCATATCCCATGAAAGGGGGCTGATATAAATGGTATCTTCGTTTTCTTGATAATGTCCTTTGATGCACAAAAATTTTAAATTAGATGAAGTCCCATATATCTAATTTTTTCCTGTGTTGTTTGTGCTTTTGGTGTAAAATCTAAGAATTCATCATCTAATACAAGGTCATAAGGGTTTTCCCATATGTTTTCTTCTAAGAGTTCTATGGTTTTAGCTCTTAGGTTTAGGCCATTAATCCATTCTGAGTTAATTTTTCATATGGTATGGGATAGTGATTCACTATCATTCTTTTTGCATGTTGATATCTGGTTTTCCTAAAACCGTTAGTTGAAGAGGCTGTTTTTCCCTTGTTGAGTGGATTTGGTATCCTTATCAAAAAGCAATTGACCATAGATGTTTGTGTGTGTGTGTGTGTTTTTCTGTACTCACAAATCTGTTTTATTGGTGTTTTTGTCTGTTCTTATGTTAGTATCATGTTGATTAGGTTACTGTAGCTTTGTAGTAAGTTTTGAAATTGAGAAGTGTGAATTCTCCAGCTTTGTTCTTTTTCAAGATGGTTTTGGCTATTTGGGGCCCTTTGCCATTCCATGTAAATTTGACAGTTGGCTTTTCTATTTCTGCAAAAAAATGTTGCTAGAATTGTGATCAGGATTGAGTAGACTCTGTGGAGCACCTTGGCTAGTGTCTCAGTTTGCTAGAGCTGCTATGGCAGATACTACCAACGAGTTGGTTTAAAGAACAGGACTTTATTGGCTTACATTTTTTGAGGTTCCAAGTCCAACATCACAGTACTGGTGGGTATGCTTTGTTTGTAGTGTTCTTCTGCTGGCTTGCCTCAATTCTCGGGATTTCTTGAGTTGCATGTCTTCCTTTGTCAGATGGCTATCTGCCTCCTTATCCAGCTTCTTCTGACTGCTAGCCTCAACTGACTGTGCCTGAATTTCCTCTGCTTGTAAGGACTCCAGTCATATGGATTAAGGCCCACCATGATTCAGTTTGGCCTCATCTAAATAGTGTCTTTAGAGATCCTATTGGCAAATGAATCCACACCTTAACTACTAATTCCATCTTCTAATTTCCTAATTACAAATGGGTTCATACCCACAGGACCAGGGACTCAGACTTGGACATGTCTTAACGATTCAACAGCTAGGATTGACATCTTAAAAATGTGAAGTCTTACAATCCATGAACAGGGCTACCTTGATATTTAGGTCTTAAAAAATTTCTTTCAGGAGTGTTTTATAGTTTTCAGTGTACAGATCTTTTACATCCTTGGTTAAATTTATTCCTAGATATTTTATTCTTTTAGATGCTGTTGTAAGTGGAATTGCTTTCTTGAGTTTTCTTTTTGGACTCTTCATTGCTAGTGTGTTGAAACAGCTGATTTTTGTTTGTTGTACCCCATAACTTTGCTGAATTATTTTAATAGCACTAGTAGCTTACTTGAGGATTCTTTGGGACCTTCTATCTGTAGGATCATGTCAGTTGCAAATAGAAATAGTTTTACTTCTTTATTTTTTTTCCAATTTGGAGTCGTTTGTTTCTTTTCCTTGCCTAACTGCTGTAGTTAGGCAAAAAAAGCTAGAACTTACAGTACAATGCTAAATAGCAGTGGTGAAAGCAAGCATCCTTGTCTTGTCAGAATGACTTTTTTTGCAAGGTGGTAAGGCCTGGTTTCCTCCCCAAACCTTTTCTCTACCAAGGTGCTCTTTTTTCCCCCTATTTCATTAGAATCCTTAGTAATGATGTCTGCTTATTTGAATGATAACTCTAGTAAAGTTGCTCCCAACAGTCTGTCAAAGGAGATCATTGTATTGTAAGGTATTTCAACTGTTTTCCTTTTTCGCTGATTTTATTACATTGTATGACTATCATAGACCCATTTCAAGTGACAGTGATAGAGAAAATAATTGTAATTATAATAGATGTTAACATTTGTTGACATCTACTATGTACATGGAACCATTTGAGTAGATTTACATGCATTTATTGATTTAATATCCAGAACAACCCTGGGAGGCAGGTAGTATTATCCCTAACAGATGATCCAGGGATATGATTTACAGATTGTTGGAGTTATTTCCTCAAAATTATACAATTAGTAAATGACTGGAATTTATATCCAGTTGGTACTTCTGTAGAACATTTGCTTTTAACCATAAGAATTATTCCATTTCTACCTTAACAAAACAAGTGTCTCATCTACTTATTATGTTAAATAAGTATGCCTTTGGTGAATCATTTTGACAAAGTAAAAAATTCTTTTTCTCTGCCATTAAATCTATTATATCAATGCATGTTTTGGACTGGGTGATTGATAACTCCATTATTTTTACAATAATCAGTTTTAGAGCTAGCTGGGACATTTAATTCAGTAGTGACTGGAATAAAATTTGCTAATCAGATAGACCCGTTTCCTAAATTGCATTTTTTCTCCTGTGTCTTTTTTGGCCTACTCTGTTGGCTGTGAATTTTAGTTTTAAATTTACTTGTGCTTCTAATAATAAGCTCTATTTATTCCTTGAGCAGATTTACTAACCTTACAAGGCTTACCATTTCCAGAGTGTCGGAGTAGCTATATCAGGATTGCATTTCTTAAATATACTCTTTTGGATTCATGACATTCCATTTTGACAGTGATGAAGAGCATGCTCATAGGCATCATTGAAAAGGAATGTTAGAACTGTTTATATGATAGTTCTTCAAGGTTCTTTAATTTATCTAGTATAGAAATGTCTATCAACATGCTTACTATAAAGTGTATAAAATATGTACATGCTTTTGTAAAGTTTGTTATTGGCAATATGCTTAAGTGGCAAGTAAAAGAATTTTTAGGTATTTAAGTTTAGGGGTTATTTTAGAATTAAAATTTAACTGTTTTCATTTATGAATTTAAATAAGCTCTTTCATTTCAGTTGATTGACCAAACCAACTATGGCTGATAAATGTATTGAACTTGTTTATGCTAATACTGGAAAACTAAAAGTTTTGTTTCAGTTGTTATGCTTTTGTGAAAGTCACTAACACTTAGAACTTAATGAAAATATTTTTAGTGCTACCATTGTGAAGAAATTGCAGGAACCTAGATTTAGTCAATCCATGCTAACGTTATAACGAATGTAGAGGCAATGCCGAAGAACTGAGGGATATCAGAGAAAAAAAAAAGAATGTAACATCTTTTGAGCACTTACTGTATTCAGCTCAGTGATTGGGGTTCTATATGTTAATATATAATATCATTTAATTATCACAGAATTTTAGCAAGGTAATTATTATCCTCAGAAGAAACTGAGGCTACAAAGTCTTAATTATCTTGGGTTTCAAGTAAATAATATCTGCAATAGTGACAATTTTTCTTTCTTTCTCCAGTCTCAGACTTTGCTTTTTCTCTAATTGCATAAAGTCAGCACTATCAAAATAGTGTTTTTTGAGCATCTATTGAATGATTATATACTTTCTCTTCTTTCGTTTATTAATGAGGTGAATTGTATTAATAGATTTCCCAATATAGAATTATTTTTTAATTCCTAGTACATGTCATATGATTCTATTATTTTAATGAAAAAATTCAACCACAAGGAACGTTGAAATAATTCAATGAAAATCTGTATATCCTCTGGTTGAACTCAACAGTTATTAACTTTTTTTGCTTTATTTGCTGAATGCTTTCCTAAGCTGTTTGAAATCATTAGAAATTATATTCACCTTGTATACTTCAGTATGCATTTCTAAGAATAAGGACTCCTACATAAACACTATACACTTAACACATCTAAGAAAATTAGCAATGATTCAGTATCATCTAATATCCATTCTATGTTTCCCCAAATGTTCTAAGAATATTTTATACAAGCTATATATAATGCTATAAATCTCATTTTTTCCCTAAACCGCACAAGATATACACATTGCACGTGGTTATTTCTCTTTCTTCTCATTTAATCTAGAATAGCACCCTCCTGCCATCTTTTTTTCCCCCAATAAAATGAATCAGGGCCAGTCTTCTTGATAGACACTGTTTGTATTTTCATTCAGATAAATTAAACATACAATTTCACACATCATTTTATTATGACATAGAATTATATAAATGAGAAAAATGGGTAGTTGAGTGGGTAAGTTAGTTATTAAGATAACACAGTAGATAAGTGGTCAGTTTGAAACCAGGCCTCTCGATTCAAAACTCACTGTATTTCAACTATGCTAAGAAATCTCTAATTTAAAAATGGGAAAAAAATGATCTTACAAGATTCAGGTGTTGTTTTACTTTTCACTGATATATACTTCTCTCCTCTTTTATTTATTGCAGACAAATACTATAGTAGATAAGAAGTATGTTCTTAAAAACACATTATCTTATGAACTGCAAGGCAATGGGATTTTAAATAATCTACAGGTTACTTGCAAATCTACATTGACTTAGAGATATTCTTTTGATATATTGTCACATCAAGTAGACTTCACTGTATAGCTTTATTTTAGGATCTCCTTGGGTTCTGGTTTCACAGAATTTTAATCTCCTCTTACTTATTTTTAATATGCTTACACAAAATGTGTTATTTTGTAAGCAAGACTCATTGGCTGTTTTCCTTCAGCCAGTGCTACACACCTGCATATCAGATATGTGGTGAATCAGGAATAAACCCTTTCAGTCAGGAAATCATTTTAGGTTTACAGGTGATTTTTGAGGTGATTTTACAGGTGCACCTAAAGTAGAATAAAGTCCTTAACTCTCTCCAAATCTGCTTATAATTTAGCTGCACATTTTAGTTACTGTTTGCTTTGAACTTCAGGGCACAGTAGTTATATTATTTCTTGTGAGTGGCACAGACAAAAATCCAGAAAGTTTCAATGCCTGGGTGTTACGGTAGAGGTGTTGAAATTAGTTCATTTCATTTTTCTGTCGTATCTGCTGGCTATTTAGGCACTATGTGTCAAATTAAGGGTTTTCTTCTCTCTGTGTTCAATTTTTTTCCTGTAGTTACGTCAGGATTGTTAAGCTTTTGGAGATTAAACCACACTGACAGGATAGATCATTAATATTTACTGTGCTCAAGCACAAGCACTATGATAAGTGCTCTTCCACTTTAATTCTTAGAGCAATCCTTTGAGGTATTTACCATTGTTAGCTCCACTTGTATAGATACAAGGCAAAGTTACATGACCAAGATCACACAGCTATTAAGTAACAGAGCCTGGATTGGCACTTGGTTTTTGGAACTTGATTTTGGAAGTCCAAACTCTTCACTACATTGCTACTCCTACTGTTATTGCCTCTACAACTCTATTTTACAGATGAGGAAACTAAGTTACATAGAGGTTGAGTAATATGCCTTCAAAGTCCTTCATTTTCTACTTGGCCCACCTAAAAATTCTTTGATGTGCTATTTGTCTAAAATTATTTCTCTAGAATTGAGGCAGATAATTAATGCATGATAAATACCTTTCACAATTCTGCTGAAGTGATAGCTACTAAGAAGATTTGGGTAGTTGAATAACTTTTATATACAAAAACAAACTTGTATTTTAAGCATGGGAATGTAAAAGGCCATCTAGAAAATCTTAACAAAATCAATATTGTTTTGAAATTGCAATTTGAGAATGACTTGACTCAGATACTAAATTTTGGTCTTTTTAACTAAAGAGGATACCAGGGATAGCTAAGAGATGGTCTCTGCTTATGCCATTCTCTCTTATTCTTCCCTATCCTTCCCTACCACCTTTCATTCCTTTTCCTCCTTTTTCTATTTTTGGTTAATCAATTCCTGTCTACTTTCTCCTTCAGGCTCCCTCAGAAATAATCTCTTTCTCTTCTGAACTTCCATAATAATTTAAGATTTTTTCTCTTGCTTTTGTTTTGCTGAAGTACATCCTTGAGTAACCTTTTAAGACAGGGTATATGACAGATATGTTTTCTGAGTTCTTACATACATGAATATAACTTTGTTCTCTCTCAAACCTGATTGATAGAGAAATGTATAGTGTCTAAGTTCTTCAACATTGTTTTTCTTCAGAAATATGGAGACTCTCACCCAGTTTTTTTTTTTTTTTTTGAAGTTACATGCTAGTCTGACTGTTGGTAGGTGATTTTTTTTCCCCTCTCAAAATAGAAGGATATGGTCAGTAACACAATTCTCTACTGCTTTGTTGTGAGAAAGGTTTCTGATTGGTACTGATTCCTGATACTCTTTTAAATCCTTCATTATAGATTTGTAATCTAGAATGGTGGTTAAGAACACTGATTCTGGAGCCATAGTGCCCAGATCTGAATCCCATCTCCATCATTTGCTTAGTCTGTGACCTTGGGTAGATTGCTCAATCCCTCTGTAACTCAACTTCCCCAGGTATAAAATGGGAATTAATAATATAGCACCTACCTCCTACGGTTGCTAGAATGAGTTAATTAGACTCGTGCCAATTCATAGTAATAAGGGAATGCAAATTATAGCTTTGGGCCAAATCCAGCCTACAGCCTGTTTTTGCACTGCTTGTGAACTAGGAATGTTGGTTTTTTTTTTACACATTTAAAATTTAAAAGATTGTTGAAAAAATAAAGAAGAATAGAAATAGAGTAAAGCTTAAAATGTTTACTGTCTTTCCCTTTACTGAAAAAGCTTACTAACCCCTTAATTCATTATATATGCTTGTTTAAAACAATTACAATGATCTGTTTGCAGGAGAATGAGGAAGATGGGAAGAAAGTACTTTATAAGTAAGTTTAGAAAATCTTTTGACTTTCTCCTGAAAATTATTTTATCTCACTTAATTTTTATTGACTTTTTAGGTTTTATAATATAATGACTCACCTAATTACAGTGAGCACTAATTTTATGAAGGAAATATATTTTAAATCTTGTAGGGCAATGTTTAGATATTTATTAATTACCTTTTAGCTTTCTAAGAACTAGAATTTTTCTTCAGTACTTCCTTTGTCTTTAGGCTAGGGCCAGGATAATTCACAGGACTAGCAATCCAATTTCTCTTTCTCCTTTGTCTGTTTCTTTTCATTATAATTAAAGTTAGACTCATGGTAATTATAACAAGAAAAATGTAAAGTGTAATTAGGAGGAATTGCCATTATAAAGAAGAAATTAAAAATGTATTTGGTTTTAAAAGGTTGAATAAAGCAATAACCAAGGGTGTCACTGGGAGGTCTGTGAAATAGGCTGTGGTATTATAAACTAAGGAAAAATATAAGAAAAGCTGAGAAAGGAACATGGGAAGGGAGTAAACAGGAGTATAAAAAGATTTGGTAATGGTAGTACAGCATCAAGAAACTGCTTCCCATGCTGTTTGGGCATATTCTTTGTTAAAAGTTCTAAGAGTTGTGGAAACCAACTCAAATTTTATTCTAGCCCCCTTCTGTGAAAAGCTGGGTGACAAATGTGCCCCAAATCGACTTTTTAAAAAAAATATGGTATTCATGCAAGCATGTGCCATTGTGGAATAAAGTTCGTTTCTGACGTAATATAACTGACCTTTCTCAGCTTGTGGCATTCCTGTTTTCCCAAAACACGTGTTTGTCATTACTCTGTCTTTTTACAAGTCTGTAGGCATGCATCCAGGAAAAGAAACTCACAACAATAAAATAAGTCTATAATATTGCCTAAGATAAAAAAAAAGTGACTTCTATAATTGTATCCTGAGAGATCTTTTTTTTTTTTTTTTAGATCACAAATTAGTACTAGAATATTTTCGGGGATAACGCACACAGTGGATTTTTATCATTAGGAAACACATGGTTTTTCGTGAAATTGCAGTTTTCTCTGTCTATAAGCAACTTAGATATTATTTGTACTGTCAGAATTTTATGTTAAATTCAGTAGTATTCCTAGTACTGAGATTAGTATTTCTGTTCTTCATTATAATGCAGCTTTCTTTTGAATGGACTTTAAAATCCACTACTATTTCCACCTAGGTGGATTCTTAAATTTATAGACTACAAAATATAAAACAGTGAATTTTTAATCTTAAAATTAAATAATTATATCTGTTGTTATAACATGGGTCATAGGTTATAGTTTATTGAATAGTTTAGAATGTATGGACTGATTAAGCATTGCACATTCGTTTTAACACTAATGTTGAAAACATTCCAGGGAGTTTATTGCATACATACTCTATTTTACTAACCACAATGAGCTCTACGAAATTTAACTTTTTTTGTAATAAAGGGCTTTGACTATTAATAAATATACTAAATATGAAAATATTACAATATATACAGGGCTTTCCTAGTACAGTATTCTCATTTTAGCCTAACAGCAGCCTATCGATGAAAAGATAATGTCTAAAAAGGTAATGTCACTTGCCTAATGTCCCATAGTTAATAAATAGCAGAGCCAAGTCCTGGATGCCTAGTATAGTACCTTAATCCATTATACTGTGATTTCTGTACATACAGAAGATATGAGCTAGTGTATCAACTTCTTCTAAACCTGTATATATTGCTATACTAGCTGTTTTGAGTAAATTCCTAATACCAACTTTTTCTCCTATAATTTATCACATGCTCATAAAAGCAGAATGAAGAAAGCACAACTATACAAATCATAGAATTTAGAATTAGAATGTAATCTTATACCTGACTACAACGTTGCTTCCCTGTACTTACTTCCAGACATTCTTATTCAATAGATTAGTGTTACACCTATGGATGTATGCTTTTTAAAAGTTTTCTAGATGATTCTCATGGTAGGTGATGTTTGGGAACCACTGGTAGCCCATTCTTTTGTTTTATAGACAAGAAAACTAAAAGCCAGAAAGGTGACCGTAGTTAATGGTAAAACTTGGACTTGAAGGGAATCTCTTAAATCTTAGCCCAGTCCTTTTTACCTTATGTCCCTATTTCCCTATAACTTTCTAGATGCTGTCTTTCAATGTGCCTAACACATTATAAGCATTACAATACTGAAGAAAAGATTATTCTTTGTAATAATAATGACAATAACAATTTTTCTGTTATAAAAACCATCATTTTGCATTTTAGTGATATTTACATTGTCCTGCATTAGCCTCCTTTTAAGTATCAACCCACTTTTCTACCTCACTTCATTAAACTGATGTTTGGCAGTGGAACATATTCTCTCATTATTTATACTTTGTGTTAATATATTCCTGGTCTCCCCAAGACTGACTTCAAAACCCTCAAATACTTCTTCAGAAGATGATCCATATATCAAATAAACTTTGTAACAGACACTAGATAACCAGGTGTTTTGGTGGAAAAAGTTAAATGACAGTTAAATGATAGACTTTCCTGTTGTCGGGCAGTTTACTATCTAGTTAATTGTGTCTGGGAGACTGTATTGATGGGTAATAATTAATAGTAATATTTTGATAAGAACCAGACAATGAAATCTGGCCATAAAAAGAGAACATGA
Organism: Tamandua tetradactyla; assembly: GCF_023851605.1. NCBI lineage: Eukaryota > Metazoa > Chordata > Mammalia > Pilosa > Myrmecophagidae > Tamandua > Tamandua tetradactyla. The sequence goes on from NC_135334.1 coordinate 90,159,231, forward strand.
GTAAGAAGGAGGCTAATAATTAAAATAGCTGCCATTTATTGAGCTCTTACTATGTGCTGAGCACTGAGTGAATTGCTCAGTCCTTTACAATAATTCTATGTGATGACTGCTCTGTGGGAGATATTTTTCAAAGTGTAGAGGAGATATGCTAGGTATCCTAGAGCGAGTATTATTTGTAGCTAGATCTAACCCAGAGGAAGTATGTAGATCTTCTGGATAAATGTATGTGTGGTTGTTATCTCCATATTATAGATTAATTTCATTTTATTGATTAGGAAACATTTATAGATTAGAGTGTTTGAATAACTTGTCCTTGGTCATGTGTGTAGTAAGTGGCAGAGTTTCAATTGGAACCCAGTTGTGACTCCAAAGTTCATGTTCCTAACCAGTACCACTGGTGCAGTTTTTTACTTAGTAAACACAGAGTTTCTATTCTGTGCTTGACATACGTAGTATTAAACTTCAAAAGGTCAGAAGTAATTAGGTATTTAGATCCAGAGATTAGCAAAGGTAATAATCCTAGTAATACTAGTTACTAAAGGAGTTCTAGTTGAAATTCCAACCCAACTGAAGAAGTAAAGAAGCCTATTGGACTGTTGTATTAATTTCCTGAGACTGAGTCTTATGTATAAAGGAAATGCACACAGATAAATGAATGCCAAATGTAAATTGAACACAATGCTTGAGAAGATGTTATTGATACCCATATCTTTGTACTCTGGCTAGAAGGAAGATGAAAAAATTCCTAGACAGAATAGAGGAAATAATATATAGAGAAATTCAGGAGGTACAAAGCCCATGTTAAGGAGATTGAAAGCAAAGAAATGTGACATAAAAGAGGAAGTAAGAAGAAACCTTGAACCTTGGAGCTATTTTAAAAACTTGAGATGCTTTATACTGACGGTGAAGCAGAATTGTCACCAAAGAAGAGGAGTAGAATGAAGACATTGTATTATGGGATTTTAAAAAGTAATTACATGATGGTAGCATTTTGAGTGTAATTAACACTGCTGAGTTGTATGCTTGAAAGTGATTGAAATGGCAAATGATATGTTGTATACATGTTACCACAGGGGAAAAAAAGTGAGTCAAGACAGACAAATCAAAACAAATAAGTGGCTTCTAGGCTGTGTGAATATATCTTAATAAAATTGCGTTAAAAAAGTAACTATAAATGTAATTCTGTATAGAGAGAATGTTAGACCTTCAGATGAAAAAGTGGAAAAACAGAGGATATTCTCCAGAACATAAGAATGAAAGGAAACACTTTACTAGCACTGTGTAGAAGAGGTAGGTTGTAGTTGCCCAGTATGGTAGTCACTAACCATAAATGGCTCTTCAAACTTAAATTAAACCAACTGAAGCTAAATAAAGTAAAAAATCCAGTTCATTTCAAGTACATGTGCCTAGTGATCCCCATATTGGACAGAACATTTCCACCATCAAGGGAAGGCTTTTAGGATAGTACCACAATAGATTCAATGTAGAGGTGCGCTGGTTTTTAGGGTATATTTTCAGGATTTGTCAGAGAGACTTTAAATTTATAAAAGTCCTTATTGTTGTCCAGTCTGGTTGAATCACATAGGGATAATAACAGCGAGAAAGAGAATATAGAAACATCTTTAGGGCCTGTTAAATTTTCAGGCATAAAACAAAGATGTTGAGAATAGCGTGTGTGTGTGTGTGTGTGTGTGTGTGTGTGTGTGTGTATGTGTATTCTCTCTCACTCTTACCTTTTATGACTTCTCAGTCACATGGAAATGAAGAAGGAAAATGGTAGACGATAAATATCTAGTTTTATCTATGCCCTTATCCTTTGCAAGTTAAGGACTAAGCCTTTGATCTGCCTGGGTGACCTGTCTGGGTGACCTAGGAATGGACTCACCCATGACTATGGCAGTGAAGTTAAAGGGAACTGAAGTGTGGGGTAGGGTGTCCTTGGAAGCAAGGCATAGAAGAGAGCCTGGTAAACAAAATGAGTAAAGAATGCCCAATTCAGAAAAAATAAAATTCAGAAAAAGAAACTATCGGAGAAAGCTAAAGCTTCAAGGGAATTAAATGCTTGTTGAAGTATATGTACATTTGAGCAGTTTTGTGGGAAGCAAGAATTTAATTTAGAGAAGAAACGGGTCTGCTGCTTGGGTCAGATTTTGTAATGATAATGGATCATATCCAGTTCTTTTTTAACTGAAAAGGGTAGAATCAAAGTTGGTATAAGAGAACTGAAGTCCACAATTAATAAAGATTGTAGAAGAGTATCTGATTATTTGTAAACATTTTCAAATTACCAAATATATATGAATTTTTTCCAGGGTATGGAGAGGATTTACAAAAGAGATTGGTAAACAGTCTTCATTGTTCTTTGAGGTACTATAGAGAAAGGGAGAGGTTCTTGAATTCTGGAGATAGACCCATGTCATTCTGATTTTCAAATGGAGGAAAGGTAAGTTCCATAAACAATAAACTGATTGGTTTGAGAATCTCAGGAAAGGCTAAAGAAATGGGTTTTCAGTCCTAGAGAGAGTTAGTAATGATCACTAAAAGTCAGTATTGGCTCACAGGGTATAGTTGTGACAGACTGGACAATTTGCTTCTGCTCTCTACTGTAGCTTTCTCATCTTTAAAATGAAAATAATAATAATAATTATATTTCATAGTGTTATAATGAAGAAATGAATTTATGCTTGTAAAGTACTTAGAACAGATATGGTACCTAATAAGCTCAGTATCAATGTTTGATAAATAGTTAGAGAGATACGCATGCAAACTGCATTCCCTTTTATCAAACTGGCAGCTCAAGGAAATGAAGTGGATAATCTATTGGGATTTCAGCATTTTTTTTTTTAATGTTCAGTTGCCAGTGACTCTGAAATTTATATCTCCAACCTAGTTATTTCTTCTAAGGTCCTAAAATATGTAAACACAGAGAACAAAGAAAACATAATTGAGTAGTGAATTAATTCTGAGCCCTCTGTCACCCTGGCAAAAAAGGGAAAAAAAAGGGGGGAGGGCAGCAGGGTGAGTGTATGTGTATTTCTTATAAAAGAGAGCAACTATTTCTTGGGACTAAACTCTTGGTGAAAATTATCATGGGAGCTCTTGCATTAGGGACCTTAAATAACTTTAAGGATGATTTCAACAACATTTTATAGACAACACATTTTTTTATACCAGCAATGAATAAAAACCAAGAGGAGGACGGTGCAAGGGTAGCTCAGTCTAGAATTCTCACCTGCAATGCCAGACACCCGGGTTTGATTCCCAGAGCCTGCACATGGCAAAAAAAACCAAAACCAAAACCAAAAGCATAGGGTTAAAGTGTACCTCAGTCATATATTATAATTGTTTGTTAAGTGTTTATCTCTTTTATTAATTCATAACCATCATGAAGGTAGGGACTATTTTCTTTTTCTGGAGGAGGATTATGTTTTGTTCTTTTCACATCCCCTAGAGCAAGTGCTTTACACATTGTAACAGTACTTTTTCTCCCTTGAATTCTGTAATTATATTATCTGTGAAATTTATGAAATGTTAAACTGACTTTGAAAAATTACTGATTCTTTTAACCATTATTTCTTAGTGTAGAGAAAGAATGTGTGTTTGAGTGGTCATTTATTCTTAAGGTTTTGAATCTTTGGTTGAATCGTCTCTGTGATCTAGCTAGTTAAGTTACGGTATATGTACACATATATAGCAGATCCACTTTGACATTTTTTTCCACTTACTTTCCCAGTTGTTGTGGTGGCTCACCCATGATTTCTTTCCATTTAACTATACAGAAATATATAAAAATATACTTTTGGAAGCATTGATTTCTGCTTGCACTCAATTGTTAACTAAAATGTTAGATAGCTACTAGTTAGCAGAAATTCAGTGCCACAAAGCCAGGGGTGGTTTGAAACTTTATCATTCCTTGTTTCTACGCTCTCCCCCCTCCACCCCCAATCTTTGTCCCTTCACCATTTTTTTTTTTTTTACATGGGCAGGCACCGGGAAACGAACCCGGGTCCTCTGGCATGGCAGGCAAGTGTCCTTGCCTGCTGAGCCACCGTGGCCCGCCCTACCATTTTGTTTTTTATAAGCCTTTTTCCCTGCCCATGCTTGTCTATAGCACATAGAAGGATTGCTTAGCATTTTTGACAGGAAAGGAAAAGAACAAACATCTGTTGGCTTGATTCTCTTTTTTTATATTTTAGGAACCTGAATCTGAGTCATACAAGAAATGGGAATATAGTCTAACTGTCATACATGCTCTGTTATGTTACTGAGATCTTCCTTCAGGACTGAATGATTTATTCCCCCAGCTGCTGGGAAGGTTATCCACCGACAGCTCTTAGCAAGCAGCCCTTTCATGGAATTGTCTAGTTGTCTGAAGAAAGCCCCCTCAAACAAGCCTTTTTTTTTTTCTAGGCAGCCCAAATTCAATGACTAATTAATAGGAGTTATAAAGCCCCAGGCTTCCTTTTCCCCAATTTAGGACAACTCTGAAGGGATGTCTTAAATGATCTGAAGAGTTGCTAGGCATTTTTAGAACAGATGAAAATATTGCCTAAATTTTTTTTAACATTTTTTAATTGTGAATATAATGTATATACAAAAAAAGCAACACATTTCAAAGTATGTTTTAACAACTAGTTACAGAACTGATTTCAACATTTGGTATGGGTTACAGTTCCACAATTTCAGGTTTTTCATTCTAGCTGCTCCAAGACACTGGAAACTAAAATATCAATATAATGATTCAGTAGTCATACTCATTTATTAAATCCTAACTTCTCTGTTATGACTCCTCCTTCTCTTTTGATCCTTCCCCCAATCTTTAGGGATATTTGGGTGATGCCCATTCCTACTTTTTTCATGTTGAAAAGGGTGTCCACAGTATGGAATAGGGGGATGGAATTGGTAGTTGTTCTTGGAGAGACTGGCACCTCTGGGTTTCAGGGCTTCTGTGGCATAGGAACAATCTGGAGGTTTCAGGTTTCTGAAAAGTAAAATTAGTGCATGTAACTTCTGTAGGATCTCAGAGCCCTGGGTGCTCTTTAGGGTTAATAGGAATGATGTTGTTTGGGGGTTGGCAAATCGTGGCAATTAGGAGTATCTAGCTGAAGCTTGTGCAAGAGTAGCTTCCAGAATATTTTGAGTTCTTATCCTAATGTGATATAATCTCTTCCATTGATGTGATCTTTTGAGATATTTGAAGGCTGTCTTTAGGCTCTGTTAGCTACTGCTTAAACAACTAACTAATGGAATTTAATAAAAGGAGTAGTGGCTAAATATGACTCAAAAACATGAATGAGGCTAGAAGGAACATGAGGATCTATTCATTGGTAATATTTGGAAGATCTTACTGCAAGTGGCAAATTTTTAGTTACATATAATTTCATTTTCTTCTCTATGGGTTTAATCTCTACATAGTTTTTGAGTGAATAGTACTTATTTAGTCATAGTATTATAATGCCTATTAATTGTTGTTTTAGACCAACATAATACAAATGTTATCTACTTCAATATTGTAAAAATATTATAATTTATAAAAATGAATAGGTATATATGAGGAGGATAAGTACTGTAATTTCATCCTTTTATGTACAGGCAGTCAAAAAATACCCAAAACAGAAACTGTTCATTGTGGTTGACTCTAGGCAGAGGGACAAAAGGGAAGCTTTTAGTTTCCATTTTAAGACTTTTTGTGCAGCATCCCTTTTTAAAAGAAACATGTTATATGCGTGCTTTCTGTAAAACCAAGCAACTAAAATTTAGTGATCATGGTGCCGGGGAAATAGTTTAAAAAAACAACCACAAAACTTCTTTAAAAATCTTTTTTTTTTTAGCATTCGTATTTTGAATAAGGTGGTTTGCAAAAGGAATGGATTGTTTTATAAAAACGTGTATAAAAATGATCTTTAAGTAGCAGAACTTCTATAAATACCTTTTCAAAGAAGTGCACAAATTCCTGTATTTCAGAATATGAAAATCCTTTTGAATAGTCACTCTGTAGTTCACTACAGATGGAATGAAAATAAATTAAAAAGTATAATCTTATTTTCAATGTTTAAATTTTGTGTTTATTAATTTTATCACATATAGCAAAACATTTCCTTTGGGATTATTTTATTGTAAATGAATATTATAAGTAAATTATATATAGCCTTTGCTTTAATATTATGTAGACCTGAACTATTTTCACATAATTAAAAATTAGGTTTTAAAATATTAAGAATCACTCCAAACCATATTATTCTAATTCCCCGTTGGAGTCTCAGACCTCAAATTTGGTTGCATAATGGGTATACAGTTCTGTGACTTAATTGTTCTCCTGAATATGTAGCTGTTTATGTTTCATACTGGCTACAATCCCAGTTTATCATTGGCAGCTGTTTTGATTTGAGGCAGGTGGCCTGAAAAAGCAACATCCATAATTTAAAACACTAATACTTTTTCTGTGTATTTTCTAATCTTTCTCAGAAACCTCAAGGCTTTTCAGTACAGGGGTAATTTCAAAGTCATAATATTTTTTGAATTTTCACGTAATTGATATATAATAAACTGATATTTGTATAACAGTAGTCTCAGTTTTGTAAAATAAACAATTGCTAATTTACTTTAATTTAGAAAGGAGCTTAAAGGGTCTTGTACTTTCACATAAAACTTCTCCTAAAATAAATACTGATCAATATAGAAAAATGGCTTTTTACATTCATCCTTTAATCATTTCAAAAGGGCAAATTATTACCAATGGAATTCTCAGCATCTAACTTTTTCTAGTTCTGTTTTCCTATCATTCATTATGGCCTTGGATGGTCTCCATGACAGCTGTATTTATTAACAACATTATAGGTAAGATGGGAGGGAAATGGTTTTTGTCTTAATTGCTCAAAATCTTCATATTAAAATGATAATCCTCAGAGAAAAGCTAACTTCATAAATGTGTAAGGTGGTTTCCATTCTTATAGAAAACTTGTTTTTATCTAGGTTGGTACATATGCAAATGAGAAGTGATAGAATATTGAGTTTGGAAAGGAAGTGAAAGATCATCTAATCTGGCCTCTCAGTGCTTGCATTCCCCTGAGCATACTGACAAAATAGTAAGCAGGCTTGTACAGAGACTGATCCAATGATGAATAGCTCGGTACTTCAAAGGATAATACATTCCATCTTTGGACAGCGCTGACCACTCGAAAGTAAATACTTACAGTGAACCAAATCCTGCTTCCTTGTGTTCTCTTTTTGTTTTTGTCCTTTGGCCCTAGACTTCCTTGGGATTATAGAGAAAAACTAAACTCTCTTCCTTATGGACAGTCATGAAACATTTGAGGACAACTTTTGTGACCCCTTTACCTCTCTCTCCATTGAAGATGTTTCTTCTTCAGGTTGGACATTTCCAATTCTGTCAGCCATTTTCCAGATGCCCCAGAGGCCTTCTCCGTCATTCAGGATGTGCTGCTAGGGGTCTCTAGCAGGAATTCTTATCCTGGAGGCTATACACCATGAATAGAATTCAGAGAATCCATGCATTTGGATAAAAAAAATTATATCCTTATATTTACTAATTCTAAATGAGATTTGGCAATTAAAAAATTGTGATTGTAGACAGCACACCATGATAGTATTAGCAGACCCTGAGACTTTGCATGAATCGAAATCACGGTTATTTTCATATCACATTACAGTTGTAGATACCTTGAGATTTTTATTAACATTTGTCATTGCTTACTGTGCTAATTAAGAAGAACATATATCAGTGAATCTCAAGTTTGTCTTAATAATATTTAGCTATTAGAGAAAATAAGAATTTTATTGAATATTTGGTTTCCTGTGTTTTCTTATATATTTTATTTTGTGCTTTTAAGATTATTATTACTCTGAAAAGGACTTAGGCTTTCCTAGACTGCAGAAAGGGGTACATTGCCAAAAAATGGCTCAGAACCTTTCATCTATGCTTTTTCTGAAGTGCAGTCTTAGAAATTAACGTTTCACATCCATAGCTCACTGACAGTAAATAGAGTAAATAGATTATAAGATTATAATCTTATAATCTCCTTGCTTGTTTATCACATAAACCAAGATCCCACTTGCTTTTTTGGGCAGCCAGATCATACCAGGTAGAGTTAGTTCATCTTTTGATTCTGGTCTGTCCTGATCTTTTTAGTTTCTGACTCATTTCTTGGTGTATTCTCTCTTCATCTATGTTTCTGTCATCTGTATCATGCCCTCTGTGTCACAGTTTGCCAGACATGGCTGCCCATCAGAGTCCCCTGAGGAGCTTTAAAAAACAGACTCATAGGCAGCACCTCACATTTACCCTGTCAGAAACAATGTACACCTGGTGATTATGCAGTCAGCTTGGCAGTGGTCTCTGGGTTTATATTTGGGAAACCTATTATTATTATTTTTTATTGTTCTTTAAGTTTTTATTTCATAACATAAACTTAACTCTGCAAGTCAGCTAGACTTGGAAGGGAGGATAATATAGAACCCAAAGAACTACAGCAAGAGCACGATGAGAGGATACTGAGGCCGACCAGGGAAGGTGAGATGCAATTCTGAGCTACAGAAGAAATGGTCTGGTGGTGAAGACAAAACATAAATCAAATTTATTAGACTTGTCCACAATGAGCAGTGGTGATCTTCTTTCTGGCCTTGCCATCCCTGGACCCAAAGTACTCCATGGCTTCTACAATATTCATTCCTCTTTCACCTTGCCAAAGACCATGTGCTTGCTGTCCAACCACTCAGCCTTAGCAGTATAGATGAAAAACTGGGAGCTGTTTGTGATGGGTCCAGCATTGGCCATGGACACGATGCCAGGACCTGTACACTTCAGGAAGTTATTATCATCAAACTTCTCCCTGTAGATGGACTTGCCACCAGTGCCATTATGGCATGTAAAGTCACCACCCTGGCTACATAAACCCAGGAATAATTCTGTGAAAGCAGGAACACTCACACCAAATCCTTTCTACCTAGTGTTCAGAGCACAAAAATTTTCTGCAGTCTTTAGAACTTTGTCTGCAAACAGCCTGAAGGAGACGTGCCCAAGGGTTCACCATTGATGGTGACGTTGAAGAACACGGTGGGGTTGACTATGACTGTGGGGGGGGGGGGGACTGTGGTGGTGGGCATCGTTGTCTGCTGGACCCCCATTATTTTATATCATGTCATATATAAAGAGGTTCATTACAATGTTATAAAGTTAGAGAACTCTGTCATGTCTCATTAACTGTCTCTCTCCCATTTGACTTGTAGTACGCTTTAGGTTTAAATTGTCATTTTACATCATGATTATATTAGAATTCAAACTTCTCCATTTCGAACAGGCTTATTTTAAGAAATTAGGTCTATCTAGTTCATTTCTTTGATCTGCCATCTAATAATAAAACTTGTCAAAAAAGAATATTAGATCACCCACTATTTTAATAAGTCAATATAGGCTTCACCACCCACAGCTTATTCACCTTTGTCATAAATGATTCTTTAAATGTTTGTGATCAAATGATAGCCTGATTATTTTGTTTTTGTTTGGTTTGGTTTAAAAGTTGAGCCTCAGACAAGGACATGGGTGCAGGTAGTTTATTTGAGAGATTATCCCAAGAAGCCAGAGAAAGGGAGTGGGGAAGAATAAGTCAAGGAAGAAGGAGAAGCCAATAAGAGTACATTTTTGAAGTGGTTGTTGTGGGCAGTGGAAGATAGTTTTTACTGGGATGCTTTGAAAAGTGTTGAATGCCTCCTAAAATTTCTATCTTAAATTGCCCCCTTCAACCCAAGGAAGTTATTAAGTCCCTCGTAGTTCTAGACTATGCTTGCTCATTGGCAGAGCCTTGTGTCCTTGTGTCCTTGAAAGCCCTGGGACAGAAAGTGGAAGTTTAGGCAATAGCGTATTTGAGGTGGCATTTTATTAGCAGGAGCTGAGTCTTCCTAGGATAGTCAACTATAGGTATGACTGAAAGTGGACTGAGGCTGCGATGTGGCATACCAATGGTAACTGTTACACTCATCTTTTATAATTTATAGATTCTGTGTTTTTCTCTCTCATCTAAAAGGCAATTACATTTCTTTATCCCTAGGATTCTTCAAAGTTTACCAATAATTATTTGGTAGTCTCATGTACTAGTTGCCTCTGTATCCTGTGACTGTAATTCACTATGACAAGGGACTTGGATTTACCTGTCTTGGGCTTTAATTTCAACATTACAATGTTGATCAAACCTGACAGAGAAAACCGGGGCAATATAGTAGAGTTTTGCTTTCTCTCCTGAAAAAGCCGATCTTTTTATTTGCTTGGACTAATCTAGAAAAAAAAATTCCTTTTTGATATCTGTAGCATTTTTGCAAGCTATAGATTATCTGGGGATTTGACCTTCTTAAATATTTTAAATTTAATTTCTTTTTAATTTTTTTTTTAAAAGTACCCCTCCCTCAATTTTTTTGCAATGGAAATCATGACTACACTTTCTGTGAAGTCTTTGAAACACTTTCTTAAATTTAAGGAGACACATTTGATGCTGTCCAGGCTTCCTCTTTACCGTCATCACAGACTCTGAGCTGATGCTTAATTTTTTTCTTCTTGATTCTGGTTGGCATTAGAGCCTTCATTAAACATCTCTGTCTTTTTGTCCTACAAAGCTTCTCTCATTTTGGAATTTTTGTTCTCCTCTCTGATTCTTTCTTCTTTTCTTTTGCCTCACCCCTCTTTCCCTCTTCCTCTAAAGCTTATTTAATGTTCTGTTATGGTCTATTGACTTTCACATTCTGGACTATCTCATTTGTTCTCATTTATCACATTACCTTTTAAGACTCTTCTTCAGTCTTATCTAACCTGAAAAACTATATAGTGCTCAGGTATTAAGGAACGGTAGATTATTGGAGAGGTAATTCCACATATTTGTGGAATTTTGTTGAACCTAGGACTCCTGTTTTTCCCTTAGCCATAAGCCATTGGATCATAGTAAAAATCAACTTTACTATTGTCATAGGTGAGAAGTAATCTAGTTCTTTGAGGGAAAAATATTAAAGTTCCAACTCAGGTGATTTTAAAATTAAGAATGTGCTGATACATTTTTATTCAGTAAGTATTTTTAAATCATTTTAATTTATGACTAAAGAAAGTAAAAGGATGGAAAGGTAAAGGAAACCATTGGGAGCAGTAAAAGGGAAAATATTTTAGGGAGAGAGAAAATATCAGAAAATGGTATTGTGGGGTTATATTAACTACGATAAAGAGACTGCTGCGTTGCTAGGTAAATTGGATTAAAGGATGGGAGAGAGGCTAGTCTTGGTAATCACAATTTGACATGGGGGCCAAAGAAAAGTGATTAATTTGGGGGATTTCAGGCACATCACTATGAAAATGTATGTGTGAGCATGTATGTTTTGTTTCTTGGTATAGGAGATCTCACATAATAGATTTCAGTAAATGTTTGTTGAAATTATTGTTAATGTGGCATACATGTAATGATTGTTGCGTAGATGTAGTAATTACAGTCTATATGTGATTTATGAAACTTGTTTTCTTGGAAAAATACTATGATGGTAATTTGTTTGTTGTTCACTAGCCTCTCATAAATATGGAGTGAAGTATGTGCTGTATGCTTTTTTGAGTAGTGTATCAGCTTTATTTAAAAAAAATTCAAGTAAGGAAATAAATCCCAAACTTCTAACCTCTCATTTTTAGTTATTTGTGCTAGGATGTTTCAGAGAGACCTTTCGAAGTCTGCAAAACTTTCAGTCAAGAAGGTGATGTTTCTGTAAATATTTCATTAAATATAATTTTCTTAGCCTAACTTTGATAACTGATTTTATTCACTCAGTTCCCTATTCAATATATATTTATTTGCATGCCTTCTATTTTCCTAACCTCTGCAGATAAATAAGGCAAGAGCCTTGCCATCAAAGAATCTAGTAGAAGAAATAGAGATATAAACAAATACTTGAATTTTTAATGTCAAAATTGAATACTGTAAATGATGGATATATTTTTTAATGAGATCTTTTCTGTAATAACATTTAATATTCTGATAATTCTTGGCATCATAAATTGAATCACTGGGCATGTAAAGTTGACATATTATTCTCAGATACCAATTCTGATTTCCTTAGGCTGAAAATTATGATTGTCTAAGAATCTAATAGTTTGATATTCATAGGTAATATTAAGCTAAATATCTACCTCCATATCTTCAGCATTTTATACCAGACAGAATTGTATTTTTTTAAATGCCTCTGTGTTTAAATGACAGAGTAAGTTAATTTAATTGAAAAGAAAATGAAAAACATAAAGTGTATTTTTTAGAGCATCTGAGGGTAGCAGGAATTCCCCCAACTAATCACATCTACTATATTCAGTTTTGAATTTCTTTTTATTAGTATAATTTTAAAATAAGCTTATAAATACGGAAATAGTTTATAAAATTAACTTAAAAAGCTCTTCAAATCACTGTTGTTTTCCTTTGAAAGATAATGAAAACCATATTTTCAAAAAAGCCATGGTCAATCAACTCAGTCAAGTATCCAAAATATCATAGTAAATAAGATGTATATCAAGCCTTAAGAATCATTGCTTTTTGGGAAAACTTAAGCAAGCACTGATGATTTTTAAAAACTCTGCATGATGATACATGACTAAATGGTGTTTGCTTTGGAAGTTAAAAAATAGACTTGTAAAAATGGTTCATCTCTTACCAACAAAATATTCACTTATTTATTTTTTAACAAGATAGAGTGAATGTAGAAGCTTGTACTTTACAAATGCCCTGTTTAGATTATGTGAAATAACATATAGCAGTCTTTTTTATAACTGTTTTTATAAACAACTAAGGTTTTAAGCAAAGTGATATGGGTTGGGACTTAACTTAGATAAGTAGGCAAGAACTTCAGAAATTATCCCATGACACAGAGGGTTAGTTAACTTTTCATGAATTATTTATTCCTTTCTGAGTTGCATGGATATTTGTGGAAATTGAGGTTTAATTTTTCCTTTATAATTTGGTAATGTAATTTTACTGGCCAGTTTCTTTAACACTTTAGCTTTAATTTTCATTGCTCTTTAACTTTTTGTAAACACATACTTAAATCAAGAGAAATTATTATCAATATCAGTAATAATAACAATAATAATTAAATAATGCTAACATTTCTTGAGATCAGTGTGGTAGTTAGATTCAGTTGTCAACTTGGCCAGGTGAGCATACCTAGTTTTGTTGCTGCAGACATAAGCCAATGGTACGTGAACCTCATCTGTTGCTAATTACATCTTCAGTCGGCCAGGAGGCTGATCTGCTGCAATGAGTGACGTTTGACTTAATTGTCTGGTGCTTAAATGAGAGAGAGCAATGTAGCCCAGCCCAGGCAGCTCAGCATTCCTCATCTCAGTACTTGCAGCTCAGCCCAGGCCTTTGGAGATGCAGAAAGAAGTCACCCTGAGGAAAGTCGTTGGAACCCAGGGGCCTGGAGAGAAGACCAGCAGAGACCATCCTGTGCCTTCCATGTAAAAAAGAACCTCAGTGGAAAGTTAGCTGCCTTTCCTCTGAAGAACTAACAAAATAAATCCCCTTTTATTAAAAGCCAATCCGTCTCTGGTGTGTTGCATTCCGGCAGCTAGCAAACCAGAACAATCAGTTTCTACAGTAATATGTTAAACCCTCATGTGTATTATCTCATTTGATCTCTCAACAACCTATAAGTATGGATATTATAATTATTACCAGTTTATAGATGACATTATTTAAAGGAACTCTGTAGCTAATCATCTAGAAAAATGAACAGTGTTTAGGAATGTTAGCAACCACATCCCAGTTTATCTACTTTATATGTCTAGATTTTTGTGTATGGTAATATTTCTGTTATATTTCTTATTTCTATATCTCCTCATCCTTTTTATTATTTTTAAATTTTTATTAACAATACCATTATTTTTCATGTCTGCTCAGATGTGAACTCTCCAGGTACCTTTGAATATGTACACCTATTCTGCCTTCATGCCGTCCAGTGAACACGATGTTTTACAGTCTTGAAAACACAATGTGTGTTTTTTGCATTATTTATTGCTTGAAATGTAGCTTTTGAGCTCAGGACTGAGACTAAAATTTTTCTGAATGAAAAGTACCTACCACAATCACTGTAATCTAATACAGAATGACTTTGGGAATTAGCTTTTTCTGAAGATTTAGTAATGTTTCTTAATGTATTCAACCTAAAAGTTAGAAAAAATAACAATGCTTAAATGAGAAACTTGCAATGTGATAAGTCATTTGACAACAGTGAATGTTTTGAATCACAAATAATTAAGCAGCTTTATATTATATAAAACTCTTTCAAGAAAGCAAAGCATGAGCAACAAAAGAAAAAAATAGATAAATGGGACTTCACCAAAATTAAAAATTTTTGTGCATCAAAGCATATTGTCAAGAAGGTGAAGAAAAAGCAAATTTAGAATATAAGAGAAAATATTTGGAAACCCTATATCTGATAAGGATTTAATATCTGTAAGATATGAAAAATTTCTCCAATTCTACAACAAATAAAAGAGTCCAATTAAAAAATGAGCAAAGGATTTGAATAGACCTTTCTTTAAAGAAAATATACAAATGCCAATAAGCACATGAGAAGATGCTCAACATCATTAGCCATTAAAGAAAAGCAAATCTAAACTATGAGCTACCACTTCACACCCACTTTGGATGGCTATTATTTTTAAAAAACTGATAATAACAAATGTTGGCCAAGATGAGGGTAAATAGGAATCCTTGTACATTGTTGGTGGGAATGTAAAATGGTACAAACACTGTGGAAAAGTTGGTGGTCCTCTGAAAGTTATGACCTAACAATCCCACTTTTAGGTACGTACCACGAAGATATGAATGCAGGGACTTAGACATATGTTTGTACACCAATGTTTATATCAACATAATTCACACTAGCCAAAAATGGAAGCAGCCCAAACGTCCATCAAAAGATGAGTAGATAAACAAAATGTGGTATAGAGATATGGTGGAATAATTTTCAACTGGAAAAATGAATGAAGTTCTGATATATGCTACATATGGATGAATCTTTTTTAAATTTCTTAAATAAATTTAGTCAATAGAGGGTGGAATGTTTTCCAGACATTAAAATATAGCTTTGAAATATTGATTTGTGGCTGCTAATATTCACCGAACAAAGCAATATAAACAATTGCATAATCAGAGGAATGGCTACAACATAGAGAATGCATAGGAAACCAAAAAACACCTGGAAGGCAACAGGCCAACAGAGCAAGCAGTTTCTTCCTGGTGGCGGGACTGGGCGGTTGTCTCATTTCTTGTTTAATATCTCCAATTTCTTGTTTAATAATCTTGTTTAATATCTCTAATACGTAAGTGATGGAAGTAAAGAGCAAAATGTTTAAAGCATTGGTAGCCCCCACTTAATCCCCTCTTACTCCTTTCTTCACAGGGAACTACATTCATTAGTGTGTTGTAGAGCCCTTTAGATGTTTTCTTCTGACTCACCATGCGTTATTTTAAAAATTTACATTTATAATCAGAAAAAACATGAGATAGAGGAGAAAACATACAAAAAGGAAGACTCTCTCAAAATGACTCACAGCATAGAAAATTCAAAGTATACACATAATTTTTATGATCAAGAAGAGAGGCCAGGCCCAGGGAGCTGGGGTGCTGGGCATGTGTTGGGACAAAGCTAGATTGCCTCCTGTTGCTTTGGCTGTTTGCCTTGCCCCACTCCCTGCAGTCCGGTCTCTCCCCTCCCCACCCTGCCCCAGGCTCTGGGTAGGGTTTAGGAGCTGGAAATTGGGCTGGAGAGAGGCCCGAAAGGATGCTGTGGTCTGGGTTGAGGTGGGGCTGGGAGAGGCTCCTTCCCCTGTTTGTTCAGGTTCGGGGAGATTCGGGGCAGGAGACATCTGGTCCAAGGAATATGGATGAATCTTGAAGACATTATGTCAAATGAAATAAGCCAGACACAAAAGGACAAATATTGTATGATTCATAGGAAATTCTTAGAATAAGCAGTTTCATAGACACAAAAGCAGAATAGTGAATACCAGGGATTAGGGAGTGAGGGGAATGGGGAATTATTGCTTAATGAGTATGAGTTTGTGTTTGGGGTGAAGAAAATATTCTGAAAATAGACAATGGTGAAGATTATACAACACTGTTAATGTAGTTAATGTCACAGCATTTCACACTTACCATTAGTTGAAATGATTTTTGTTTTGTGTATTTGCCACAGTGGAAAAAAAAGTTAAAACAAGAAGTGACATCTCCATTCCCACATAAATTTGTGTAGATTTATTTCCTAGATGAAATTATAGCTCTAGTAACATTTCTTGAACCTCAGTGCAAGTGCAAAGGATTTTATATATTTCAAAATCCATTTAACTGTGCAATTGAGGAACTTCCACGTAACCTTTAATTGGAAGTGATTATCTGCAATGCAGTGACATGGTAAAAGGCAAATATCAAGAGAAGAATCTAAAAGAATTCTGTGAATAGCCTTCTAAATGATGAATATGCTCAGTTAAAATCTTATGCTCTTGCTCTGATAATCAATATTTAACTGTGCCTATCTGTATGAAAAGACATTTTTAAAGGTGAAGTATGCAAAATCTCATCACAGATTAGTGTTAACAAATGCACATTGATTTTGATGATAGGGAACAGTAACTTTGAGTCCTAAGAAAATTCCGTTCTTTTTTCATGGTAGACTTTACAAAAAAAATTGTACTTATTATATTTTGAATTTCACAAATAAAAACTTTGTGGAAATAGGTTTGTGTCTTGTTAGGTAAGTACCTATGTAATAACCTTAATTTTGCATTTTGGCCCCAAAGCCTAATATAGTGACATAAAAACTTTCCCACCCCCACAACTAAACAGTTAATTCTTTTACTTTTAAATGAGTCCTTTCTCATCAACACAAAGAAATCTCTACTAGTGTTTTCAGCTACTAGAGGTTAAAAAAAAAATTCTGTATCGTTCTTTGAACAGACTTCAGATGAGCATTTGATCCAACTAATCCAATTCCCTTATTTTACCAATATGAGTCTCAAGATTTAGTGGAAGATAGTCATTTATAGAACTGAAAATAGAGCTCAAGTATTCTGTTTTCCTATTTAGTGTCTTTTGTACTCTATTTATATGCATCTGTTTAATGCATCTTTGTACTCCATTTTATTTGTATGTATTTTATCTGGGTGATAAGATATTAAAAAAGAAGTATGAGAGAAACAGAGTCTATATCATCAAGGGACATTATAATCTAGCTGGGTAGTCTATAAACCAGGGTCCTAGCAAGAAAAAACCCAGTGGAAGGAGTAATTGAGAAGGGTTTAATGAAGGGACTGTTTATAAAAGTGTAGGCTGGGTTAGAAGAATTCTAACCCTTATTACCATCCTAGACCCCAAGAAACAAGGGGTAGCTGCAGGAGATAGAGGAGGAGCATGCCCCCAACAAGAAGTGTGGCTTTTAGTGGGAGAATCCATAATTTGCATCTAATTTATATTAATAATTGGTGAATTAGTAAACAGTCTTTACGGACATACGTGCAGCCAACCTTATGATATTTAGCTGTCCTCATTAACCATCAGCATACCAACAAGGCTAAGTTATTTTATTTTTTAGTAGTTTAGTGGTCTAGAGTTAGCACATTTATCAGCAAACATTAGGTTGATGTGTATTTTCCTCTTAACAAGTGAGCAGCCATTATTTCTGAAAAAAAAAGTATTGGATTAAAAATTGAAGTATCATAAAACAATCTGCTAATATATTGATGATTGACCTTAATAAAACTGTCTGGTTTCCTTTTTTGTGCCGTTTAGCACTGCTGATGCCAAATATTACTTGTGCTGCATTACTAGAAAGTCCAATGTTTGGAAAACATCATTCCACATTAAAGAGATAATAGTTGCTCCCACTTAAATAGGATCTCTAGAAGTTACTTGAAGCTTGATTTTGACTTGTCAGTTTTTTTAGCTGATACGTGTGACATTATAAAACTCTCAGTGTTAAATATTTCTCAGATTTGTACTATTTCATATATGGAAAATTAGTATTTAGTGGTTCCCTACATTGTAAAGTGTTTCTTAAAACATAGTGTTAATTTATTTCTGATTAAAGCTTATTGAAAAAAAGTCGTTTTGTCTATACAAAGCATGAAACTTTTAAGGCAGTTTATTTAATAAGTTTAGGATACTGCGATGATCTGTAGGGAATTAGATTTTTTTTTTTTAATAGACAAGCAGTTCCCAGTTTTCATTTTCTAATCAAGTTGCTATGGGGCTAGTATCTTTGTTTGCTTAATTTTAAGCTCAGTTACCATGACAAAACCTATTTACTCAACTAATGCCTAGCGGTGTCAAATAGATACTGCTGGTAACTTGAATTCCTATTTGACCATTAAAAATCTCAAATAAAAATTGTAAATTTTCTTTTCAAATGAAAAAATAATAGTTTGGTTAGTATAAATGGATTGTTTCTTCACTGGTTAATTAAAATCAATTTCAATTGTTTTTATGGTCTTTTTCTTTAATATTTTTCTAATACCTTTAATATTTAATATTCAGTTCTAAAATGAAGGCAGGTAAGGATCTAGTAAATGTATCTGTTAAACATCTAAAATTTTCTCTATGAAAAATTATTTAATTTCATTCAGTTGTTAAGAAAATAATCTTAAATGTTCCTGTGTAATTTTCTTATATAGTCCTTTTTGTATGAAATGTTTACACGCTTTGAAGATAGAGCCTATTATCAGAATCAGTGAGTTCTTTTTTATAGTCCTGAATCTTTGCCAGACTGACAATGTGCTTGTTCAAATTGAATAACCTGATTTCTGTTATTATGTTCTAAGTTAACTTATAGTTTCTGCTTTCAAAAAGCCACTTTGCTCAAGAAATACTTCCATAGTAACCTTTAAGTATTTCTTCTATTTTAAGAGTCAGAGCCATTAACTGAGAGTAGAGAGTAGGAACTATGGAAAATAGTGAGCTTCAAGAAAGATGTAAAAAGCTGGAAGCAGATTTTTTTCCCCATTGATTTTGGGGATAGTCAGATGTGAGTTTGGTTGGAAAGAAGCAGGGGTAGAATTATAAAAGGCATCAAAGATAAATTTATGCTTTCTTTGTTTTATTAGACAGAAGGCTTGTCTCACCTAAGACCAAATAGTTTCTTTGTTTCACTTGAATGTCTGCCTATATGTGGATTTTTTTAGGTACCTACATAGGTAGGAGGAAAATGGAAATCATATTCTTTAAATGTTTACCATCCCAATTTCTTTTTTCTTGCAATTTCTTGTGGTTTTTAATATGTTCTCCTCAGAAGATAAATATCTCTTTGGTGGGAATTTAGCCAGGGATAGAGAATATAGAAATTTGTTCATCTGTAGAAAAGCCAGGTGGGGCCTGGGTCAGATATCCAGAAAGACACAGGAGGTCTAGAAGAGATGTAGGACGTAAGAATAAGAATCCTTATTCTCTTGAGAACACCTAGAGAGAATAAGGATTTAAGAATACTGGTAAATTGAGGGTATCTCGTATTGTACTTAGAGCATGGTTCTCTGTGCTTTAATTCCCTTCACAAACTAATTAGGCCAGGGTATGTGGGTCTGTTTCATAACTTTATACTGGTTCTAAATAGTTTAACGTTAAACAGAACTAGTCAGTAGTTGTTTTACTCAACTTCAGAATATCAAATGAAAAAAAAAAAAAAGCCCAAACAAAATAAAACAGCCTCCTAAGTGTCAATGCCCAAATTTTAAAATGCTTATTAGTCCATCAGGTAGGTTCAAGTTCTACCTGATTCAAACAATGAACAACTTTAGTATTTTCATAGTTTGCTCACTCAACCCATGTTTATCTTAAATCCTTTTAAATATTTTTGCTTTTGGTTTTGTATTTCTTGATAGAAAAAAAACATTAGATGTGTATTTTAAATACCACTTTATACGGTTTGAGGTATCAGTACAGCTTTACTCATACTAACAACTGATAATAGTTTCGTGTTATGCATTTCTTACTGAATTTAATAAGAAAAGGGAAGAGGGAGTGAGTCTTTATTGAATTTGTCTAGAGTGTTCAAGGAACAGCAAATAAGCCAGTATACATAGAAGGAAGCACAGATGGCTTTATAGGCCATGGAAAAATTAGGCTTTTACTCATCTAAGAGGGGAAGTCATTGGAGAGTTTTGAGCAGAGAAGTGACATGACGTGACTTATACTTTTAAGAAGATCACTTGTGATACCAGACAAAAGTGCAGTGTATTCACTACCTGATGTGCTCAAATAACCAATTCCTGAGACACTGGAGATTCAGAGAGGAAAGAGTTTGTTGTTAGGTGTGAGGTAGATCAAATGGCCTATCATCTGTCTTGCTGAACTGCACTAATTCTGATAGTTTTACTGTATCAAAAGATGGGCAGGTTTTAGGATAATGAGCACAGTGGCCCCAGATGATGTAATTAGAGGTGATCTAATCATTGAGCATGTGCAGATTAGTCACAGAGCGTAGGTAAGAAAATGGCAGACTTGATATGATCATGGGCATGACTTTGTATTATAATGAAATATAGGTCACTTATAAGTTAAAGTCTAAGCTACGGTACATGTCAGTTGGGCCCTTTTTGTTTAGACCCAATTTAGGTTCTTAAGATAACTGGACTTGGGGTGGGTTCATTTTGGGCTGACCCAAGGCCCTTCATTAGGGGCTGTCTTTAGTGATCTTAAGACTCTAAAATTAGAAATTAAAAAAAAGGATAAAATGGGTGCAAGTGACGGTCAGTCAC
The DNA here is from genome assembly GCF_023851605.1 of Tamandua tetradactyla. Classification (NCBI taxonomy): domain Eukaryota; kingdom Metazoa; phylum Chordata; class Mammalia; order Pilosa; family Myrmecophagidae; genus Tamandua; species Tamandua tetradactyla. The sequence goes on from NC_135334.1 coordinate 90,180,004, forward strand.
AAAGATTTCACAATTACAGGGGCACAAGATAAAGGCTACCCAATCATTATCAGAGATCAAGGCAGCTGGATTATAGTTTAGAGATTTCAGGTATTTCCCTCTGTCCATTCTAATATATCAGAAAGTAAAAAAAGGAATATCTATATAATGATTCAGCAATCATTATCATCCCTTAAACCCTAACTTTTTTATTACACTTGGGCAAGAAAAGAAGCAGAGAGATATTTAGGGTGATATGGTAATAATCCAGGCAAAAAACCAGAGTGGCTTAGGCAGAGTGAAAGCAGTAGAAATATAAGTGTTTTTATTCTATACATATTTTGATTTTCCAGTGTGGGGTGTGGGAAAGAGGGGAGTCATGTTTTGGGTGTAAGCTGTAGTAATGATTGGTTTGCCATTATTTGAGATGGGGAAGACTGTGGGTAGATCATGGCTTTTGTGGAAGACCAGTTCATTGTTAAGTTTGAGATGTCTATTTATAGACATCCAAGTGGAGGTGTTGAGTAAACAATTGGCTCTATGATTCTTCAACTCAGGGGAGAGGATATATAAATTTGTGAGTCATCATCTATTGAAAGATATTTACTGCCATAAGACTAGATGAGAGAGAGAGAAGAGAAAAGGTCCAATACCAGAACGTTGGTGCACAGCAATGATAAGATGTCAAGAGGAGGAACCAGCAACAATTGAGATGTACTGGCCAGTGAGTTAGAAGGAAATATGGGGAGTGTGCTATTTTGGAAGCCATATGAAGAAAATACTTACTTGAAGTGTTGCATTATATCAAATAATGATAGGTCAAGAAATATTAAGCTGAGAATTAACCATTGTGTTCAACAACAATAGTGACCTTGACAAGGGCAGAATCAGTGAGAGATAGAGCTAAAAGCACAATCAGAGAAAGTGTAAGAGCGAATGGAAGAAGAATTGGATATAATAAGTAAAGAAAACTCTTTTGAGGAATTTTGCTGTGAAGGTTGCAAAGTGGAAGTCTGATCATGAAAAGTTGTGTGCATGTATATAAGATGTGAGAAATTTCAGTATGTTTACAATCTAATGAGAATTATTCGTTGAAGGAACCAGGATGAAAATGGTGTTTCCAGAGTCTAGTGATTGCTGAAACTCTGAAGGAAGACCTGTAGGAGCTGTAGTCATGAAGGGGCGCAGCTATTGCCAGAGCCATGGCTATAGGCAGGGAAGCAAAAGATAGAAATACCCGGACCTCTCTCTTTTCTCAGACTCCAATTTCCTGCTGGTTGCTCCTATTGACCAAACGCAAACAGAAATCAGTTGCAAGGGAGCCCAGATAATGCAGTAGATAGGACTCTTCAGTCCAAAGAAGGGTAAAGAATGGATCTGGGAGGCAAATACAGAACAATCAGCACAATCAATATGCTTAGTGTCTCCATATATTAAATGTGGCACTATCTACACTGGCTAGTGCATAGTAGCATTTAGTAAATGATAATAATTATTACAAGATGTTCTGTAGGATACCAGTTAATGCTTAAAGCTTTGGATTCAAGCACATTTAGCTTCATATTCTGTCCCTGCCACTTGCCAGTTATGTAACTTTGGAGAGTTTACCTCATCTCAATCTCTCTTTTCTCATCTGTAAAGTGGGGATAATAATAGATAGCACAGAAAATTCTTGTAAAAACTAAAGGAGATGATATATATTAAGTGACTAACATAGTGCTGGTACATAGCATGCAGTCCAAGTCACCACAACCATCAGATTATTTGAATAGTAAGAACAGTAAATGGGATTAGTTATAGTGTAATACTAGTCCCTACCACCACCTTTTTTTTTTTTTCCTTCCTGCTTTTCAGTTTTTCTGACTGGGCCCCTTTGTCATGTTAGAGTTAAGGTATTTGGTACTTTAAACTGTTAACAAAGGTCAGCTTTAATTGGGTTAAACTTTTGGCTGTTTGTATATTTTATATTTTCGATTTATTTTAAATCAACATTAAAAGGGTTATATGGTTTTCTACATTGGGCCTAAGCTGAGAGGTAAAGAAATAGAAAAAGTTTGAAATACTGAAATTTGCTAAATTTCATTACTATAGATTTGTTACCAAAGCTCAAGCAAAATATCAAGGAATTGGACTGCATAAAGGATATTGAAACAGTTAATTCACATTTGTATCATAATAGATATTCTTTTAAATTTTGCTTAAATATAACGTTCTGTAAGTTTGATTTGAGGGCACATAAATGTTTTTCTTTTTGGCTACAAGGGAACAATGAAATAAAACCTCATTGACGTAGTTGAACCTGATAACATCTCCTGGTTGTCCTGCTGATGTTTCACTGTGGCTTTGGTGGTTTTGTAGAGCTCTGTAGAGCATGTTAGACTCATAAACATATTCAAACAGAAACTTTTATCAGGATTCAACTCTCTAACCACAAAGAAAAGCTGAATTTAAATAAAGGGACAGTCTTGTGTTCACTGTGTCAAATCAACTAAAAGAAATTTTAACAATGTAAAATTCACATGTTACTGAACTTAGAAGAAATACTGTTATCGAAATAAGTTTTAGAACAGATACCCAAAGTACGTGTAAAGTTATAATAGTTTTTGATAGTGTGCTGTATTAGAACTTAGAAGGAAGCATAAATATAATGAGGAAAACTCCTGAAAACAGCAAGCCAAGTTTCATACTTTCATTAGATGATTCCTTACAGCATAATAATATGGGCTGTAGTCACAATCAGTTCTTTTTTTACTGCTGTTCAAATACCATAGTTGCTATAACTATTTTTTTTACTTGCTATTCAAATTTTAGCTATATTTAAATCATTTATATATTCTAATATTTATTTACAGGATCTGCTTCTATATTGGGGTTGAAATTTAGATGCCTAAAGTTTTGCTGACTCGGAACAGTGAATATACTGAGTATATGCTGTGTAGTTGGAAGTAAGATTTCAAAGGAGCTACGTAATATTTATATAAGAGGCATGAATGCTTCAATTAAAGTTTCTTCAACTTTTAATATACATGTACCAACTATGCATGGTAGCCAACTACCAATTTTAGATAAATGTATAAAAACAATTCATGAAAATTTTTTAAAACTAAAAAATTAATTATTTTTATATCAGTGAATATTGTTTGCAATATTCAGCTCAATGATTAATGCCTCCCTTGTTGGAGGTTAATTTTATATACAGTCATATTCTTTTCTTTTCTTTGTTTCTCTTAAGCTAGAAAAGTCCTAACAAAATTGTCATTTATGAGGAAAGGCAGCAAGTATTTTGTTTGTTGGCTATTGGTTCTGAATACAAAGATTAAACATACATCCTGGAATTATGAGGTAAATTCTCACTGGAGACTGCTTTCAGGGCTGTGTCAGTTGCTACATTGAAGGGCATTATCATATTTGAGAAATAGAGGTTCTTTCACTGAAGAAAGTGCTTTTATATTTACTATTTACTTTTTAATATTTGCTGCCTTTTTCCATTGTGCACTGAAAAAACGTACACTCTGTGGCCAAAATTGAGTGCATTTGTGTTTTTGCTGTTTCCTTCAATACTGAATCACATCCAGCACATGTGTTTTAACCACTAGCTCTTTTCTGTGAATAAAGCAGTGTATAGATTTGCAGTTGAGATTTTCTCATTGCTTAGCAAAACTCTTCCTTACTGTACAGATAACTGATTCTCTCTCAGAATTGATTCCAACACACATTTTCTATACAATACTATAGTTCACAAAATAATGATTAAAGGGGGAAGAATTTATCTTTTGTAGTATGAGTTTTCAGTGATAAACGATAAAAAGCCGTCTACCATCCTTCCGCATGTATATTACACATAAAATAAGAGCTGATTCAGACTCAGCTCTTGAGTACATTTATCTAGCAGTGAAGTAAAATATCTGCTACTGTATACCTCATAATAATGAAGGCTCTTCTATATTGTATACATTTGTTATGTGATGTCCCAAGGTGTCATATGGTAAAAACATTTGGGAAAGTGTTTGATCTGTCTTCTCGGCCAGCATAATGTTTATCATCTGTGTGGCTAGTTTTTAAGTCTCTCAGCAGTAGTTTATCTTGTCTGTTTTTCGTAGGAGGAGCACATAATCCAAATGGTCCTTCTATATTTTTGCATATTCTCTTTTGGCAAAAGAAATCTTCAGTCTCTTACAAGAAAGCATTGTGTACTTATTCTAGAAAAATTTTATTGGTTTACCAAAATGGTTTTTGTTTTGTTCGAATGTCACAAAAGTTTCCATGGCTTTCTACTATTAATTGATAAAACTTCAAAGTAGATAACGTGCATAAGAGTATAGGTTAAATAAATTGCCAGTCTAAAACAAAAAAATCCATCTTTTAGATAGTTACTCTTGTATGTCCTAGTAATGTTTTGTTGTGTGCATGTGTGTGTAGATTTTCACTCTGTTTGCAGTAGCATCCTCCTCTTGATATAGGCTTAGCATTTATTCTGAGTTATGTTACTTTTTTTAAAAAGTTTAGTAAATGATTTTATTTATTTATTTTTGCATGGGCAGGCAGCCGGAATCGAACCTGGGTCTCTGGCATGGTAGGCGAGAACTCTGCCTGCTAATCCCCCATGGCCTGCCCAGTAAATGATTTTTTAAAAGCAGTTTTAGGTTTACAAAAAATACAGGATTCTCATATATTGCATTAGTATAGTACATTTGTCACAATTGATGAACCAGTGTTGATTCATTAGTATTAACTAAAGTCCATAGTTCACATTAGGGTTCCTACTCTTTGTGTTGTACAGTTTTTGACAAATGGATAATGGCATGTATCTACCATTTCAGTATCAGACAAAATACTGTGCTCTGTACTCCACCTATTCATCCCTCCCCCCACCCCCAACCCCCTGGCAACCACTGATCATTTTACTGTCTTTATGATTTTGCCTCTTACAAAATAGTGTGTAGTACGTACAATGTGTAGCCTTTTCAGACTGCCTTCTTTCACTTAGCAATATTCGTTTAAGGTTCCTCCATGTCATTTTGTGGCTTAATAGCCTAATTTCCTTTTGTCATTGTATAATAATCCATTGTATGGGTGTACCACAGTTTGTTTATTCATTCAGCTATTAAAGAATGTTTTAGTTGCTTCTAATTTTTCACAGTTATGAATAAAGCTGTTGTGAAATGTGTGTGCATGTTTATTTGGGCATGAGATTTCACTTATTTGAGTAAAGACTCAGGAGCACAATTGCTGAATCATATATTAAGCTTTCGTTTAAATCTTTTAGAAACTGCCAGAGTGTACCATTTTGCATTCCCTACCAGCGATGAATGAGAGTTCCTGTTGCTACACATCCTCTCCAGCATTTGGTGTTGTCAGTGTTTCATTCTAAATTGTGGGTAGTGGTAGCCCATTGTTACTTAATTTGCTTTTCCCTAATGACATGAGCATCTTTTCATATGTTTATTTGCCCCCTGTGTATCGTCTTTGGTGAGATGTCTGCTTAGGTCTTTTGCCTATTTTTAAAGCTGGATTGTTTGTTTCTTATTTTTGAGTTTTAAGAGTTCTTTAAGAGTATATTTTGGATATAAGCCCTTGATCAGATATGTGCTTGGAAAATATTTTTTTCCCACTCTGTGAGTTGTGTTTTCATTGTCTTAATAGGGTATTTCACAGAAAAGTTGTTAATTTTAATCAAGTCCAATTTATCAAATTATTTCTTTCATGGATTATGTTTTTGGTATTGTACCTAAAAAGTTATCACTAGTTCAATTCTTGGACCCTGCCCATGCCAAAAAAATTTAAAAATTAAAAAAAAAAATCACTAAAGCCGAAGTCACCTAGATTTTCTCCTATGTTATCTTCGAGAAATTTTGTAGTTTTGTATTTAGGCTTTCTTACATTTCCAGCCCTACATAGCTAGAATAAATTCTCCTATATTGTATTCTTTTTATACACTTATAGATTCAATTTGCTGATATTTTGTTGAGTATTTTTGCATCGATGTCCATGAAAACAAGAATATGAATATGGTCTGTAATTTTTCTTCCTTTCTATGTTTCTTCCTTTGTTGTCTGTAGTCTGGTTTTGGTATTAAGGTAATACTAACTTCATAAAATGAATTAAGAAGTGTTCCTTCTGCTTCTATTTTCTAGAAGACATTGTAGAGGTAGACATTGTAGAAGACATTGTAGAGGTATCATTTCCTCTTTAAATGTTTGGTAGAATTCACCAGTGAAACCAACTAGACCTCATGCTTTCTTTTTTTGGCAGATAATTGTTTATGCAATTTCTTTAATAGTTATATGCTTATTCAGATTATTGACTTCTCCTTGCATGAGTTTTGATAAGTTATGCCTTTCAAATAATTTAACCATTTCATTTAGGTTTTCAAATTTCAGAGCATAGAATTTATTTAATGTTCCCTTAATATCCATGGAGTCAGTAGTGACTGTCCCTTTTTCATTTCTGGTGTTAGTAGTTTGTTTGTTCTCCCCCTTTCTCTTGGTTATTCTGACTAGAGGTTTAGCAATTTTATTGATCTTTTTGAAGAATCATCTTTTGGTTCTGTTTCTTTTCTCTTTTATTTTCCTGTTTTCAATTTCTTTGCTTTTTCACTCTATTTTTTGTTATTTCTTTTTTCTTGCTTACTTTGGATTTTAATTTGCTCTTCTTTTTCTAGTTTCCCAAGGTAGAGGCTTAGATTATTTATTTTAGGTTGTTCTTCCTTTCTAAAAATTTTATTTTCTATCATTCTATGCTATTATATTTCCTGTCTCCTCAATTTTCTGATGAAGCTAAGAAGTTTTGTTGTTTTATAGTTTTTAAGCTTTTTTTCCTGATGTTAAGATTGAAGCAATGACGTCTAAGTTCTTTACATGTTGAATTGGAAGTCTGTCTTACTATCTGCCAATAACTTTGGATTTAGGAAAGTTATTTTGAAACATTTATTTATATTTTGATTGGAGATATAATGCAACCAATAAAAATGCAATTTTCACTGTTATATACAATAATATTCATATCACATAAAAATACTTTAGGTAAGATGATTTGTACTCTGTTAAACGATAATGCAGGCTTTAGGGCACTTGTCCAGCTAATAAGAATATCATAGTTTTAAAGTGATCATGATATTTATATAGAAATCAGAATTAATCTTATATTTCAAAATTATGAAATAGGTTTCTTTTTAAATATACAAGACTACTGAGGGCCAATTAGTGATTCACAGCTCATACTTTGCTAAGTAATTACTAATACTCTATTATTGCTTCCCAGCTGAAATTTTTTATCTAAGTCCTAATATTATAGAGACATTTGGCAATATTTTAGTTAAGGATTTTGCTCTTTTAGGTATCTCTCATCATATCCTCTACTTTCTTGGATCACTTCTATTAAGAACAAAAATGCTCTACAACTTATGATGTAAAACAAAACAAAACTAACATTCCCACATCTGTTTCCAACTTGTTCCATTTTGTTTTTCTCATACAGCACGTCTCTCAAGAGTTTTCTCTGTTTACTGTCTCTACTTTTCTATCTTTCTAAATTTTTCTTAATTTTTTCTTAAAACAATAAGTATTTGTAAAATATGCATCATATATAGAGAAGAAGGATAACAAATACCATCTACCCACCATATCATTAACTTTGAAGTTCCAAGTATGCCTTTCCTGGATCCAATTCCCTTTTCTTCTTCTTCAAGAAGAAATAAAACTTTCTTCAAGAAGAAGAAAATCCTGAATTTCTTTAGTTTACCATATATTTTTATTCCTAAGGAGCATATTTTAGTCTATATTTTATTTTATATGAATGAAATTATATTGTGTGTATTCTATGAATTTTCTCTTTCTGCATTGTGTTTCTGGGATTCACCCACATGGTATGCAGCTGACCTACTACATTCATTTTTACTGCTGTATTCCATTGTATGAATATATCAAAATTTCTCCATTTTACTGTTGATGGACATTTTTTCTAGTTTTTGGCTACCCCTCACTGTACATCAGTGAGCATTCTTGCAATGTCATCTGGTATCAAACTCTCTATAGCAGAGATCAGCCTTTTGTCTTTTATCCCCTTAATCTGTTGTGGATTGATGCTTTTATAAAAGTATCTCAACAATGTTAAATTATTATAAAACTTTCCAGACTTTGACTGTTAATTTTTGTATTTGTCTTATTCTGGACCACACTTTGAATAACACTGCTCTAAGATATATACCTAACTGTGATATTACTGTTTCATATATTTGCTTAAGCAAAAAATTTTGATTTCTCAAAATCATTCATTTTTAATTGTTGAAATTACATAGAAGGCAGTCTGCCAGTTCTCTGCCCCTTTCTTTGTGTTTTCCGTTCCATAATGAGACCTGCTGCTTTTTGTTAAGTGTTCTTTTGATCCTAAAGAAAGTGACTGAAAATAAGGGTGAGATGTTGTTTAATAGTTGATTCAAGGCCAGCATAGCAAGTACAAGTGAGAGGAAATCATGGTAATGGAATGAAGTGTCTGGGGGGAATGAGTTTAATAAGGGGGATAGTCTGTGATAAATATGTTACCGTAGAGAGATCTAAAAAGAGTAAGCATAGAGAAAAAAACGTAAATAGTAAGGATTTTAGAGACCTATAAGAGTACAATGGAAATTGGTTGCGTTGCCTCTCAGTTTACCAGTAACCTTTGAGGAGCAGCCTCATAGTGGTCTCAGTGCATTAGAAAACTACCAGAATGAAAGCTAAGAAGGGATTCTCCTATAAGCAATAGGCAGGACTACTTTATATCAGTGTTTCTTAACCTTTTTTTCATTATCATCCTCCCTCAGGGGCCTTTTTGGACTTTTTTCCCCCTCATGGCTCCCTCCCCCTCACCCCGTCTCCCCATGAAATTTTAACACCACAGAAAAACTGTATATCTAGGTATGAACTGTGGCCCTTTGGAGGGTCACAAACCATTTTTAGAGTTAAGAATATTTTTTCACCCCAAGAGCCAGTTTTCACCTTTCAGGTGAATATACGGCCCCTGTCGAGTATGTGTGATGTGAATATAAGCATGGCTCTTGGTATCGGAGTGCAAATATTTAAATATTATTTAAATTTTATTTAGTCATATAGGTGAATGAATGGGGAAGAAGGAAGACTGACTCAATATGGGAAATGACCCAAATGAAAATATACTTGAGTCAGCAGAAAAATCAATTTATACTTAGACTAATGAGTCATGGAATTGAGGTGTAGGTATTTGTCACAATTTGATGTTATCCTTCTAGAAGAAATGTAGACATATGGATTAGATAATCATATGATTAGGCAAGTTTGTAAATTCAGAATGCAAATTAATGAATTGATACTTACCAGGTTGGTAATTTTTGGTGATATATCATACGCCTATGTCTTCACTCCTGTCTATTTTGACTTTTATTAGTGAACTTTAGAAAATATCAGATTTATAAGCATCAGAGGATGGGAGAATAATGAATAAACTAGTAGACATCCTTAGTCTCCAAAGAAACTTTGACAGATATGAGAGGGTAAAATTGGGACAGAAGTAAAGTATGGCAGTTGACTCAAAAAAGCCAACTGTATAAGAACAGCACAGAGAAAAAGGAGCATAGCAGTTTTCAAATACAAACTTTAGTTTATGGTAATATAAATGTGAGTATTCCTGGAAGTTATTAACATATTAAGCTGAATTAATTAATGTCTCTAGAATCTAAAATGTGTGCTGTTTAAATCACAACCTGCAATAATTCTATACATATAAAATGTTGTACACCTTTAATAAGTATACAAATATATATAATATAATTTACATGTAGCTATACCATAACCCTTTAATGGGCATTGGTCTGTGAATTTTCTGAATGATTATAGTGTGTCTGGATTTTCTTCAGGAAGAAATAAGTTTCTCTTTACTGGCAGTATATAACTTTTCTGCAAAGATGTTGACAAGGAGATGATAATAATAATTGAAAATGTTTTAAGTGATTAAGCTTGGGAGTATTATCTAAATAGGGGTCAGCAAAGTACAACCCAGTGACAAAATCCTCTTCCAAATTTTTAGTTATTTTAGTTATCCTTTATTGAAGATGTTGCCTTTTGTCTAAATATTTATTTCCAGTTTGTAACTAAGTGAATTTTTTTTTCCAGATGATTCTTTGGGATTGGGATTTGAAGCAGTGGTACAAACCTCATCATCAGGTAAGTGTTATCACTAATAATAATTGTCTGAAACTTTGATATTTACATTGAAGTTATAGGCACAAGATTTCTGTGCCATAAGATTTTCTTTAACTGAACTAAAATAACCAGAAACTTTATTTCAGCAGTTTTTTTTACCCCCCCCCAAAAAATACATTTAATTGTAAGAGTAAAATAAAATGATAATAAATCAACTTATATAAATGATTACTTTAAAAATGTTTTTAATATAATCTTGGTTTATTGACGGTGAGAATTTTCTTTCACATTGTGGACCACTGATCCATGGAGGAAAAAAAATAGATTGAAAGCCACAGATGAGGAAAAGCAAAGCATTTGGCAAAATATTTTATTAGGGAAATATATGCACTCTACTTAAATTTTTTTGGTAAACAGTCTATTGAACTATACTATATGTACAGAAAAGTGTACACAGCTTCATGAATTTTCACCAGCTCAACATCCCGTGTTATTTAGTACCCATATCAAGAAACATTACTAGCATCCTAGAAGCCTCACTTGTGCCCCATTTCTATCATTGCCATATTCCAAGGGCAGCTTCTATCCTGATTCTGAACTTGATATAAGTGGAATCATATAATACATACATTTTGGGGGCCTTGCTGGTTTTTTTGTATGACATTCATCTCTATCAAGTGTATTTATGGTTTGTTCATTCTCATTCCATGTGTGTTCTACTCAATGTTTAATTTTTGATCATTTAAGTAACATGTTCCTATAACAAGAACTGGAAAGTACAAATAACATTTTGGTGTATATCTTTATAGATCCCATTACAGATCCCCATTACAAATTATATTGTATTTTCTACTCTATAAAAATGGTAACTTATTTTTCCACAATAATAAACATCAATAAATATTAAATCTTTATTACTTATGCTGCAGAAATATTACCACTGTTTATTAGACTTATTTAATCAGTTGTGTATGTCCCATTGAATGACTAATTTTTAATCTGTGAATGGAACAGTTATAACAGCTCATAATTATAAAATATTCTCTGGGCTTTGGTGACCTGAAAGGGGATGCTTCCTTAATCAAATAATATCTAAATTATTGGTAAAATCTAAAGATAATCTGTAATGGTAACACTTGAACTTGTAGTCAAACTGTATGATACAAGGTACCTCTCTCCATTTTCTTCTTTCTCTTCTTCCCCCTCCCTCATAACCTCTCCCTCTTTTCCTTTCTAATAACCCTTTATAAAAAGTCAAAGTATGACATTCATACATAAAAGTGCTCAATTCATAAGTATGTACACGACAGGCCTCTCTTGGAGATATTGCTGGTTTTATTCCAGACCACCACAATAACACGAATATCACAGAAAAACAAATCACACAATTTTTTTAGTTTCCTAGTGCATATAAAAATTGTTGATGTTACACTGTAGTCTAAGTGTGCAATAGCCTTATGTTTTAAAAAAAATGCACATACCTTAATTAAAAAATATTTTGTTGCTAAAAAATGTTAACAATCATCTGAGCTTTCAATGACTTATAAACATTTTGCTGGTGGAGCATCTTGCCTGAGTGTTGATGGCTGCTGACTGATCAGGGTGGTGGTTGCTGAAGGTTGGAATGGCTGTGGTAATTTCTTAAAATAAGACAACAATGAAGTTTGCTCCATCAATTAACTCTTCCTTTCATGAAAGATTTCTCGGTAGCATGTGATGCTGCTTGGTAGCATTTTACTCATAGTAGATCTTTCAAAATTGGAATCAGTCCTCTCAAATGCTGTCACTGCTTTATTAACTAAGTGTATGTGATATTCTAAATCCTGTTATAATTTTCAAGACTGTTCTGATTTTCAACAGAAGTGGATTCCATGTTAAGAAACCACTGTTTATTTGCTCATCCATAAGAAGCAACTCCTCATCTATTAAGTGTTATCATGAAATTGTAGCAATTCAGTCACATCTTCAGGCTCCCCTTCTAATTCTAGTTCTCTTTCTGTTTTCACCATATCTGCAATGACTTCTCCCACTGAAGTCTCCAACCTCTTGATGTCATCCATGAGGGTTGGAATCAACTTCTTCCAAATTCCTGTTAATGTTATTTTGATATCCTCTTAAATGAATCATGAAAGCTCTTAATGGCATCTAGAATGGTGAATCCTTTCCAGAAGGTTTTCAATTCACCTTGCCCAGATCCATCAGAAGAATCATTATCTATGGCCGCTCTAGCTTTATGTAATATAGTTTATGAAATTATAAGATTTGAAAGTTGAAGTGACTCCTTAATCTATGGACTGCACAATGGATATTGTGTTAGCAGGTATGGAAACATCATTAATCTTGTTGTATGTCTCCATCAGAGCTCTTGGATGATAAGGTGCATTGTTAATGAGCAATACTATTTTGAAATGAATGTTTTTTTCTGAGCAGTCATTCTCAAAAGAACTTAAATATTCGGTAAACCATGTTATAAGCAGATGTGCTGCTATCCAGGCTTCCTTCTTTAATTTATAGATTACGGGGAGAATAGACTTAGCATAATTCTTAAGGGCCCTAGTATTTTCAAATGGTAAATGAGCATTGGTTTCAACTTAAAGTCACCAGCTGCATTAGCCTCTAACAAGAGAGTCAACTTGTCCTTTGAAGCTTTGAAGTTAGGTATTGACTTCTCCTCTCTAGCTATGAAAGTCCTAGAAGGCATCTTCTTCTAATATAAGGCTTTTGTCTTTATTGAAAATCTGTTGTTTAGTGTAGCCAGTTCATCAGTAATTTTTGCTAGAGTTTCTGTATAACTTGCTGCAGCTTCTATATCAGCACTTGCTGCTTCACCTGGCATTTTTATGTTATGAAGATGGCTTCTTTCCTAAACCTCATGAACCAGTCTCTGCTAGCTTCAAACTTTTCTTCTATAACTTCCTCACCCCCTTCAACTTCATAGAATTTAAGATAGTTAGGGCCTTGCTCTTTATGAGGCGTTGGCTTAAAGAGAATGTATTGCTTAACATTCGTGTGCTCACTGAAGTAGTACTTTAATTTCCTTCAAGAACTTTTCCTTTGCATTCAGAACTTAGCTAACTGTTTGGCCCCAACCCCTAGCTTTTGAACTAACCTGATTTTTGACATGCCTTCCTCACTAAGCTTAATCATTTCTAGCTTTTGATTTAAAGTGAGAGAAATGCAACTTTTCCTTTTACTTAAACACTTGGAGGACATTGCAGAGTTAACTAACCGTCCCAATATTGTTGTTACTCAGGGAAAATACGGAGTCTCAGGAGAGGGAGAGAGACAGGGAATGGCTGGTGGGTAGAACAGTTAGAACACTGGCAACTCAGTGTTTTATTTCTTTTTCTTGCCTTATGCATGGTCTAAAACTTACAATGCAATGTTGAATAGAAGTGGTACTAATGGCTAGCCTGCCTTGTCTTCTCATTGAACACAACGGGAAAATGTTCAACATTTCATTACTTATATTTTCTGCAGACACCCTTTATCAGATTAAGGAGGTTCCATTCTAGTCCTAGTTTATTAAATTTTTTTTTTCTCTTTTTAGCCTTGAATTAGTGTCAGGTTTTAACAGATACTTTTACTGAATCCACTGAGATGATCCCTTGACTTTTTCCATTACTCATTAATGTGGTGAATTACACTGTTTAATTTTTCATATGTTAAAACATCCATGCATTCCCAGAACAAAGCCAATTTGATGATATATATTTTAAAAAGGAAAATGCACCACTGGATTCTTTTCATTAATATTTTATTTAGGAATTTTGCATCTATGTTAATTTGAGGTGGCTTATAATTGATGTTTTCAAAATGCTTTTGGCATGTTTTGGAATCAAAATAAGGCTTCATAAAATAAGGTAGGGGACTAACAACTCAAAAGGGAAAAATCCTATTGTCATCTCATTTGAAGCTGAAAAAGCATTTGACAAAATTCAGCATCCTTTTCTGAAAAAAACACCTCAAGGGTGGTGCGACAGTGGCTCAGTGGCAGAATTCTTGTCTGCCATGCCGGAGATTCAGGTTCGATTCCTGGTGCCTGCCCATGTTAAAAAAAAAAAAAAAAAAAAAACACACTTCAAAAGGTAGGAATCAAAGGTAACTTCCTGAACATGATAAAAGGCATAATCCATAGTCAGCATTGTAGTCAATGGTGAGAAGCTGAAAGCTTTCCCCCTGATATTGGGAATGAGGTGAGGATGCCTTCTGTCACCACTATTATTCAACTTTGTACTAGAAGTTCTAACTAGAGCATTCAGACAGGAAAAAGAAATAAAAGGCATCCAAATTAGAAAGGAAGAAGTAAAACTTTCATTTGCAGGTGACATGATAACATGGTACTAATACTTGGAAAATCCTGAGAAATTTGCAACAAAGTTGCTTGAGCTAATAAAAAAATTCAGCAAGGGTAGTGAGTTATAAAATTAATGTGCAAAAATCAGTAATGTTTCTATACACAAGCAATGACCTAACTGAGGAGTCATTTGAGGAAAAAATGCCATTCAAAATAGCAACTAAAAGAATCAAATATCTAGGCATGTAAAGGATATAAAGGATTTGTACACAGAGAACTGAATAACTTTGTAAAATAATTAAAGAAGATCTAAATAGGTGGAAAGGCATTCCCTACTCATGGATGGGAAGGTTAAATGTAGTTAAGATATCAGTTTTACCCAAATTGATCTACAGATTCAATACAGTACCAATAAAAATTCCAACAACCTATTTTGAACACTTGGAAAAGCTAGTTACCAAATTCATCTGGAAGGAAAAGAGAACCTGAATAGCTAAAAGCATCCTAAAAAAGAAGAATGAAGTGGGAGGATTAACACTCTCTGATTTTAAAGCCACAGTGGTCAAAATAGCATGTACTGGCACAAAGGTAGAAGTATTGACCAATGGAATCAAATCAAGAGTGCAGAAACAGACCACCAAATCTATGGTAAACTGATCTTTGACAAGGCTCCCAAATCCACTGAACTGGGACAAAATAGTCTTTTCAATAAATGGGCATGGCAGAACTGGATATCAATAGCCAGAAGAATGAAAGAGTACCCTTACCTTACGTCCTATACAAAAATTAACTCAAATCGAACACTTAAATATAAGAACCAGTACCATAAAGATCCTAGATGAAAATGTAGGGAAACATCTTCAAGACCTAGTAGTAGGAGGTAGCTTCTTAAACTTTGTACCCGAAGCACAAGCAACAGAAGAAAAAAAAAAAGATAAATGGGAACTACTCAAAATCAAATGCTTTTTGCGCCTCAAATGATTTTGTCAAAAAAGGTGAAGAGGCAGCCAACTCAAAGGGAGAAAATATTTGGAAATCACACATTGGATAAAAGTTTGATATCCTGTATACATAAAGAAATCATACAACTCAACAACAAAAGAACAAACAACCCAATTATAAAGTGAACTAAAGATATGAAGAGACGTTTTTCTGAAGCACAAACACAGATGGCTAAAAAGCACATGAAGAGATGCTCATTCTCGTTAGTTATAAGGGAAATGCAGATCAAGACTACAATAAGATACCACCTCATACCTGTAAGAATGGCTGCTATTAGACAAACAGAAATCTACAAATGTTGGAGAGGATGTGGAGAAATTGGGACACTTATGCACTGCTGGTGGGAATGTATAATGGTACAGCCACTATGGAAGGCAGTCTGGTGGTTCCTCAGAAAACTAAATATTGAGTTGCCCTATGACCTAGCAATAGAACTACTTGTTATATTCCCAGAAGAGTTGAAAGTAGTTTCACAAACAGATTTAGCACACCGATGTTCATAGCAGCACCATTCATAATCAACCAAAGATGGAAACAATCAAAGTGCCCATCAAATGATGAGTAGATTAACAAAATGTGGTATATACATATGATGGAATAGTATGCAGCAGTAAAATGAAATCATGTCCTGAACCACATAACAAGATGGATGAGCTATGAGGACATAATGCTGGGTGAAATAAGCCAGACACAAAAGGATAGATACTGTATGATTCCACTTTTATGACCATGTTAAAGGTAAATTCAGAGGCTTATAATATAGAATACATTCACAGAAGCTTGATATGGGTGAACAGTTTGCAAATGAGGTTGAACTTAATTATTAGGAAATAGATAGAACTTCACCTACTCTTTGAGCCTAAAGGAAGAAAGTTTTATTTTGTCCAGAACCTAAATTTTCTGTAGCACATAATCTAACTCAACCTGTCTGGAGAGATCATTAAACAACCCAAACACATGGAGCCTAGAATAAGAATGAGGGTCTTTAGTCCTGTATAGGACTGATGTAATGCTGGATACATCCTAGAGTATATTAAGCAGATAATCAAAAAAGTATTGCCAAAGTCCCTTGAGGGATGGGGAAAAAATCATGGATCTAGTAAACTTTACCACCGGAGAAACCCTGGATACTGTGCCAACCATTAGGGACACTCTTGTGAACTTATGTATGTGTAGTGGAGAAGCTTAGCCTACCTTCAGGTATGCCTCAGAATAACCTGTGGGGGACCTCTTTTGTTGCTCAGATGTGGCCTCTGTCTCTCTAAGCCCAATTCTGCAAGTGAAAACATTGTTCTTTCCCCTACATGGGATATGACATCCAGGAATGAAAGTCTACCTGGTGGCATGGGAGATGACTCCCAGGGATGAGCCTGACACTGGCACTGTGGGATCAACAATGCCATCCTTACCAAAAGAGGGAAAGAAGTGTAACAAGTGACATATCAGTGGCTTAGAGAGTTCAAAAAGAATCTAGAGGCTACACTGAAGGTCACTCTTATATATTCTTCAGTTAGACATTGCTACCTATCATAATTTGCCAAACCTAACCAAAACCATTCCTACCAATCCTAAAGAATACCTATGGCATTATATAAGATTCCACAAAGGTTCCATGCACTAGGGTAACTTTCCAAAATCTGCAACCTCCAGATGGGTCCCTGGACAGATAAATCCTGAAAGGCAGAGGGACCAGCCCTTCTAAAACATCCACTAGTTCCATCCCCCAACTCATATTATCGACAGCCCATTCCAACATGAAAAAGTTAAAATGGGTATAGCCCAAATATCCCTGAAGAGCGGAAGAATGACCAAAGGTGATGTTGGAGTTATACAGAGAAGTTTGGGTTTAACAAATGAGTATGAGTGCTGAATCATTATATTGATATTTCTTTTAGTCTCCAGTAACGTAGAGCAGCTAGAAATGAAAATGTAAAATGGTGGAATTGAAATCCATATCAAACTCTAAAATCTGTTCTACAACTAATTTTTG
This sequence comes from Tamandua tetradactyla, assembly GCF_023851605.1. NCBI lineage: Eukaryota > Metazoa > Chordata > Mammalia > Pilosa > Myrmecophagidae > Tamandua > Tamandua tetradactyla. The sequence continues at coordinate 90,197,426 of NC_135334.1, forward strand.
TGATGTATTTGAAATTTGTTGCTTTTATGTATATATGTTATTTAAAGAGAAGGAGGACTATAACAGAGAGGATAGGATTTAACAAATGAGTATGACTGCTGAATCATTATATTTTCATTTCTGTTGGTCTCCGGTGTCTTGGAGCAGCTAGAGGAAAAAACAAAAAATTGTGGAACTTTTACCCATACCAAACTTTAAAATCTGTTTTGTAACTACTTTTTAAAATGTACTTGGAAATGTATTGCTTTTTTGTATATATATTTCACAATAAATAAAAAAGCATTAAAAAATAAGGTAGGGGAAATTTATCCTTTTTTTTTATTATCTGGAAAAGTTTGGGTAATGTTGGCATTATTTCCTCCTTTAATGCTGGAAGAATTCTTTGGCGAAGCCATCTGGACCTGGACGTTTTGTGTGTAGGAGGCAAGTTTAAATTATGGATACAATTTCTTTAATAATATTACGACTATTCAGGTTTTTAATTTTGTATTACTAGAAACTCCCTCTCTTCTCCCCCCAGCACAATGTTTCTATTTTAATTTCAAAATAGTAATCTTTTTTTGAGCATTTCTATTTCTATTCGATATCTTGGCCACTACTTACAAATCAAGAAATGTCTTGTGGGGAAAGCATCTCTGAATTGAAGCTCACTTGTTTTTTCTTCTCTGTTCTCCGTGGTCTTGCTTGGCCTTTCAAGCCTTCCTTCCGTGATAGAAAGTTTTGGTCTTCCAGCCCCTTGAGACTACATGAAGCTCTATTCCATTTCCTATGATCTTAACTGTTCTGTTTCTCATCTTCTCTGCCCTATGTCACTTAAGAATCTGCAGCAAATTGCTAGAGGGAAAAAATAGCAGAGTGTTGGGTTCATTTCATTGTTTTTCCTTAACTGATTCTTGTCATTTCAAGCTCTGGCTGCTTAATTATGCTCTGATTACTTGAAATGGATGATGTTTTTATATTATTTCAGCTTTTCTAGTTCAAGGCCAGAAGAGTTGTCTGATACAAACTAATTTCCCCTAGCTGGAAAATTAGGCCTGCTTCTCTAGTTACTTTGAACCTATTCCTTAGCTATAAATTTGAAATAATACCAATACCTTCATAAAGTTGATTAATATAATAATAGTACATGGCACTTAAAATATTTGAATTGGCCCTACCCCATTCTAGATGTCAGAGTGAGATGCTTCAGGGCACACCTACAGAAATGGATTAGCTTTAAGAAAATAATTTTCTGGGGTCCATAGAGCTTTGAACGATAACCAAGAAAAATCTTGAGAGCTGCCATAGAGAAATGACGCATCACCTATAGGGGAACACCAATTCAAAGGACAGTGGATTTCTCATTTGAAACCAGGGAGGCCAGAAGGAAGTGATACATTTTTCAAGTGCTGAAAGAAGAGGACTGTCAACTGTGAATTCTATATCTGGCAAATTTATCCTTCAGGAATTAAGGGACAGGGTATTCTCAGATGAAGGGAAACTAAAAGATTTTTTTCACCTTCTTTCTATCCTGAAAGAAGGGTTAAAGGAAGTTCCCTAAACAGAAATAAAAGGATATAAAAAGGAATGTTGGTGCATAGGGGAGAATGAACAATGAAAAGAGCAGAAATATGGGTAAATACCATAACTATTCTTGTCCTCCTAAGTTTCATGAATCATATTTGATGATTGAAACAAAAATTATTAACACTTTCTGATAGTTAAGACAATGTAGGGAAGATAAAGAGACCTAAGTGGGAGTAAGGTTTCCGTATTTCATTCTAAGAAGTAAAGTGTTGATGGGAGTAAGCTGTACTATGTCACATTATATACATGTACTAATCAGAGTAATCACTAAGAAAACTATGTAAAGCAGTTCACTTAAAAAAAAAAAACAACTATGAAGCAGTCAAGATGAAACCCTAAAAAATGTTCAAATAACCTTAAGAAATGAGAAACACAAAATGAATAGAAAACAATAAAACAGCAAAGTAAAGCCCTAACATCAATATTACCTTAAAAAGATAAGACAATATGAAAAAGGAAAAATTAACCAAAAATAGCTGATGAAAAAGATTTGTCTATGAAAATGAATTATTTTTGTACATAAGGCATTTGTGTTGTCATAGAAGATATTTATGAATGGATGGTAGTTAGAGTGTACTTTTGTAGTGGAAATCACATTGTACTGTCTTCATAAATTTGTAATTTTTTCTTTCCTAACTCTAACAGTTTTAGGTAGTATTGACAAAAGGCTATTCTTAAACAACAACAAAAAATCATTCCATACAACTACTATTTGAATTTTGTTGCAGTTAAATGAGACTGAAATTAGACAAAATCCGCAATAAAAGGTGTTAAAAATTTTAAAATTATGACAGGGAAAGTTTAGAAGTTTGATGATCAGAGAATTTAGGGTCAAGCACCAAATGACATGATTTCTTTTATACCAAATAGGTAGAGGTTAATTAAATTGAACTTAACCAGTTATAATTAGGGTGTGGGAAAACAAGGGCTATAGTACACAGCAGGAGTATGACTTTGAGGAGCATAGTCTAGGGCAATTTTAGAGTAATGATCAAATTTTAGCCTATTCCTTTGGTTTAATTCAACAAACCAAAAGTTTACTGAAAGTTCTGTGTCAAAAGTGTGTTTGATTATCCGCAGTGACATATGATATGTACAGAGACATTTGTTCCAATGTTATTTATAGTGGGCAAATACTAGAAATAGCTGGGCTTTGCCTGGGTAGAGAGGAATGTCTTAAAATTAAATACACACAAATGAATACGTCACAAGAAAGAAAATAATTCCAGAAGCAGCAAAAGCATTCTTTAGCTATCATGGTCTAACTTCATAATTTTTCTCAATTCCCAAATGTGTTGAGAATACTAAGTGGACAGTTTCATTGTCGATTTATTAAATAATTTGAATAATTATGAATTCAAGACACACCTGTATAGGAATGTAAGCTCAAGGTACAAGAAAACTAGGAAAAGTAACACTTTTAATTTACTGTTCTAATTATCAGTGTACTTATTTCTATGGGTCATGGAGTTGAATATTACTTATATGTATTTTCAAAAAATAGAAAAACATATGTATTAATCAATAACATATTTTCTAAATTAAAATAATGTATATTTCCTACCAGTTTTTTAGGGCCCAGCCAAATGCTTCCCCTTTGAGAGTACTAATTTCACTTTAAATACATACATGTACTATACTTTGTTTTATGTGCTCTAAACGTATTATGAGATTTAATTCATGTCAGCCCTTAATGGGTAATGTTTTATTACTGTTTTACAATGAAAAAACTAAGGACGTTCATATGTTAAATAACTTGTTCAAAGATCCCCCAGTTAGGGTTAAAGTCAGATATCAATTTCAAACTCAGGTATCTTTGCCACAAAGCTTTGTCACTATGCTAGACTGCCTCCTAAGTGAGTAAGGTAATGAAAGAAATACTATGTATGTATAATAAAATGTATTTTGGCATAAATGAAATCCTCAATAAATTAGTGAAAATTCCAAATTACAGAATTTAAAATAAAAACAGATTTGGTTCTATACCATTTATAAACCAAGTCAGTATTATATCAGTGGTAAATACCATTGACTATGATGAGATAAGTTAATATAAAGAAAAGAACAAAAATTGAGGTTCACAGTATCTGTGAGATACTTCAATATCAAAATTTTGAAATCTGAATTATACCTTAGTATTTCTGCCATGTCCATGTAAATGAAAATTCATTTTATAGGATTAAATTACTTGGATATTAGACAGGTCTTGATTTAAAGTAGAATAGGCTTTTCTTAAATGTTGTTTTCTTTGTACCAAAAAGTCTATAATTTTACCTTTTCTTCTTTTCTAGAATTCTGGAGGTGGAAATGGAGTTGATCTTTCTGTGCTAAATGAGGCTCGCAACATGGTGTCAGATCTTCTGATTGATCCCACCCTTCCCCCACAAGTCATTTCTTCTCTGCGGAGTATCAGCAGTTTGATGGGTGCTTTCTCAGGTTCCTGTAGGCCAAAGATTAATCCTCTCACACCATTCCCTGGATTTTACCCCTGCTCTGAAATAGAGGACCCAACTGAGAAAGGCGATCGAAAACTTCACAAGGTCAAAACACAGTGATCAGTCAGCCCTATTTGTCACATTTAATATTGTCACATTAAAATCCTTCTTTAAATTCTTTGTCAAATGAAATACTTTTGGAAGGAACAGCTTCTTTTACACTATACTAAACCTCTTGAGACTTTAGAGGTAGTTGTAAACTCAAATAATTCTAGATGGGTATTTAGTTTTTACTTAAAATAACATTGCTATAATTAGGAATTATAACCCAAATTGTAGCCACTGTTGTTATTGTTAAGTGGAGAACAGCAAGCAAATTTAATCCATGCTGTTTATAGAAACTAGTAATTAAATAAGGTCAAATCTATTTTATTATTCAGAATGCAGGAATTATTCTTGTTGAAAAGCTTAGTGGAATATTTTTTTAATAATTTTCATTTTGTGGTTTACATAGCACTTGCCAAAATTGATTTTTCACATTTTAAACACATTATAGCATTGATTTTTTCTGTTTTTGTTTTAAATATTTTTATTGTCAATCCTTAACAAACATACAAACATTCTATACATGGTGTACAATCATTGGCTCACAGTATCATCACATAGTTGTGTATACATCATCATGATCATTTTTTTGAACATTTGTATCTCTCCAGCAAAGGAAATAAAAAAGGAAAAATTCATACATACCATACCCCTTACCCCTCCCTCTCACTGACCACTAGTATTTCAATCTACTGAATTTACTTGAACATTTGTTCCCCCTATTATTTATTTTTGTCCTTATTTTTTACTCAACTGCCCATACCCTAGACACGAGGAACATCAGACACATGGTTTTCACAATCACACAGTCACATTGTAAAGGCTATATCACTATACAATCATCCCTGTATCTTCTTTTTTTAAAAACTTTTTTTTGTATAGTATAACATTTATACAAAGCAAAGAAATAAAAAAAGGAATCGTTTTCAAAGCACCCTTCAACAAGTAGTTACAGGACAGATCCCAGAGTTTGTATTGGGCTACCATACGATCCTCTCAGATTTTTTCCTTCTAGCTGTTCCAAAATATAGGAGGCTAGAGGGCTTAAGTATTTTTTTATCATCACAATCGACTTTTTTTCCTTCTTTTTTTTTGTGAAAAATAACATATATACAAAAAAGCTGTAAACTTCAAAGCACAGCACCACAAGTAGTTGTAGAACATATTTCAGTTTGACATGGGTTATGATTTCACAATTTTAGGTTTTTACTTCTAGCTGCTCTAAAATACTGAAGACTAAAAGAGATATCAGTTTAATGATTCAGCTTTCATATTCATTTGTTAAATTCTATCTTCTCTACATAACACCACCCATCACCCTTAATCTTTTCATCCCTCTCTCTGGGGGTGTTTGGGCTATGGTGGTTCTAAATTTTTCATATTGAAAGGGTTTGTCACTAATATGGGGTAGGAAGATGGAACTATCTGATGTTCTGGAGAGGCTGGGCTAGGTTTCAGGACTTATCTGGACCAGGGACCCATCTGAAGGTTGTGGGTTTCTGGAAGGATACTCTAGCACATGAAACCCTTGTGGAATCTTATATATTGCCCTAGGTGTTCTTTAGCATTGGCTAGAATGGTCCTGGTTGGGGGTTGGCAGGTTCTGATAGGTTGCAAGGTCTAACTGAAACTTGCATAAGTAGACATTGATTTTTCCATTATTAGAATGGGATTAATTTTTCTTTAAATTTCAATGTTTCAAAATGAGATTACCTTTGGAAAATAATAAATATTGTTCTAAATAGTTAAACATTATGCTTTTTCAGAGTGCTTTTATACTCGTTTATCAGTTTATAAATATCTTCACCAGTTTAAATCATAAAATTTTGAAACTAGAAACATTTGAGTGATTATTCTAGCTCAACTATTCCACAGATAAAGAAACTAACCATGAGAAAATGATATTCAAATCAGTTAACTTTATTAATTATAATAGTACAGTTTTTGGAGAGATTTTGATCTAATTTCATTAATTTCATTTTGCCAGTTCTTAGCATTAGGATTCAGAACTGTTGAAAAATTAAGCAAGCCCAATTTGGGCAAAAAAGTTGGAAAATTATGATGATTGCAATCTAGCTCATAGGTATTTATGTGATACTTTTGTTTTTCATAAGTTTATACTAGTCAAAATCCAATGATCATTAGTACTTAATTATATGGCCATTTTTTCAGCACTACACCTTATGAAAAAGGGGTTAATCACAAGTATCCAAAAGGGATAATACAAATTCATCAATAAACTAATGTATTTGTGAGTTAGTGTTAATTTGATATATTGCTCTTTGTTTATGTTTCCATTGATATTTGATGTTTAGAATTGTAATTCTTAATCATAAAATCATATTTTATCTGTCATGATATTTACTGTTTACCATGTAGAACAATTTACTAGTAAATTTTTAGAATCATTTCAAACCTCAAAATTAATTAATAGGATGCCTAAATACCTAATTTCCTGATCATTTTGTTAATCAGGCTTAAATCTTGTTCTATTATCTACTGGTAGAAATAATTCATATAAGAACCAGGAAGTATTCTAATTTCTTTTCATTGTATTCTTCAAATTCCTTATTAGAATACCATATCTAATTTGGATATCAAATCTAATTTTCTTTATATAAAGAAATAATATAAATTATTATTATAATAATATAATAATTTATATTATTATAAATAATATAAATAATTATATTTTATATTTTTTATAAATATAAAATAATATAAAATACCTTATGCTACTTCAGAAAAATGTTTATGAAAAAATCACCAATAAGGAAAAGGGTGTTAGAACAGGTAATTTAGTATAAATGTTTTATACATATGTTAAGAACTAAGAAAGATTATATGGACCTAAATTATAGCCAGCAAGGATTATGTTACACAAAGAACTTTTTTTACTGTAACTCTAACTAGTCTTGAACCTTTATAAAAGCAATATTCTGGGGAAAATTTAAATATATAACAAAGATTTATCTGTTTGAGATTGCTTTAGTGACTGCTGCTAGGAAAAATTCATAAACAGAAAATCTTTTATGTAAATATCAATAAAATAAATACTTAGCATAGTAAAAAATGGAATATTTTGGTTAGTATGACATTTGGATTAATTGAGAATATTTTTTTTAATTAAGGTAAATATTAGAATGCCAAAGGTGCTCAGAATTTAATTGTTAGTTCAGATGTTAGCTCAAATTCCTGCAGTTTCTCCAAATGAACCACTATGTACATTAGATAACATTGCATAGGAAATATAAAAGGTTGAGGATATAGGGATGATGTTCATAGTTTTTACTTGCAAGCTGTTTTTCCGAATAAATTTTTCACATCCACTTAAAACTCCCACTTGTTTCATGAAACAAGGGGCTAAATGTACAAAAGAAAAAAAAACCTAGTTAAATTGTAGGGCATTCAAAAATAGTTTTTTGGTTGACAGTAAATAGACCAATAACATAGAATGTGAAATTTGGAGGAAGATTGACAAAAATGTTCTTTTTCTCCTGGATATTTTAAAATATAATTAGTATTGATATTTACATGTGCCATCTTCACTATTACATATACATAATATTAAAGGGTGACAATTTTAACCATTGCTAAATTACTTAACAGGTACTAAATAGTAGGAACAGCTTACCCACACCACACCTGAGGAAGAGTTCCGGAACGTCAGGTCTGCTCCCTATTGACCCCTCATCGTCACGATGGGAACACAGTAACAGCGTATGGCCTCAGCAGGGATTTGGTGTTCCAAGGTAAAATCCCAAGGTCTTTTTAAGAAATTTGAATTTAATACATTCTCTTTGTTTCTGTGAATAAAGTTTGGAGTAGTTCTGAAAGCGGAAAGGAGTGGACTTATTTTATGTACAGTGCAGCATGGGTAGTAATAAAATGGCGTAATAGAGAAACTGAGTCTTAAAAAGAAGGTAACATTGTTTCTTTCAAACTTAGGTAGTCTGGGTACAAAGCATGCTGGAAGAACATGAATCGTTGAGAAGGTTTAAGGAAACTAGGATCACTTTAGGGCAGGGTGTTGGGAAAGTTTTTAGATCGGTAAAGGTGGCCATTAAAGGGGCAGCCGCCACTCAGTGCATTACTGTCCACGGATAGGTCAGCAGCGGTTGCTGACTTGTAAAAGGGGAGCGTGTTCCCAGGACGCATCTTAGAGGGTAGATAGAAGATAACAAAACTCTTTTCAAACCCTATTCCTGCAGGAGGGCTGAGACTGCTAACCTATTCTATAGTTCTGTTGAAGATTTACTTAGAATTTAAGAGGACTAATCTTGCAGATGAAGGGTATCTGTAACTACAACTGAATGAGACTGGGAAATGCAGGAGCTGAAATCTTCTGAATGTTCCCTGCTAACAAAGGATTCAGTTGTAATAACTGAAGGCCAGGAAAGATATTGACCTCATGTGTGGATTTTAAGCTTCTATCTAGTCAATTATCTATGTTGATACAATTGGAATTAGTTTAAATCTCATGTGAAACCATTCCGTTATTATCGAGCATGTGTTTGTTGTACTTTTAGTTTGAGCTTTATAGTTTCCCGTTCAAAACAGTAGGTGGCAGGATTGGATCACAACTCCAGATGTTAAAATTTGTGTTGATATTTATGTGAAATATGACCAGATAATTTAAAATTTCCAGATTCTTTTGTGGTTTATTAATTTGAATCTTCTGTGTTATGTTCAAGTAGATGAACTCTTCTTTTATAAAAGAAAACTAAAGTGAAATGATATGTAGAATAGAAGTGGATTATAGTATGAAGTATAGGAAATGAGTTTACCCAGACCTAAACATGATAGTCTTTTTTTTTTTTTTAATTGGAAGCAGAATGTAGGTAGGTGAGTGATGTCAGGAACTGAAAATATGAAAGATGTTTTTAAAACTTTCTCTTGAGAATTGTGGATTAAAAAAATGATGGAAATTATTCTGTTTTTAATCTATCACACTAATGTAAATACAATGGATTTACAGTAAGGTTATTTTTATCCTGCTTCCTCAGATGACTGATGTTGAAATTGAAACTCTGAGAATTATGCACATGTACAGTTAAATGTAGGCAAATTCTAATCATCCCTTAAGATATATTCATTTAACTCTCATTAAAACAAAACCATATGCCTCTTAAAGGATTTAGAAATTGGTAAAATAATTGATTGAGATATTATATGCACCTCTTTTAAAGAGACCAGGCTAGAAGTGATTTTGTTCAGTGTGCAGAAGGTGAAATCTCTAAATTAGTGCTGTCCAATAGAAATTTCTGTGGTGATGGAAATATTTTTTTTTCTTCACAGTGCAGTATAGTAGCCACTAGCTACATGTTGACTATTCATCACTTGAAATGTGCCTACTATTTCCAAGGAGTTGCATTTTTAATTTGATTTAATTTTAATTAGTTTAAATTAAAATATAAATAGCCATATGTGTCTAGAGGATACCATATTGGACAATGCAGCAGTAGATCTTAAAGCAGAATAATGTCTTCTTTTAAACAGGTAGGGTCAGAACCTTAAGGGCAGAGAAACTTTTGACTATAGAATTGTGAGGCATTCATCTTGACTTTTTTAGAGTATTCTATAAGTGAGATTACATATCCTAGATTTTTGAGTCTTAATTTGAACTCGGCTTTGGATTCTGATCATGATTATGATTTCAATGTGATTCCAACATTGAACCTCTCATTCCTGAATCTGTGCCTGACTTTCTCATCCTTCCATTTGACTTTTCATCTGTTACTATTGTTCAGCCCTTATTTCTTGGTATACTGCTAGCATCCTCTAGTTCAGTGATTGCTTGCAACACTGAGTTGCCTAGAAAACCTGACATTATCTTTGCATCCTGTTACCTTATTCTAAAGATATCACTTGTCAAGTCTATCTCTGCAGAATCTTTTCCTCTTTATTGCCTCCTCTCCTTTATCACATTGCCTGTACCGTTTCATGCTTTCATTGCTGCTTACCTGGACTGTTGAATTAGAAGTGTCAAATTTGTAGCCAAGAATTCAAAACACTGTTATTCCCTTATGATGGAGTTGCACCGTTACTTGGAAAAATTAAACAAACTAAAAGAGAGGAGCAGTCTTTCAGAGAATGAGAATAAGACAGATTTGGAAAACTGCTAGGTGAAAGCAACAGGCATGTGATGTTTTATACTTTCCTTGAAGTTTCCTGAGAATTTGTTTTTAGTTTGACTCCACTTTAAAACATAGTCAAGTATAAACTCATTTGTTTAAAGAACAATTAGGGATTTAATTTTGTTTTTAATTCATGCTTAGTCTAGAGAAAAATTGAAGTTTTATAGCCATAGTGGTTATACCTAAGTTATGTCAGGAGAAATCAAATGAAGAAGACCAAAAGCGACTTATTCATACTCTTAAGAGTTTATCACTGTTTGATCTCTTGGAAAATTTAAGATTTTGTTAAGAAGGCTATGCCTTTACGTTTCCAACATCATCTTTCTCTACTTATTTGAAACCCCAAGCAAACTTAACTATTTGATATTCCCTCTCTTTATTCATTTCTATGCCTTTCTCTAACTGTTCTCTCTACCTAGAAGATCTTTTCACTTTCATTTATGTATGTTCATTTTTCAATCTATCTTTAAAGATTGGGCTCAGATATCAGGTCTCAACAATAACATCCTGACATCCACTTCTCTTGTTTTCTAAGGAAAAGAAATCTGTTTCACCTCTGTTTTTGCATAACACCTTTCCCTGGCCTTTTTTAGGGCACTTTTCACTTTTTACCTTGTGTTAGCTATTATGATCCCTCTGATGCCTGCTTGATTATTGTGAAGAGTTTGGATTGCATTAAAATGAATCTTTGAGGATAAATGACTGTTTAAGAAGTGTCCTGCGGTTGTGTCATATCCATACTGGATTGTGACAATTGATTCTGCTTCATGCCAGAGGTTTAGACCTGAAATAGTTTCTCTGCTCATGAATTTTCAAGAAACGCTGAATAATGCTTGTCAGGATTAGATAAGAATGAGATTATCACTCTCTGAGTTCCAGTGTTAGTACATACAGATAAAAGAATAACCAAACTGATATCCTTGGACTGGCTTCTAGGCCCTTCCTGAGAATATACAGAGCACATATTCAGGGCTCACAGCTACTCTTTGAACAGTCTTTCCCTGAGAAAAAAATAAAGTAGGCAAATTGCTTGCAATTTTAACCCCGTGACTATCAACTATAAGAATCTCCTACACTAGAGAGACTGTCTAACCTATTTGTGATTTATCCTTCATCTCCATAATTGTTCTGTAATCAGATCTAATAACTTGTAAGGCACTTGCCTGGCAAGGGTATGTCCCCAAATAATGTACTTGGGAACCAGCTTCTCAATTCTATGTCTTAAAATTTATCAGCTGTTTGTACCAAGGTTATATTAGTAAGCCCAAATGCTATTTGATACCCAGAAATTCAGAAGTGCCAATGCTATCTATCATCCCTCTTAGCTTTTTAAGAGAATGGCTTTATAAATCTAGACATTTATACACCTAATTAAAGAGAAAATGAAGCTGTAGAAACCTTGTTAAGGTAATTTACACTGCCTAAAAGTAACTCTCAACATATGGCTTAATTTTGTGACATCCATTGTAATGTTTGCATTCGGCTTAATCACTCACTTCCTGAGTCTGCCTTTAATCACCTTCCTACAAATTATTAATAATTATTGGGACTCCTAGACGGTTTCTTATTTTGCCCTGTGCTTTTTCCATCATTGCTTTATGTAATCTCATTGAGGTGTTTGTTTTTGTGATTCTGGGCCAGAAATTAATGAGTGGATTCTGGAAATAAACTGAGAATTTATAAGTTGACCTTTGCCTCTTAATTTTGAAAGGCTAACTGAATATCTATTTCAGTTATTATAAGATCCTGGATTAAGGTAATAGACTATGGAGTGGCACTGTGGGTCTTTTCTGAAAAGAAGAATTCCTTGTGTTTCTTTTGAATTTGGGCCAAAGTGTGGACCTTGGTAGAAAACACAGATTTTTCCGTTTGAATTGTCCGGGGTGGTATTCTTCTTCTTTTCCAGTCTCTCCCAGTCCACATATAGATAATGATTGAACATCGATAGGGGATGAGTTTGTTGTGCAATATTAGTTGTATATTGCCTTCTTTTATAACCTTGTCAACAAATTATTATTACTACTGGTTAGAGGAAAAAAAGTAAGATAGAATTTAAAGGTTAAAAGGCACTTTAGAAATCCTTTATTCTATGTCTCTAATTTTACAGCTGGAGAAACAGATACAAAGATAGAATCAGAATTGTGATGTTATAGCGCATACGTTTTAGAGTCAAAGAAATGGGAAATTGAATTTTAGCTCTTCTGCTTATTAGCTGTGTGAAATTTGAAGTCATTGCTTAGCCTCCTTAAGTCTGTTTCCTTATATGTAAATTAGTAATAACGACAGGTAACTAATAAGATTGTTCAGATGATTAAAAGTGGTGAAGTATATAAAATACTTAGAACAATGGCTGATATGTACTACATACTCAAAATAGTACCTGTTGTTATTGTTGCTATCAGTAAAGGAGTTGTAATGAAGTAGTTGCCAACTGATTTTATATGCCTTCTCTTAATGACACAGAGTGGAGAAACAGAGCAAACAAAGATTTCTAGGAAAGGAGCCAAGGAGAGCCTTAAAAGCAGAGGGTTAGATAAAAAAAGAAAAAGAGTTCACTCACTGGATATTGGGAAGGTGAAACCATATGTTTTCTGGTTACTTAAGAATAGGACCCTAAAGAGATGTTCATTCATTTACTCCACAAACATCTTTTGAACACTTTGTAGTATTAACTAGCATTCTCTAGAGAAACAGAATCAGCAGGGAATATCTGTAGATATAAAATTTATAAAAGTGTCTCACGTAACTTTTGAGCACCATAGAGTCCAAACTCCGTAGGGCAGGCTGTGAAGCCGACTACTCCGATGATGGGTCTAGACGAACAGGAGAGGCTAGCCAGCTGAAGCAGGCAAAGAGAAACTGTCTCTTCTGAATCCTCCTTAAACGCCTTTCAGTGATTAGATTAAACCTCACTCATTGCATAAAACACTCCCTTTGGCTGATTACAAATGCAGTCAGTTGTGGATGTAGCTGATTTGATCATGACTTAATTCTATGAAATGTCCTCATAGCAACACACAGGCCAGCACTTGCCCAACCAGACAAACGGGCATAACCACCTGGCCAAGTTGACACATGAACCTGGCCATGGTAGGCACTGTACGTTGCATCCACAGTGAATGCAGAGATGAGTAAGACATAGCCTCTAAAGAAAATCACAAATTAGTAGGGGAAAAGAAACCCTAAACAATAAAATTATAATATAATATGGCTAAGTACTATTATAAAGACATGAACAAAACCTCTTAAATCACAGACTAAAAGATCTTCCCTTATAAATGGGGTGGGGATTGCAGGAAAGATGGGGGGAATTGGAGGAGCTCATTGAAAATTTAACCCAGATGAATAAAAGTTGAGTGAAACTAGACAAAGAGTCTTGATTTATCCTTGTGCCTGTGATGACTCACCAGATCAAGAGTTGACAGAAAAAAACAGGCCACGAATATCTAAGGAATATCTAAGATTTATGGTGTGCTTGCTATATGAATGGCATTGGTCCAAAAGTTTTCATATGTACCAACTCATTTAATTTGTAGTAGATATATTAAACTTAAACTGTATTTTATGTATCATATTGTTATACTATGACAGCCTGCTTACGCATAATTTCTGCATAACAGCCCTAAAGTCTACGTCAAATATCTCAGTTGTAGGAAATGACTAGCCTAAAGGTAATCAATACCTGTGAGGAGAGGGAACACGAAATAATGGAAACTGTACTTTAGGACAGTAGTTCTCAGTGAAGTCCCTGGACCAGAAGCATTATCTGAGAACTTGTTAGAAATGCAAATTATCTGTTACCCACTCCACACCTACTGAATCAGAAATCCTGAGGATGGGAGCAGCTGTCCTTCAGGTGGTTCTAGTAATCTGCTTTAGCCCTACTGTTGGCAAACTATAGCCTGTAAACCAAATCTGGTCCATAGCCGGTTTTTGTAAACAAAATTTTATTGACATAGCCATAACCATCATTAATTATTGTCTATGGCTACTTCTGTGCTATAGTGGCAGAGTTGAGTAGTTGCAACAGAGGCGTTATGGCCTGCAAAGCCAAAAATGTATTTATTCTCTGGTCCTTTACAGAAAAAAGTTGCTGGCTCCTGCTTTAGACTGTAGACACAGGTCAGGATGCCAAACCCAGCAATGATATTAGCAGATATTTCCTAAATGAATTGAAGACATTGAAGAAAAGAAATGAAATGTCTCATAGTTTTAGAATTATTAACCTGTTATTTTTCTTTTTTAGTCAAGGATGCTATCTGAATGGGCCCTTTAGTTCAAATCTACAGACAATCCCGAAGCAAAGATCATCTTCTATATCGCTGACTCATCATGTAGGTCTGAGAAGAGCTGGTAAGAAATTATTCTGTATGATTTAAAAACAGGAAGTCTCAGAATATATGGTAGTACTTTTTATTTTCATTACACATTTATGTCTAGTTTTGAATACCATTTCATGTTTTGTAATTCAACATGACTATTTGACTTGGCTCATTCATTAGTTAAGCATTTTTGGAGCACCAGCTATGTACAAGGTACTTCATTAGGCACTAAAGATAGAGAGATAAAAATATAATAATCTCTTTTACTAACTTGAATAGTTGTGCCAGTTTGAACCACAAAAAAATTATGCACCACAGAAAAGCCATGTTTTAATCCTGATCTGATCTTGTGGAGCAGCCATTTCTTTTAATCTTAATTCAATATTGTACAGCAGAAACTTTGATTAAATTGTCTCCACTGAGATGAGACATGCCCAATTATGGGTGTGACCTTTTGATTAGATGGAGATGTAACTCAGCCCATTCAGGGTGGATCTTAATTAGTTTACTGGAGTTCTTTAAAAGAGGAAATTTTTGGAGAAAGCATAGAAACAACAGAGCTGAGAGAAACTTCAAAGCAGAGCTGACACAGATGTCAACACTTAGAGGACAGAGATACAGATGTTTGGAGATGCTTGGAGCCCAGCAGACATCACCATGAGATGTTAGGCAAGCCAGAACCTGGAGAGGGCCAAGGGAAGTCAAGAGATGAAAGCCAGCCCTAGAGAAGCAAAGTGAGGCACTCCCTCAAAACAGAATCTGAAAGCTATGGAGCCCAGGATCAAGGGATCAGCAGATGCCAGACACATGACTACCCAGCTGACAGAGGTATTCCTGACCCATTGGTCTTCCTTGAATTAAGGTATCTCTCCATGGATACCTTAGTTTGGACATTTTTATAGGCTTAGAACTATTGTAAACTGTAAAAAAGTTGTAACTTATTAAAAAAAATTTAAAGCCATTTTTAAAAGCTTTTACTTTTAAAAATGTGTCTGGTATATCACATTCTGGCAGCTTGCAAACTAACACAAATGTAGTTTATATCCAGAAGAAGGGAAAGTCGTTTGAAAGTGTGTTTCTTTTGTAGAATGGAAATTGTGGGGGAAAAAAGTCTCAGTACTAGAGTAGGAAAATCCCTTAGTATATCCTTGTAAATCATTCTAATTAAGGAATTTTCTTTAAACCAGAAGGTTATTGAATGCTTTGAAAGTTCTTAGATTAAAGATATTTTGTAGATACAACAGAGCAGTAGCAGAGCAATATTGATATTTTGCTTTTGAAGTACAATATGTCTGATATTAAGGCAATGGGATATACAATCACAAAACTAATTTGTACATAATGTCTGGCACATGGTAAAAATTATTTAAAGAGATAATGAATGAAAATTCTTTCAAAACTAATAAAAGAAAGCAACTCTGGAGCAAGTTGCTACATGTACATCATGGGAACACAGGCTCAGACACAACTTTGAGCAAATGATTGCTTTATTACTTACAAAATACAAAGAGTCCAAGGGAACAGAAGAAGAGATCTATTGTGCCAGGCTTCCCAGGGAGGCTAACAGCTCAGGTCAGGATAAGTGGATGGCAGCCCTGGGTGCCCCACTTTGCATTGGAAAGGAGAGACAAATCTGTGCTGCCAAGCATGGAATACTTATACCATCTGGGGAGAGGGTATCCACCATTGAGAGTTGCTATTCTGATAAGCATCTGGGGCTACTTTTCCCAGTTTCCAGGTTCAGGGTACGACTGGGCCTTTTCATTAGACCTAACATCTCTCCTGGAAGTTGTGGAGTGGAAATAGACTGAAACATCTGTGCATAATAGAAGAGGTAGGTGAGGGCTGGGCTATGGCTGCTGAGCATGTATCTGTGACTTACCCAGCAGTAACCAACCAGTTCATGTAATTTAGTGAACCATAAGAAAGGTAAATACAGAGAAGATCATAGCTAGGCACATCATCATCAAGCATCTGAATGCTACAAGTGAAGAGAAACATCTCAAAGGAAACCAAATGAAAAGACAGGCTATTTTCCAAGGAACAAAATTAAAACTGACTTTTCAATAACAGCTATCAATACCAAAGACAATGGGATAACATATGAAAAAAAATTACAGTTAGAATTCATTATCCAATGAAAAGCTCTTTAAAAAGGAAGGTCTTTTTCATACAAACGATGATAAAATTTATTGCTAGCAGATCTACATTATAAAGACTGACCAAAGGAAGTCCCTTAGGTAGGAGATAAATGATTCAAATGGAATCATTGAAGTACAGGAAGGAATGAAAAGTGCTTGTGAGCATAAATATGCAGATGAGAATACTGATGATTTAAATCATCAATAACAAATTCCTTGTAGTGTTTATAATGTAGGTAGAAGTTAAATATATATAATAGTATAAAAGTGGGAAAGGATAAATGGAGTTAACTTGTAAGGCACTTGCCATACCTAAGAAGTAGTAAAAAGTTCTAATTTAAAGCAGACTACTTATACAAAGATGTATGTTGTAATATGCAGGGTGACAAAAGAGTAGTAGGAAAAGTTATAGCTGAAGAGCTAGTACAGGAGACAAAGAAGAATAATGAAAAATATGCTTGGTTAATCCAGGAGAATCTAAAAAAGGAGAAAGAAATAAAAACAGAAGGAGTGAATAAAAAAGAAAAATCAAGATGGTGGATTAAATGCCACACATTACATTAAATATCTACCTTGGGGATTAGGAATGAGCTGATTTCAGAGTTGTTATATAATATATTACCTAAAATGTCCAGTTTTCAAAAAATTGGACTGCACACTGCAAAACACAAAAATTGCCACTTTGAATCTAAAACACAGACCCAACTCTATACTGTTTACAAGAGGCATACATTAAATATAAGCACACAGATAGGTATGATCTCAAATAAAATTCATGTATACATTTGGAGATTTTAATTCACCAAGTTCATTAACTAATAGAATAATAAAATAAAAATGTCAATATAGATATGTTGAAGCTTTGAACCTGATTAACTAATCAAATCTAATTAATTATACACATTACACCCAACCATTACATAATATGTATTTTTCCAAGGACACAGAACATTTTCCACAATTGACCATTGGTATATAAAGGAAGTCTCAGTGATTTTTGCAGGTTAAAATTATACATACATAGAGAGACATCGGCTTCTGGAATGATGGAGGGGTGGATCTTGGTGAACTCATTCTCTTTCTAAAACAATAAAAATTGGGACAAAACAGCCAAGATCAATCATTTCAGGGCTGTGGAAATTAATAAAAGCTAAAGAATGAACTGGAAATTGCCTATTTATGAGAAACTAGTGAACCTTGCTGAAGCAGTTGTTTCTATGACATTTAATTTGGCATTTTTTCCCCATGCTTCCTCCTTTCCTAGCTCAGTTGCATGATAGCCAAAAGCCAGTGACTTTGCAGCCATCAGAGGGATCTGATCTCTTTTGGAGCTCTATTAAAAACACCATCAAAACAGCACAGTAAATATTTCATCTGAATTTACAGCTCCCTAGAAAATCTGTTTTGAGGATGTTATGGCTACTTGATTTGGCTTAAAGTTCAGTTCATTGAGGGGGAGGGGACAGGGAGGGGACTGGGAGGGGAGTCCTACCCCAGGGCATGTTCATATGATAGCAGTCTGTTGGCAACATTGCAGCTGCCTAAGGCTGTGATCCCAGTTGGGGCAAACCAGAGCCTGGCTGGGAATGTAAAAGGAAATCCTTGAGACTGGAAGACCATACGGAACTTTCAAGAGCTCTGACATATTCCGGGAGATCTAAGACTGCACAATTGTGCACATGCCTAGGAAAGATCTAAAAGGAGAAGGCCCAGGTGGCTTAACTGTGGCTGGCCTTAAAGCTGAAAGTCCACAAACTGCAAATAGACGCTAAGGCTCTCTTGTAAACTGCATGAAATTTGAAGCTGTGTCTTTTCACACTGATCCTCTTGGTAGAAGATTTTAAATTTTATGACAGATCATTGACTGACCACCAAATAATACTGGCCCAATGGTGACTCCTAGGAAATTCAAGCTTAAAAATCAAAACAAAAACTTATATTTTTAAAAGTAACAGAGAACTCAGTGGCCACACACTGAAGGGCCAAAGAAATCTAAACCTTGGGAGTAGGGCTGGGTCTGATACCAGATTTGTTATAATATATTATCTAAAATACTAGATAGTGGTTATAGTTGCACATGTCCATGAATATACTTTAAACCTCCCTCTGAATTGTACAGTTTAAAAAAGGTGAATTTTTTAGTGTATGAATGATATCTCATGTCAAAAAAATTGCTACTGCAAATAGAAAGAAGAGAGCTTTATTAATAGTTTAACAACTCACGAATTGGGTAATACCCAAAAAAGCAGGTGTTACAAAGGTTTGAGGGGCATTGGGAATCTACAGTGAAAAAAAAAGAAAAGGAGGTTGTCTGGCAAGTTCTGTTCTAATGGCTTATTGGAACATTGAGGCAGAAAGAATCCTGTCTGAAATGGATTTTTCAGAGTTTAGCCCTCTTTTACTTGTCCTATTTCCTGTAAGTCCTCTTTTCCAAGCTGTGCATTCCTGAAGTTTGATTGCATCAGCATAGGGACCTTGTGTGCCTCCTTTGCCTGGAGCCATTTTGTAACTCAGGGCTTGAAGGTCAATTTAGATTCTTTTACCATTAATAAAGCTCTTTTGAAAAACGTAGAGAACATGATCACAGTGAAATTTGTTTAAAATGCATTTGCAGGTAGCTATCTAGAAAATTCCCAAATTATAAATTATGCATGGGATCAAAGAAGAACACACAATATAAATTAGAAAACATTTTGAACTGAAAGATAATGAAAATATGATCTATCAAAACTTTAGAAAGAAAGTAAAGCAGTGATTACAGTTGGGAAACTCATAATAAAAAGAAGAAAGATTAAAAATCTATTAGGTTTACATTTCAAGAAGCTATAAAGTTAACAACAAATTAAACCAGAAGAAAGTAATAGTTAATATAAGAGCAGAAATTAATACAGTAATAAACAGAGATAAGGAAAATGAAAATCTGAATAAGAGGAAAAAAATCAACAAAATTCATTCTTTGCAAAGATTAACAGAGTTGATAGCTCCAGTAGAAATTTGATAGAGAAAAAGAGGGAAAACACAAATTTTCAATACAAGAAATGAAAAAGGGAGTATCAACAACAAATTTATAGGAATTAAAAGGATAAAAATAGATATTTGGATAACTTTATGCTAATACATTTCTCCTAATTTAGATGGAATTAATTCCTCAAAAAACAAAAATAGGTGACATTGATCTACAGATATTGAACCTATAGTTAAAAACCTTCCTACAAAGAAAATTATAGATCCAGATGGCTTCACTAGTGAATTCATCCCAACATTTAATGAAGAAATCTTTATAAAAGATTATGTCCAAAGCATTTTACTGTGGTTTCAAATGACAAACTTAGTGGCTTAAAGCAATACAGATTTATTGTCTCTTACAGTTTTAGAGATCAAAAGTCTGAAATGGATCTCATGGGACTAAAAGCAAGGTATCTTCAGGGATGTATTCTTTCTGGGACCTCTAAAGGAGACCTTTTCCTTATGTTTTTCAGCTTCTAGAAACTGCTTGCATTCGTTGGCTCAGGGTCTCATTTCTCCATCTTCAGAGCCAACAGTACACTGCTACCTCTTTGTCCTTTCTCTTCTGCTTCCATCTTCCACCTATAAAGACTCTTGTGATTACATTGGGCCCATTTAGATAATCCAGGATAATCTCTTCATTACAAGGTCAGCTGATTAACAACCTTAATTTCATTTGCAACCTAAATTTTCCTTTGCTATGTAACCTTAGGTATTCATAGGTTCTGTCGATCAGGATGTGGATATCTTGGGGGTCATTATTTTTCCACCACAACCAATCTTATGCAACTCTTTCAAAGAAAAGAGAAAGAAGGAACACTTCCAAGCTTGTTTTATGAGGCCAGCATAACCCTGATTCAAAACCTGACAAGAACATTGCAAAAAAAAAAAAAGACAGGCACCATCAGTCATGAACATAGATAGAAAAATCCTAACAAAATAGTTGTAAATAGAATCAAGTGCTATATTAAAATGATAATATAGCATGATCATGTGGGAGAGTATTCCAGAATATAAAGTTTTTTAACATTTTAAAATTCTCTGCATTAATAGAATAAAAGAGAATAATCATACGGTCATCTTAATATATGCAGAGAAAACATTTGATATTTGTTCATTTGATAAATTGATAAATGTTCATAATAAAAATTTTAAATAAATTGGGACTAGAACGGATCATCCTTAATCTGATAAGCAGTATCTGCTTGACTTTTATTGCAAACATCATACTTAATGACAAAATTTTGAACACCTGACTAAAACAAGATAGAAGTTGTTCAGTAGTAATACATTGTCCTGGGATTTCTAGGCAATGAATTAAGATCAGATAAGAAATAAAAGAAATAAAAATTGGAAAGAAAGATGTAAATCCTTTTTTTAATTTGCAGATGGCCATTTTATATACATGGAAATTCTAGAAGAATCTCAAAATGTACTAATACAATTAATAGCAAATTTTGCAAGATTATTGGATACCTAAAAATTATTTGTATTTCTCTAAACTATAAGAAAACAGTTGGAAAATAAATTTTTAAACCATTTGCAACAGCATCAAAACTCATCAAGTATTTAGAAATATATTTAATGAAAAGTGTGCAGTTCTGCTATACTTTGTGATTTTAGAGTGGGGAAAGATTTCATTAACAAGACACAAAGTCACTAATTAATCATATGGGATTACAAGGATAATTTTGAGTACAAGAAAATGAATAACTTCTGTTTATCAAGAGATATCATTTAAAAAAATCTGAAAAGCAAATATCCTTAAAAACTGAGGAAGATCGAGAGCACAGCTATATAAAGAACTATAAATAGAGGCGTTATAGACAAACCACAAATCTAGCAGTTTTTGTGTGTCAGGGATCTGCATACTGCTTAACTGAGTCCTCTGCTTAGGGTCTCATAAGGCTGTATTGAAGGTGTCTGGTTGCATTCTCATCTGGAGGATCACCTGGGATCCATACTCACTCAGATTGTTGTCAGAATTCATTTCCTTTGGTTGTGGGAACGAAGGCTCTGATTTCTTTATGGCTATTAGCTGGAAGTCACCCTCAGCTCCCAGAGGCTGCTTGATTCCTTTGTGTTCCTTAGTATGGCTGTTTACTTCATCAAGCTGCAAAGAAGAATCTTTAGAGTGAGTCTGATAGTAAGTCCCAAATCCATCATCTAATGCAATTATGGGAATGAGTTCCCATCCCTTTTGCTGCATTCTATTGATAAGAAGCAAGTCACGGTCCTTTCCATGCTCTAGGGGAGGAAATTATATACAACGGCTTGAGCACCAGGAAGAATCAGTGGAGTCCACTTTGGAGTCTACCACAATAACCCAATAGAAAATGAGCATTTGAGAAAAGAGATTGGCCTGTAAATGTAAGAAATGTCCTTCAACCTCGTGAGTAATCAGGAAATAAAAATGTGAAAATGCAGTGCCCTTCAATTCACTTTCAGAGCAGTAAGAGAGAAAGAGTGAAGACACTAAATGTTGGTGAGAATTTGGAGCATCAGAAACTACCCATATCTTGCAGCAGGGGATTACAAATATGGAAATGACTTTTGAAAATGGTTTATAACTATCAAGTAAAGTTGAATAATTCCACTCCTAAATTTTTTTACATACACTGGTGAAATGCATGTATATGTATGGCAGAATATAAATGTGTTCCTAGCCACATTGGTTGTAATTGCCCCAAACTAGAAACATCCCATAAGTCTGTCAACAGTTGACTGAAGAAATAAAATTGTGCTATATTCATAACATACAATTTTATATGGCAACGAAAATGAGTGAACTATAGTCACATGCAACAGCATGGAAATATCTCTTTAAAAGTAAAGTAATCAAGCATAGAAGCTTGGCTGATGCAATTTATGATGCAATTTATAAAGTTCAAAAAAGGCAAATCTAATCTTAGTTGTTAAGGGATGCGTACATAAGTGGTGTAAGTATAAAGAAAGGCAAGAAAAGCAATGCCATCAAAGTCAAGACGATGATTTCCTTTAATGGAAGGGAAGGAAGTTAGAGGTTCTGGGTTTCTGATCTCTGTCAATAAGATCATTGCCATTACGTCTTAGCTTGGGTGATAGGCATTCCTGTTGTAACTTTTCTGTATGTGTATTATATTTTACAGTAAAAAATGTTAAAAGTAAAGATAATGAAATTATAGAATATATTTCTTAAGGGTTGCTAGATTTCCTATGCTATTTTTTCCTTTCCTCGAGGCTCTATGTCATATCAAATTTCTATTAAGGAAAAT
The DNA here is from genome assembly GCF_023851605.1 of Tamandua tetradactyla. Lineage (NCBI taxonomy): Eukaryota > Metazoa > Chordata > Mammalia > Pilosa > Myrmecophagidae > Tamandua > Tamandua tetradactyla. The sequence continues at coordinate 90,220,392 of NC_135334.1, forward strand.
ATATCCTAAGATCATTTACCCTTTATTCCTCTCAACTTTCTTTTGTCAAAATTTTGGTCACTTGCTAGTATACCTAGAGCAAGTTACATCTCCTCTCTAGCCCTCAGTTTCCTTTTCTGAAACATGAACATTTTGGACCAGATTATAAAATCCCATTCAAAAGAAACTAAAAATAAAAATAATAAAAGAAAGAAAGAAAAAGAAAAATCCCATTCAGCTCCAACAGTGTATGAATTTATAGGAGCCTCTAAGCAGTCCAACCAATTGAACAACAGTGGCAGCCCTGGAAGGAGTATATCTCACAGAGTTAACTCTGTTAACTAACTCAAGTTACTTATTTTCTTTGGTACATGTAAATGAGGGCCCTGCTTAACTCAGAGTTATTGTGAAGATTTAATAAAATAACTCATCTATAAGTGCTTACCTTGCTATGCTTGAAAATATTGAAGACCCTTAATAAACTGTTGCTTGCTTTCCTCTCAGATTCACACTTTACTTGAATCTTTATTTCCAAATAAAGTTTTAAATCTGCCTGTCTCTCTCCCGGTGTACCTACACTGCCTTAGTTCAATCACTCAGCTGTGCTTTCTGGATGAAATCAACAGAGTTAGAGACCCACCCTTTGTGTTCCAGAACCAGTCTGTTTTTTCCTTACTTTAGCATTTAGCACTTGTTTTTTTGGTAATACATGGACAGGCACAGGAATCAAACCCGGGTCCTCTGGCACAGCAGGCAAGCGTTCTTGCCTGCTGAGCCACCGTGGCCCACCCTAGCACTTGTTTGTATCCTCCACTAATCTACATTGTTAAGGAATGCATAGGTGAAATAAGTAGGTTTGTTGAGTTGCAAAGGTGGCATCTTTTTCTCCTTTCTGAAACTCCGTACTCTTTCTAGAACATTGTAGACTCTCAAATATTTGTTGAATGAATGAATGAGCTGGAAAACTTTGGTTATATTTTTATAAGAATGTGCCAATTTTGTTTGCATATGATTTTATCGGATGCTCAACTTGATTAATACTATGAAGAGCTTGAAAATAAAATTTGGTAAAGATGCTTTACTCGTGTAGATAGTCAAGATGGTAGAGAAGCAAAATGTGAAAGATAAAGACCAATATTAATTACAAAAAATAAGTGCCACACATAGTATGAACATTTTATTTGTACTCTTAATCATTATCTATTATGGGCTTCCTGCCAGAGGGTATTTACTCCATAGTCATCATCAGTCAACAGGGCTGCCACTGTTGTTCAATTGGCTGGATTGCTCAAAGGCTCCTATAAATTTATATAATGTTGGCGCTGAATGGGACTTTTCTTTTTTTTTCTTTTGGATGGGATTTTATAATCTGATCCAAAATGTTCATTTTTGATAATAACCAATATCATCTATATTCTGCTCAAATTCCTAGGATGTTTTCAAGTTAGCCCCAAGTAGAAATTGATTTTATTATTTAATTGTAGATACTTTGATTTTTTAAGACATAAAATGCTCTTTATAAATACCCCAAATTAAATAATATGCACGCACATATATTTATTTATTTATCTCTCTTTTTTTATTTTAAGGTGCTATACACAGTCCAAGTCTTCTGAATTCTCCTGGCTATGGATCAGTGTCTGCTGGCTCTCTAACTAATCGATCACCCATAGAATTTCCCAATACTGCTGATTTTCTCAGTAAGCGAAGTGTTGTTTTACACAAATCTCTGGGCAATGCTCCCAGTACACCAGAGTTTTATCAGCAATTTAGAAATTCTGATAGCAATCTGTGTAACAGGTAAGTTCCCCAAATGTTTATTATTTTTGGTTCAAAATGTAGGTTATTTTAATAAACATTACCAGTTTTCTAATTCTGTATTATAATTGATGATGAATTAAGACTACATCCTGTTATTTATCTAATAGTTTTAGTTCTAAATAAACTTGCTCTCATGTCTGTGCTGTTATTCCTCGGCCAATTAAATGATCAATATCTGAGGTGAAATGTAGTGGAATTGTGAACCTTTATGAGATATTAGTAAATCTATACAGAACTATTTTAGTATATACCACTTGTTCTAGTTCATAATGAAGCTGCCAGAATGCAATATACCAGAAACGGAATGGCTTTTAAAAAGGGGAATTTGTAAGTTGCTAGTTTACAGTGCTAAGGCCATGAAAATGTCCAAATTAAAGCAAGACTATAAAAATGTCTAATCTAAGGTGTCCAGAGATAGATACCTTGGTTCAAGAAGGCGGATGATAGTCAAGCTTTCTCCTCAGCTGGAAAGCACATGGTGAGATCTGCTAGCTTCTCTCCAGGGGCTTTGCTCATTGTTTTGGCTCTGTTAGTTCTGGTGGCTCTCGTGGTTCTTTCCAAAATGGTTCCCTCTTAAAGGGCTCCAGTAAGCAACTCCACCTTGAGTGGCTGAAGACACATCTCCATGGAAACCATCTAATCAAGTCACCATCCACAATTTGGTGGGTCGCATCTCTGTAGAAACATCAAAAGCTCCTACCTGGCGATATTGAATGAGGATTAAAGAACTTGGCTTTTCTGGGGAACAACAGGTTCATACCAGCATACCACTTTAGTGCTTATTCAAAAGTACCCATTTTGTATGGTGTTCAGTCTCATTTCTGCTTGAGTGTAATAGAGTTTAACTCATATTCCAATGGTGATTTTCAAAAATATTCTGTTTACTTGAGGGACACGTGTGACTGCTTTCTAAGATAAAACCTATTAAATTTATAGAAAGATTAAAATACTGGGATGTGGTCCAGTTGGGATCTTAGTTAAATATTAAGCAGGTTTTCTAATTGTGTTTAGGTTAAAAACTTACCTCATCTATTATATAAATTTATCTGTTTTGTTTTATAAGCTGTGGACATCAAATACTGAAATATGTTTCTACGTCTGAATCAGAATCTGGTACAGACTACCATAGTGGAAAATCAGGTGAGACTGCAAAAGTCTTATGTCTTTGAGTTTAGAAGAAATTTCTTATGTGTTTTTTTCAAAAAGATAAATGAATGGGTTTCATTTCAGTTTATCCATCTTTAAAATGAAAATGATAATATGTGTACCAACTTCAAAGAGGAGCTGTTAGGAATAAATTATAAATAGCTGGTGAAAGTCTTCTGAAAAATAAAAATATGCTGAACAAATGAATGCACTGTTTTTTAAATTATGGCTAGGGTTCAAAAACAGTGAAAGTAATTATATTAACATTGTAATTTGTATTGTACAATCTAAACGAAAAGGATTTGCATAAATTTGTTATTTTTTATGGCACAGAGAAGAAGTGTTTTAATTATGGTTAAGCACTTAGTTTGGTTAATTATGCTATTTTGAAATATTTTATATCTTTAAACTAGAAGGATTGTTGATAATGAAATTATGGTTTGTCTTCCAACTTCCAGTAACGGTGAACCTAGGTAAATCAGGCCAACATTGCTGAGGGTAGCTAGGATATTTGGACAAGTTATTTTTAAAAACATCTATTTGAAGACATTGAAGAACTAACAAGCCCCTAAGAATTATAAATACAAAATCTGAAGGAAGATTGAGGTTCAAGCAAGTGAGCCTGCAGTTTGGGGCCATCAAAAGGGTTATTCCACAGGGACCAGTGACTGTTAGGATGAGCAGTGCTTTTGATAGCTTCATGGGATGAAAGGGATAGAGACTGAAGTTGAAAGCTTACCATGGTGGAAATAACATGGTATACTCTGAAGCTCTGAGTCCTTGGAATAAAAGTTGGAAAATAGATAAGCCCTTTCAGGGATCATAGGCTTATCTTGATCCTTGAAATTGAATTAATGTGATCCTGTGTTGTTAGTGCATCCAGGAATTGGAGAGAAGCAAATATAAACCTGTCTGGAGAAAGATAATATTTCCCAGGTTCTCAAATTAATTCTACAAATAATTTTGCAAATGCAGTACACAGTAAGAAAAAAATAATCAGGTAGTCTATGTAGTCTACTTCTGGTTCCAGCTAAAGTATCAAACCCATGTTCTATTGAAAACGACTAAACGATGTATGAAATATATAAAACAGCTCTTCGGAGGCTGGGCTAGCTAGAAATTAAAGGGGTAGGGTTCCAGAAGAAAGGGAACTGCAAAGAAGTAAGCCAAACATCTTGCTTGATTTTTCCTCTCTAATCATTTGCTGATTCCTAAACTGTACTGGGCTAGAGGCTAGGAGGCTTAGAGGTTAAAACACTAATCTGAGCTTTTGGCATTGATATAGTACTGAGGAAATGAAAATAATGTTCAGAGCCTGCAAAGAAGGCAGGGTTCTGGTAAGTATAGGATGATAAATTTTATGACAATGGCAATCTGAAAATCAATTAATATAATATACCATTGGTTTTAGTTTGCTAGTTGCTGGAATGCAACATATCAGAGATGGATTGGCTTTTAATAAAAAGGGATTTATTTTGTTAGTTCTTTGGAGAAAAGGTAGCTAACTTTCAACTGAGGTTCTTTCTTACATGGGAAGGTGCAGGGTGATCTCTCCTGGCCTTCTCTCCAGGCCTCTGGGTTCCAACAACTTTCCCTGGGGTGATTTCTTTCTGCATCTCCAAAGGTCTGGGCTGAGCTGCATGTGCTAAGATGAGGTATGCTGAGCTGCTTGGGCTGTGCTACGTTGTGCTCTCTCATTTAAGCACCAGCCATATAAGTCAAACATCATTCATTACAGGAGACATGCCTCCTAGCCAACTGCAGATGTAATCAGCAACAGTTGAGGTTCATGTACCATTGGCTCATGTCCACAGCAACAGAATTAGGTGCCTTCACCTGGCCAAATTGATAACTGAACCTAACTACCACATGTCCACCCCTTGTCAACTTGGCAACTACATGCATCACCTTAAACAATATTAAGATGCAAAAAATTCTCTTCTGGCTGTGGACCTGTGAATCTCAAAACAAGTTGTCTGGTGCCAATATGCAAAGGAGGGACGGTCACAGATCCATAGGGAGAAATTGGAAGGACAACCTGCAGGGCAAACACCATTGGATTTCAAAGTCTGAAAGTCATTTATCCTTCAGCTTTAAAAAGTGGCAGTCCCACCCTTTCCAAGGGCCTATGCACTTGGCCCCTCTTTCCAAATCAACCTCGGGGAACATTGAGGAAGCCACTTTTTCTCGTCTCCACTCTTTCCAGGCATTGGGGCCACCCCTGGGCTCACTGCTATTTCTGGGGCACATGCTCAACCCCTCCATGTGGTGGGAGCCAGGCTCTCCCCAATCCCCAAGGAGTGTGCTATACCTTTTCCAAGGTCTGAGGCTATACACCTCTCCCACTGCAATGAGTTGGGAGACTCATCCTCTGTCCTCAGGGCAAACTCACCCTCTCCATGTATATGGGTGGGCCCACTCTCCTGGCTGAGGTTTCTTGGCTTCAGACCCAAGCTTCCATGGTTCTCATTCTGCAAACTCCAGTTTGTCCCTTTGTGTCCCCCTTTGTCCAGATTGGCAGTGGTTCCGTTTACACCAACAGTCTCTTCAAGCACTCCAGGACTTCTCCATCATTCTCTTCACAGTTCCTCCAAAATCTTCCCCTTAGCCATCCAAAAAAACATTCCAGCATATCTGGTATTTGCAAACTGCAGCAGCACCCCACTCTCTGGTACCAAATTCTGTTCTAGTTTGCTAACTGCCGGAATGCAACACACCAGAGATGGATTGGCTTTTAATAAAAGGGGATTTATTTCATTAGCTCTTCAGAGGAAGGGCAGCTAACTTTCAACTGAGGTTCTTTCTTACATGGGAAGGTGCAAGGTGATCTCTGCTGGCCTTCTCTCCAGGCCTCTGGGTTCCTATAACTTTCCCTGGGATGATTTCTTTCTGCATCTCCAAAGGTCTGGGCTGAGCTGCGAGTGCCAGGATGAGGTATGCTGAGCTACTTGGGCTGGCTATGTTGCTCTCTCTCATTTAAGCACCAGCCAATTAAATCAAAATCATTCATTGCAGCAGGCACACCTCCTAGCCGACTGCAGATGTAATCAGCAACAGATGAGATTCATGTACCTTTGGCTCATGTCCACAGCAACAGAACTAGGTACCTTCACCTGGCCAAGTTGACAACTGAATCTAACTGTAACACCATTGTTCTAGTTTGCTAGCTGCCGAAATTCAATATACCAGAAATGGAATGGCTTTTATAAAGGTGAATTTAATAAGTTAAAAGTTTACAGTTCTAAAGCATGAAAATGTCCCAATTAAAGTAAGTCTATAGAAATGTCCAATCTAAGGCATCCAGGGAAAGATACCTTGATTCAAGAAGGCCAATGAAGTTCAGGGTTTCTCAAGTGGAAAGGCACATGGTGAACACGGTCACCCTCTGCTAGCCTCCTCTCCAGGTGTTTTGCATCATGAAGCCCCTAGGAGCATTCTCCTCATCTCCAAAGGTCACTGGCTGGCGGACTCTGCTTTGTAGCTCTTGTCATTGTATCATCCTTCTCTTCTCTCTCAGAATCTCTAAAGGTCATTGGCTGGTGGACTTGGTGGTTTTCTTGGCCTTGTGGCTCTACTCAGCTCTGCTGTGGCAAAAGACATTCTCTCCAAAAATGTCTGCTCTTTTATAAGATCCCAGTAAACTAATCAAGACCCACTTACAGTTGGTGGAGGCACATTTCCATCTAATTAAGTTTACCACCCATAGTTGATTGAGTCACATCTCCATGGAGATAAGCTAATTAAAGTTTCCAGCATACGATACTGAATAGGGATTAGATGAAACCGTTGCTCCCACAAGGTTAATTAAGATTAAAACATGCTTTTCTAAGGTACAAAAACCTTTTCAAACAGGCACAACCATATTAGAATAGAGAACAAAATAATGTGCTCAACTTAATGAGTGTAGAAAAAAGCATTTGACAAATCCAATTCCACTCACTGATTAAAAAAAACTCTCATCAAAGTAGGAATAGAATGCAACTTCCTTAAACTGATAAAGGGCATCTACAGAAAAACAAAACAAAGCTAACATAATGCTTAATGGTGAAAGAATGCTTTTCTTCCCTCTTAAGATCAGAAACAAGTCAATGATATATGCTGTCATTATTCAACATTGGAGGTTTTAATTGGTGCAGTAAGACAACAAAAGGACAATAATGGCATCTAGAATGAAAAGGAAGAAACAAAACTGCTTCTATTCCAAGAATCACATGATCCTTATGTACAAAGAAATCCACATGTACAAAAAACTACTAGAACTAATGAACAAGTTTAAAAATGTCATAAGCTAAAGATTAATATACAAAAATAAATTATATATCTTATAAACTAACAATAAATCATAAGAAAATAATTCTATTTACAATAGCATTAGTGGAAGATTTGTATACTAAAACTATGAAACATTTTTGAGAGAAATTTAAAAATCTAAATACTTAGATAGGCATTTCATAATCATGGATTGGAAGTCTCAGTATTGTCAATAGGACAGTTCTCCCAAATATGTCTGTAAATTCAGTACAATCCTTATCAAATTCTAGCAGCTATTTTTGTAGAAATTGACAAGTTGATCTTAAAATTTATATGGTAGTACAGAGGGCATACAATAACCAAAACAATTTTGAAAAAGAAGAACAAAGTTGGAGAACTTAAACTGCTCAGTTTCAAAACTTGTTATAAAGTCACTGTAATCAAGACAGTATGGTATTAGGACAAGAATGGGTATATATATCAATAGAACAAAACAGAGAATCCAAAAGTAAATTCTTACATTTATAGTCCACTGAGTTTCAATAAAGGCTCCCAGATAATTCAATAGGGAAAGGATAGTTTTTTCAATAAATAATGCAGAGACGATTGGATATCCCTGTGCCAAAAATAGAAACTTAGACGCTGACCTCACAAAACACACAAAAATTAACTCAAAATGGATCATAGGCCTAGTGAAACTATAAAACTTCTAGAAGAAAGTATAAGAGAAAGTCTTTGTGACCTTGAGTTGAGTATTCTTAGATACAGTACCAACAGCACAATCCAAGAAAGAAAAAAAAAACATTTCATTAATTTCACTTCATTAAAATTGAAACTTTTCATATTTCAAAGACAATAAGAAAAAGAAAAGACAAATCGCAGTTTACAAGAAAATGTTTGCAAGTTATACATCTAATATAGGACATGTATCCAAGATATATAAAAAACTCTTACAACTCACAAGAAGTCAGTCAATTCAATTAAAAATGGGCAAAAGCTTTGAATAGACATTTTGGTTAAGAACATTCGTTGAAGATCAGTATCTTTTATGAAAAGATACTGAAGAACATTACCCATTAGGGAAATGCATATTAGTACTACAATGAGATAACCTCTGCACTCACGCTAGAATAAGTATAAAAAAAGGCAGACAAAACCAAGTGTTGGTAAGAAGACAGCCAAATTTGAACCCTTGTGCCTTGCTGATGGAAATATAAAATAGTATAACCACTTTGGAAAACAATTTGACAATATCTTAAAAAGTTACCCAGGAATTTATCAGATGACTTTGCAATTCCACTGCTAGGAATCTACCCAAGAAAAAATATATGACCACTCAAAAACATGTATGTGAATGCTTACAGCATCGTTACTGATAATCATGCAAAACTGAAACAACCCAAAAGGCCATCAACTTGTGAACTGATAAATATCATTTGGCGTACTCATACAGTGAAATTTTATTCTAGAATTAAAGGACTTAATTTTGATTCACACTACAACACAGATGAATTTCAAGGATGTCATGCTAAATGAAAGAAGCCAGCCTCAAATAATGTGTATTGTGTGATTCCATCTATGTGAAATTCTAGAAAAGGCAAAATTATAGAGACAATAATTGGAACCATGGTTGCCTAAAACAGGAATAGGAATTAACTGTAAATAGGTATAAAAGCACTTTTTGGGATAATGGGAATATTCTAAAACTGGCTTGTGGTCACAGTTGTACAACTCTGTAAGTTTACTAAAATTGTTGCATCATATACTCAAAATGGGTGAGTTTTATGATATGTAATTATATTTAACGAAAGCTTTTAGGAAACAATTGATTAATTCTCACAGTTCTTTGTGTTGACTACTCAGCTAGTAGATGCTCATATGAGATCTCTCCTGATTGCAGTCAGTTTGAAGGCTTGATTACTCTGGATTTCCAAGATATATTACTCACACACCTTTTGGCTATTGACCAGTGCATCTAAATATTGCTTCTCAATGTAAATTGGGCTTCTTAGAGCTTTTTGGCTGGATTCCAAGAGAAAAAGAAGTGGAAGCTGCCAGTCCAATTAATTGTTCAACCCAGAACAGACAAAATGTCACTCTGCCACACTCTGTTAATCAGAGCAATCATAAGACTGTCTAAATACCAGAAATTTGGGAAATTAATGATATCGGCATGTAGATGATTGACAAGAATACATTTTTTTCAGCTGTTTCTATTATTAAGTGTAAGATATAGTTATTGGCAGTTCAGCTCATTAAAAATAAATCATATAGTATATCTCAAATGCCAACAAGTTTTACATTGATTGCTATTTTAGAATACTAATGTAGTTGCTGCCTTATTTGGAAAATCGTATTTTCCAAAGGCTATATTCTCTGATCATCATTATTAGTTAATGATGTTTAGTATAGTCATTGTGTTAAGTTCAGGTTTGATCACCTGTTATGTGAAGCACACACTAAGATAGGATTATATTATTCACAGATTTATGGAAGGGAAAAGCTTGCTGTTATTAAGTACAAAATTCAGGATTTGAACCTAGTTCTTCTGAAACTCAATTCTAATGAGTATTCTTAAAAAATATTTTTACTTAAGAAACATTCATATTGAAAAGTACCCAGGTCATAAGCTTATAGCTTGATGAATCTTTAGCATGCCTGAGTAATCAGCACCGAGATAAAGAAACAGAATATTACCAGCACCTCCGAATCTCCCCTGAAATCCCTTTCCAGACATATCCCTAAAGGGTACCATCTCTCTGTCTTTCAATATTCATATGTATCAATTTTGATTTTTTTTCACTTTTAATAAAATAAATAATAGGAAATGTACCTTGTAGCTGGCTTCCTTCACTTAACATTATTATTTTTTCAACATTATATTTTAATAATCCATATTGTTGCATGTGATTGTAATGAATTCTCTTTGCTCTGTAGTGTTCATTTGTGTGAGTTATAACGATTTATTTACTCATTGTACTGTTGATGGATTTGCAGGAAGTTTCCTATTTTAGGGTATTACAAACATAATGAATCGGAACTTTTTCTTTTAACATGTCAGTGAGTGCTGTTTACCTACCAATGCTGCTTCCTTTTTCCATATGATTTGGGAGAAATAATATTCTTAATCACTTTGGCTTGGAAATAACTCAAAATTCATGATGTTGGTGCTTACGTTTTTAGTTGTGGCATTGTCTCATTCATCTATAATTATGAATTTAGGGTTTTCAGAGGGGTTGGAATTGTTTCCATCAAATTGGTAAGAAAGTTCCTATTGATAAGGACTGACTTTTTCAAATGTTTCTCACTTTTATAAAGAGTATTTATCCTTCTCTTTCATCCACAAGGAAATATGTAACATGAGACCAAAAGATAAAATGGTGTGTTCCTGAACACAAGATACCTGGACAAAATAGTCTACCAAGTGTGAATTAATGGTGTCATTAAGTAATTTAGAGTATGGTTCACTTTATCTGAATATTTTTTACAAATAGTCTTTAGTCTTATAAAATTGTCCATGTAGGACAAAATTTATTCCTATTTGTTTATTACTATATTTCTTTTTTTGAAAGTTGAAGAAGAAAGCACCATTTTCTCAAAAGAATCTTTCAACCATATGGAAACTCAGCAAGAAGAGCAGACAGAGAAGAGAAACTGCAGAAAATTATTTTTGGAAGGTGATAATCACCTAGCAGAAGAGGTACTACATGAGCAACAGCTAAATGTAAGAAATAAACTTTCAGTATGATTATGTTAAGGTGAAATATAATACTAGTTAGTACTGGTTTCATTATTCTTGCCAAGGACAAGGATTTAATGTAATGGGATTAAAATTTTTTTTACTGAAACATCACTATACTGAAAATCTTGATTAAAAAATAATGATTACTTCCTCAATAAAATTGCATTGAAAAAACAAACAAACAAGCTAAGAGGTTTGAACTTGATTCTGTGGGTGAACAATTGTGGGAGGCCATCCTCAATAAAGTGCAAATGCGGAAGACCTAAGATTTGTTCTGTAATTGTCCTAACTTCCAAGAAGTAAAACCAGCTGCATATTTCCAATTCTTCCCTATTATAATTCTTCCTCTGTTCCCACTTGAGGATATATTTAAATTTTTTTTTAAATTAGAGAAGTGATAGGTTTACAGAAAAATCATGCAGAAAATGCAGACTTCCCATAAATTCCCCACTCCCATTATTAACACCTTGCGTGAATATGGTGTTACAACTGATGAAAGAATATCATATAATTGTACTAATAACTATAGTCCATGATTACATTAGGTTCACTCTATTGTCTAGTCTTGTGGTGGTTTTTTTGTAATTCTAGAGACATCTACAGAACCTAAAGTTTTCCCATTTAGTCACATTTGCTATAATCCAGTGCAATTAATTACCTTCACAATTTTGTGCCACGATAACACTTTTTAAGATTTTTGTTCTTAAGCAGATTTTAGGGTATCTTGTTAATCAAATGGGTCTAAAATTTTATTCTCTACTGCTTCAAATATTTCTTTTTAACTAGAAAAATGTTATTTTCTGGTTTTACTTTCACTTAAAAAATGATTACCTTTAACCCTATCATCCTGAAAGAACAAACTACATTCATTTTTAAATGAACACTTTTTATTTAGTTGTATGGTGAATATATTATTTTCTATTCTCATGTTTCCTTCAATTGAGTACTTTAAAGTATAGGGCACACATATGCATAGTAATTACAAAACAATTAAAATAATTTACTTGCTTTCCATAGAAATATTTTTTGTTCTTGGAGTTAAAAATTTAAACTTTTGAGAAAAAAATATCTGTTTCTTTTGGAAGGTTACCTTAGTAACGCATGCCAGTATATAATATGAGTTTCTTTCTAGTACCCTTTGATACTTGTAACTTCTAAAATGAAAATATTGGAATTTATATCTGTGTAGTGATTTGGAAATATTACAGCATTTTTATTTATAGAAATAATGTATAGAACAATAAATCTTCTGATACCTACAAGACATGTTTATCATGGTCTGAGGATAGCATTCTACAAACAGGAGAAATAGAAAGTACCAAAAAGAGAATATTTGAGAATGGCCATTCTAGAAAATATACTGACCAATTTTTAATGTTTAATTTTAAATGCTGTCATAGAAATGTGGATTTAACATTGTTTATAAAAGGGTAAAGTTGTTTTTATTTTTCTCCATTATGTACAGATTAAACAGGAATCATCACTGGACTTTAATTTAATAGAAGATCATGACTCATTAATAGAAAAAATGAACAACTGGAATTTTCAGATTTTTGAACTTGTAGAAAAGATGGGAGAGAAATCAGGAAGGATTCTCAGTCAGGTTGGTTTTCAAATTTCTGCTTTTTAAATGATAAATTAATTTTTTTTCTCAAATATTTTTAAAAAGAGGAAAATCTAAAAATGGTAACATATCAGTTTTAGTTTAGATGCTACTTCAACGTTATTCATTGAACTTTTTTTCACAAAAAAATTTTCAGCACAAAATTTAAAAAATAAAACCTATATTTTATATATCTATGTAATTTATATATTACATATAAAGTAGTATATTTGACCATAGCACTGGGATTTAATATAGTCTAAAAAGTAATAGAACTTTACTTTTTGTTGAATCTTAGGATCAAAAAAAGATACGACAGGCGATCTAGTTCTAACCACTAAAACTTATTTATGCTTCTTTTTTTTTATTCACTTGCCTTCCTATACTTTACTCAAGGCCACATGGTTCATTTCATACCAGAACCATGGAAATAAATAATGTGGAACGTGTATATGTTCATCTCACTATAGTCTTTAGGGATAAAAATGTTATAATTATGATATTGTTCTTACTTCTGTTAACACCTAGGTCTAATAGAGAATAAAATTTGCATTCCCTTCAATAAATAATGAATAAATAAGCTAAAGGGGAGAATTGAAAATTTTTAAATTGGGAATGATCTAGAAAGCTTTCTTTTGATTTCAAGGGTTTTAGAGTGATGTCTGTTTTTTTGTAAAGAATTCATAAAGAAGTTTTAAATGAATTATTAACTTAAGTACATTTATATGGTTAATACTTCTAAGAGCAAATTCTAAAACTATTCAGTGCAAATTGAAATTTTGAGTTTTAAAGTGAACTGCATTTTAATTGATATTTAGGTCATGTATACCTTATTTCAAGACACTGGCTTATTGGAAATATTTCAAATTCCCACTCAACAATTCATGAACTATTTCTGTGCGTTAGAAAATGGCTATCGAGACATTCCTTGTAAGTATTAATGGATCTTGTTAAGTTCAAATAATACATTTAGAAGGTATTACTTTTTCCCTTTAACTATTCCCTTAACTGCTTTTATGATTATATGTTTCAAAAATTTAAAAAATAGAGATTTAAAAAGAAAATCTGTATCCCAATACCTAGAGGTAACTGATTATTAATATTTTGATATATATCCTCCAGACACTTTTCTTATATAAACTGATTTTTATATAGTATAATATTGATACTTATTTATAATGTACTTTTTCTCTTAATTATTGTATAATGTACATCTTTCCATGTTAGGAATTATTTATATAAGTGCATTATCTTTTTTAATGTTTGTTAATATTAAAGTGATATTAATACTTGGTAATATTACATTTCAGAAAATTCTTGGCTTAATTTTTGTTTCAGTTTATACATAGAATTTCTGTTTATAACCATGCTCTGATTTATAGAATGATTTTTTAATGGTCATTTGATTTTATGATAAAATATAATTTAAATTTTGTATTAGAAGAAGATATAACTTTCTCTCTGTGTAGACGCATTCTGCAGTGTCCCTCCATGTGTATACATTCTTTAGTTGGAAAGTCAGTTATACAAATAGAGTACAAATTATTATTAAATTGGTATAACAAAAAAAGAACAAAATGGGTGTAACTCATTAATAACTGTTTGATAATTTGAGTTACAGATACTACAATTTCCACGAAGTATACATTTAAAGAAGTGATTGGATTTTATTAATAGAATAAAATGATACTTATTAAATTTCAGAGATGGAAAGTGGATAGAAAGAGGTGGTAAGGGGTCTTCACTGACAGCTCCAATTAGAATATATAACAGGCTCTGGACCTAGCTATTCTAAATTTCAGTTCCCAAATTTCTAAATGGTAATAACAATTGTATTTATCCAAAGATATAGTGATAAGATAAAATAATCCACGTAAAGCACATATTAGAATCCATGGCACATAGTAAATGGTCAGTTAAAGGTGGTGATTTATTAATAATTCAACTCCTAGTGGATTGGCACCATGTCATCTCTGTTGTCTGAACACTTGGTTGTGTCATTTGTTAATGCTACAGAGTTTTTACTCATTAATTACTTGTTGAAGTGTAAGTGTGGGACTCCATAATCCAGAAACTATTTACATGATATTTTTAAAGCCACAAAATAGCAACCTAAGTAAACTTACCAATGTTTTCAGTTAGCCCTGGTTATCCTACTTTTTCTTTGACCTCTGCTATATTTTCATAGTATATGTGTTTTAAAAAGATTGTTTTTAATGCATTAAGAATCTCCAAAAATAAGACACTGCAAAATACAATTGTGGGAAGTTAGTCTGTCTCATATATTTTATTTTTAAGGATATAGTATGAAAAAAAAATTCTTGTACTTTTAAAATGTCCTATGTCAAACATAATGATAATTCTATAAAACATTTTGGTGACTTTAGATCACAATCGCATACATGCCACAGATGTCCTACATGCAGTTTGGTATCTGACAACAAGGCCAATACCTGGCTTTCAGCAGACCCACAGTGATCATGGAACAGGAAATGAAACAGGTAGTTCCTTCCATCATCTTTCTTTTCATTATTTGATTAAGGAAAACAAATCAATGTTCTCATTTTATTATCTCTGTTCTTTTAAATATTTTCTGTTGACAATGTAATCATTGTTGTTTTTTTTTTTTTTTGTAATCATTGTTTTGTTGACAGGTCAACCATAAGCCTTGTTTCTCATTATAAGTCCCTCCCCTCATTTTTTGAACCCTGAGTAAGCACATTGAAAATTTATTAAATTTATTAAATAAATTTATAAAATTTATTGAAAATTTATTAAATGTGCATGGCATATTTGCATAAGTAGGCACTCTACTCTTGCAAGAAAAGAGAGGTGAGAGGCTTGAGGCCTCAGCACTGTAGATCAACCTGCTTTTATATACTTGTTCGTGGATGCTTGATGGTAAATGACTAAATATGTTGGGTCCATTTGCCCCACTCTCCTTCCTCCTTTCTGATGCCCGATCACAGATGATTCACTCAGGTAGGTTCGTTTGACCCCCAGGTGCTGTTTATTACTGTTCTTCTCAGAGATATCTTTCTCCTTGTGGCCTGACCCCTTCTCGGAATTTGCCCTTTGTGCTGCCCTAATTCTAACCCCGCTCTCAACACCCCTCCACTCCCTGCAGAGAGTTCCAGCTCCCCTTAATCTGAAGGGAATTTGTGTTGATGATCCATCTTCTGTAGCTGCTTCAAGCTGTCAGTAGGTCGCAGGCCTTACTTGTGGGAGCATAGATGTCTCTGGCTATGCTATTGAGGGTGGCTGGTTGAGCTTGGGGAACGGGAGTGTAGCTTCTCGCAAGGAGGCGTTTGCTGTGAAAGGCTTCTAATCTGGAAGAAATAAACTTGGTGAGAAGAGGGTGCATGTGACAAGTTAAAGTGCTGGAATGAGGTGATTGATCGGACTGTGACTTTAGCTGCCACAATGGCCCATTTATTCCCTCGAGTTGTGTTAGTATTTTCTCTTTGTTGGCCAGGGCAATGAATCACAACTATTTTGGTGGTAAGAACATGGCATTTAAGAGTTTGAGTATCTCTTGGTAGTATTTAATTGGAAGAAAGCCTTGCTCTTTCCACACTGCACATGTGAGCATGCAAGACAAGGCATAGCCTTTTCTCTTTTTTCTAGTTCTAGAGCTCAGGCGAGGGCAATTAGTTCTGTTTTTTTGAGCTAAAGTCCCTGGGGCAGGGCTTTACCTTTACTCTAGTTTGTGGATTATGGCATACTCTACTCTCCTTGTCCCTTGTTAATGAAGCTACTTTAAAAAATAGGAACATTTGACAATTGTCTTATATTGGAGTCATCAACCACAAAACATAGCAGATGTTTTGTCCTATTTTAATTTTACACATTCACTAGGGTTATGCTCATTAACAGGTGGAACATAATTTATATACTTGCTTTGTTTTTCTTTTAAAGTTCTTTTTTGTTGAAGATGAAGTCCTGACTTAGAGCTGACTACATGTACTTCTGGAGAAGGCTTGGAGTTAAGTAGTGTAACTGACAAGTAAATTTAGTTGTTTCTATGATTTGTAACTTTTTTCAAAGAGTAACCAAAACCATGACCAACAACATCATACTGTTGTCTAATATCACATAGATGAGTGTCAGGATATAACATAGACAGTGAGAACATTGTCAAGTCTTTAGGAATTCTATATGATCTCTAAATATATGAATAACATTTTCACCTATATAAATTTACCTTAACAGTAGGATAGAAAATTTCTTTTAATTATTGAAATACTTCCAACACACTTCCTATGTAATATGTTGAACTACTTTATTACCTTAGTTTTATAAGGTGAAAGAACAAATTCTTTGTAACAGTTTTCATTTAAGAGTAAGAAGATATGTATTCTGAAATAAAGGATGATATGGTTTACATAAGCATCAACAAGGATATTATTCTGATATAAAATCTTTGTCTTCTAACAGAGTGTTAAGAAATACTTTTTGTAACCTTTTATTAAGAACAGACCAGCAATCTACATTATTTTATCATAGAGAAAACATATTCATTTTTTTCTTGCATATGTAAGACTAGCTATAGTGGGTTTAGTTCACAAGGAGAAATAGTCTCAATAGGGGACATGAAAAAGGGTAACACTGAATTGGACACCAGTACTGACATCTGACCAATTAGTGTTCTCTATGCCTCAGAACCAATAAACAAAGAAGAGGTACTCTATGCTAGTTTGTGTGATTGAACCTGTTTGATCCTGATTATCGAGAGGAAATAAGGTTCTTCCTACACATGGAAGAATGTATGTCAAGAATCCAGGGAATTCTCTGGGCTCCTTGGTACTCTCATGTTCAGTGGCAAAAAGATAATGGAAAATGATAGTAATCCAGTACCACCAGGGTCACTACTAGTGCATTCCCTTGGAAGTGCAGGTTAACTCACTAGGCAGAACACCGTAATCAGTAGAAGTGCTGGCTGAGTACAAAGGGAATATGGAATAGGCAGTAGAATATAAAAATTATACATTTCAAGTACAGCTATATGACCAGCCATAGGAATGATATCTATCTATTATTTTCCTCATTGTTTTGATGTTTATTTATTATATCTATATTGAGCCTAGTGAATATATAAGGTTGATGGACATTTGGGTTGTTTCCACTTAATAGATATTATGAATAATGCTAAAATGAACGGTAACATGCAAGGTTTTATGTGGACATATGTTGGGCATATTATGAATAAGGCTAGTATGAATGTTAATACACAAGGTTTTATGTGGACATATTTTAGGCATATACCTAGAGTGGAAAGGCTGGGATATATGATGACTCTAAGTGTTTTCCAAAACCTCTATACTGTTTTATATTCCCACCAATTATCCATGAGGATTCCAGTATCTCCACATCTTTGCCAAAATTTGTTGTTATCTGACATTTTTATTATAGCCATACCTAGTATCTTATTGTGCTTTAATTACAATTTCCTTAATACTAATGATGTTGAGCATCTTTTCATGTGGTTATTGGCCATTTCTGTACCATCTTTGGAGAAATTCTCTGTTCAGAGCCTTTGCATATTAAAAAAACTTTTTTTTTATTAGAGAAATTGTAGATTCACGGAACAATTTTGCATAAAATATAGGATTCCCAAACACTACTCCATCACAAACCCCTTGCATTGGTGAGGGACACGTGCTTTAATTGATAATAGCATATTTTTATGATTATACTATTAATTAAAGTCCGTGGTTTAACTTAGGGTTCTCTGCTTGTGTAATGTAGTTTCATGGATTTTAAAAAACATTTTATTGTTACCATATATACAATTTAACATTTTCCTTTTTAATCATATTCAGATACATGTTTCAGTGCTGGTAATTGCATTTACAATATTGTACCACCATCACCACTGTCCATTACCTAAACATTTCCATCATTTCAAATAAGAATCCTGAACATTGTAAACCTCAACTCCCCATTCCCTATCGTTACTCCATCCCATGGTAACCTATATTCTATATTCTGATTCTATGAGTTTGCCTATATTAATTGTTTTAAATCAGTGAAAGCATTCAATATTTATCCTTTTGTGTCTGGCTGATTTCATTCAACATGATGTTTTCAAAGTTCATCCGTGTTGTCACATGTTTCAGAACTTCATTCATTTTTACAACTGAGTAATAGTCTATCATATGTATGTACCACATTTTAATTATCCATTCATTGGTTAATGGTCATTTGGGTTGCTTCCGTCTTTTGGTAATTGTGAAATATGCTGCCATTAACATCAATGTGCTTGCATCTACCCTATTTTTTAAAAAATTTTTTTTATTGTATAAAATATATACAAAGCAAAGAAAGAAAAAAGCAATAGTTTCCAAAACACTCTTCAATAAGTGGTTTCAGGACAGATCCCAGAGTTTGTTGTGGGCTACCATAGGATCCTCTCAGATCTTTCCTTCTAGCTGCTCCAGGATGTAAGAAGCTAGAAGGCATAAATAATTTTTTTAACATGACAACTTACTTTTTTTGTGTGTGTGAAAAACATACATACAAAAAGCAGTAATTTCAAAGCACAGCACCACAATTAGTTATAGAGCATATTTCAGAATTTACTATGTGTTATAGTTCCATAATTTTAGGTTTTTACTTTGAGCTGCTCTAAGATACTGGAAACTAAAAGAGATATCAATCCAATGATTCAGCAATTATATTCATTTGTTAAATCCCACCTTCTCTGTATGACTCCACCATCACCTGTGATCTTTCCATCCCTCTCTTTAGGGGTGTCTGGGCTATGGCCATTTTTTCCTGTTGGAAGGGTCTGTCAATAATATGGGGTAGGGAGAAGGAACTATCTAATGTTCTGGAGAGGCTGGACCCTTTAGGTTTTAAGATTATCTGGTTCAGGGAACCATCTGGAGTTTGTAGGTTTCTGGAAAGTTACTCTAGTGCATGGAACCCTTGTGGAATCTTATATATTGCCCTAGGTGTTCTTTAGGATTGCTTGGAATGGTCCTGGTTGGGGTTTAGCAAGTTATGATAGGTAGCAATATCTAACTGAATCTTGTGTAAGAGCAGCCTCCAGAGTAGCCTCTTGACTCTATTTGAACTCTCTCTGCCACTGATACTTTATTAGTTACACTTCTTTTCCTCCTTTTGGTCAGGATGAACTTGTTAATTCCACAGTGCCAGGGCCAGACTCATCCCTGGGAATCATCTCCCATGCCAGGTTAGTTTGCTGTTGTTTCTCAAATTCCTCGAGGTGAGCAGTTAAGTCCTCAAATTTTGCTCTTTCTTGTTTTTTAATATAGGTATTTAGGGCAATAAATTGACCTCTTAGCATAGCCTTTGCTGCATCCTATAAGTTCTGATATATTGTATTCTCATTTTCATTCATCTCCAGATAGCTACTGATTTCTCTAGCAATTTCTTCTTTGGTCCACTGGTTGTTTAAAAGTGTGTTTTTTAATCTCCATATATTTGTGAATATTCTTGTTCTTTGGTAGTTATAGAGATCCAGCTTCATTCCATTATGATCAGAGAAAGTGCTTTGAATAATTTCAGTGTTTTTAAATTTAGAAAGACCTTTTTTGTGCCCCAGCATGTAATCTATCCTGGAGAATGTTCCATGAGAGCTAGAGAACAATATATATCCTGGTGTTCCAGGGTGCAGTGACCTATATATGTCTCTTAGATCCAATTAATTTATCAAGTGTTTAACTTCTCTATTTCCTTGTTGACCTTCTGTCTGGTTTCTCTATCTATAGAGGAGAGTGGTGTATTGAAGCCTTCTACTATTATTGTTGAAATATCTATTGCTCCCTTTAGTTTTGCCAATGTCTGTCTCACGTACTTTGAAGCTCCTTGATTGGGAGCATAAACATTTATTATTGTTATTTCTTCTTGGTGAATTGTCCCTTTAATTAATGAATAGTGTCTTTCTTTGTCTCTTATGATGTCTTTACATTTAGGTCTATTTTGTCCAATATTAGTACAGCTACTCCTGCTTTCTTTTGATTACAACTTGTTTGGAACATCTTTTTCCGTCCTTTCACTTTCAATCTATTTGTGTTCTTGCATCTAAGCTGAATCTGTTGTTAGAAGTATATAACTGTGTTTTATTTCTTAATCCATTCTGCCAATCTGTATCTTTTAATTGGTAAGTTTAGTCTGTTGACATTCAAAGTTATTACTGAAAAGGTGTTTCTTGAATCCACCATCTTATCTTTTGGATTTTTTCTGTCAAACCTGTGTATTCTTTTTCCCTCTTTCTCTTTTTATCTTTAGGTTAGCCTTACTGGTACTCTCCAATTCTGTGTCCTCCTCCAGACCTCCCTCTCCTGTCTTTTTTTCAGCTGGCAGAACTCCCTTTAGTATTTCTTGTAGGGCCAGTCTCTTATTGACAGATTCTTTCAGGATTTGTCTGTGAAAATTTTAATCTCTCCCTCAGTTTTGAAGGACAATTTGGCTGGGTACAGAATTCTTGGCTGGAGGTCTCTCTCTTTCAGAATCTTAAATATATCATATCACTGCCTTCTTGACTCCATGGTGCCTATTGAGTAGTCTGAACTCAGTCTTACATGGTTTCCCTTGTATGTAGTAGATAGTTTCTCTCTTGCCACTTTGAGAATTTTCTGCTTCTCTTCAACGTTTTACAGACTGATTAGTATGTGTTTTGGGAAGGCCTATTTGGATTTATTCTGTTAATAGTTTGTTGAGCTTTTTTTGACTTGCATATTTATGTTCTTTATAAGGGTTAAGAAGTTTGCCTGCAATATATCCTCAGCTACTTTTCCTAGTCCTTTACTCCTCTCTTCTCCTTCTCGGACAGCAATGATTCTTTTATTTGTGTGCTTTTTTTTTTTGTCTGTCATTTCCCTCAGATTCAATTCAAATTTTTCCGTCTTTTTTGCCATTCGCTGTTTTGAATGTTCGAAATCATTTATTCTGTCCTCTAGTTCACCTATTCTTTCTTCTGCCTCTTCAAATCTGCTGTGTGTCTTCAGTATGTTTTCCATTTGGTCAACAGAATCTCTCATCTCTGTGATATCTGCTAATTTTCTGTATATTCTTTTAAATTCCTCTCTATGCTCTCCTACTGTCTTCTTGATCTCCTTTATGTCATTCGCCATCCCACTTTATTTAGTAGAGTTTGTTTATTGTTCCAACGTCTCTGTCTCCTCTGGTGTTTTAGTTTGGTCGTTAGGCTGGGCTCTATCTGTCTGCATTGTGATATGCTTAGTGATCTTCTGTTGTTTTTGCTGTATGTAAATATCTTGATTGATTTACTTTGGAAATTGATTTCCTTTAGTAGTCTAAAGCCTTGTGTTTCCGGGTTGGGTGTGTAGCAGGATGCAGGACACTGGGCGTGACACAGTAGTGGGGTGATGCGTTGCAGTGCAGGTATAGGTGCAGGCTGGGGATGCTACACTGGTGCCTGTGAACATTGGTGCCCTGGAGCCAGGGAGGATGTAGCTGTGCTGGTGCATGGTCTGGGGTCAGTAGCCCTGGTGTACACTGGTCTAGGGCACAGGGCTCTGTGTGCACATACTCAGAGCTTATGGCGGTGGGTCAGCGTTATGCCTGCTTGGGCTGAGGGTGGATGTGACCTGGCTGCACCAGTCAGTGCTTTCCCAGAGCTAAAGGGGTATGACTGGGGTCTGTGCACATGTGCAGGTCTAGGAGTGTGGTAAACTGATGTACCTGTGCAGAGAGCTCAGAGCTGGTGGGGTGGGATTGTGTGAATGTATGGTCTGGGGGTGGATGTAGCCTGGGTATGGAGGTAAGCGACCCGAGCCTTTATGCCCTGGCGATAGCCTACAGGGAGCAGGAAGGGGAAGGTATTGCTCAGGAGGGGCGCAGTGTATTCGAATAGCTAAAAGGAAATATTTGAAACTATTGAACTGTAATCCAGTAGCCTTGATTCTTGAAGATGACTGTATAACCATATAGCTTTCACAGTGTGACTGTGTGATTGTGAAAACCTTGTGTCTGATGCTCCTTTTATCTACTATATCAACAGAAGAGTAGAACATACGGAATAAAAATAACTAATAGGGGGAACAAATACTAAAATAAATTTAGTTTGAAATGCTAATGATCAATGAAAGCTAAGGGTAAGGGGTATGGTTGGTATAATCTTTTTTTTCTTTTCTGTTTTTGTTTTATTTCTTTTTCTATTGTCTTTTTATTTCTTTTTCTGAATTGATGCAAATGTTCTAAGAAATGATGAATATGCAACTAAGTGATGATATTGTGAATTACTAATTGTATATGTTAATGTTTTATTTGGTTTGTTAATTTTTTTTAGATTAATAAATAAATTTTTAAAAATGTGAGGGTTTATTTTTAGACTCTTAATTCTTTTCCACTATTTATATGTTTATCCCTATGGCAGTACCAAACTATCTTGATAACTGTAGTCTTGTAGTTAATTTTGAAAATGAGTCTTCCAACTTTGTTTTTCTTTTTCAAGATTGTATTGGCTAATTCTGGATCCCCTTGCATGTCCATATAAATTTTAGGATCAATTTGCAATTTCCATATAAAGACAGGTGGGGTTTTGATTAGGGTTGCATTGAATCTGTAGATCAATATTTGGAATATTGCCATGTTAATAATATTGAGTCTTCTGATACATGAATAAGGGATATTTTTCATTTATTTATATCTTCTTTAATCTTTTACAGCAGTGTTTTGCAGTTTCACAGCAACAGTTTGAATTTGTTTTGTTGTTTATTCCTAAGTAGTTTATTCTTTTTTATGACATTTTAAATGTAATTACTTTCTTTGTTTCATTTTTTGATTGTTCATTACTAGCATGAAGCAATACAAATGATTTTTACATATTGATCTTGTACCCTGTACCTTTGATGATGAGTTCTAATAATTTTTTAGTGGATTTCCTAAATTTTACAAGGTAATGAAATCTGAAAATAGAGATAGTTTTACTTCTTCCTTTCCAATCTGGATGCCTTTTACTGAGGCCTCCATCTAAATTAACCAGCCAATTAAAGGAATTGGTCTTGATTCCAAAAGAAAAACAAAGTTGGAAGACATACTCCCAATTTCAAAACTTACTGCAAAACTACAGTTATCAAAACAGTTTGGTATTGCTTTAGAGATAAACAGATCAATGGAAAAAAATTAAGTGTCTAAAAATAAACCCTTACATTTTCAAACCCAATTGATTTCAACAAGAAGACCAAGACCTTTTAATTCATTTCAAATAAATGGATTGGTTAATGTAAGTCCTTGCCAGCTTTTTATTTTTCATGCTGTTAATTTCATATTAAATATATATAAACTACTTTATTAAGATTCTAATATGTCAAGTCTAAACGATTGTTAACTTTAAAAAGGACGTCTTTTGCTATTATTGGCATTTTAAATATATTTTTTAAATTCTAGGGGAAATTTAGAATACATATAACATGGAAAAAATTCAAATTATTGGCTCTGATGTTGATAACTAAAGTCTTCGTACTCGATATTTGAATGTTTACATAAATCCTTATTCATACATTTAAGTGTCTCTGTTTTTATAATTTTTAATAATTTTTTGTTTTAATTATTTTAAAAATAGCTCTAGTGTTTGGTGACACTAAAACTCAATTTAGGTGCAAAAACATAATTTAGACAGTATGAAGATACTCAGATATTTTTGTTGCTAGTGTACATTAAAGTCATTATGTTAAAAAATTCTCATGATGACATATGTTGAGTCAACTGTATTGTGAGAAAAAAATCATTTTAACCTGTGACAAGCCAGATCATATTCCTGAGTTCCACTGGTGAGCGTAACCGATGAAATTTTGTATCTCTAAAATATGTTTGTTTGTTTACTGTTGTTTAATCTGTAGTTTCGTTTTCCTTCTTACAATTTCTTAAGATCTGTTTAGCAAAAATACTAGCGTGACCAGTAGATAGATAAGTCCACCAAAATAGAAAAATAAACTAATGGTAAGGTATTGAGACGCCAAAAATATTTAGAATTAAAGAGGATTAAACTAAAGTTACACTGACTGAGACATTCTATAGTTTTCTATGCCTTTTCATTTTCCCTAGTTTTTCTTTCCATTATCCTAATAGGGGCTTCTTGAAAGGTTAAAAAAAACAAAAGATGTTAGAGAGATTATAGTCAGGGCTACAAATGAAAGGTAATCTTTCTGGATAAGGTTTTAAAATGATCCGTTCTAGTTTGCTACATACCAGAATGCAATATATCAGAAATGGAGTGGCTTTTATAAAAGGGAATTCATTAAGTTGCAAATTTACAGTTCTAAGGCGGTGAAAATGTCCCAATTAAAGCTAGTCTATAAAAATGTCCAAATTAAGGCATCTTCATGCAAGAAAGGCTGATGAAGTTCAGGGTCTTTCTCTCAACGGGAAAGGCACATGGCGACGTCTGCTTGCTTTCTCTCCAGGCTTCTTATTTCATGAAGCTCCCCCAGGGACATTTTCCTTCTTCATATCCTAAGTTCTCTGGCTGTGTGGGCTCTTGTGGTTCTTATGGCTCTAAAAAGGAACTCTCTCCTAAATGTTTCTTCTTTTAAAGAATTCCAGTAAATTAATCAAGACCCACCTGGAACGGGTGGCGTTATATCCCTGTAATCAAAGGTTAATACCCACAACTGAGTAAGTAACATCTCCTTGGAGATAATCTAATGAAAAGTTTCCAAACTACATTATTGAATCAGGGTTAAAGAGTTGCTGCTTCCCCAAGATTGGATCAGGATTAAAACATGTCTTTTCTAGGGCTCATAATCCTTTCAGCTAGGACAGCATCTATGTTGACAAATATGCTGGTAATATATTAAGTTCCTAAATCTCTCTTTCATCAAATTTTATTCTCTGGTATTGCTTTTTCTTGTCGCCTCCTATTCCTTGACCATCATATTTAGCTCTTAAAAAACAAATGTTTAGAAATCAGAGTTTTTGTTTTTGTTGTTTTTAGTAGCCTGTGTAACACAGCATCAAACTGGCATGATAATCCTTTCATATTCTGTAAAGGTAATTACTTGAGGGTTGAACTTAACTACTGTTCCTCTTTAAGGAACATGTTTCTAAATAGAGTCTATTTCTTAGGTAAGTTAAATGAAAGACAGTAATTATATTACCTATGCAGAACCCCTTCCTTAGCATAATTGTGGTGAGGTTATATGCTAATACTGGTCTATTTTCCTATTTCTTTTTCTTCAGATTCTGATTGTCGAGTTAACCCTGGGCGAATTGCTTACATTTCCTCAAAGAGCTGCTCTATTCCAGATGAGAGCTACGGCTGCCTGTCTTCAAACATTCCTGCATTGGAGTTGATGGCTCTGTATGTGGCAGCTGCTATGCACGATTATGATCACCCAGGGCGGACAAATGCATTTCTCGTGGCTACAAATGCCCCTCAGGTAAGAAGCACTTCTTCAGAAAGTTTAGAGTAATTCTGAAATTTTACATCCATGCTGCATGGATGTAAAGTGCTTTGTAAGCCATTCTTTAATTGAATCATGTGGTCATTCCACTGTAATCAATTGGATAATAGCACACAGTATTGAAATGATGTGTGCTAGGGAATTAGGAAAAAATAACCTTCTTCAACTAGAAAAGAAACAATTAGTTCATGAAATAGTGACTTAGCTCTTTGTAAATTTCTGGAGTCTTTGATGTCTGTATTTTTTTCCTTTGATCAAATTTATAAAATTCTTTCACTAGACCTGAGACTTATTCCTCTTTCTGGCCAGGTTCTTTGTATGGCCAAAAGCTATAATGGTTGAGCAGAGCTATTATTTTTTTTTTTCATAGCTATTATTTTTTCTTGTCGCTGTCCTCTTTTTCTCCTAAGACATGGCTTAATACCCAGATCCCAAATCTTTTAGCTCTGAGCATGTTAGTGAAGTAAAAATTCTTCTAGTACAATATCATTTTTATATCCAGTGCAGCTGATAAGGTACAAAATGTTGGGGTCACAATTTGCGTAAAGAGTAGGAGTTCCCTCAAATGGATACTGTAATTGTAATAGGCTTTAAACATTAGGACTTGGAACAAAATACTTGGATCTAGGTAGAATTTACTATAGTTGTGGTTCTTTGTTTAGGCTGGTGAATCCCCAAATGTCGTCTTTGTGTTTCCCAACCTTGTTCCTTAACAAAGAGGAGGTGTTCAATAACTGCTGAATTGATCTGACTTCTTCAGTTTATTGCTCCATCTTCTGTGCTCCTTTTCTCACATCTGTCTCTTGCACACACTCTCACGTCTCTCACCAGAACAAGAGCAGGATTCGTTATGAGACATTCATTGTGAGTGGGGTGGACAGAAGGAGAAAGAGAAACAGAGAAAAAGTAAATAGGTTAAAAGGGCTCTGTGATTCTTTTTTTTTTTTCAATGAGACTATATTTGTTAATAGCTCATGATTTCCACAAGTAACTTTTTGATAAATTTCAATTTGTAATAATTCATTTAGGAGAAACTTTCAGGAGCATGTATTTCTCCAATTGCAAGATAATTCTCCAAGAATCAGATACCCATTCTCTCTCACTTAACACTTCATAATCTTTGAAAAGCCTAGTCCTTTGGAGAATCATAGACCTGGGGAAATAATGGTATAGTGGAAAAAGCAGTGGACGTAGAATCAAGAAAGAGCCTGTGTTTGATTCCTTCTTAAATCACTTATTAGCTGTGTGACCTTAGGCAATTTACCCTGATCTCTGTGTCTCAAAATATGTACCTTGTATGATTAAGGGTAAAAAGAGATAATATAAGGAAATTTCTTGACACAATAGCACTATATACAGTGGAGTCTGAAATGTCACTCCATCAAAGTTTCTACCTAATTTAATATTGTGAGTGTTAAATGAGATAATATATATGAAAATACTAGCATCAGTCAGGGAACTTAGTTGGTTCTTAACAAATATTACTACATCAGAACCTATAACCACCCTCGAATGGCAGGAAGAAACCTATCTCCACTCATATTTGTATGTTTTCTACTGTTTTATGTGGTATGAGAAGTTGTTGAAGCAGATATCATGCAGATAAAAATTCTATACTATTTCAGCCCACTCCACTTTTATTCATTCTTTCATTTGCCTGGGGTATCAGTGAGTCGGAATTGCTCATTAACTCTCTTTCAGGGATCCTGCTGGTGAGAGAAGTCTAGAAGTCTTACTGCTCTTACATGCATATCATTTGAGACAATGATACATGAATACAATTTATACAAGTTGCATACCCAAAATGGTTGCCTTAATTCAAACACTGTCCGAACATATCAATATTTATGTTATTTCTAACTTCTCATTAAGGATTGTCAATAGATGAAGCAAAGATTAGTGTTAGAATGGAAGAGAGATTGATTAGAGTTCAACTATGAAAAACTTCACCAAGTGTCCTTGCTTATTCCCTGCAATATATTGAAACCAGGATGGGGAAAGTCACAATGTAGAAGGAATTAAAAGAAAGAAATTAAATGGGAATTTTGGGGGAGTTTTGTGGAAGCTGCAGATGATTCACAAAGGTCAGCAGACAACACAGAAAAGGTTTAGAAACTAAGAAGTGCATAAAATGCATGTGTAGAATTGTATAATATCAACATATTTTATCTTTTAATGTCATAAATATGCACAGTTTCTTTTTTAGTTTCATATGTCATATTTTTGTTTCTTTTTCATAGTTTTTTAACTTAACATTGACCTACATATAGCCTATGACCAAATACTTAATTCATATTTTACATCCCATAAAAGAAAAAGAAAAACTTCAGATTTCTTTGGCACAAAGAGAGGGCCTAAAATTTTTACATGGCTTTTCCAGAACATGGGTGCACTGCGCCCCTAACCCCTGTAATGTGGAAGGGATACTGTATATTATGTGTGTATATATATATATATATATATATATTTTTTTTTTTTCAACGTGTGCAGGCACCAGGAACTGAACCCAGGTCTTGGGCATGGCAGGTGAGAACTCTGCCACTGAGCCACCATTGCCTGCCCTGTATTATATTTTATTATCTACCCTTCCTCAGTGGAATATAAAGCTCCATGAGGGCACAGATTTTGGTTTCTTTTATTCCCTAATACCTCAAAATTACTGACACACAAGAGTAATTCATTAAATATTGTTGAATATTGAAGATTGCCTGAATTATTTGTTCTGTGGGACACTAACTTATCTGAAATTTACTCTGTTCTTCCAAAGTAGCTAAATTCATGAGGCCTTTTTTCAATTATTGCTTGTGAGATAAGGGCTCTCTGGTCAAAGCCTGGGGCTTAGAATGGTCAGGTAATAAAGTAGGTTTTCTCATCTTTGGGAACTCTCTGGGTTTAATTTGTCCATAATTGGTGAAGATAGTATCTATCCTGTGGCCTATAGAGACCGTAGTGTACAGTGCTACCAGTTGGACCCAGCATCCCTCTTCATTCCTGTGCGAAAAAGCATACTTGGAAGATACGGGAGGATTATTTTGAATCCATGCCATAAAAGAAGGTGTAACACTTAAAATTAGGCTTACCCTAGAGGGATATCTGTATTAAAACTCTTAAGAGATTTTTGAGCTGTTTTCAAATGAAAAGTTGGCTAAAAGATGAAGGTTGGTGCTTGAAATGTTAGAATTTCTAGAATATTTTATTTTGATAAGTAGGTTAAAATGAAATAAAATTTTAAGTTGAGATGTGTAAATCTGAGGCAATCATAGATATGTTTTGTCCCCCAAATTCTGGATCAAGATGGTGAAATGGTGACTAAACATATGCATTTTTGCCCTTTCTTCATGGGGACTTATTAAAATGATTGTTAAAAAAATTCAGACTTCAAGCTCATTACAATAGAGAAAATGGATGGCAATGTATTATCACCATAAATTAGAAATTTCCTAAAATTTCTAGAAATGGAAAGCATATGGACAAAAATGGGCAGATGAAACATAGGTAGAAGCCCAGAGAGATACCCTATTCCCATGTTGAAGGGATTATGAACTTACTCATTTCTTTAATGATTTCGCTAACAGAGTTTATTAAGTCAGCTAGCTTCATAAGGAACTTGTTGTACATTATGATTTATTGAGCTAGGAGTTCAACTCCTCCTTTCTGAAAAGACAGAGCTATTCTGATAGTCTTTAAGTCTTCATCATATTTGAGCACAAATTATTCAAATCACTCTTAAATGTTACTTGATCCCTTAGGGAGTCTTTGAAGCTTACTTTTTCTTTGGGATTTGTGATATTTGTAAGTGGTATTAGGGCTAGTATGAAGTACCTTTATGGGGCTCATTATATAATTTATCATTGCTTAAAACATCTAATGATGTTATGCATCTCTGTTTAATCTAGGCTATAGCTAACTTTCACAAATAAGTAGAGGTATTTATTTTGGCTCTCAGCCTATCTATTTTAACTGATTGCATTCTATTTTTTTTTATCTGTCCTTCTTTCTCTTTAGACAGTGAGCTCCACGAAAACAGGGATGGGTTTTCTATTTTAATCCTTAGCCTTTAGCACAACCTCACTGTGGAGTTCATTTAATAATTAGCATGCTTACTCAGTAATTTTTAAAATGGATTAATTTGTAGGTAGAAGATGGCTTAGAAATTCTACAGTCCAGTGGCTTTGAATCTGTATCCCATAGTCAGTCCTAGGGTACTGAGGAGGACTGCAGGGTCTGCACCAGAATGAGAAGGATTAAAAATGAGTGGTCCCAGGCCCTTTCAGACTGTTAAAAGCAGAGGATTTGTGCTTTTATCAGTTTCACGCTTCTCTCCTACTCCCAGGCACTGTGTCAGTTGGGAGAACAGGATGAGTCCTCCTCAGATATGTGGGTCTCTGACCCTCCCTGAGCGGCACCCCTTCTTTCTCTTCTTGGGTCACCTCCACCATTGACTCCATATTGGCCAGAGGATAGAGACATACCCCAAAACCTACTCTATATCCCTAAAAACCTTATCTGAGATGGTTTACTAATTGAATGAAATAGGTTTCAAGTATCAATTTTACATCTCTTAGAATATCGAAGTATGGTGTCTAGAAAGAGGGTGGACTTGGGAGACAAATAAATCTGGTTTCCAAAACTAACCATTTCACTTACTTGATATATATTCTGGAAGGAAAATTTATCTTAACTTCTTTGCACTTCATTCTACTCATGTATAAAATCATCACAACCCTCTTTCATAGGTATTAAAATACCAGCTAAAATGCCTGGCAGATAGTAAGTACTCATTGTGTGTGTTCTTCTAGCCTGGTCCTAATTCTCTTTATTTATTAAAGTTTAATATATATCTGCCTCATTTTTTCTTTATTCTTTTTTAGGCAGTTTTGTACAATGACAGATCTGTTCTGGAAAATCATCATGCTGCATCAGCTTGGAATCTATATCTTTCTTGCCCAGAATACAACTTTCTTCTTAATCTTGATCATGTGGAATTCAAACGCTTTCGTTTTTTAGTCATCGAAGCAATCCTTGCCACAGACCTTAAAAAGCATTTTGATTTCCTTGCTGAATTCAATGCTAAGGTTTGTTATGCATGTTAAGCCTGATCTCAAAAATGGAAATAATTATTGCCAGTGTTACAGATAAAAGGTGTTTTTAATATTAAGTTAGAATCAGTACTATACATGAACTCACAAGTATCTGATATAAGATAGTACGTATACCTGTATTTTAAAGTAAAACATTTTTATTGTTATGGTAAAATATTCTAAAATCGTATTGCTTGCTCAGTTTCCCTTTTTTGGGGGTGGGGTGGGGGGGGTGCATCGTCTAGGAATCGAACCCAGGTCTCCTGCATGGAAGGCGAGCATTCTACCACTTGAACCACCCATGCACCCTTATATTTTCTTTTTGACACCTAGATATATTGTTGAGGATTTCTTTCACTTAGTGATAAACTAATTAATTATGTCAAAAGATTCTGTGGGTAGATTTTAGAAAGTTGTGCACCATTGCCAACTAAGGTATTATGGAATTAAAGATGTGTTCCTAAAAAGCCAGTTATAGCTAACTCCCTAACCTATTACATCTTTATATTAGTGGTTCTTAACTAGTTAGTGAGGGAGAGGAGAATTCTCCTCCCATCCACTTGAGAATAATTCACTCATTCAACAACTGTTTTTTGGGATTGCCCACTAAACTAGGGAAAAATGAGGAAAGAACACGTCAAAGTCCCTGCCTTCGAAGAACTCACATTAACCAAGGAATCTATCATCACTGCCTTAGTATGATGGTGGTGCCAATGGAAGTGTGTTCTATCCCTCAGACATTTGGGGTTAAAAAAAAGTTGAGAACCACTGCTTTAGAATCCTAAGGGAAGGCTTCCCCTTCTTTTGTTGGCAGGAAGCTGCTGCTTTCTTGATGACTTCAGTGACCTAAAAGAAGCTGTACCTTCAGGGTAGGGGAACTGGAAACAAAGAAGGAATACTAGTTTTATGCTTCTGTTCTAATTTTAATAAAATACTTGTAAATATCAGTGAGGAAGTGTAGTGTTCTTTTAAAATTATTTCATAGTTGTAGAATTCTATTAACTTTTATTTTTATTTCATAATAAAAATTCCTAAGTATTGAAATCAGAGTCTAGAAGTTTTTACAGGTAAAACAATATCTAACAAAATAGTTTTGAATCTTTGCCCCTCAGAGATATCTTGTTCTGTAGTCCCTTGGGAGAATGTTAAATGAGTGGTTCTAGAGCCAGTTGCACCAAGTTTCAACCAAAAGAGCTGTTCGTTTATGTGTTTCTATGTTAGTCTTCTACACAAAATTTCCTTTAGCAAAAGGATTTGGTGCAAAAAAAAAACCAACCATCACACTAAAGTTCAGAAGCCACTGATCTGACCTGTTTTCTTCACTTTTTACAAGAGGAAATTTGAGTTCTTGAAAGGCATAGTAATTTGTCTAAATAATAATTACCATTTATTTAAATAATGTTAGTTACCATTTACTTAGCATTTTTCATATATCAGTCCTTATGACAATATGGCTAGATAGTATTACTTTTGCTATTTTATAGATGAAGAAATTAAGACCCAAAGAGGTTAAGTATTTTTTCCAAAATTCACACTAAATTACTAAATTAGACTGTCAGATTTTGAAACCATAGGGATCACCCTTTGAGACTTGTGTTCTTTCAGCTAATCACATTGTCTTTCATAGCTAGAGCCAAGTTTTCCTTAGCTTCTTGAGTGTTCTTTTTTGAGGTAGAGACAAATAGCTACAATTCTTAGGATTTATTGATATCATGTATACATACTTGTACATGTGTATATATATGCACATATATATATTTATAAATTATGCTTCTCTATAATCACAAATATTAAAACTCATGGTTTGTTATATATTTTAGAGAGCCTACTTCCAATGAAACAAAATCACAATGACACTTCAAATAGGAAATTTACCCAGGACCTTGGACATCTCATGTTACTGCATAAACTGATTAAATGAAGAATTTACTGAAATTTCTTTCTATCATTTGGAGAGGAAACAATCAAGATATTTTGTTGAAAATCCCTGTGCCCTCAAAACCTGAAATCATTCTTTTTTTTCCAAAATAGGCTAATGATGTAAATAGTAATGGTATAGAATGGAGCAATGAAAATGATCGCCTTTTAGTGTGCCAGGTGTGCATCAAACTGGCAGATATAAATGGCCCAGCAAAAGTTCGGGACTTGCATTTGAAATGGACAGAAGGCATTGTCAATGAATTTTATGAGCAGGTAAGGTAAAACATGAGATTGGTGGGATTTTTAAAAGCTGCCACATAACTACTTTTTGGGATTTGGATACCTACATTGTGCTTAAAATATGAGTTACTTTGGCCAAAGGGTTTAGAAATTACTGCATTTGCTCTGGTTCTTAATATTTACTTAGCTTTTTTTTTTGCCTTTGCTGTAAAAACTTTTTAAAAATAGCTTATTACCTCTCTGGAGTGGGTTGAATGTACTCTTGATTCCAGAGATGAGGTTAGGCTGACTACATTATGATTCCAAAGTCCCTTTCAACCTTGAGGGTCTGTAATCTAGAATATTTTCAGGTGAAGTGTTTTTTAAGTGATTCAGGGTATACTTACTCAGAATGTACTTAAAGACTATCAACCCATTTTCAACTTCTGATATAGAAAGTTTTACTACCCTGCTATGTAAACATTGACTATGCAAAAGTCTAGGCAAAAATTAAGAAATTAGAGGGCTGAAAAGGGAACAGAACAGATGCTTAATGGTTTCCAAGGATTTCAAAATATAAACATACTATTTCCTTTTCTCATTTCTTTAAAAATCTTCGCTTTCTCAGCTATTTTGCAGAATCTGTACCATTTTTTCCCCCAGTTTTGAAGTTCCCTAAAGCTAGAGTACAAGCCTAACTTCTTGTTGACTCTAAAATATCAAGTACATCTTCTTGGTTTGGGAATTGCATTCCTTGGGAATCCTTGTTGACCTTAATAATCAGGGAAGATAAACAAGTGAGGCCTTTGTGACGCGGCTTTCTTCCCATGAGTTGCTCCTGTTCTAGGAGTTATGAAGTTGCCCATATTTAACCACGGCATCCTTACTTGTCATACCTTTTCATTCCCAAATTGTACTGGATGACAATAAATATGCAGTCTTTCACCCAGCTCATCTACCACACATACTTAATTCTTATACCTTATCACCTACAGATCATATTGAAAAACTGGTAAATGTGCATTGTCTTTCATCAATCTTGGTTAAACATCCCAATACAATAAGACATACTCTGCTGTTTACAAGTTACAAAATCTATACTATATAATCATGGAAATATATAGGTAGTCAAGATTATTAATATTTTACAATAATTTGAACTAAATTATGTGTAATTTTAGGTAATAGATGGTTATACATATTAACCCAGTTTGTAGATTATAATTAACAGTTTATATATTCCCATTTCCATTCTCAGTGATAATTAAAGCCTGCTTTGAAGTTCTCCAGTAGACCTTGTGTTCACAAAAGATGAACTTTATTCTAAATAAAATACTGTCTTTGTATTATCTGTAATACAAATGTGAAGTGCCACTTTTTTATAAAATGCATCAATTCTGGGAAATACATTAGAAAGTTCATTTAGACCTAATTTATAATAAATTATTTTAAAAGTGTATAGGAATAATACATATCAAATTAGCTTCGAAGCCATGCCAGCATTTGAATCCTGGCTTTTCTTCCTTACCAGCAGCATGACCTTGGGTAAGTTACTGTACCTCTCTGTGCCTCAGTTTCATTATTGATAAAATAGGGATAATGATAGCACCTTCTTATAAAGTTGCTGTGATGATTCAGTGAAGTAATATAAGTAAAGTGGCTAGAATAACTCCTAGCACATAAGTGCCCTATAAATGCTAGCTTTCTAAATCTGGAAATACCCTGAAAATAATATGTTGCATTATTGTAGACAGTTTCATTTAATTTTTCTAGTTTCATTTAATCTTGAAATGTGATGACACATATCAAAAGAGGGTAACGTTATCTGACTC
Source organism: Tamandua tetradactyla (assembly GCF_023851605.1). Lineage (NCBI taxonomy): Eukaryota > Metazoa > Chordata > Mammalia > Pilosa > Myrmecophagidae > Tamandua > Tamandua tetradactyla. The sequence goes on from NC_135334.1 coordinate 90,255,380, forward strand.
TACAATATAGAGTTGGCATGAAGGTTCGATGTACTAGTATATCTGAAAGTCTTGGTCATCCCTCATCAGAATTATTAAATTTCCTTCTCAATCTGATTATGTTATTAAACTTCCTTCAATTATCTGAAATGGCTAAAAAAATTCTAATCTTGTCCAACATTTTTTCTTTTTATTACCTAATAATGCTATTTTTATACCCCTATATCCCTTTAAGTGCCAAACTAGGAAAGCCAAACTTGTGGGATATACCTATGAAATTGCAGAGTCCTGTGGATAAACCCAAATGTTTTCTGAAAAACAATAATCAGTTTTTTTCCTCACAGAAGATAAAGTCATAGAAGATTTTTTTTTTTTTTGGCATTTAAAAAGGGGAATTTAATCAGATGCTAGTTTACAGTTCCAAGGCTGAGAAAATGTCCCAATTAAAACAAGTCTATAGAAATGTCCAATCTAAGGCATCCAAGGAAAGATACCTTGGTTCAAGAAGGCCGATGAAGTTCAGGGTTTCTCTCTCATCTGGAAGGGCACATGGTGAACACAGCATCATCTGCTAGCTTCTTCTCCTGGCTTCCTGTTTTATGAAGCTCCCTGGGAGGCGTTTTCCTTCTTCATCTCCAAAGGTCACTGGCTGGTGGACTTTGCTTCCTCTGAATCTCCCATTCTCCAAACCTCTTTTATACATAGTAGATTTTTAATCACAGGGAAAGTTAATCACTGGAACAGTTTCTGGTTGTTCCCTCAGGGCCGTGCTGGCTCATCACAGATAGATACGGCTCGCCTGCAGAATTTGTGCCTTGTGGGGCATATTCATTCCCAGCCAGGTCAGACACTACGTATTCAAGTGTTAATAGTTTATCATTCACTGAATGCCCAGCACTCTGCTGAGCATTTTATGTAGTATTGCTTTTCACCCTCAGAGCAACCCTAAAAGGTAGGTTATTATTCAAATTTTACACATGAAGAAATGGGGCACAGAGCTTGCCCCCAATCAGAGGCTTTAATTGGGCTCTCCAGCACCCTAGACCACAGTGGAAAAGTATCAGATAGCAGGCAGTTGGGGCTCTAGGTCCAGAATCCTCACCCGAACCACAGTAGGTCTACTACTATCTATTTTACATATTGATTTTTAAATTTAGATTCATTAGGTTAAATGATTCTGCTATTAAAAAAAGTTTGCATTGTACTATTCCCCTCCCTCCCCACACAGAGAAGGAGAAAACACAGTTTGCATTATAGAATTTTTCAGGATATTAGTAAAATTCTGATACTTATTTTTTTTAACTTTTTTTATTAATTAAAAAAATTAACAAACAAAACATTAAGATATCATTCCATTCTACATATACAATCAGTAATTCTTAATATCATCACATAGTTGCATATTCATCATTTCTTAGAACATTTGCATCGATTTAGAAAAAGAAATAAAAAGACAACAGAAAAAGAAATAAAATGATAACAGAGAAAAAAAAGATTATACATACCATACCCCTTACCCCTTGGTTTCATTTACCACTAGCATTTCAAACTAAATTTATTTTAACATTTGTTCCCCCTATTATTTATTTTTATTCCATATGTTCTACTCTTCTGTTGATATAGTAGCTAAAAGGAGCATCAGACACAAGGTTTTCACATTCACAGAGTCTCATTGTGAAAGCTATATCATTGTTCAATCATCATCAAGAAACATGGCTACTGGAACACAGCTCCACATTTTCAGGCAGCTTCCTCCAGCCTCTCTGCTACATCTTGAACAACAAGGTGATATCTACTTAATGCATAAGAATAACCTCCAGGATAACCTCTCGACTCTGTTTGGAATCTCTCAGCCATTGACAGTCTCATTTCACTCTTCCCCCTTTGGTCGAGAAGGTTCTCTCAATCCCTTGATGTTAATTCTCAGCTCCTTCTAGGGTTTTTCTCAGTCCTTTGATGCTGAGTCTCAGCTCATTCCAGGATCTCTGTCCCACGTTGCCAGGAAGGTCCACACCCCTGCGAGTCATGTCCCACGCAGAGAAGGGGAGGGTGGTAAGACTGCTCGTCATGTTGGCTGGAGAGAGAGGCCACATCTGAGCAACAAAAGAGGCTCTCTTGGGGATGACTCTTAAGCCTAAATTTTAAGTAGACTTGACATATCCTTTGTGGGGTTAAGTTTCATATGAACAACCCCCAAGACTGGAGGCTCAGCCTATAGCTTTGGTTGTCCACACTGCTTGTGAGAATATCAGGAATTCAACTTGGGGAAGTTGAATTTCTCCCCACTCTCACCATTCCCCGAAGGGGGCTTGCAAACACTTTTCTAGTCACTGATCAAATCACTCTGGGATTCATCAGGGCATCACTTTGGACAAACTAACAAAATCTCATGTCCTACCTGAGATTCCAAGTACTTATGACATTCAATCAAACTATCTACATGAGTTATATTAGGAAATACTCTAGTCAAAATATAAATTTTGTAACAAATAAACATTTTTTGCTTTAGTCTCACACATAAGGTGACATTTTAAAGTATTAATTATCATCTATTTTCAGCACCCTGCAATAATGACACTCCTTTGTTCTTCCTCATGCAAAAACATTTTTAAAATTTGTACATTGTACATTTCACTATTATTATACATGCTAGGCATTCCTAGATTATACCATCTTGATCTTTACCATCTATCTTTCTTTCTGATTTCATTTATGTCCCCAGCCCCCTCCCTCTATCATTCTCGCATTCAGCTTCATTCAGTGTTTTAACATAATTACATTACAGTTAGGTAGTGTTGTGCTGTCCATTTCTGAGTTTTTATATTCAGTCCTGTTGCACAATCTGTATCCCTTCAGCTCCAATTACCCAATATCTCACCCTATTTCTATCTCCTGATGGTCTCTGTTACCAAGGAAATATTCCAAGTGTATTCACTAATGAGAGTTCATATCAGTGAGACCATACAGTATTTGTCCTTTTGTTCCTGGCTAATCACACTCAGCATAATGTCCTTAAGGTCCATTCATGTTGTTACATACTTCATAACTTTATTCTGTCTTACAGCTTATGTAAATGTCACAGATTGTTTAGTCAGCTGTCCGTTGTTGGACATTTTGGCTGTTTCCATCTCTTGGTAATTGTTAATAATGCTGCTATAAACATTGATGTGTAAAATGTCCATTTGTGTCCTTGGCCTCATGTCCTTTGAGTAGAGACAGCATATAGATGGGTCCTGTTTTTTAATCCATTCTGCCAGACTATGTCTTTTGATTGGAGAGTTTAATCCATTAACATTCAGTGTTATTACTGCATGGGTAGGACTTTCTTCTGCTATTTTGCCTTCTGGATTTTATATGTCATATCTAATTTTCCTTCATTTTACCTTTACTCATAGTCTTCCTTTCTACACTCTTCTCCACACCTCTCTCTTCTGTCTTCATATCTGTCTGTAGTGTTCCCTTTAGTATTTCTTGCAGAGCTGGTCTCTGAGTCACAAATCCTCTCCGTGATTTTTTGTCTGAAAATGTTTTAATTTCTCCCTCATTTTTGAAGGATAGTTTTGCTGGATATAGAATTCTTGGTTGGCAGTTTTTCTCTTTTAATAATTTAAATATATTATCCCACTGTCTTCTCGCCTCCATGATTTCTGTTGAGAGATCTGCGCATAGTCTTATTGGGCTTCCCTTGTATGTGATGGATTGCTTTTCTCTTGCTGCTTTCAAGATCCTCTCTTTCTCTTTGACCTCTGACATTCTGATTATTAAATGTCTTGGAGTATGTCTATTTGGATCTATTCTCTGTGGGGTATGCTGCACTTCTTGGATCTTCAATTTTAAGTCTTTGATAAGCGTTGGGAAATTTTCAGTGATAATTTCCTCCATTAGTTTTTCTCCTCCTTTTCCCTTCTCTTCTCCTTCTGGGACACCCACAACACGTATATTCATGCGCTTCATATTGTCTTTCAATTCCCTGAGTCCCTGCTCATATTTTTCCATTGTTTTTCCTATAGTTTCTGTTTCTTGTCGGATTTCAGATGTTCCATCCTCCAGTTTTGAAATCCTATGTTCTGTCTCTTGAAATCTACCATTGTAGGTTTCCATTGTTTTTTTCATCTCTTCTACTGTGTCTTTCATTCCCATAAGTTCTGTGATTTGTTTTTTCAGACTTTCAGTTTCTTCTTTTTGTTCTTTCCTTGCCTTCTTTATATCCTCCCTCAATTCATTGATTTGGTTTTTGATGAGGTTTTCCATGTCTGTTCGTACATTCTGAATTAATTGTTTCAGCTCCTGTATGTCATTTGAATTGTTGGTTTGTTCCTTTGACTGGGCCATATCTTCAGTTTTCCTAGTGTGATTTGTTATTTTTTGCTGGTGTCTAGGCATTTAATTACCTTAATTAGTTTATTCTGCAGGTTGCTTTCACTTCTTTTATCTAGGGTTTTCTTGCTGGATGAATTTGTTGTCTATCTGTTCTTTGACATTCTGTTCAGCTTTATCTGGACCTTTAGCTTAAGTTTTGTTTAACAGAGGAGAATTTTCCAGTTCTTGTTTTCTTGTTTCTTGCCTTGCTTGTGTGGTGCCTTTCACCCACACACATTTAGGAGGGTCTACTTAGATATTATAGACCCCAGCCAGATTTTCCCAGACCAAACTGGCCTCCTATCAGGAGGAAAGAGTCACCTGCGTCGGTTTTCCCTGAGGGTGAGACCCAGCAGGTTGAAAGACTTTCCTGTGAAGTCTCTGGACTCTGTTTTTCTTATCCTGCCCAGTATGTGGTGCTTGTCTGACTGCAGGTCCCACCAGCATAAGATGATGCGGTACCTTTAACTTTGGCAGACTCACCCTGGGTTCGGGGGGGTGCTTGCAGCTGGTCCAGCTGGTCCAGACTGGGGTACACTGTGTGTCCGGTCACTATTGTGGCTCTGGGAGCTGTTCTGTACTGTTTCTGGTTATTTAGTAGTTGTTCTGGAGGACGAACTAAAACACGCACGTTGTTAAGCTGCCATCTTGACCCCTGATACTTATTTTAAAAGATGTATATTTTCTTGTTAACTGACTAGCAACCATACTAATTGATGTGGGAAGTGTGAGAATAAGGATTTCTCAAATATTAAAAATGATACAGCAGTTCAAATGAGTAATTAAATTCATTGGCATTTTTTGGTAAAAAATTATTTGATGTATACTATGCTGATTAACAAGTCTCAAAATAATTTTAACAGCAAAGCTCATTGATTATGTTCTTAATAATTAAAAATTTACTCTTCTTTTTAAATTGTTCAGGGAGATGAAGAAGCAAATCTCGGCCTGCCCATTAGTCCCTTCATGGATCGTTCTTCTCCTCAGCTAGCAAAACTCCAAGAATCTTTTATCACCCACATCGTGGGCCCCCTGTGTAACTCCTATGATGCTGCTGGTTTGCTCCCTGGCCAGTGGGTCGAAGCAGAAGAGGATGATGATACTGAAAGCGGTGAAGAGGCAGAAGATGGTGAAGGGTTAGATACAGATGATGAGGAAATGGAAGAAAATCTAAATTCTAGTAAGAATACAAGGGTGTTATTAACTTGTACATTTAATTTGGATTTGGATCTTCATTTCTAAGATACAGATTCAGCAATCATATTTTGAGTAATTACTGTGTGCTGGTTAGTGTGCTAATGCTGACACACAACAAACATTCTTTACGTATCTCATTTAAAGTAGTAATGAGGTGCTCCCTCTAGCAGCTCTTCAGCTGGCTGTACCTACCCATGGTGCCACACATCAGAACATTTGTGAGATGGGTGGGTCTGAATGGCCAGTTCTCCTTCAGCTTACCTCCTTCTGCCAGGCAGCTGAGGAGCACAACTTCCACAAAGTAGCCTGCAAATGTGCCTTTACATAGACTTGGATTAAAATAGTGAGAGAAAAGGAAAACACATTCTTTGAGTCTAACTGGAAAACTAAGTTTTTGTGGTATTATGGATTACCAAACTGTAGTGACATTTTTCAGTATAAGGCAGCAAGTACAAATGGAAAATATAAAAGAAATACTTGTTGCTTTTGTAATTGTGAGTAAAGTCTGTTTTTTTAAGTAGAATTTGAACTATATCTAGCTAGATTTTTGTTTTTTAAGCATACTATAAATCAGAACAGATAGGATGACTACAAAGAAACTTTTCTGTCACACACACTTTGTACTCAGAATTAGTATAGCAAACAATAATCTTATTCTATTACCATTTTAGTATCAACTTGGAAAAGTTGACTGACTTTCAAAATCATTTATAGTCACTTAACTTTCGGTAATTATGTTTGATTCAATACATTGACTTTGCATTGTTATTATTCATCATATGAAATTTCAGGACCATCTTCCCCTTACCTCACCCCAGCATTCACTAATCGCCTCCTCTTCTTTATTTTTACCCAGAACACTTAACACCATCTAACAACTCATATTTTGTTTTTAATTGCTTATTTTTAAAGTCTTTTCATTAGAATGTAGGTTCCATACAGGCAGGGATTATTTTTATATGTTTTTTTTTTCTATAACTGTAGTGGTTAGAAAAGAATATGGTTGTCACTCAGATATTTGTTGAATGAATGACTGAATCATACTGGTATGATTAGATTACATGTTTCCCAAATTTTCACAGAACCTCAAAGAAGGAAAGGCAGACGACGAATATTTTGTCAGCTGATGCACCACCTCACTGAAAACCACAAGATATGGAAGGAAATCATAGAGGAAGAAGAAAAATGTAAAGCTGATGGGAATAAACTGCAGGTGGAGAATTCCTCCCTACCTCAAGTAGATGAGATTCAGGTCATTGAAGAAGCAGATGAAGAGGAAGAGCGACAGTTTGAATAAGAAAAGGCGTATTGAAGAAGCCCTGCAAGATGTACCCAGGGTCAGAAATCATTGCCTAGTTTTCACTGTGCTGACTTTCAACTGACCCATTCCCAAGTGGGCAGGCCTTAATACTGTGAGAGGATCCTTGCTGTGCCAGCAGTTTCCCATTCCTATGCACTTTCATCACATAAACTAGAAAATTATCCTTAGAGCTTGGCTTGAGTTGGCCCTTGGTGCAAAGCCCTTACTTAATGCCTTCACTGGTGTATAAATACTTTGCCAGAATGCTACTTTGCTAAATAGTGAGCTCATTATTTTTCATGAGGGATAGCTATAACTAAAAATAACTCAAGTGACTTACTTTAGTTCCCAGAGTAGCCAGAACTTTTTGCTTTCATGAAAACAGGATTCATATTATATTTCCAAATGTGTCTTTTATGTCTTTGAATATTTGGGAAAAGGTCTGTGCCTATCTAGAAAGGAGTCTAATGCTGCCTTCTTGAGGGAAATCTGCTCAATGCAATACACTGTTCAGAGCTGTTCTTCCAGCTGTGTTTATCCATAAGGACGGAGTGACCTTTGTTATATTTAACAAAATCAAGGTGCATCAATTTCTGATGCTTTTACTGTTGTATATTATCTACTATTTGTATTTTATTTCTGTTCAGAGTATTCAGGTTTGCCATGGAAATCAGCAGTCTGAATTCCAGTCTTAATTGACTTTATGTTCCGTGGTAGAATTTTAAAGCTATTTAGGTTTAACAATGAAGGAATTTTATTCTTTAATCAAAACTGTTATTTTTACTTTTGCTCAGGATTAGTGTTTTTAAACATAATAAACACAGCACAGTTTTGTCAGAAGAAAAAATTTTGTCCGGATATTATGTTAAACTTTTATGAAATAAGCATCGTCTCTTTTCTTAGATAAATTTGAGGCTAATTAAAGCCAAAGAAAAGGATATCTGTATCTTCAACATTAATGCAAAATCAAATGAAACTTATCCTATCAAAGATAGAGAACAAAAGAGATATACTGAGCTCTAAAGCACACTCATATTGAATGAATAATTGGAACACGAAATTATGTTTAGATCCATATCTTAGATGTCATGTGGTTAACTATAAATCTGTCAGTCACCTTTCTGCTACTTTCCCTCTGATTCAAGACTACAGGACAGAAATGACTTATGATGACTCAATACTTCTAGAGTCCATCTGCAAGTCTTATTTCTGAGATCAAGTAAATGGTGGGACTACTTTTTACATTTTTGCATAGCAAATCTAAATTTTTTAGCAAATCATTTCACAAAAAAGCACATTATTAAATAACCAAAATTATTAAGATTATTGCAAGCCCATATTTCCAATATTTGTAAATTTACTGGAGTATGGATATGTATTTTATTGAAAAGATTTGATGATATAAAGAACAACCAAAATGACAGCAAGATCATAGACAAACATTTTCCATTATTCTTGGAGATCATATCAGAATGTACTATGTCTGGATCCATGCAGCTTTTGTTGACAGTGAAACCATTAATTTTCTAAGACAATTTCTTTAAAGTATATTTGCAGGCAATTTCTTACCTATCTAGAATATTGGCTTAATCTGAATAATATCAAAGATCTATGAACGTGATGGGAAATTTTGATCCTGCACATTATTATAATATTTAATGAATCACTAAGCTTTACATTGAGTGTTGAGTTCTTTCTTCCTACTTTCACTATCATTGCCACATCATTTGTAAACCAGTCCCACCATATATTACTGAGTAATAAAATTTATTGATAATTTATTGAGTTTGCATATATAATGTATATTTCTTATGCTTATATTTCTTTTAGAGTACATTTTTCATACTGCATAAGTATATTTCTGCTATTGCTTCCTCTATTGTAGAATACATATAAGTGTGTGTATATAAATTCACATAGGTGTACGTATACATAATGTGATGCAATCAACTTTCTGTTACTTTCTATTTTGTTGAATTTTTGTTTGGGGGAGTTCTTTAGTGTATACTTTTATTTTCTCAAAATAAGTATGTTCTTATTCTATTAAAAATATCATTACTGGGAAATCATTTTTAAATAATTTTAAATTATTACATTTTGAAGTTAATGCTGTAACTCTTACCGAATAACTGATGTACATCAAAACAATCCAAAGAAATAATGAAACATATCCTTGCTGAAACTTTTAAGTTCATAATTGTAAGAAATGAATGTGAGGGTACATTTGTTTATACAGTGCTATTAAATGGATTCTTACTTGAAGAATTGCCATAACTCATCACAGATCCTATTTGGTTGCTATTGAATCTTGATTAGTTGTTTTGTTATAAGAACTTTACCATGAATTTTATGGGTTTTTTTTAGGTCACTGGTCTTGGATATAATCTTTAGTGTTCCAGTATATCTTCGTGCCTCCTGACACATTTTTCTCCATAAAAATCTATTTTCAAAGTTCTTTCATGTTTTGAAGACTTTCCTGTCATTTCACATCTTAACTCTGCTGGTGCTATTGGCTTTTTTTTAAACTCATTTTTATAATAATTCTAAATTGTGGCACTGCTTAAGTAGTCAGAAACTTCTTTTCTCTTCTCTAGATTGCATCACCTCACAAGAACAAACTTCACAAAATGATGGTTCCTTTATTGCAGTTGCCAGGCTAATCCAAGAATCTCTAATGGGTTTGTAGGCTTAAGGTGGAGCAGGAATGACTAGCTTCTCAGAAGAAGGTGAGTTTTAAACTGAGAATTGAGTTACCTCAAAATAAATAAATAAAAAATGTTATCTCAAAGATGATTCTTGTGAAAATAACGGAATGTGTAGAGGCCAGGACAAATAATACATCCTCCATTGGAGACACTGAAGAAGATTTAGGGTGGCTGATACATAGAGTACCAGAAGAGTGAGGGTAGAGAGAGGACAGTTAACGAAGGCCTTTAACATGAGATGTCATTTAAACTTTATCCTAAAGGAAATGGGAAACAACAAATGAGTTTGGAAACAACAATTGAATTTTGGGAGAGTGACAATTAGATACACATTTTATGAGGATCTTTCAAATAACACACTATATTGAATGAAAGAGCAAGATTGGACATAGAGAGACCTTAATGGTCTAGAGTAGGATAGATTGTAGGACAATAGGGAAGTGAATGGAATTAGGAGAGATTTAAGATATAGAAGCTCCCTGGTGATTAACTGGATATAGTAGTAAGAGAGAGATGATGATGGTGACCCCCAGGTATCTGATTTGGTTAACTGTGAATGTCATTCACTGAGATAGGGTATAATAGGGAAGGAGTAGTTTTAGGTATAGTGGAAAGTGAGAAGATGAATTAATTTTGGATTAAATTAAAATAAGATTTTTCGTTTCTTTTTTTAAAGCTATTCAGGTATATTTAAATATGGATGTGGACCTCAGTAGAGAGATGTGGGCTGCAGGTGTAGATTTGGAGTCAACATTGAATACCTGATTCAGTGGCATTTTTGTAGAACAGCATCAAATTTTGCTGTTATCAATTTTAGTCTGGAAATGATTCCCAAGTTCAGAGTCCCAGAATTCACTTTAATTCTCTTTAAGAGGCTCACACAGAGTCAAAACTCCCAGCTTGGAGGCTCCCTACTCTTTTGAGGAAAGCTTTTTAAGAGGATATTCACAGATAATTTCATGTGAAAGAGATGTAGTTATTAAAGTTTTGTCTCTATTTTCCTTTGATAGCTTTTTCAGTTTTATCATGTGTAATGAAAATGCGGACATTCCAAAAAGATATGAACAGTCCACCATTAAGAAGGTGAAACTCAAGAAGGATAAATGTGATTTCTTGCACTTAAGACCAAATAACTGTTTCCAGTGAAGGGTAAATGGAGAAGGACAGGTTTAAAAAGACTTATAATGATATGTCTTTGGAGCTGTTGTCAGTAACTATCAGCATGTTTCTCTGTTAAAAAAAAATAAAGGCCAAGAAGGTCTTAAATTGCATTCCTCAGAATATACTGTCTGCATCCACCCTATTGTAAAATAGCCAGATAAGTTTGAAAAGGAACACAGAGAGAAGGGTGATAAGAATCAAACCATACAAAGAACTCAGGCTATTTAGCATGATTCACATTTACGATAGGAGCCTGCCACCTTATTCTTCTTGGAGTGTTTTGGCTACTGGCCCTCTGCATTTCCAGATAAAATTTTAAAATCAATTTATCAAGTTGATAATATCCCAAAAAACCTTTTGGGATTTTTATTTTGACTACATTGAATACAAAGATAATTTGGGGAGAATTAACATCTGTAGAATATTAAATTTTCCAAGTCATTTATAAACATGGTATATCTTGTTTATTTAGAACTTTTAAATTTTTGCTTCATAATTTTATAGTTTTCTGTCTTGCATGCCTTTTATTCTTGATCATGATTTTTTAGTGTTATTTTAAGTGGCATATATTTCCTTTCTAACTATATATTTTGTTGTTGAAAAATAGAAATGTACTTTTGCACTTTAGCTCTTGTATTCAGCAACCTTTACTAAATTTTATTGATTCTAATAATTTATTTGCAGACACATTTTCTACAAACACAGTCATGGTGATAAAAATTACAGCTTTGTTTCTTCCTTTCCAATCCTTTTATGTTTAATTATTTGTTTGCTTTGCTTTACTGCTCTGTTTAGAACTTCCAGTAAAATACTGAATCTAGTAATGGGAATCCTTTTCTTGTTCTCAGTCTCAAGGAAAAACATTTTTTTCTAGTATGTTTGGTAGGATTTTTTTATTAGAAGGTTACAGTCTACTCTGAATGTGTTAAGTTTTACATTGTTACTAAAAATAACAGTTCAATTTTATTCAGGCATATTTACTGAATCTCATGAAATGGTTATATAATTATTCCTCTTAAATATAGTGAATTGCATTGATTTATTTTCTAATGCTAAGCCAACCTCGCATTCATGGAATATATATATATATTTTTTTAACATGGGCAGGCAATGGGAGTCAAACCCGGGTCCTCTGGCATGGCAGGCAAGCATTCTTGCCTGCTGAGCCATCATGGCCCGCCCACATTCATGGAATCTTGAGTTATCCTTATTAAATGTTGTTGGATTTTGTGTGTGTGTGTGGGGGGGTAGGTGGGGTTAAGAACTCTATCTCCTATCTATTTTTATGCATTTATATTTATTCTTTTGAATTTCTGTTCATGCATGAAATTGTTGATATTGGCTTGTAATTTTCCTTTCTTTATATAGACATGAATTTGGTATTAAGGTTACTTGAGCAACAAAAAAATCAGTTGGGCAGTGCGCCTTCTATTTCTATTCTCTAGGCGTGCTTGTGTAAGATTCTTATTTTTTCCTCAAATGTCACTAGAATTTACTGGTGAATTCATCTGGACTTGGAATTTTCTTTGTAGATATATACATTTTTTGCATTATAAGTTCAATTTCCTTATTAGTTATGAGGCAATTTAGAATTTCTATTAATGCTTGTGTTAGTTTTGGGAAATCAAAGAAGAGCTTCTAAGGTAATTTATATATATATATAAGTGCTGCACTTTAAAACTTAAAAAATACCATGCCTAGGCCCCACTGACAGAGCTTCCAATTTAAACTGGGTACTAGAACTTGATAAAAACTTAAAATTTAAATTTCAAAAATATCTTTCAATTTGTGGTTTGAATGATATGTAATCAAACTTTTAATTAAATCAGAACACATTAAGATGTCTCACTTCCACCCTATCCTCATCTACCCTTTTCTCACAGTCCCCTAGAAATTGTTTATTAATTCATCCAGCACTTTTTATTCAATGATTTTTGTTCAAATACAAATATATACTCTTATTCTCCATTTCCTACAAAAAGGCAACACACTTTATACATTGTTCTGCGTATCAGTTATCTAACGCTCCTTAAGAAATCATCACAAAACATAGTGGCAAATAATCATTTCCCCTCATATTTTCTATGGGTCGGGAATTCAGACATAGTTTGGCTGGGCAGTTCTGACTGAAGACCTCTCATAAGGTCATAATCGGCTGTCAGTTGTGTCTACAGTCATCTGAAGGTTTGAGAAAGAAGGGAAGTTCTATTTCCAAAGTGGCTCACAGTGTTGGCAGGTTGATTCCAGCTACTGTTGAAAGGCCTCTTCTCAGAACTGCCAGATGCCATCATGGCATGGTGATTTGCTTCCCTCAGAGTAAACCTCAAGACCAAGCTGAAAAACTGCAATGCCTTTAGATCAAGCCTCAGAAATCATACACTTCCATCATTTTCTATTGTCACACAGACCAGCCTTGATTCACAAGGTTGCGAATACCAGTTGAAGAACCTTTGGGGCACTGTTTCGGAGGTGACTACCACATTCTGTAGATTGGTTTTCTTTTTATGTTTTGTTTGGCTTTAACTTAATTTATCCTGGAGATAGAGAATTTCTTCATTCCTTATACAGTTTTATAGTATTTTACTGTGGGGATATACCATTTTGTTCTACTATTCCTCTATTGATAAACATGTGCTGTTTCTGATTTTTTTTTGCCATTACAAATGATGCTGGCACTCAGTGAATAGCCTGGGACTTACGCTTTTCAAGTGTTCAACTGTATCTGCAGAACAGATTCCCTAGAATAGAATTTTTTCAGTCAAAAAGTGAATGCAATTATTTGATAGAAATTGCCATATTCTCATTCAGAAGATCTGTGTAACTTTGCACTCTCAGGTGTGTATGGAAGTGGCTGTTTCCACACAACTATGACAAGAGTGTGTTGTCAAATTTTGAAATTTTTCCCAGTCTGCAGAGGAGCTATGTTATCTCAGTTAAGTTCACATTTGCATTTATTCTATTATGAATGAAGTTTATTTATCTTTTCAGGTTTTTACAATGTGGTGTATGTGCATATGAGTTGTTCATTCATGTCTATTAACCATTGTTTTCTTTTTTATGCATTTTATTGATATACTCACATACCATATCATCCAAAGTGTACAATCAGTGGCTCACAATATCATCATATAGTTATACATTCATCACTGCAATCAATCTTTGAAAATTTTAATTACTCCAAAAAAATAAAAATAATAAAAATAAAAGTACAAAAGAACACCCAAAACATTCCATATCCCTTTATCTCCCCCTATTATTTATTTGTTTTTTCTCTTTATTACTCATACGTACATATACCAGATAAAGGGCATCAGTCACAAGGTTTTCACAATCACACGGTCACACTGTAAAAGCTATATGGTTATACAGTCATCTTCAAGAATCAAGGCTACTAGATTACAGTTCAATAGTTTCAAATATTTCCTTCTAGCTATTCGAATACACTGAAAACTAAATAGGGATATCTATATAATGCATAATAACCTCCAGAATGACCTCACAGCTCTATTTAAAACTTCTCAGCCACTGAAACTTTGTTTCATTTCTCTCTTCCCATTTTTTGGTCAAGTAAGCTTTCTCACTCTCACAATGCCAGGGCTAGGCTCATCGCCGGGAGTCATGTCCCATGTTGCCAGGAAGATTTACACTCCTGAGAGGCATGTCCCACTTAGCGGGGAGGGCAGTGAATTTATATGGCTTCAAGAGAGAGAGGCCACATCTGAGCAAACAAGGGGTTCTCTGGGGGTAACTCTTAGGCATAATTATAAGTAGGCTAAGCTTCTCCTTTGTGGGAATAAGTTTCATAAGGGCAAACCCCACGATTGAGAGCTTGGCTATTAAATTGGTAGTCCCCAATGATTGCAAGAATAGGCTGTTAAATTGGTAGTCCCCAATGATTGCAAGAATATTAGGAATTCCCCTAGGTGGGGAAGTTCAATATTTCTACTTTTTTCCCCAGTCCCTCAAGGGGATATGCAAATACTTTTAAATTTTTCTGCCCACATTACTCTGGGATGCATCAAGGGATCACACTAATCTAAACCAACAAGATCTCATCCCCTGTTCAAGGTTCCATATAATTCTGGTGTTCGAAAAAACTGACCATACAAGTTAAATCAGATAGTGTGCTACAGAAAATATAAATTTTGCACCAAATAAACATCCTTCCTTTGGTGTTACACAGAATTTGAAGTTTTAAAATACAGTCAATAACAGGCAGGCCACGTGGCTCACCAGGCAGAGTTCTTGCCTGTCATGCTGGAGACCCGGGTTTGATTCCCAGTGCCTGCCCATGCAAAAAATGGGAAGAAAAAAAAAAAAAAAAAAAACTACATCAAAATACAATCAATCATCCTTTACCCTTTAGTCTGAATTACCTTAGTTCTAACTAGATCAAGCTTCATTCATCTCTAATGGAAGTCTGTTTTCTTTTTTAACTTTTTAAACAGTTGCTGTATGAAGTAATGCTGACTTTCATAGCTGCAGAACTCTAACGCTGAGTCTCAAAGGTCACACAGTTTCCCCAAAGTTTTAGGGGACAACCAGATTGTACACAAAGAGCTCAGCACTCCAGAATTTAGAAATAACCATTACAACTCAGGAATAGATATGATGCTGTAAGAGCTTCAAATCTAGGAACCTTTACAATAAGCCTTCCACTGATGACCTATGTTCTTAAATTCAGTTCTCAGAGTTTGTATATTATAGTTAGTCCATTATTAGTGAGGTGTTATAATACTTGTCTTTTTTTCTGGCTTATTTCATTCAACATACTGTCCTCAAAGTTTATTCACCTAGTCGCATGCTTTACAACTTCATTCCTTCTTGCAGCTGCCCAGTATTTCATTGTCTGTATACACCTCAGTTCGGCCTTCCTGACACTGTTTGCTAATGAGTTATTGCACTTTCTCTTGTTTCTCCTTATTACATTAGGGAAACTAGCCCCTTGTTTGTAATAAGATTTGCATATTTTCCAGTTTGTTTCTGCTTATGATATTGTTTGCTTTGCAGAAGATTGTTGCTGTTTTATTACGTAAAATTTATCAATTTTTTTATGCAGTTTAAAAAAAGTTTTTTTTTATGGATTTCGAGTTACAATTAGAAAGGCTTCGTCATTTCAAAGTTCAAGAAGAATTCACCTATGTTTTCTTCTAGTACTTTGATAGTTTTACATTATGCATTTAAACTTGATCCATTTGGAGTATACCTAAGCTTAAGGTATGTGATATGGATTCAGTGTTTTAACATTTTCCAAATGACTACAGTAGTCTCAATACCATTAATTTAAAAATGCATCTTTGCCCCACTGATCTGATATTCCTCTCTATACTTAGATCTATTCTTAGACTTCTTTTTCCATTCTATTTTTCTGTCTATTCATGCTGTTATCACAGTTTTAATTATTCAAGCTTTATAGTTTGTTCCAATAACTAATGGGCCAAACCTCACACATGGGTATTCTTTTTCAGAATTTTTGTGGCTATTTCTTTCTTGTTTACTTTTTCATGTGAATTTTAGAAACAGCTTGTCTAGTTCTAGGGAAAAATAAAACTTCTTAACATACTTATTAGGGACACATTCAATTTATATATTAAGCTAGGGAGAACTGACATCTTAATGAGAACATGGTTACTGTCCATTTGTCCAAATCTTCTTTTGGTTCCTTTAGGTGTGTTTTAATGCTTTTCCAACTTATATTTTGTATACTCTTCTTATATTTATTTTTCATATTTTTATTAATATTGAAAAACGGTACTTTCTCTTCCATATATCTTCTATTGGTCATCATATCTTGATTTCTTTTTGTATTTTAATGTTTTAGCCTGTTACATTGCTGAAGTATCTTACCTTACTGAATCACCTTTCTTTTCCCTTTTTCACCTTTCTTCTGCCACCATGCTTCAAAATACCACTGTAGTACAAATTAATTTGGGTACTAATTTCTTCTTTACTTCTCTGTTGAACTTGGCTGGTACCTGTCCAGAAGAGAGCTGGCAGCTGGAACCAAAGTCCCTCAGAACAGAAGCAAGACAGAAGGCATAAGAAGAACCTGGTACCAGGCAAGAGGCTGAAAATCCATCTCAGTTTAGGTGGATTGGCCCTTCTTAGCATCTTAGGAAACACCTGTCACTTGCACTTTTGCTTTCTTTGACTGAGAAATTCTACTTTAGAAATCATAGGAACTTGAAAACAGAAAGCATGGCTAATGCCTGGTATTGCTTTAGTCCAGTTATTAAAGTCGGGTCTGTGCTCTTTTGATTTTATGATGCTGTAACTTGTGTCCACACACACACACACATTGATTAGACTAAAGTTTCAGAAAGCCTTGGTCCAAAACATCTATACACATTCAGCGTCTTTCAGCACAGATGAGATAGGACTGGGGTTGCAATGTCATGCCTAACCTGGGATTGAGAATCGGTACTAATTCATTTGGAAAATGCAAGTGAAACCGCTGAAGCAGTGCTGTAAAAAACAAAAACATTTCCATCCGAGCCAGCTGTTCTCCAAGACAATGTCTTCTCCCTAAACAGAAAAAATATATAATTTTTAAAACTCACAGTATTTACCAAAATTAATATCTAATATTTGGGTGCTATTCATAAAATGTAGAATTGAAGAAAAGTTAGAGAAAGTCATAATTGTTAAAGGATTCTCTTAAATCCAAAAGAACAAAAATTAGCACTACGGTCCCCAGAACTCTCCTTTTAGACTTCTATAATCCTATTAATTCCATCCTCCATTTTCCTTGCATATTGCAACAGAAGCTAAAATATGCCATCAAAATCTAATCTGAAGCATGACATTTTGTTCTATTAATCCAGGAGAAGTCCATTTCACTTCAACTGATTAAATGTGTACTCTTCCTCAACAAAGAAGAAGACTTTCTAGTCCATCTTTCATGGGTCCTGTGATCTGTGCACTTTTTTCCAGAAGAAGGAATATTTTCCTAGTTGGAGATAAGGGAAATTAAACTGGGAGATGGGAGACTTAGATTCTAGTTTTATTTAAAAATAAGATATCATTTCCCTTCTTTGAGTCTCATTTTCTCAAGCTACTTGTTACTGACTCCTAGCACCACAAGTTTTATATATAAACAAAACAGTTTCAAAAGCCAGAGATTCTCAACAGTTTATTTCTAGTTATTAAATTAAGGCTGTTTATTTTGAGTAGAAACAGGTGATATTTTCTCTAAGCCATTCTCTCCTATAAGAATCAACTCTGTA
This sequence comes from Tamandua tetradactyla, assembly GCF_023851605.1. Classification (NCBI taxonomy): domain Eukaryota; kingdom Metazoa; phylum Chordata; class Mammalia; order Pilosa; family Myrmecophagidae; genus Tamandua; species Tamandua tetradactyla. Next base: position 90,273,307 of record NC_135334.1, read on the forward strand.
TTTTCAGAATTAGAATATACAATTCTACAGCAAGATGCTTCAGATTAAGATGTTATACATCATGAATCATCATTATAGCTTATTCTAAATTTATGCCCACATGCAAGTGATCTTACCTAGGGAAAAAGGAACAAAAGCTTCCTTTTTGGCAAAATATCCACTGCTATCCAGAAATCGCTCAGGATAGAATATTTCTGGGTCTTTCCAGTACTTTTCATCAAAGTGTACAGAATAAAGATTTGTAATTACTGTTGTGCCTTTAGGAATGGAATAACCACGTACAACTGCATCTTCAGAGGTTGCATGAAAAATCCCTAATGGAACTATATTACAGAATCTTAAAACTTCATGCAAAACTGCCTCTGTATAAGGCATTCTGTATTTGTCGTCCCAAGAAGGCTTCCCATTGGGGCCTATAATTAAATCAATCTCTTTCTGAACTTGTCCTGTCAGAGAAAAAGTGTTCAAGTTATTATGCAATTCTTAGAATTATATATAAAGTAGTTTCCCTTTGGTATACCATATAGGATAACTTAGAACCAACAGGGTATGGGCACATCTAGATTGAGAGTTTTGTTATTTGGGAATTCTGTTTAAATATATGCCATATATTTTGTACTACCAGTAAGCCAATATTTTGAATAATCTTTTTTTGAAAAACACATTTAAAATAATAAAAATAAAAATTAAACAAACCTAGAATTGGAATAATATCCTCTTCAGGCAGGAAATTAGTGACACATAAAACATGGATTCAAAAAACCAAGATTCAGGTCCCAGTTCTGCTGCTTCCTATGGCTGACCCAGGGTGTAAGTTAGCCACTTAGTTTTTCCCCTCATTTATAACACTGGCTTAATGGATGTGTTCCAGAGGTTTGTTACATGAATTGAGATAACCGATTTGAAAACTCTTTGGAATTAGTAAATATTTCTCCTACTCTTGGCTAGCACAGGAGTACCTAAATAAAACGTTTCATACTTGGTCAAAGACTCTACATGTAAAGGCAGACCAGGCCCTGAGATAATCAAGAGAAATCTCACCTTGAATGTTAGGATAAAGAGCCATGAAAAGAACTGCCCATCGTAGCACATTGGTTGTAGTTTCAGTTCCAGCAATGATGAGTTCACCCACTGAGAAAATTAGGTTTTCTTTGGAGAAAGTAGATGATGGGTCATTTTTACCTTGATCCATCTCATCTAAATAAGCATCAACAAAATGCTTAGGTAATTGAGGCTTTCTGTTGACAGACGCTTTTTCAATAAGCCTGGAGAGAAAATCATAGACCACAGCTGCATTTCTAAAAAGCTGCTGATGTTTTCCAAAAGGTAAGATGCCAATCCATGGAAAGGCGTTATACAGGAAGACAGAGGCACTGGCAGCCAGTTCCACATTTTCACTAAATAAATCGATCATGTGCTGAAAATCAGTGTCTTCATAAGAGAATCGTTCTCCAAAAATGATCAAATTGGTTATGTTTGAAACAGCATTTGTTATTAATTGCTTAAGGTCAAAAGATCTACCTTTGTATGTTTCAACAGCATCAATGAAATATTTGGTTTCTTCTAAAATTTTAGATTCAAAAGACTTTTGGCCATATCCGAAATAACGAAAGCTGTTTACAGCTAATCTTCTGTGATCAACCCATCCTCGGTCATATCTGGAATTGAGTAAGCCTAAAAGAAAAAAGTATTAAAAATATTTAATTATTCCTACTTCCCTGTATTTAACAGCTGAAAATACTACAGAGTAAAAAAATGGCTAATCACTCCAAATTGTATTTCTAGAAAACAGACCCAGTAATTAAGCCCCTGTTTTCTGTTATTCATTCATTAGCCACAGAATAAAATTTGTCTACTCCTCATCTGGGGCCTGGCAGCAAAAACCTTTTATCAGCCTTATGTAATTCAACCTTGGTGAACTAGGCCCAGGTGACTTCATTCATCAATGTTTACAGAATTGTATAAACTAATTTACAAAACACAAATTACTGCCTATTCTATGGGAAAAATTTATGTTGGACTAAACATCTTAAAATCATCTTTCTAGGATTAGAAATTATCTAGTTTCTAATAAGAGACAGAATTTAAGGATACATATTTCCTCCTACTTAAAGGCATATGATAAGAAACTGAAAGAGGCAAGGATGGCCTGAATTGTGTCAATTTAGGGAAATAAAAAAGAGGGCAAAAATGAAGCCCAAACTTTTCTAACTGTTGATATTCCTTGCCTTAAAATTTCAAAGTCTCTACAGTATACTCTGCAGTTCTGATGTGGCTACTATGGAAAATTTTTCCTTTAACTATTGAAGAAAAACATCTTCAGTGCCTATATTCATATAACATGCACTTGAAATTTCACTCATCACTAGAAAAAATATACACAGGATTAATGAAAAATGTCACATTCTTTTGTGTACATGATGTGCATATATCATTCATATTCTAACAACTTTTGTGCAACAATATTTTAATTTGGAGCTTATTAAATATAATATGATATGAGTGATGGTTTGAAGCGGGAGGTACCCCCCTAAAACACATGTTCTTAAAGTTATCCATGGCTGTGGGTGTAAATACATTGTAAGTAGGATCTTTTGATGAGGCTACTTAAGGTGTGACACACCTCTTTCAGGATGGGACTTAACCCTGTTACTGGAGTCCTTTATAAACAGAAGTACAGAAAGAGAAAGAGCCACAGAAGCAAGAAGCTGAAATCAACAAAACCTAGAAGAGAAGGAAGAGACCAGCAGACCACCAACACGTGCATCACTGGCAGCCTATCTTAAGGAAGAACGTATCGCCTTTATGATATCTTGATTTGGACATTTTCTCGGCATTAAAGATGTAAGCTAATAAATTCCCAATTGTTTAAGCTAACCCATTTCATGGTATTTACTGGATCACCCTAGGAATGAAAACACAGGATGAGGACCAAATTGAGAAAAAGGCAACTTAAAAGCAGTAGGATCTCATGGCGCCCTGGCTGGCCCCTCCTCATTGCCCTATATAGCCTGCCCTGCAAGTCCCTGGTCCTGTTCCAGAGGGAGCAGATTGACCCTTGTGCACATGCTGGGAACTTGTATGCCTGGCCCATTAAGTCCAGTGGCAGCCGGAGAGACTGAATTGAAACTATAACAGGTTTGCCAACTTGAGCTGTGTGCAGAAGGCAGCTCATAGAGTTCTCCTACAGAATTCTACAGGAGAACAGTCAATTTGTGACTGCCTGGGGCAAGGGTCTGCTGGCTATAGGACAGAAAATGCAGTGCGTAGAACTGTGAGAAAACTGTTCCCAAGGAAGAAAGGGCATATCTGTCAAAAGATTTCCTAGGGTTGCATATGCATGCACAGAAAGGTTCAGGGGGGCCCCTATGGTTTGGTCTCTGTCTATTCTCTAAACTCATTATATAAATAAGCTCTGAAGAAGAGCACTCATACAGGTCAATCTGCAAAGATTAGGAAAAGTATTTTCTTTTTTCCTTCCTTTTATCTGTTAACTTATGACATTCAAGGAAAGCTTTGTCATAAAACTAGCTGGAAACTGCCTAAGAAATAAATGCCTCAGATCTAAATTCCAGTGATAACACATTAAAATATCAAGATGTCCAGGTTTCAACAAAAGATTACGAAACATACAGGAAACTATGGCTTAGGCAAAGGAGACAACTAAAGCATTAGAAACCATAAGGAGGATCAGGCCTGGACATGCCAGATAAAGACTTTAAGAAATGGTCCTAAATATGCTAAAATAGCTGAAGGAAAACATGGACTGTAGGAAATCAGGAAAACAACAGAGAACACAAACAAAAGAGAGATGGAAATTATGAAGAACTAAACAGAGCTGAAGACCATAGTTAACAGAAACTTAAAATTCCCTAGAGGGGTTCAACAGCAGATTGGAGCTGTATCAGACAGAATCAGTGAACCTGAAGGTAAGAACAAATGAAATCGTCCAGACTGAGAAGCAGAAGAGGAAAGAATGAAGAAAACTGAACAGAGCCTGAGGAACCTATGGGACACCATCAAGAATACCACTGTGAGAGTCCCAGAAGGAGAAGGAAGAAAGAAAGGGGCAGAGAGAGTATTTAAAGAAAACAATGGCTGAAAACTTCCCAAATTGAATAAAAGACATGAATATACACATTCCAGGTGCTCAACAAATTCCCAACAGGAGAAACTCAAAAGACATGTGACAGCATATTAAACTGCTGAATGCCAAAAATAGAGACTTCTGAAAGCCACAAGAGAGTCTTGTCACATAACGGGGAGCTTCAGTAAGATTAAGTGCCTATTTCTCTTCAGAAACCATGGAGGCAAGCAGGCTGTGAGATGACATATTTAAAGTGCTGAAAGCAGAAGTTTGCTAACTAAGAATTCTATATCCAGCAAAATGGTCTTTCAAAAAGAAGGGTGAGATTAAGACGTTCCCAGATAAACAAAAGCTGAGGGAGGATGTCACCACTAGACCAGTCTAAGTGATGATAAAGAGAATTCTGCATATTGAATAAACGACAAGAGACAATAGATCAAAGCTGCAAGAAGAAATAAAGATCTCCAGTAAAGCTAATTACCTGGGTAAATATAAATGCCAGTACTATTGTATTTTTGGTTTGTACCTATACTGTTTACTTCCTACAAGATCTAAAAGGCAAATACATGTTTGTGATGATAACTCAATGGTTTTGCACCCATAATCTATAAACATGTAATCTGTGACAAGAACCATATAAAGGTGTATAGGAACATAGTTTGTGTACACTATTGAAGTTAAATTGGTATCAAAGCAAACAAGATTGTTTTAGATTTAGGATGTTAAATTTAAACCCCATAGAAATTACAAAGAAAAGACCAGAGAATACGCAAGTTCACAGAGACAGAAAGTAGAGGACAGGTTGCCAGGGTTAGAGGAGGGGGAGATAGGGAATTGATGCATAATTTTCTGTTTGGGAATATGGGAAAATTTTCATAACAGAAGGTGGTGAGGGTACTGCATCATAGTAAATGCCAGTAAGTCCACTGAATGGTCTGCTTAGGAGTGACTGGGATAGGAAATTTTATGTTGTGTATAAGCTCCCATAATTAAAAAAAAAAGCAAGCAAATAAAGAGACAATAACAAATGCAATATGTGACCCTGAATGAGACCTAATAAGGGAGAAGAAAAGGCTCAAAAGGATAGTATGGGATATATGAAAAAATTGGAAAACAGACAGTAAACTTTATAACATTACATTTCTTGAACTTGATAACTACACTTGAGGTTGTTACACAAGTGAATATCCTTGTTCTTAGGAAATATACATTGCAGTGCTGAAGATTCAAAGAGCATGATATATACAACATATAAAGTGTTCAGGAAATGGATGGATGGATAGATAGATAGATATAGATAAATATGGCAAATATGGCCAAATGGTAATGTTAGAGGAACTGAGTACCTTGGGGCGTTAAGGGTAAGTTAGAATTCTCTATATGAAGGTTATTTTTTTTAACTGTCCTGTAAAGTTTGAAAGTATGTCAGAAAAAAAAATTTTTTTTTTACATTGATGGACATTTGGGTTCTTTCTAGTTTTTGACTAGTATGAATTAACTTGCTGTGAACAGGTGATCAACTCTAACAAATATAAAAAGTATTAGTGTGCACATTTGTTTTGATTTTTCTTAGGTAAACCTCTGGGAGAGGAATTGTTGGGTCATATAAGAAGTACATGTTTCAGATTATAAGAAGCTGCCAAACAGTTTTTTCGAATTGGTTAAACCACTCTGTATTCCCACCAGCAATGTATAGGTGTTTCCTGGAAAAGCTTCACAAAGAATTGTCTACACCTCTCTCCAATTATATTTCTTCCATTCATTCTTTAATGCAGTCCAGTCCAGGTTGATCCCTCGCATTCCATGAAACAAATTTTGTTCAGGATAACCTAGACCTCAAGCAGTATAATAACATACTTGGCTGGTCTTTTGTCTCCAGCTCTTGAAGACAGCAACCTCTGACTCTTTGGAATTTCTTGGAAAAGCGACCTCTGAATCTTTGGAATTTCTTGTAAAAGTAGTGCCTTAGGTTTTTCATGGTGGGCCCAGGACCACATCAGATAGTCACAGATGACTAGTCACTACCTGTGTCTCAGGGTGGGGGCTGGCCACACCAGAAAAATCACCCATGTGATTAAGGGATTGAGGCTTTGAGCCCCATCATCAGTCCACCTCTGAGACTTGGGGGCTGCAGACTGAGTTCAACGATGTGGACACTGATTCTATCAATCATGCCTACATAATGAGATCCCGTATACATTCGGGATACTTGAGGCCTAGAAGAACTTCCACACTTCAGAAGGTATACTGCTGTGCCAGGAAGGTGATACGATCTAACTCCATATGGACAGAACATGGAAACTTCTGTTTGAGATCCTCCCAGACCTCATCCTTTGCATCTCTTCTTTTGACTTATTTGTATCCTTTTATTATAATAAAACTATAATAGTAAGTACAGTGCTTTCAGTAAATTATCAACCATGTAGGGATGGCAGGAATTCCCAAATTTGTAATTACAGATCAGAGGTACAACCACCTGGGCACCTTGCAACTAGAGCCCGAAGGACAATCTTGAAGAGGATGGCTTTTACCCTAAGGAGTCTGGCCTAACTCCGGGTAGTTAGAGTCAGAATTAAATTGACTGAGTTACTGTAGTATTTGCAACTGGTGTCAGAAGCTTTTGTGGAAGTTGGTCTAAGTTTTGCTATCTTTATATCATCACACTGCCAAACCCAATGGTCAATTCTCAGTCCTCACTTAAGTGACATATCAGCATTTAACAGAGTTGATTAGTCTCTCTCTCTCAAAACGTTTTTTCTCAACATGGCTCTTATCTCACTGGTTGTGCCTTCTCAGTACCCTTTGCTGGTTTTCGCTCACAAAACTGGCCTCAGTTCTGGAATATAACTTCTGTGTTCATATACATGTCCTTTTTAAATTTTAACCAGTCTCTTGGGCTTAAGTTCCATTTATATGGTGACAACTTCTAAAGTGTTATCTCCAACTCAATCATCAACCTGATCACTAGACTCAATCATACAACTACCTGTACAACATCTCCACATGGATATCTAATAGCTCTCTTAAACTTAACATGTTCCAAATTGAATTCCTGATTCTATACTTCCATCTAACCTTGCCATCTGGCAGACGTCTCCAATTTAGTAAGTGATAACAACACTCTTCCATTTGCTCAGGTTGAAAACCTTAGAGTCATTCTTGACTTTTTCTTGCAGAATCTACAACCAATCCAACAGCAAGTCCTATTGACTCTCCCTTCATAGTATAGAGGATCTGACTACTTATAACCATCTCTGCTGCTCTTGTTTTAGTCCAAGTCCAAGACACAATAATCTCTTGTCTAAGTTATCATGATAGCTTCTTTTTAAAAAAGACTTTTATTGAGAAATCTTCACATAATAGCTTCTTAACTGGTCTCCTTACTTCTAATCTTTCCTCTCTTGATACCATACAGTAGCCTAAGTGATTATGTAAAAAATGCAAGTGAGAACAGGACACTGCTCTGCTCAAAACTCTCTAATGACTCCACATCTCATTCATAGTAAAAGCCAAAGTCCCTTAGTGGCGAAAAAGGGCCTACATGATCTCTAACATCTGTCCCTGTTACCTCTTTGGCCTCACTCCTGTTTTTAATCTTACTCATCCTGAATCCATCAACTTTTCTTTCGTGGAACATACCACCATCTAAGGGCTTTTGTATTTGCCTCTGCCTGGAATCCTCTTTTCACAGATATCTACATGGCTTGTTCCTAATTATCCTTTGGATTTCTATTCAAATATCACCTTGATCAGGTATAAAAATAATAATAATATTCTTTCTATTTTCTGGCCTTCCTTATTCCCTTTACCCTACTTGGTTCTCTTCCATAGTTCGTGTCATCTGCCTTATGATTTTTAGGGTTTTTTTTTTTTTTTTTTTTGCAGATTTCTCCCTCATCATAAGGTTCAAGAAGGTAGAAACTTAGTTTTGTTTACAACTGCATCCCCAACCTCGAGTACTTGGCACTAACAATGTTTAAGAAATATTTACTGAGTGAAAATAAATACTTCTTCAAAGTAATTGTTGTTACCATTATCTGTATTAGTAATTATGTGTTTGTCTTTTTTGTAAATTTTTATTTGTGCTAGGCTTAACACTACATGTTAAGAACTATCTCTGTCTTGCTCACTATTATTTTCCTATAGTCCCTAACACAAAGTAGAGACTCAATAAATACTGTTGAATAAATTAATAAATCTGAAGACAGAATCCTCTAACTTAGAACATTGACTTGATGACTAAAAAGACTGTTCAAAAGGTTAAGATAAATTGAGTAGATTGAAATACTCGTGGTGAATGAAAGGGAGTGGTAAGGGGTATGGCATGTATGAGTTTTTTCTTTTTTTTTCTTTTGCAGGAAAGATGCAAATGTTCAAATAAATGATCATCATGATGAATACACAACTATGTGATATTGTGAGCCATTGATTGTAACCTTGTCAAGAATGTTGGTATGTCAGTTCATTGTTTATTTAAATAATAAATTTTTTTTTTTTAAAAGTGTTCAATAAACAAAACCAAGGCTTATAAGCATAAAGTCATTCCACATTTTCATAGGCTTAGAACTGGAAGAGACCTTGGAGGTGGTGTAGAATCCAGTCACCTTCCTAAGCTTGAATCCCTTTTGAACATCCACACCGAGTGGTCACTTGGACTAAATCCAGACAGGATTTTCACTTACCCACTTATAGTCACCCATGCTCGTGTGTGTGTGTGTGTGTGTGTGTGTGTGTGTGTGTGTGAGAGAGAGAGAGAGAGCGCGTGTGCATGAGCATCTGTTCCCATGTGGGTGCATTTTAAAAAATGTATGTATATATACTTTCCAAATACAGGCAACAGAGGGTTCCTATGTAACAAAAAGAGTTTTTTTTTTTTTTTTTTTTTTTTGGTACCACTCATCTTCTCATCACCTGGATTATAGAATGAAAATTGAATTTATGATCTTCCCAGCTCTCTTCTTTGTTTCTAGTTTCATGCCATGAAACCCTTTCTTTCCACTAAATTCACTGAAATCTGGTTTTGTAAGGTCTATTGCAAACATCTCACTTTCTTCAGCCTTTTCTTCTCTGGCTACAAAAAGTCAGGTTTAACATGTTCTCTTTACTCCTGATTTCTATCAAATCCATTTTACCACTAACTGTCTCTTTTGTTGGCAAGAATATTATGTCTACAGTAGCAATTTCCCCAGTAAAATATACCAGCAAATATCCAAAAGTCCTTACCTCTATTATATCTTATCACTATGCTAGATTTCTAATCTGTATTAGACATATATCTTCCATTTCTTTCATTTGTTCAGATGGTCGATAGTATAGTCCCACCAAGAAATTAAGTCTCTACTCTCCTCTTATGATCCCCATATAATATCTGATCTCCTCAGATTTATAAATTCCTTCTTAGGATTATCTCTTTTTACAAATGCACTCAGTCTCCACTGCTCATGAGTTTATTCCTTGGGCTAGGGCACTCACTTCTACTATTCCATTTTGAGTTCTATTCCATTATATCAGTGACACTTAGTAGATATTCCCTGCCCTGTATTAGAATCCCAAATTCATTCATTTTTGTACACTGAGTTTAGATAAGAGTGGTGATACTGTTTCTATTCATCTTCCCAGTTACTCTATCTTATAAATTTCCTTCCTCCTCATAGTTCTCTGGGGCATCTGATTTCATAAAATAGCTGTTTATTTTTCTTCTGCTGTCTTTACAGGCAATGTAAGCTAGAGTATGACACATACATTCCTCATTATATATGCACGTATTTACACACACACACTTCCTCTTCTTCTAAAATGCACTTGTCTTCATAACCAAGAAAGTTCATCATTCTGATGCCTTAAGCCACGGTCCAGAAGTCCAAATCCAGTACATTGATAACAATAACAAGACCTTTCAATCATCTTGTTGATCAACCTTTCTCTCCCAAAGTTCCAACTGTAGTGAGAATACCATCGGGTCCCCAAGTCCTTCAATTTCCAAACCAGAGAGATGGTATTCTGCTGGTGCTATCAGCCACTCCCATATTAAAGGCTTGACAGGCCAATAAATGTTTTCTTTTTAGTCAAAATATTAGCTTTAATTTCTATTTAGTTCAGACATTAAAGCCCTCTGAGTTTCAAACTGCAGAAAATTAGTTTCCTGGTTAAGTTATTTCGTTCTTAAGAGTCAACTGCCCTTTTAAGATAGCACAACTTTGTATCTCTATACCATAATTTTAAATGTGTAATATTTAAAATGCATATGATCAATCTCATTAAACATAAAAAAACACATTGCAATGACTAGCCACTTTTCCCATATGGAAAGATCTGTCAGGAGGTCAGAGACACATCTGTTTAAGCTCCATCCTCTTTATATATGGATAGAAGACCAGATGCACACCTTTTCCCCAAACAAAATGAAACATGTCCTAAGCATCACGATGACTTATGAAAAGGTCAGGTGTTTCTACTGAGTATTGTAGAATTACAACAGTAGTTAATGAAAAAATATATGTCAGGAAGGGCTGGTTCAAAAACTTTAAAATAAGGTACAGTTTGACAATTACAATAGTGACAGCAACAATAATACGGAAAGTAAACCACAAAGATACCACTACACATCTAACTAGGCTGGCAGAAGCAAAAAAAAAAAATCAGGCAATACTAAATGTGAGCAGGTGTGTAAATGGATGGATGCACAGATTAATACATCCACTCTGGAAAAACAGTTTGGCATTATCTGTTGAAGTCAGGAATGCAAACCCTAAGAGCCAGCCATTCTAATCTTAGATATAGACCCTAGAGTAGTGCTGTCCACTAAAATTGAGAGCTACAAATGCAATTTACATACGTAATTTAAAGTTTTCTAGTAGTCACATTTAAAAAAGTAAAAAAGAAACAAGTGAAATTACTTTTAATAATACATGTATTTAATCCAGTATATCCAAAACACTATATCAACATGTAGCCAATATAAAAATTACTGAAATACTTAAAATTCTATTTTTCATACTGAAAAATATGTCTGAAATTTGGTTTAAATTTTACACTTATAGCTCATTTCAAGTGCCCAACAGCCACTTGTGGCTGGTAACTTCCTCCCTGGACAGTACAGCCCTGGAAAAGTGTGGGTATATTTCACCAGAATACCTGTACGAGAAGGTACAGAAAGTACTGTTCATAATAATCCTACACTAGCCAAGTTGCGTATCTTGGAATAGGAATGAAGCCACCCAAAGGGCAACTTTTTTCTTTTTTACACAATGGAACAGTGGCAACCCTGGTGCCACAGTTTCAAGTTCAGTTCATGTGTACCTTAAAATAACCCATATAATTTTCTATCTATTTTTCTCTTATTTTCTGAAAATATTATTTTATCTTTCTTTATGATAAAATAGTCTAAACGATATATTTTTTAACTTGAAAAAATATATACTGTATCCAAAATATTACTCTGATAACATCCTATACATTTTGTCATATGATATCATCTTTCATTTTCATCATTTTTAAAGTGGTCTTCTACTACAATATGGTTTCTTCTTTGGCTTAATTATTGTTTAAGAGAGTATTTTAAAAGCTGGGGATTTGTTTTACTATTTACATCACTGCTATCAAGTATCATTATAATATGGTCTAAGAATTTGGCCTTTACAGTTTACTCTTTCTTGACATTAGTTGATTTGCTTTACAATATAGTATCTGACTCATTTTTATTTTTTTCTTTTTAGCTAATTTATTTTTAGCCTATGTAAGCAAGATACTTTTTAAATTTTGCTTTGAAATTAAGTGTGAAACTCTCATTAAATTAGAAAATTCAGAGATTAGAGAATTATTTAGTTAAGGCCTCTAAAGGCTCTCTGGCAAAAACTTTTAGACTGTTAATTTTTAAAACCTTTGTCTCTGACTTTGACATTCTATTTCAGGCTTTCTGTGGCTGGTTCTGTCAACTCAGTCCTTCTACCTTGTTGCATATTGAATCAGCCAACACTTATCACCACTAAACTATACAAAATCCTATAATCCTTTATATAAATTTCCCTTTACATATTATATTGACTAACGGTTAAGAAAGCCTGCTTCAGGTTCTATAAGCAAATTATAAGTTTATAAGCAAATTGATAGTAAGTATGTTACCAAAGTTCTCAAGATTGGCTTCAAAAGGGCATTTATCATTGGCACTTTTCATTCAGTATGTGTGAGTGTGTGTGTGTTTATGTGTGTATTACCAACTTGTTCACAAAAACTGCAGATATTCAGTGCTAATTATTTAAAACACTATTTACAATATTTTTTAGAAGTGGATTACAACAGTAGAAGTAGCATTTACTTGTCTAAAAATATTATTGTAATTCAGCCTGAGAGGTTCTCAAGCACTGTTATTTAAATAAACAAACAAAGCAGCACTCCCCAGTTAATTGATACAAAAGAATCTACCCTTTATGAACTAATTTATTTGAAATAAGGGATATGATTTAAGAGTTTAATAACTCTAGATAAGTAAAAATAAACATACCTCCCATTTTTGTCATCTTCATGAATAAAGGAAGGCATGGTCTGTCTGCAAAAATTTCACTTTGATGAACAAGGCATTCCTTTACTACATCATAGCCATTTAGAACCACAGTTGATATGCCTCCAAGATCTAAACTGAATATCTTTCAGAAGAAAAGAAAAAACATCATTTAAGTGGCAGAAATGCATGGAGAAATATAACCATGGAAATCCACTTGAACTAAGCCCAGCTCTCCTGATATTTGTTTCTTCCCTGAAAATATATGAATTCATTACTTAATTGCCAATGTTTAGAGTGTCCTTCTCTCTTCAAGGCATGTCAAACTCTGTTACTTCATTAAGCCATTCAGGACCTGAAGCTGTAATCTCATAAATGGTATAATGGAAAGAGGACTGTGCTCAGGAAATCTGGGTTCTAGTTTATATTTGCCATTAAATGGATAGAGGACCTTGGGTGGAAGCCTTAACTTTTGGGGGGCCTCAGGGTTGCCACATAAAATATGATATTTTATTTAGACTCTCTTTGATAGTCATTCTATCTCAAAACATTCAATGATATCTATGAATCTCCTTTTATTCCAAGACAAATAAGAAAGCAGCACAATTTACATATCACTTATTACTCCAGCATTAGATCAGGAAAGGGAATGTCAAAAACTCCCTCATTTCCATGACACATTGAGGAACTTCTGAATGGAGATGGGTAGAGATTCTGTCGTTAATTGTTTAGTCAAGGCCTCTAAAGGCTACAGTGGACTGAATATGTCTATTCTCCTTTAAAAGGTATAAACATAAAACTAGGCTCATTTGTGTCTGGGTCTTTGAATTCCCAAGAGGGTTCTCAGGGAACCTGACCTTGGAAGAAAAAGGCATTTGCCACATAGGCATAGGTGACTGCCCCTCAGCTATGGAGAGGGCAAGACAGAATCTCAACCCTATGTTTTGCTGGAGCAGTTTGCCAGGTGCATCATCTCAGGTTCACTTACAATGTCACACCTCAAGTAGTCTAGCCTAATCTAGTGAGAGAACAATGTTACCTTATAGGTAGCATGCCAAGATTGCTTATCCCCATTTACTCAGGGTTTTATTTGCTCTAGACTGGTGTTTCAGAGCCATAATGCCGAGCCAAGCTTCATCTCTGTGCAAACAGGCAGAGCATATTTAGCCATGTACACACTACTCTGGAAGTAAACAAGGAAGCTTAGCAGAGAAATAGGAGTATATATGACAGGACAGAAGTATAGGTTACTAGCTCAGTAGAAGCAGTATAGCAGAAAAAGTGATAATACCTCCAAGTAGTAACAGAAACAACAGTTGAGCACTGGTATCACCAGAGGCTTTGGCACAAGGGTGGCCCCTACCAACTGTGCAGAAGGTGCATCCAGAACCTTGGAAAGGGAGCATGGACTGCCCGTTACAAGCAATGGTATTAATAAAAAATGGCAGTGGAAGAGTTTCAGAGGTTTTGATGGCACAGAGACTGGCTACCAACCAAGCAAAGGTGGGACCCTTTCAACTCACAGTGCAGTCAGTAATGGAAAGTCTCTTTCCAGAAGTGTGATTTTAGCAGAGATAATAAAAGGTGGCTAATGAATAATAAGTGGTCCTGATGCAAGAAAAAACTGACTAATTGATGATTTTAGAAGGATGGTAAAAGCCCCTGGGATTGAAAATTGCATTAGTACAGAGGAAGAACAAACAGAGGGAAGTTTATTTCAGAGTAAAGCAGTCAGGCTGTGGTCACTAGGGATTACAAAAATCAAGGAGGAGTTATGGCTTGAGAAAGTTGTTGTAACAACCACCTTTACTAAAGAACTTGACTGGGAAAATGTATTTGAACCGGTATCTATCCTGGTATACACTGTCTGCAAGAACATTTGGTAAAGATCTGTGACTCAAATTGTGGAAATATCCTTAAACTTCTTTGGCTTACTGAAGGGAACAAGATTGGGTTTATATTTTCTATGATTCATTCAATATTTTTAGTGCCTATTATAGGCTAATTATGGTGCTGCAAAGATATAAATAGAAACACATGAAAAATGTTTTTTACCTTCTAGAAGTTAGTTTATGATCTTCAAGCCCCTCTATTCTCCATCCATCTCTACTCATAATTTTTTACCACTCAGTTAATGGCCACCTCATCCTTCAAATTGTTCAAGCTCAAGACTTTGAAGCCCACGTTGACTTCACTTTTTCTCTAAGACACCACATCCAACTGCTTAGCAACTGTCTCTACTTTAAGAATATAAACAGAATCTGACAATTTATTACTACCTCCATCACTGCCATTCTGGTCCAAGCCATTCCATTTCTCCTTTATATTACTGCAATAGCCTTGTTACCAGACTCCCTAATTTCACCATCATCTCTTCAAAGATGATGCTCAACCTGGCACTCCTGATTCACTGTCTTTGTACTGATTCTTCCTTTGGACTGGAATGTTTTTCCCCTAGATATTCCTACACACACTCCATTTCCTTTAAGTCTTCACTAAAATGTCACCTTCTCAGCAAGGCATGCTCTGACAAACCCACTTAAAATTTCAGGCCCTAGTATTCTCCATCTTCCTTACCATAATTTAGTATACTTCATACTCTATACTCTTTACATATGATATGATTTACTTATTATGTTTATATTGTGTGTCTTCTTCCTACAGAATAAGACCTACATGAGAGTAGGGATTTTAATCTATTTTGTGTGTTGCTATATCTCCAGCACCTAGGACAGGACCTAGCACACAGTGACAATAGATAAGTATATGGTGAATTAATGAATAGTGGTGGAGACAGACATTTAAGCATATTACTGCAACACAATGAGCTAAGTGCTAATAATAGGAAAGAGCTAATAAACTGCAGAATGCTACTGCTTAAAGCTGATAAATGATTACCACACACTTTTCAACCTTTGCTCTGGTTGTTTATGCATTTAGAATGCCTTCCCTAACCACTATTCTGTCCAAATCATACCAAATCTTTAGGGCCTATCCTTTATGATGCCTTTCTGGTCTGAAGAGACCAAGAGACTCAGTGAACTTTCTCTTTTTCTCTCTCCTTTGAATCAACACAGCACATGCTTAGAAATTCTCATGGCTTTTATTTAACACTACCTTAACCAAGAAATATTTACAGTTTTTGTATTCTGCCTGCCTGCTAAATTTTAAAGTCCTTAGGATCAACGATTCTTCTCTGAACTCTCCACAGAATCTCATACAGTGCCTTGCATAAATATTTCAAGTAATGCTTGATACAAAAAATAAATGAGTAAATTGTCAACTCGAATTGCTTTAAATAAAAGGAACTAGTTTATTGTTGTTATGTGCAGTACCTGAAAATAATATGAAAATGCTACTTCTACTTGCTTTGCTACTTGGGGAAAGCTTCTTGAAATCTGGATTAAAATTAAAGTCACTGTAGAAGTTTATATACATTCAGATCAATCTCCAAGGAAATGGCAATTCTGGGAGTGGTGTTTCTATTTAAAATTGCTTTTAAAATGAATGTGTAAGACCTGAGCACTAGCTATCTTCCTTTCAAGAATATAAAGGACAAGTGAATTTGAAGACAACACAAAAGTAGATGTCACTTGAAGTGATTGACATTTCTCTAAAGTAGTTTTTTTTTTTTCTGTAGGGACACATCTCCAAAATATAAGGTAAGACCATGGAGAGTCCAAATTTATTTATAAATAAGCCCTATGCATGCCTAAGAGTTACTTCTGGAGGACGTCTGTTGTTGCTCAGATGTGCCTCACTCTCTCTAAGCCCAACTCTGCAAGTGAAATCATTGCTCTCCCCTCTACGTGGGACATGATGTCCAGGGGGTGAAAGTCTCCCTGTCGACATGGGAGAGGACTCCCAGGGATGAATCCAGACTGGGCCCCACAGGATCAACAATTCCATTCTGACCAAAAGGGGGAAAAGAAGGGTAACTTATAAAGTATCAGTGGCAGAGAGAGTTCAAATAGAGTCAAGAGGTTACTCTGGAGGTTACTCTTATGCAAGCTTCAGTTAGACTTTGCAACCTACCATAACCTGTCAACCCCCAACCAGGACCATTTCAGGCAATCCTACAGAATACCTAGGGCAATATTTAAGATTCCACAAGGGTTCCACCCACTAGAGTAACTTTCCAGAAATCTACAACCTCCAGATGGGTCCCTGGTCCAGATAAGTCCTGAAACCTAGCCCAATCTCTCCAGAATATCAGATAGTTCCACCTCTCTACCCCATATTAGTGACAGACCCTTCCAATATGAAAAACTTAGAATTTCTATAGCCTATTCCCCTAAAGAGAGGAATGGAAAGATCAAAGGTGATGATGGAGTTATACAGAGATGATAGAATTTAACAAATGAATATGAATGCTGAATCATTAAATTGATATCTCTTTTAGTCTCCAGTATTTTTTAGAGCAGCTGGAAGTAAAAACCTAAAATTGTGAAATTGTAACCCATGTCAAACTCTGAAATATGTTCTACAACTAATTGTGGTACTGTGCTTTGAAATTTATAGCTTCTTTGTATATAATTTTTCACAAAAAAAGAAGGAAAAAAGTTGATTGTGGTGATAAAAAAAAATTTAAGCCCTCTAGTCTCCTATATTCTGGAGTAGCCAAAAGATAAAATCTGAGAGGATTGTATGGTAGCCCAAGACAAATTCTGGGGTCTGTCCTGTAACTACTTGTTGAAGGGTGCTTTGAATACTATTGCTTTTTTATTTCTTTGTTTTGTATATACGTTATACTATACAATAAAAAAGTTAAAAATCAACAACAACAAAAAAATAAGCCCTATGAACAACTATCCATACCCTTTCAGAAATACAGGAGGTAATGGTTTCCTCCCACTTCCAAAAAAGGCATAGTATTTTAACAACTCATACTAATTTTGAGACTTTTTCAGAATTGGGAAATACCTCGAAGATAATGGGAGACTTTCAAGGGTGTCTCACTACTAGAATAAATATCCAATACTGCCATAGCTTAAAGAATTAATATATTTAGTAATATTCAGCTGAAGTCTAAGGCAGAGTGAAGTAAACAATGTCTATTCTCTAAAGTATGCATCCTTTGCCTTCTTGCTCCTTTCTCTTCTGCCCATTTTGTACCTATTGCATAGTGTATCTATGCTCAATATATAGTAAAGAACCCTTTACTAGCTTTCTTTGGTGAAAAGCCACGGTCACCTCATTTGGTTTAACCAGCAACAAAACGATATATTTATGCCAAATGCTTATCAACTGAACTAGATCTACACATCCCAAGATGATAGCCTTCCAGAGAATTTATAATTTAATTTCTAATCTATTATAAGAGACTTAAGTAACAGTCTGCCTGAAGGGAATAGTCGCAGTAAATACGCAGTTCCTCACATTTTGAAATTCAAGGTGAAAAACTTAATTACCTATTTTACATGAAACCATTTCAAATAATTGGTTTAAAATATTTTTAAATTTATCGGCCTAAAAATCTGTTTTATAACTAATAACCAAGAACATGTGAGTAGCACTTTACTGTTTTATTACTATTTCCATTACACATATGAGAAAAAATTAAGATTCAGACAAAGGTCAAGTTGCATTTGGCAGAAGAGGACTCAACCTCTAGTCTTATGGCTTCGCATCTTCTGATTTTTCTAGACTCTTATGACGCTTTGCACCAACATATAATGTGATCAAATAAATTAAATGGAAATACACTCAATTCTTGAAGAACTGGAGGGTGGAAAACAAAATCTAAGAATTACGTATTTTCTTTATTAAGTCCAACTTCCCTTCAGCACCCATTTGATCCTCCCGCCCCTCTCTCTACAACACAGAATCATTTAACAGAGCCCAATTCTCAGCAGGGGCTTCACTTGCGTTCTCTTGTAATCCTCGCAGCGAACTCCTCCAGCCAGCCTTCTCCAAATGCACACATCAGAAACCCCCTATTAATAATTAACTTGGTCCTAGAATTCAGAGCGCCTGCTTTTCCCGAGAGGCTGTGGGTTGAAATCTACCCTATGCTCGCCCTTGCAACTAGAGGAATTAGGGGTCCGGAACTGGCGCGTCTGCGGGCGGGGCTGAGCGCGGGCAGCTGACCCGGACCTGGCACGCGGCCCCCTGCACAATCGCACAACGCGCAGGCGCGAAAGTATCCGCTCGGAGCCGCGTGAGGCCTGCGCCAGGCTTTACGCCCTTTAGTGGCGGGAAAGTCGGGCCTGGATCCCCGCAGGGCGTCAGCCCGAAATAGAGCACCCGGCTGGGACGGGACTCCCAGTCAGGGGGTGCTGCGTCGGGGAGTTCCCCTCCCCGCCCGGGAAACGGGTTTCCTTCAAAGGCCAGTAGGCAGAAAGATCCCGGCAAATTGGTGTTCATGAGTGGCCGAAAAGTTCGGCGGAGAGGAAGGCCCGGGCAGACGCGAGCTCCAGTCGGTGGCCCACCCCGCCCTGGGCCCGTCGGGGTGTACCTCGCCATACACTTGGCTTTGCTTTCTCATGTAGACGTGGGGAAGCTTGGCTGAGGCGGCGAGAGAGTAAATGTTGCCGATAAATGGCAGCCCCAGAGGTCCTGGGGGGAAGCCCGTCGGCCGCCTCTGCTTCAGCAGTTGGCGGACCCCCAGTGCAAAGAGGAGCAGGAAAAGGGCGCCGCCGAGCGCCGCTTCGAGTTTCCGAAGCTCCCACATCGCCCAGGGCCTGGGGCGGCGAGCCCGTCTGCCAGCCCGGGATCAGGGCTCTCCGTCCAGCCCTCCCGCTCCCATTGGCCGCATGTGCTGAGGTCCCGCCCTAGCTCCGCGGCTTTGTGGGGCTCTGCGTCCGCGTGGCGGGAGGGATCTGGACGTGGCTCTGGGTGAGCGCACCAGTTTAACAGTGCACAGAGCCTGATGGCCCTTTGACAAGGTGTTGACTCTCGGATGTTCACAGCGTGTCTGCAGAGCCTCACACACTGGGCAAAGTGGATCCTGCCTCCCTTGGGACCAGAACTCCTTAAATGTGTGCTTTGGATACGGGATCAGTTTATGTAAAATTAGACAAATTGGAGACATTATAGTCACTGCACTCTTGGGGGAACCCAATGATGTTCAGAATCTGCATTAGAGAATAGCTCGATCAATGTGAGAGAAAAGACTATTACTCTTTTATAATAGTCTTTTCGTATTTTTCTATTTAGTCTTTATTTTTCCTGTTATGTTATTGAAAGGTTTTAAGATATGAGGTATTTGAGAGAAAGGAAAGTAGACGAAAGGATTGTAAATGAGCATGCTTTATTGGGCTGGGCTCCTGGGCAGAGCTCACCAAACCCAAGAGGAAGTGAGGTGAGTCGCGCAAGGGCTTTGGCGAGTGCAGTTTTAAGGGCAGGGATTAGGTGATGACATGAAAGGGGCGGCACATTAAACAATAGATTATTATGCTAGTGGTTTGAGCAGCGGGTGGTTAGATGTCCGTGAATAGATGTTTGCTGCGCAGACACCTTGATTGTAAAGGTTCACCTCTCGTTTTGGAGTGACTTCATGATTCCAGCCATAGAGCCCTCCCTTATTCCCCCCGACCTAACAGTTATGAGTTATTTGTGTGATCCTTTAAGAATTGCAGTGATTAAGCAATATTTATGTGATGAACCCAGGTTACCTACATTGTCACCCTTCTCTGGTTCTCCAGCACTGCTTGGTAATCTCAGAGGACACTTGTCTGCAGTTGCAAGAGTTTTAAGGACTCCATTAGCTTTAAGCTCATTCATTCAGCAAATGTTTGTTGAATATCTACCATGTACCAGTGTCCTAAGCAATGGAGATACATAGGTAAATAAGAGAAAACAACATCCCTCCTCTCTTAGAGCTTATATTTTTGTCAGAGGGGGTAGGCAAAGTACACATAAATCAAATAATTGTCGAAATCACAAGCAGATGGAAATAAAAATGCGTTGTAGAGAATGGTGGAGGGAAAGGTACTTTAATAGGTGAGGAGTCTTGTTTTAGTTTGCTAAAGCTGACTGAGTGCAGTATACCAGAAATTGATCAGCTTTTATAAAGGGAATTTATTAAGTTATAAGTTTACAGTTCTAAGGCCTTAAAACTTTCCAAACTAAGACATCCGGAGAATGATGTCTTGACTCTGGAGAAAGGTTGATATTTGTCACATGGGAACGCACGTGGATGGCATCTGCTGGCCCTTGTTCCCTGTTCCATTGCTTCTAGCTTCAGATTCCAGTGGCTTCCTCTCTAAGCATATGTGGACGTTCACTTAGCTGCTCCAGGGCAAAGCTCTGGGTTTCATCTCTTAGCTTAGCATCTCCAAGGGCCGGAGATTTCTTTTCTTAAGGTTCTGGCTATCTCTGTGAGTCCTTGAGTACCACACAGGATTTTTCTGTCTCCATCTCCAAGCATTTCCAAATGTCTGTATCTGGGTGAGTTCTGAACTTTTTCTCTCCTCGTGAGCTGGTTTTCTCTCTCCGTGAGCTGTCTTAAACACTCCAGTAAACTAATTAAATCCCATTGATTAAATGGGCAGAGTCACATCTCCATCTAATCAAAAGGTCACACCCACAATTGGGTGTGTCATACCTCCGTGGAAACAACCTAATCAAGAGGTCCCACCCTACAAGATCAGATCAGGATTAAAAGAACATGGCTTTTCTGGGGTACATGACAGTTTCAAACTATTGCAGGTGTCAAGGAAAGTCTCATTAAGAGGATGACATTTAAGCTGAAATCAGATGATGAGATATATTAGTTTCATATTGCTACTAAAATGACCACAAACGTAATGGTTTTAAACAACACAAATTTATTAATCTTCCAATTCTGGATGTCAGAAATCTAGAATGGATCTCACTGAATTAAAGTGTTGGTAGGGTTACGTTCCTTCTGGAGCAGCTACGCAAGTTCCTTGCCTTTTTCAGCTTCTAGAGGCCATGCACATTCATTCCTTGGCTCATGGTTCTGTTCCTCCATCTTCAAAGCCAGCAACAGCTAATCAAATTTTTCTCATGCTAGAAGAGACCCATCTCTCTGGGTCTCTCTCTTCTGCCTCCTTCTTCCACTAACATATCTACAAGTTCTGGGAATTGGGACATGGGCAGCTTGGAGAGGGGTGGGGTGGGGCATATTATTATGCTCACCACAAGAAGGAACCCTGAAGAAGATCTGGAGGAAAGCATTCCATATACTCAGCAAACCTCATTCTCAAAAAGTGTTTCCAGTCTCCCACTTTCTACATTGTCAATGCAAGAACACTGAAGATGAAATCAGCTTTCGAGTCTTGCTCTTGCTCCTGTTTAACTGTTAGGCACTAACTACCTGGACTGTGGATGTCACCATAGTTAGAAGTCACCTCCACAGAGTATGTTTCACAGGATCTCCTGCAATGGATTATTTACTTACTGCCTTTATAAATGCCCGCTATATTATCTTTAGAGATTCCTTAAAACCCTGTTGAACTAAGAACGCTATAGTTAAATGGAAAAAGAGTTGTGAGAGATCCTTGCTAAACTTAGTCCCGATCTCTTGCCAAAGGTCAGTGGAAATGATCCAAGATGGATGTTGAGATTGTGGGTGGGGTACAGTGAGGCACCAGGAGTGAGGAGTGTCATCTACTGGGATGCCTGAGGTCAGCACTCTCTCTCCCCCAGCGGGTCAAGTTTGCAGTGTCTGCTGTGGCCTCAGCTGTCATGAGGTACAGGCAATCAGTTTAGGAGTGTCCCCCACCTCTTCCATCGGTTATTTACAAAAAGGATTAATTTCCATTCCAAAAATATCTTCTAATTCACTTAAATTAAGGAGCATTCCTTCTTTGGCATTCTTCCCCCGACTACAGTTGCAGGGGAGAGCTTACAGTTACTTTCCCTGTCTGCAGTCACAGTCTAACTGACAGTACTGATGAGATCACTGCACCCCTGCCGCCTGTTAGGGGATTAGTAGTGGGGGGCCGGGGGAGTTCTCAAAAATAACGAAGAGTCTTTCGGAACACAGGGCCTTCTCTGTCACCATTTCTCATGTCTCAGTGCTCAGCAAAGAGAAATAACTCACTATGTTCCCCCTCCTTGCACTTGCTATTTGTGTGATAAAAAATATTCAGTAACACTGGTGTCCGGCTTTTATCACACTAGGAAGTTTGGTGGGCCAGGAAGTGATGGATTTCACTGTTTCTTGTCAGGGATCCAATCTTCTGTACGTGGCATGAAATGAGTGCCTGGAGAAAACGTGGATGACCTATAAAGGCTCTGACATTTCTTTGTGCACAGTGATTGTTAACAGTTTCATGGAGAATAGTGTGGCTGAGTTTGACTGAAGTCTCTCTCTCAGCCTTTGGAAACCGTTCCTCTAGGACTCATTCTTAGGGGCAGTGTCAAGTGAGAGTGTCTTGTGGGCTCCCTGCCACTTCTTGGACAGCTGCAGTCTCAGCTCGGGTCCAGGGCGCTCACCTCACAATGCTCCCCCAGCACAGAGTGATGCAACCAGCAAAAGGAAAGCTTAGTAATGCTCATCCTATTTAAAATGTTATCTTTTTCATAATGGATTTTTGCATTAATACTCTTTTTTTAAATGTTGCTTTAAAATATTATTTATCTTGATTACTGAGCTTTGTGGTGCCTCCTTAAATTTCTCACCCAAGATGAATGCCTTATTCTCCTCACCCTGGGAGTTAGGGAACCCAAATGAAGGTTTTGATTACTAAGTAGTGTACAAGAACTGGATCTGTGCACTTGGAATCTCATGGTGCTCCTGGGAACCAAGCACTGAGGTGGGGTTGGAAGAACCCTGGCACCTCTGGGTGGTACCCTTTGAAGAGCCTTATAAAGGTCTCCCACTGTCCACTAAAAAGTTTCCCGTTTGTCCCTGGTTTCCAGAAGTTCAGCCTTACAAATTAATTTTTATGACTTAAACATTCCCTCAAACAAATTGAGTTGGAACATTCAAGACCTACCGGCAGGAGGGTAGCAGCAATAGGCTGTTGCAAATATTGTACTTGTATGTGAATGAGTGTAGCACGAAACTAGGAATGAGGCTGCAAGCCTCCAGGAACCTTACGCGAAACACCGGGAGAACCAGGATGGAGGCCCCGAAGTTTCAGGAAACAAGTTTTATTAGTCTGTGAGCACAGGGCTCAGCCCAGTTACCTCTCACAGTCTGAGCCCCCGAGCTGGGGCTGATACCAGATTTTATAGACAGAATGGCTCATTAAGCGTAGGGTTTTCCTAATATGGTAGCTGGCGTTGCTCGAGGGAGGTGATTGGCTCCGTGCCAATAATCAGAACCGGAAGGATTGCAAAGCTGAGTTTACAGAAGTAGATGAGCGGTCATGGAGGGGAGGGGGCTCCTACAGAAGCCTCTTATCTTGCTTACGTGTGCTTTCAACAGTCCTTGGGGCTGGGAGACTTTCCAAAAAGGAAGTGGCTTGGGTAAACAGGGGGCCTGCTTGCTGCCAGGGGCCTGCCTGCTACATGAGTTTATCAGGCATGAAACATGATGACACTGATTTGTTGGAGGTGATAGAATGATGATGATGGTGATGATGGGCATGGGGATTTTAGAAAGAGTTGCAGAAAGGAAAAGGACTTGAATAAGAAACTTCTTCACAATTTTTCCGAGGGTTACATTCTGTTAGGGAATCATAATTTTCCCAGGAATCATTTCACCCATTTCCTGGGGATTCTTAGCCAACCAATCCTGTGCCACTAACTCCTTTCATCCCCTTCTGAACCTTTCTTGGCATCACTTGACATCTTCTATTCCTTTCCTTGCATTTAAATAGAATGGAAAGTTAATCATGGGTGAGTACAGGGAACATTTTCTTGAAGACCATCTTCCAAATGTGGTAACATAGAATTAGAGGAGGTCTAATGCCCTGTCCAGTGTCACACAAGGCAGCACCAGTGGAACCAGAATTCTGGGCTCTGAGCTTGCCATGTGTTTTTTCAGTCATTGTCACAAAATTATTGAGCACCTACCAGGAGCTGGGGGTGTAATGGTGAACAAAACCAGATGTGGTCCCTGCTTTCTTGGGGACTACAATCTGTTTTTGGATGCAGACGTTAATCAAATGATCACAAATAGAGGTTTTATTGCAAACAATTAAGCTTCCTGAAATAAAGAAACACCATTCTAAAACCATATACAATACAAGAAATACAATTAGTCATGGGGTCAGGGATGGCAGTCTGGAAAGCAGAACCAGTTTACACCCAAGGACTTGTCTTCCCATTACCAATGTTCACTGAAAATCGTAATTTTTCTCTAGCAATTGGTCTTAGATGGCACATTTGAGTGCCGAAGAGGAAGAAAAAGGAAAGTGGATGTCACCAAATCTAGTCTTTAAAGCTTGTGGGCATCACCCATAGATCCACTAAAATCCTAAGATGTGGCCATCTTACTCTTGGTTTGTAAACGATTTTCATAAACATTATTATATTGTTCTTCCAAAAACAGTCAATCTGAATTTAGAATTGCTTCTAGAAATATCCACATCAACAATGCCAGAAATGACAACTTACAGTCAGATAATGAAAAAGGAAATATTAATTATAAAATACGGATATAGGAAACCAAAAAGCACAGTAGTCTGGGATCATTCAGGATAGTGAATATAAATTCCACACATCTCAAAGCCTGAGGGCATCACTTGTAAGACAGCAGAACACATTAATTCATATTCTCCTTTGATGAACATGCTCATCAAAGAGTGTTAAAGTTATTTTAAGAACATTATAAGTTAAAAGTGCAGGGGAAGTGTGTAGTATATTTTTGGAAGATTTGGCTAAATTTCTAAAATGGAGAGAAGAAACCACTAGCACTTGAAGGATTAATGTCAGTTATCCTGAAAATGTCCTCTGTGAACCCATAATTCTTTGACAGTGGTGATGAAGGAGGCCTCTATTGATCAGTGCTCTCTGAGAAAACAAGAAGAGAATTGTCCAGTCTTAGACTCTGAGCCAAAAAAAATCATTTTAATCACCATGAAATGTAACCTGAGTAATTCTTTGATGTCATTTGTGGAGCTGATCCACATCTCAGTGTGAACAGCCTGGACTTGGACCATCATATTTCTCCTAACAACTTTGAAAATATCCTGTGGTCTTTAGAAGGGACATTTTCAGGTGGTTGGTCACATGGAAGATTTATTTCTCCATGATTGTGTAGATGAGCATTTTGAGTAGGGGCAAGGAGTTGAGAATTGGCTGAACCAGGTGCCCCAGGAGATGGCATACCAGTTGACTCCCTCTTCCCCAGGAATATCTGGCTTCCTCCTTTCTGCCTATTTCCAAAACCACCCTCCACAGGCCAGCTCTAGACTATCTCCCCTGGAAAGCCTTATCCAAACACTAGCCAAAAATGGCCTCTGCCTCTGAGCCCCTCCAATACTTATACTCTTTATAACTCGCTCAGCATTCATCTTGCAGTACCTTTTCTTCTTCTTTAATCGTTTTATGACAATGACTCTAAGAGTAGGATCCCTGGCTTATTCTCAACACCTAATACATGGCTAGGTACACCATGACCCTAAATCCATGCTGAACATTTGGCTGGGGTGGGAGCAGACTCCTCTGTCTAGATTCCTCTTAAAGGGACTTCTGGGAAGATTATTTCAGAGCCAATTTGTAGGCTCCAGCAGAAGAGATGTTCTGCCTCTGGGTGGACTCATCATCACACAACCATGTTGGGAAGCTTTCATCTATAGTTTGCAGCAAGACGTGGGAATTTGCTTTCAGAGAGGCAAGGGCCCAGACACAAATGCAGGCCTGTTTCAAAGAACCAGGAATTAGCCTTTTTGATGCATGATTGGAAGGGTACAGTGTTCCTCTCTGCCTTCTCCTGTCTGTCCTCTGAACCACTCATTGCTCACTCTTCCTATCTAGGGGATGGAACAGTAATTTCCCTGATTTAGCTTCATACTGGAATCACACATCCGTGTAACTTTGGGTTGACCCTGTTGGCTACAGTTTTAGAAGGCAGGGAGCAATCTGGTATTATAGACAAGTACTCTAGGGTTAACATGGCATAAAGTTTACAGCACCTTTATAGAATTTTGGAATGCAACATTAGGTTGCATTCAATCCAAAATCAACATTTTGCAGATGTGAAAGGCCCTGAATAGACAAACAATTTGCTGAAGGTCACACAGAGCTGGGGGCAGGGACAGGTGTGCTAATTCCTAGAACTGTGTTCTTTCTATTTTCTTATTCTTCCTCAACTGTAGACAGTAAGCATAAGCCGAGGAAAGTCAATTCTCAGATGTTTGAGTTCCAATTTAAGTAAAGTGAATTGATTTAAGCAGACTTTTCAACAAAGAGTAAAATGAGTTGACAAATTTTCTGCTGGTACAAGTTTTCTTTTCTCTTTTTGGGAAAAATTTAGGAATTTTTAGGATTTACCTGGAAATAAATGAGTAAATACATAATTTTCTGCTGTAGAACTGGAAATTGCCCTCACATTGGTATCTTTGGGTAAATTATATACTGTCAGTATACCTTTCACTACAAATCAGTTTGATCTAAGCAGAAAGACATATTCATTGTCCTAGAGAACCTGGGTTCTTATCAAATGCACAGAAATGTGAGAAAGTCTGCATTTTAGTATATTTTAGTAAAAAGGCCATATTGGAACTGAATAAGTGTTGATCTGTGGATTAACAAATTGGGAATGTTATTATTGAATTCAAGTTCAACAATTCTTGAACATGTTTGGTCTGAAGTTTTGGTTTGGGCACTTTTCATCATAGTTATGTGTTGATATCTTTAGAACAAAATCTTGCAATTAAGTTTATGGTCAAACATTCAGAATTCCTGTGTTTGCTTTGGTACAACTATATACTATTATAATGAACATCTTCCTTAAGGAGTTTCTATTTTTGAGATAATTTTCTTTCCATTTATAGAATTATTAGATCACTGTCAGATCACTAAGCAGAACTCCCATCTGGGAACCCTACTACCTGAAATGTCACAGTCTCCCCCTTTTCCCCCACTCCCCAAAGACAAGTACCATTGTTCTCTCTGATAATATCCTAATATGCAGCAAGTTAGCAACCATTTCATTTTCTATGTACTTTCTCTTTCAGTAGGCCCTTTGATGGAAGGCTTTTGGCAGTCTCTTCTGAAAAGTATAATCTCTGTGCAGTTTGGAGCACTCCAGTTAATTAGATATCCTCAAATCCTGCCAAGATGGAGAAAGGACCAGACTTAAAAAATATATAATGTTTTGCTTGCACATGGATTGATCCAAAAGCAGTATTTTAACCCAAGCCCTGAAATACAGTTTTTGGTAGCTACTATCCTAGAGCAAATGAGAACGTCAAAGAAATGCATTTTGGCTACATGATATACTAGTTCAATTTCAGAACTTAAAAATAAACTTTCAAGTATGCATCAACTAATAGCCTAGAATTTACATATGAATTTAAAATAAAATTAAAACCACTCATTTTGTCTCTCTAACATTTTGTATGAGTGTGTGTGTGTGTGTGTGTGTGTGTGTATTCCCAGTTTTAAAATTTCAAAGAAAACAACAATTTGTTTAAAGTACTTATAGCTAATCCTCTATGATTGTTTTAAAATATAGCATGAAATGGAACTTCTGCCCTGATTGCCCAAGTAAAAGCTTTGAAAGTAGATATCACACTATAAATAAAATAGTAATGGAGGCAATACTATTGCTATAAAGGATAATATATTTCCTCTAAATGTATAAGAGGGGTAAGGGATATAGATATATACGGTTTTTATTTTTTCTTTTTATTTTTTTTTCTGGAATGATGCAAATGTTCTAAAAAATGGTCATGGTGATGAATACTCAACTATGTGATGATTTTGTGAACCACTGGTTGTACACCGTGTATGGACTGTATGTGTACAAAGATGTGTCAATAAAAATATATATTTTTAAATATATAAGAAAAGCTCTGAAATCCCAAGAGATTAATAAACAAAGGGTATGAATGACTAGATAGTTCATCAAAAAGGAATTTTAACTGGTAAACAAACATAATGAAAATGCCTAGCCTTATTTATAATTTTTAAAATGTAAAATAATTCGACTTTGAAATTCATTGCATCTTTTCAGAAAAACCAAAAACTGGGTATAGCTCACATACCCATCTACAGAAGAATCAATAAATAACTGTGGCATATTCATGTAATCTAATTCTATTCAAGAAATAGAAAACCTAATGGTACATGAAAAAAACATGGATGAATCCCAAAAACTTTATCCTAAGTGAAAGAATCCTTACCCCAAAAAGTACGTATCATATACTCCCATTTATATGAAGTTCTGGAGTTGGCTGGAGAAGACTACAATTTTAAAAACTGTGAACAACAGGGCTCCTCAACACTTGCCCTCCTATTCTGAGCATAGACAGATTGGTGTTTTCTTTGTCCCCCACTACCTCTTGGGTCCCTGACATCTGCCTTCACTTATGCTGGACTTGAGTCTGTAACAGAAATAGCAAGTGCCTTTGGCTACAAAAGGTATTAAATAGTTCAGGAAGAAATTATGCCACCTACCCCTAAAAAAAATATTGAGAAGAGGGTTTGCTTCTGGGGTGGAAGGGGCAGGTAATGGGGCAGGGTTTTTTGAAAAGGAGCATGAGGCAACTTTCTGTTGTGGTTGTAATATCCTGTATCTTGATACAGATTTGCATTTCATAAGTGCACTGTTTATCAAAACTCATCAAATGGCACACTTAAGATTGATGCATTTCACTGTATATAAGTTTTACCTAAAAATAGAACAGTAGACAAATACTGAACTCTAATGATATGTGTACTGAAGTGTTTAGGGGTGAATGTACTGTTGTGTGTAACTTACTTTGAAATATTTTATGAAATAACATGTATTGCTGGATGGAGAGAGGGATGGATAGATATCTACATATGTGGTAAAGCAAGTATAGCAAAATGTGAATTATAGAGTCTGGATAGTGGTACATACATTTTCACTGAACAATTCCTTCCATTTTTCTATATGGTTAAATTTTTCTTAGCAGTGTTTAATAAATTAACTCTAAAGTATTTGTCAACAAAAAATATTAAAAATTATAATATGCACTAATGGCCATGATGATATGAAACTGGTATCCCCTTGTTCATGGGAATATAGGTTGGTATATTTTTGGAGGGGGAAACAATTTGGCAATTTCCAGCAAAAGCCATAAAATGGCCTATCTCATCTAATAATTTTAATAGAAATATATACACGGAAATTATCTCAAACATAGAAAATCCTTTATAAAGGAAGATGTTCATTATAACATAATTTACATAATGCTAACTTGGAAATCTATCCAACAGTAAGTTAATAGATAAAATTTGCTTGTATGCCTTTGTTTCCACAGAAAATTTGAGGTGGTTGGTAATAAATTACATGCAATTAAATAGTGGAATATATATATAAATAATGACTGATGAGGGAAATGAATCATTAAGTAAAACATGTACATCTGCTCATGAGATATTACAAATAGTTAAAAAAGGATAGCTGTGAAGAATATTCAGTTTCCACTGTAAATGTCTGTGATATGATATTAAGTGAAAAGTAGACAACAAATGCGTCTGTATACCATGGTTATGGCTAAGGGTTCCTTGTCCAAGGCTCTTTGTAGAGGATCTATGGTGCATCATCCAGATCCTGATTTCAGGAGCCCTGGAGGATTCTGCTCCCTGAAGCATTGGTGCTGATGGTTCTTAGATGGGTCACTCTCTGGAAATCACTCTATGCCAGAAGGGTTGGCCCTAGTCAAGGTCTGTTCCCCCACCCCAGGAATCTCATTGGATGTATTGTTGAGGGCAGAACTGGGATGGCTCAGTGAAAAATGAAAATGTTTTCAAAAGTTATTAAAAGCTTCAAGGCAGTTCTGACATTGTGTTAAGCCAAGCATGGAGCTGTTCTGAGTATGAGGTCCTGTGTGATGTGTACAAGTTACATGCCAATGAAGTTGGTCCTATTCCAGAGAGGCATAAGGCCCAACCTCCTTGCTTGAAGATGGAACAACTCTGAAGTGTTAGCCCTGCTCTAGAGCTCCCCATGGATAGGCTTTGGTTTGCAGTTCAACTTTCCCCTCTGCCCAGCCCCATTTTCTTCACTTCCCCATGGGTGTTGATCCCAAGAGCATCCCTGATCAACTTTCTGCACACAAATCTCCAACTCACTGTCTGTTTCCCAGGAAAGCTGGCATAATACACTGTTGTTAAAGAAAACAAAAATAAATGAGAATAAAAGCCAAGAAGGATATCCAATAATTGCACAAGAACACTCCTTTTTGAATTTTAGTAATATATTTACATAGCATTTATAATAAAAAATATAATAATATTTTTAATTTCTAATTAAAATTTCCAATTTAATTCTCCAATTAAAAAATAAATAGGAGTTCTACTTTTGCTTAGGATGTAGAAAGAAAGGCGTGTCACTCCCACCTGAACAATGAGAAAAAGCTGAGTAGTCTACAAAATCATAATTTTTGAACCCACTGGAGAGCCAAAGTCACAAGGCTACCAGTTGTAATGAATCTAAAGGGTGAGCTGCCCCTCCACCCCATAAGGAGAGATGGATCACCTTTCACCTTTAGCAAAGGATGGGGAGAAGAAGTGGCACTCATAAAAGCTGGTAAGCAGAACTGGGAGAAGGATAAGGGGAGTGAGGCATTGTCTGTGGAAAATTTAGGGGAGGGGGCAGAAAAAAAAGATGAACAATATTTCAATGCAGTGCAATGCTGCTTCAACACCAGAAATTTATTGTCTGACAGTTCAGAGGCTAGAAGTCCAACATCAAGGTGTCCACAGACCCAGAGAAACAGGTTCTGGCGCTGGATTGCAGGCAGTACTTGGGGTGCCTTGGCTAGTAGATGCATCATTTTTTTTTAAACTATGAAATATATATACAAAAAAAACAAGAAATTTCCAAGTACATCTCAGCAAGTAGTTATAGAACAGATCTCAAAATCTGGTATGGGTTACAGTTCCACAATTTTTAATTTCTTTCTTCTAGCTGCTCCAAGATACTGGAGACCAATAGAAATATCAATATAATGATTCAGCAGTCACGCTCATCTGTTAAATTCTCTCTTCTCTGTTATACTCCTTCTCTTTAAATAACATATATACCTAAAAGCAATAAATTTCAAAGTACTTCACAACACTTAGTTGTAAAACAGATTTTGGAGCTTGGTATGGGTTACAATTCCATCATTTTAGGTTTTTATTTCTAGCTGCTCTAAGGTACTAGAGGCTAAAAGAAATAGCGGTATAAATGATTCAGCAGTCATATTCATTTGTTAAGCCAAACCTTCTCTGTATAACTCCACCATCCACCCCTGACCTTTCTCCCCCTCTTTAGGGGTATTTGGGCTAGGCCCATTCTAACTTTTTCATGTTGAAAGGGGCTGTTGACACTATGGGCAAGGGGGATGGAACTTGTTGATGTCCTGGAAGGGCTGGCCCCTCTGCATTTCAGGACCCATTTGGTCCAGGGACCCATCTGGAGGTTGTAGGTTTTAGAGAGTTACCTTAGTACATGGAACCTCTGTAGAATCTTATACAATGCCCTAGTTTTTGGATGTATTTCTATAATACATTTCTTTTTTTGTTTGTTTGTTTTTTTTTTATATATATATATATATAAAGGAAAAAGAAAAAAAACAAAAACAAAAGATACAAACACACAAACAAACAAACAAAAAACCATATTTCAGGTGCAGCTTCATTCAGTGTTCCAACATAGTTACATTACACTTAGGTATTATTGTGCTGTCCATTTTTGAGTTTTTGTATCTAGTCCTGTTGCACAGTCTGTATCCCTTCAGCTCCAATTACCCATTATCTTACCCTGTTTCTAACTCCTGCTGGTCTCTGTTACCAATGATATATTCCAAGCTGATTCTCGAATGTCGGTTCACATCAGTGGGACCTTACAGTATTTGTCCTTTAGTTTTGGGCTAGACTCACTCAGCATAATGTTCTCTAGGTCCATCCATGTTATTACATGCTTCATAAGTTTAGTCTGTCTTAAAGCTGCATAATATTCCATCGTAGGTATACGCCACAGTTTGTTTAGCCACTCGTCTGTTGATGAACATTTTGGCTGTTTCCATCTCTTTGCAATTGTAGATAATGCTGCTATAAACACTGGTGTGCAAATGTCCGTCTGTGTCTTTGCCCTTAAGTCCCTTGAGTAGATACCTAGCAGTGGTATTGCTGGGTCGTAATCCATCCTGCCATTCTATGTCTTTTGATTGGGAAATTCAGTCCATTAACTTTTAGTATTATTACTGTTTGGATAATATTTTCCTCTACCATTTTGGCTTTTGTATTATATATATCATATCTGATTTTCCTTCTTTCTACACTTTACTCCATACCTCTCTCTTCTGTCTTTTCGTATCTGACTCTAGTGCTCCCTTTAGTATTTCTTGCAGAGCTGGTCTCTTGGTCACAAATTCTCTCAGTGACTTTTTGTCTATAAATGTTTTAATTTCTCCTTCATTTTTGAAGGACAATTTTGCTGGATATAGGAGTCTTGGTTGGCAGTTTTTCTCTTTTAGTAATTTAAATATATCATCCCACTGTCTTCTAGCTTCCATGGTTTCTGCTGAGAAATCTACACATAGTCTTATTGGGTTTCCCTTGTATGTGACAGATTGTTTTTCTCTTGCTGCTTTCAAGATCCTCTCTTTCTCTTTGACCTCTGACATTCTAACTAGTAAGTGTCTTGGAGAATGCCTATTTGGGTCTATTCTCTTTGGGGTGCGCTGCACTTCTCGGATCTGCAAATTTAGGTCTTTCATAAGAGTTGGGAAATTTTCAGTGATAATTTCTTCCATTAGTTTTTCTCTTCCTTTTCCCTTCTCTTCTCCTTCTGGGACACCCACAACACGTATATTTGTGCGCTTCATATTGTCATTCAGTTCCCTGATCCCCTGCTCAAGTTTTTCCATTCTTTTCCCTATAGTTTCTGTTTCTTTTTGGAATTCAGATGTTCCATCCTCCAGTTCACTAATTGTAGCTTCTGTCTCTTTAGATCTACCATTGTAGGTATCCATTGTTTTTTCCATTTTTTCTTCTTTGTCCTTCACTCCCATAAGTTCTGTGATTTGTTTTTTCAGATTTTCTATTTCTTCTTTTTGTTCAGCCCATGTCTTCTTCATGTCCTCCCTCAATTTATTGATTTGGTTTTTGAAGAGTTTTTCCATTTCTGTTCGTATATTCAGCATTAGTTGTCTCAGCTCCTGTATCTCATTTGAACTATTGGTTTGTTCCTTTGACTGGGCCATATCTTCGATTTTCCGAGCATCATCCATTATTTTCTGCTGGTGTCTGGGCATTTGATCAGATTTCCCTGGGTGTGGGACCCAGTTGGTTGAAAGCTTTTTCTGTGAAATCTCTGGGCTCTGTTTTTCTTTTCCTGCCCAGTAGGTGGCGCTCGTGGTGCTCGTCTGTCTGCACGGCAGTCGGCCCGGGAAACCGCGCATGGAGGCAGGGTCGCTGGCTGCCGCGGTTTGGGAGAGTGCCGGTCCTAATTGCCCAGCTGGCCCGAAACGCCAAGCGTGACGGGAGGGCCCCGCTATCCAACGTTCCCAGTCAGACCGGGGAGCCACGTGCGTGGAGGGGACCCTAGTCGCCAGCCGCCCCGGCCGGGAAAACGCGCGCCCCTCGGGTATCTCACCGCAGCGGATTCTCCCTGCCCGTTCAGCCATTCCAGAATGGGGTACGCTGTCTTTTTGGTCTCTGTCGTGACTCCGGGAGCTGTTTCGTATTGTTTCTGTTTCTTTAGTTGCTTTTCTGGAGGAGGAACTAAGACTTGCGCGTCTTACTAAGCCGCCATCTTCTCCAGAAGTCCACTCTATAATACATTTCTATAATACATCCAATGAGAGCTATTTCTGGGGGGTGGGGGGACAGACCTTGACCAGAGCCAACCCTTCTGGCATAGAGTGATTTGCAGAGAGTGACCCATCTAAGAACCATCAGCACCAATGCTTCAGGGAGCAGAATCCTCCAGGGCTCCTGAAATCAGGATCTGGATGATGCACCATAGATCCTCTACAAAGAGCCTTGGACAAGGAACCCTTAGCCATAACCATGGTATACAGACACACTTGTAGTCTACTTTTCACTTAATATCATATCACAGACATTTACAGTGGAAACTGAATATTCTTCACAGCTATCCTTTTTTAACTATTTGTAATATCTCATGAGCAGATGTACATGCTTTACTTAATGATTCATTTCCCTCATCAGTCATTATTTATATATATATTCCACTATTTAATTGCATGTAATTTATTACCAACCACCTCAAATTTTATGTGGAAACAAAGGCATACAAGCATATGTCTAAAGACTGGAATGGCTTTAGTTGGGGTTTGGAAGGTTAAGATAGGTAGCAATGTCTAACTGAAGCTTGCATAAGAGTGACCTCCAGAGTACCCTCTCTATATGAACACGCCCAGGCAATAATACCTTATTTGTTACACTTCTTTTCCCCCTTTTGGTCAGGATGGCATTGTTGATAACCCAGTGCCAGGACCAGGTTCATCCCTGGAAGTCATCTCCCATGTTGCCAGGGAGACTTTCATCCCTGGATAGCATGTCCCACGTAGGGGGAAAGGCAATGATTTCACTTGCAGAGTTGGGCTTAGAGAGAGAGAGAGACCACATCTGAGCAACAAATGAAGTCTTCTAGAGATGACTCCTGTGCGTACCTGTAGGTAGGCTAAGCTTCTCTGCTGCATACATAAGGTTCACAAGAGCAAACCTCAAGATCAAGGGCTTGGCCTATTGATTTGGGTGTCCCTAATGTTTGATACAGTACCCGGGGCTTCCCCAGTGGTAAAGCTCAATGGTTCCATATTTTTTCTCCCATCCCTCAAAGGGACTTTGCCAATACCTTTTGATTATCTGCTTAATATACTCTGGGATGTATCCAGGCATTACATTAAGCTATGCAGGATTAAAGGCCCTTGTTCTTATTCTGGGCTCCCTGTATTTGGATTGTTTAAATGATCTATCCAAACAGGTTGGGTTAGATTATGTGCTACAGAAAATCTAGGTTCTGGACATAATGAAGCTTTCCTTCTTTGGTTTCAAAGAGTAGGTAAAGTTCTCATACAGGCAATGTCTTCCTTACCCCCTATATTCTAAAGTACCTTAACAATGCAATATTTTTTAAAATAAAAATTAGTGCAAAAATCCCTGATAAACAAAATATCAGCATTTTAAATGAAGACCATGATTGGACACATCACTTGCATAAATCATGGCTCACTGACTTCATCCTAATCCTCGCCCTGCTGGGCCCTATTCACAGTTTAGATATTTTATTGGTCACAGAATTTTGCGATTTTTAAATAGAAACTGCATTAAAATATTTGTTTTGAGTACTTAGATATTTGGAGCCACTTTAAATTTTGCGCTAGGGGAAAGTGCGGACCTAGTTCCCACCTGGGGACAGCTCCATCTTTCTTTCTCAACGAAGTTAAGACCAATTAGAAAACTCAGATATAGAGTTGCTTAATTTGTTCAGGATTTACGCTTGGCTGGGGATTGCGCTAGATAGCCGGAACAAAAAGGTTCTGACTTGCTAACCCCAAATCTAATTTTTCTATGTATGTTTCCTTAGTGCTCACTGTGTGTTGGCTGCACGTGACCCACTGGTCCTTCATAGGGTAGCTTTATTTGGGGATTCTGAGGAACTCTCTATGACAGTTTCTCAGTCTCTCCTCTAAAAAAAAAAGTGACCTCGAGAGTTTTGAAGAGTACTGTTGAGATACTTTGTAGAATGTTCCTCACTTTTAATTTGCCTGATGCTTTCCTCATTTTGGATTGGAGATAAGGGTTTTGGGGAAGAAGATCACAGATGTGAATGCCCTTCTCATCAAATCATATCAGGATGCATGCTATCAGCATGACTTATTACATGTTTACCTTGATCACTTGGTTATGATACCATCTGCTGGGTCTCTCTGCTACAGACATAAGCGTCTCTGCTACATACATAGAGCGTCACAAGAGCAAGCCTTGAGATCAAGGGCTTGGCCTATTGATTTTGGTGTCCCTAATGCTTGACAGTGTCTGGGGTTTCTCTGGTGGTAAAGCTTAATAATTCCATATTTTTTCTTCCATCCCTTAGAATCACCAGGAAATCTCTGTAGATATAAAATTTATAAAAGTATCTCATGTAACCGTGGGAGCATATAGTCCAAAATCTGTAGGGCAGGCTGTGAAGCTGACAACTCCGATGGAGGATCTTGACGAACTCCACAGGAGAGGCTCATCGGTCAAAGCAGGAAAAGAGACTGTCTCTTCTGAATCTTCCTTAGCAAACTTCCAGTGATTAGATTAAACGTCACTCATTGCGGAAGACACTCCCCTTGGCTGATTACAAATGCAATCAGCTGTGGATGCAGCCAACGCGCTGGTGATTTAATTCTATGAAATGTCCTAACAGCAACAGACAGGCCAGCACTTGGCCAGTGAGACAAACGGGCACCACCACCTGGCCAAGTTGACACATGAACCTGACCATGACAGGTTGGTATTCTTTTTTATATTCATGTGCTCTTTATCACACATCTTTGTTTATCTTTATCCTTGCATCCTACTCTGGATACGAGTTCCTTTGTCAGAAATATGTGTTGGAGTATCACTTCAGTCTGTGGCTTGCCTTTTCCTTTTCTTAATGGTATCTTTAATGAGCAGAAGTTCTTAATTTTAATGAAGGCCAATTGATCAATATTTTCTTTCTCTGTTTATTACTTTTATTTCCTGTTAAAATATCTTTGCCTGTGTTTTCAAAGATCCACAAGACACCTCCAATTAATTTTTTAACATGATAAAAGGTAAGAGTCAAGTTCTTTTTCCCCATGTGAATATCCAATTGATCTAACACCATTTATTTTATTTTTTTTGCATGGGCAGGTACTGGGAATTGAACCCAGAGTCTCTAGTATGGAAGGCCAGAACTCTGCCTGCTGAGCCACAATGGCCTGCCCTAACCCCACTTGTTGGGAACATCACCTTTCACCTGCTGAGTTGAAATATACCTTTGACATAAACCAGGTGATTTATGTTTTAAGTTTGTTTTAAGACTATTTTTTTCCATTAATCCTTCAGTCTATACTTGTACCACTATCACACTGTCTTAATTACTCTAGGTTTATAGTAAATCTTAAAATCTGGTAGTAGTACAACTCTTTCAACTCTTTCTTCTTTATTATCTTGGCTATTTTAGTTCCTTTGCATATAAATGTTAGAGTCAGTCTGTCAGTTTCCACAAAAGCCTGTAGAAATTGTAGTAGGGATTGAATTTAACTTGCAGATCCATATGGACTGAATTGACATTGTAAGAGCTTTGAATTTTCTAATTCATGTATGTGAACTAGAAATAAACTATCTACTTAGATTTTAATTTCTTTTACAATATTTTGTTGTTTTCGTTGTAGAGGCCTTGCCCTTCTTTCATTACTTTAAGTCTAGGTATTTGATGGTTTTTGATGCCATTATACATAATATTTCTTGAAATATATTTTTCTTTTGCTTGTTTCTGATAGGAATAGAGCTGACTTCTGTATAGTGACCTTATATCCAGAAACCTTGATAAGTTTATTTATTAATTCTAATGGTTGTGTTTTGTAGATTTTTTGATTGTATGTAGCCAGTATTCATGTAATCTGCAAAGATGGCCAGTTTTACTTCTTCCCTTTCAATTTTTAAAACTTTTACTTCTTTCTCCCTCTTCCTTCCTCCTTTCTCTCCATCCTTCTCCCTCCCTTTTGTCTCCCTCCCTTCCAGTACAGTATTGAAAGGAAGCAGTGATAATGAACATCCTTGCTAGGTTTCCAAACTCAGTGGAAAGAGTTCACTGTCTCACCATTAAATATGATACTAGGAATGGCATTTTTATATCCATGACATTACCGTCATATTAAGTAAAACATGTGCATCTGCTCATGAGACATCGCTCAAGAGAAGGAAGTCTCTTCTATTCCTAGTTTTTGAGATTCGTTTTTTAAAATCAAGGTGTTGATGTTTACAAAATGCTTCTTCTACTTCTCTTGAGATGATCATATAGTTCTCCTTTGTTCTGTTAATGTGGTGAATTACAGTGCTTGATTTTTAAATATAAAACCAAATAGACTAAGAAAAAAAACCAAATAGACCATTAGGTCTATTTTTGTACTTTTTTATTAGATTTCATTTGTCTGACTATTCATACGCCAATATTGCAGTGCTTTTATTTTAGAGGCTTTAAAATATATTTTTGGTATCTGATAGGTCTAGCTTCCATTGTTCTTTTTTTTTGTAAGGGATTTTCTGGTTATTCTTGTTTCTTGGGTGTTCCAAATAAACTTTATAACCAATTTGTATAGCTTGTGAAAAATATCTACTTATATTAAGTCTTTCTATCTAAAAAGGAATGAAAATTTCTATTTGTTTAAATCTATTTTGACTTTCAAGAGTGTTTTACTATTTTCTGTACGTAGACTGTGGCTGTTTCTTTTAGATATTTTCTTTTCTTTTTTTGCAATTGTGCTGATTTGAAAGGATGTATATCCCCTAGAAAAGCCATGTTTTAATCCTGATGCCACTTTGTAAAGGCAGCCGTTTCTTCCTATCCTATTCAGTATTGAATGTTTAAAATTGTAATTAGATCATCTCCCTGGAGATGTGATTTAATCAAGAGTGGTTGTTAAACTGATTTAGCTGGAGGCATGTTTGGGTGGGTCTTGATTAGTTTCTGAAGTCCCATAAAAGAGGAAACATTTTGGAGAATGAGAGATTCAGAGAGAGCAGAGCAGAACGACCAAGCCACGAAAAGCAGAGTCCACCAGCCAGCGACTTTTGGAGATGAAGAAGGAAAATGCCTCCTGGGAAGCTTCATGAAGTAGGAAGCCAGGAGAAGAAGCTAGCAGATGATGCTGTGTTTGCCATGTGCCCTTCCAGAAGAGAGAGGAACCCTGACCGTGTTCACCATGTGACTTTCCAGATGAGAGAGAAACACTGACTGTGTTCACCATGTGCCTTTTCACTTGAGAGAGAAACCCTGAACTTCATTGGCCTTCTTGAACCAAGGTATCTTTCCCTGGATGTCTTTGATTGGACATGTCTATAGACTTGTTTTAATTGGAACATTTTCTCGGGCTTAGAACTATAAACTAACAACTTATTAAATTCCCCTTTTTAAAAGCCATTCTGTTCCTGGTATATTGCATTCTGGGAGCTAGCAAACTAGAACAGCAATTTAATTGGATTTTTTTTCTCTGGTATCTTTTTTTTTGTATGCTGTGTGGTGGGTTCACATTTCATTATTTTTCCATATGAGTAACCCATTATTGCAGCATCCTTTGTTGAATGTTTGTTTGTTTTTTGGGAAGTGCGTGGACCAGGAATTGAACCAGGTCTCCCACAAGGCAGGCAAGAATTCTACCACTGAACCACCTTTGCACCTCCTCTTATACTCTATCTTTTAACTAGTTTTTGTTTTAATCTATAAAGTATATAAGGATTACTGTTAATATTACTGGAGTTTTGTGCATGACTATAATCAATCTGTTATTTTATTAAATTATTGTCATTTTTAATCCTTTGGGCTTTCCAGATATTTAATTTTAGTAACTTAAAGATCATTTTGGGTTTTTCAGATACATAATTTTATCATATGCACATAGAGATACTTTTATCTCTTCCCTTCCAATCTTTATGCCTCTAATTGCTTCCTCATTTCTAACTGCATTGGCTCTTAACCTCTAAAGTGTTGGTGTTAAATTCATACTTTCATTTTTATTGATATAAGTATTTACTACAGATTTTCTTCTGATAACTCCTATAGAAGATCCTGATATTTATGTTTTCATTAATATTCTGTTAAAAAATTCGGTCATTTCATTTGTATTTTGCTGACTCAAAAGTGGTTTAATAACATGATTTAAAATTTTCTAGCTGAAATAGGTGTTTGGGTTTTTTATTTTCTTATTAAATGTTTCTCTTCAAGGCATCTTTTCTTTTTCTTTAAAGTCTAATTATTTTACTAGAATATACCTTCGTGCCAGTCATTCTAGGTTGATTTTCTCAGATATATAGTATACCTTTTCAATATGTAATTTCAAATTGTCTTTTATTTCAGAATTTATTCTTCATTTATTGGTTTTTAGCATTTTTTCTTTTTTTTTTTCAGTTGCTTTGTTTTTCTTCTTCAAGAATTTATACCCATGACACAAACTTCTTTGCTGATGTTCCATATCACTTCCTTTTAAATCCTTTTTTAAATTTGTTTCATTTTTAGAGTTTAAAAAATTTATCTCCACCTTTATTTCTATTTATGCACTCTCTATGGTGTTTATTCATTAATGTATTCATTAATGTATTCTTTCTGTTTAGTATCCATATTTGAAATATATTTCCTTTTATTTGGAACATTTTACTTGGATTTGTAAGCACCATCATAAAAAAAAGTCTATTCTCAAATCACATTTTGAGTTTTTATGATTCTAATTTAAATTGTTCTTTTCTAACATTTGTATTTTCTTAATTTATTTTAGCTTGTTTGTTTAAAATATTGTAGTTTTCCTTTATTTTGTGGGCATGACTTTCCATCTTGTTTTCATTGCTTGAAAGGATGTTATTCTGCTCCTTATTTTCCATTTTTATGCTAATAACTTTGAATTGGCTTGCACTACACTTCTTTCCAATGCTTATGTTTTAGTGAGATGAGTTTGCTTGCCCTAGAAGGGAGGGTAGCCAGTGTAACTTTTCTAACTTCAAGGTTCTTAGAGCTCCCTCTTCTGTCATTTATTTGAATTGTTAAAAATACCACCTCCCGGAGACCCAGGTTCAATTCCTTCCCTCCCTCCCTCCCTTTCTCTCTTTCTTTCTAGCTGCTATCTACCTACCTACCTACTTATGTATCTACCTACTTATCTAATCTTCTATGTCAATAAGGAAAAGAAAACTACCCCATAGAATAATGGGCAAAGGTTACAAATAGGCAATCTACAGGGGCAGAAACCTGATTGGCCAATAAATATATGAAAAAGTGCTTCAGCTCACTGGGAATCAGGAAATACAACTTATAACATGAAAATAGAATTGCATTTGATTCAGCACAAAGGACATTAAAATAATCTAAGATAATGATTACAAAAAAGGAATCAAATTTTGAATTCTGTTGAAAAACAACCATTACTTCATAGATAATCTGAGAAAAGAAAGCCGGAATAAAAGTCTGATAACACAAAAGAATTATTTCTCTAGTGCTCTCTCTTTGGCTTCTGGACCTTTTGCTTGCACTATTCCCACGTCCCAGAATATTCTCTTTCTACCTCATTATCTAGTTAATTCCTATTCATTTCTCAGGTCTTAACTGTAACCTCTTTATATTATCTCATTCCCCATAGACTAAGATGCCCCTACTATGTGCATACTTGGCATTTGTACTTTCCTTACTATAGCATTTTCCAAATGTTACTTTATCAATTTATATAATTATCTGACTGCCACATTAGACTGTAAGCACCATTAAAGAAGGAATTGTGTCTGCCTAGCATATATTATCTCATAAAAAAAGTCACTAAGTGAATGGTATGAATAAATTTCCTACTGAGATTTAAGAACATAAGAGACAGTATAAAAATCCTCAGTACAGCTATAGGGAACCTGGCTTAGTGAAATCCAGGATTGGATTGGAAATGGGAGGAGATAAAATCCTTCTAGATGCATCTAATAAGTTCTGAGGAATGCCAAATAGTAACAGTTCATTTCTTGGGGGAAATCGTCCTTTTGATTAGTCACTGA
This sequence comes from Tamandua tetradactyla, assembly GCF_023851605.1. NCBI lineage: Eukaryota > Metazoa > Chordata > Mammalia > Pilosa > Myrmecophagidae > Tamandua > Tamandua tetradactyla. The sequence continues at coordinate 90,315,660 of NC_135334.1, forward strand.
AGTATCTATCCAGTTTTCTATGCTGTAGCAGACATTGAAAGTTGTGGTAGATTCATTGTCAACTTGGCCAGGTGAACGTGCCTAGTTCTGTTGCTGTGGACATGAGCCAATGGTATGTGAACCTCATCTGTTGCTGATTACATCTGCAGTTGGCTAGGAGGCGTGCCTGCTGCAATGAATGACGTTTGAGTTAATTGGCTGGTGCTTAAATGAGAGAGTGCAAGGTAGTACAGCCCAAGCAGCTCAGCATACCTCATCTCAGCATTTGCAGCTCAGCCCAGGTCTTTGGAGATACAGAAAGGAATCACTCCAGGGAAAGTTGTTGGAACCCAGAGGCCTGGAGAGAAGGCCAGCAGAGACCATCCTGTGCCTTCCCACATAAGAAAGGACCTCAGTGGAAAGTTAGCTGCCTTTCCTCTGAAGAACTAACAAAATAAATCCCCTTTTATTAAAAGCCAATCTGTCTCTGGTGTGTTGCATTCCAGCAGCTAGCAAACTAGAACAAAAGTAAAAAAGCTGATTCTAGGAGTCAGTCCTTTATGTAATAAAAAGGAAAAATCGTCAAACTACTACTAGTATAGGTCACTGGCAGTAAACTTTGATATTCAAAGAAAATATAAGTATATTTACATTTCAGGTAGCTCATAATTGGATGCTCTAGGAGTCTATTCCATTTCTAAATTCTGAAGAAAATGTGAAAATAGTTTCATCTAATTCAGCACAAGGGATATTGCAATAACCTAATATGATTATTGCAACAGAATAAATCATAATCTTGCTTTTATCAAAAAACAAATAAATGAAAGAAAAACAAAACAAAGAGGTAAGTTTTGAAGTTAAAAAAAAATCTCCTAAATTGTGCCCTAAACCTGTGTTTTCCAAAACAGATCTGAAAGCTTATTATATAAGCATCATCTAGATGCTGATAAAGACACACATTCCCAGCCCCCACCCTATGCTAACGGAACCTGAATTTCCAGGGGTAAGTTTGATTACTGAATATTTACCAAACTCCCCAGGTGATGCTGATGCACAGCCAGTTCTGGAAACTAATCCTAAGCTATCAGAGTCTTCACACCAAGACCTTCCTTCACCTCACAGGTCAAGGCCAGCTTCCTATAGTAAGATTTCTGTTATTTCTTTTACCTACGAACTCCTTATCTGAATGTGGCATTTAATCAGAGTGTATTCTTTCATTGAACCATGAAACAGAGTTGGGAGAAGAGGCACCACAGTATTTTAGTTTCTGTACTGTTTTGGTTTTAAAGCTGCCAGAACACAATATACCAGAAATGGAACGGCTTTTAAAAAGGGACTTTATTACATTACAAGTTTACAGTTCTAAGGCCATAAAATGTCCAAACTAAGGCTTCCAGAGAAAGATACCTTGACTCAGAATAGGGTCGATGATATTCAGGGCTTCTCCGTCACCTGGGAAGGCACATGGCAACTTTTGCTTTTGGCTCTGAAGCTTTTTCCAAAATGGTTCCAGTAAGTGACTGGAGATATGGAGATATTATTGAGATATTGAGGTACTACAGTTAATTAAACTCCACCTTGAATGGGAATCAAAAGGTCCCACCCAGAATTGGGTGGGTCACTTCTCCATGGAAACAACTTAATCAAAAAGATCCAACTTAATAATACTGAATCAGGATTAAAGAACATAACTTTTCTAGGATACACAGCAGTTTCAAAGTGGCACATATACTTTGGATGTTAAGATCCTACTTCATTTTATTCAAACATTTTCTCACAACAGGCATATCAATATTCACACGTATATCTGTTTGTAATCCACTCCCTGACATGAAACATCCTAACATATCATTTTCTGGTAGAGTATCACAGCTCGCTTAGATTGAGCCACAAGTAAGGATTTTCCTACTGCTAAGCATTACGCAACAAAACGCGATCCAGTGCTTAGAAGAAGTTTAATTAACTGTAAGAACCATAGACTAAGAATGAAGGTCTAGGTTCAAATCCCAGCTGCACTGCTGATGGGATTTTAGAAAAGCGATTTCACCTTTTCACCTATAGATTGCTTCCTTGGCAAAATAAAGGCATAATATCTCATATGGAACAATAATAATAGCTAGTCATTAAGTACTGTGCTAAATGGGAGGTGAAAAGGATACCAAAATGAATTATTTCTCATCCATCAGAGAAATGTTAGTGATTGTACAATTATCACAGCTTTTAGTCATAATAGCCCGCATATTCCGTTTTCTGAAAAAAAACAAACCCAAGGTTCTGGTAAAATATTTTTCAAAATCAAGTCAAAGGGAAAACAATAAAGCTTGGATCCCCCTGTTTCAAAAGTCAACGATATCATTGATTAGCTCAACTACTTCAGTATAGCTGATGTACTGCTATGTAACTTCTGAGGCAAGGTCATACAAAGCAATACAGCTTCAGCCTAGCTCTCTCTGAGGATTCCTGTGCTTGGAATCCAAGAATCACGCTCCAAGGAAGACCAGGCCATGGGGAGAGGAGCCGAGGGCTCCCAGCTCTCAGCCAGCTGAGCTCTCAACCCACAACCAGCACTGACCAGTTCAAGTGAGCCGTGTGTGAAATGCTTCCTCCCTCTGGCGCTCAGTCAAGCCTCCCCCAGCTGATGCTGTGCGGAGCAGACACAAGCCTTTCCCACCAAGCCTGACCCAGATTGAACATTTAGAGTCAAATAAATGATGGTTTTGTTTCAAACCTCAGAGTTTTAGAGTGGTTTGATATACAGCAATAGCTCTCCAGAACATTGCCTAATTCGCATGTTTCTATCAATACATGCAAGCCGTTCTTCATTATGTGGAGCCCTGGGTAGAATAATTAGGCATCTAGAGATGAAGAATGTTATTCAAAGCAGTGCTAGGATTACCTCTTCATATTTGTATAATGGATACTTAAGTTTGAAAAACCATGTATGTGCAAGGATATTTATTGCAGCACTATTTATTTATTGTGAAATATATATACAAAAAAGCAGTACATTTCAAAGTACATTTTAACAAGTAGTTATAGGACAAAGTTTGGTATGGCTTACATCTCCATAATTTCAGGTTTTTCTTTCTAGCTGCACCAAGACACTGGAGACTAAAAGAAATATCAACATAAAGATTCAGTAGTCATACTCATTTATGAAATTCTAACTTCTCTGTTATAACTCCTCTTTCTCCTTTGATCCTTCTCCCAGTCTTTAGGAATATTTGGGTTATGCCCATTCTAACTGTTTTTTTTGTGCTGAAAAGGGGTGTTGACAATATGGGATGGGGGATGGAAATGGTTGATATTCTTGGAGAGGCTGGCACCTGTGGGTTTCAGGACTTATCTGGCCTAGGAACCATTTGAAAGGTTTAGATTTCTGAAAAGTAAACTTAATGTGCAAGCAGCACTATTTTTAATAGCAAAAATAAATGAATGAATAAATAAAGGAAACAAGCTAAATGTCGATCGATAGGTAAAATAAATTATGTATATCCATATGTGGAATGCTATACAGGGTCTAAAAAGAAGATAAATCTCTAAATGCACTGATGGAATTTAAGTAAAAAAAAAAGCAAAACAATGTTATAGTATGAATACTCGTGTAAACATATATCATAGGCACCTCACTTATACGTGTAGTTGTATAAGTACAAAAGATTTCTGGAAGAAGACTCATGAAACTGTTGTGTTGACCATGGACACATCTGGGGTCTGGGAGTGCGGAACTGAATTGGAATATAGGAACTTATATTTTCTACATTCTGTATTTTTATATTTCTTGCTTTGGGTATGGGTTTTATAATTAAGAAGCACTTTCAATTGCATCAAAAGCATGCCGATTAGCTATAAAGTTTCAGAATTATTTTTCAAGTTTCCTTTTAAACATATTTCTTATCTAAGGGGCATTTGTCACTCTTAGAAATACATTTGTCTTTCCTGGATCATTACAACCATGCAGGACAGCTGTCATACACAGAGACACCTATTCCAGTGTTTTTGGTGACAGACAGCCATGGCTTTGATCTGGAATAGTAAAACCTTTTAAGGAAAAGTAACAACTTGGTCAGGGTTGATTGCAGCTTCAGAATCTAAGGCACCACAAATGGAAGAATAAAAGAGCTTAACCTTACATTTCTCTGCAATAATGCTAAGTGTTCTCCCAGACAACCTTATCACTTATTTCATTTTTCAACTTGCCAAAGAAATAAACTACAGTAGCATAGAAACTGGGGGACTAGACATGTTGTTAGAGAAACAATGTCAAGGATGACCCCATAGCCATTTACTTTACACGCTGTTACAGGATTCTCATACTGCCTGCTGGTGTACTGCTCAGGCCAAGGGCAAAATTACTCTGATTATCTGAACATCTGAACACACATTAGCTCGGGATTAGTTTAATTGGCCAGGGTGCAGAAGGGTGGGTGGCGGGGAAAAGCAGTAACATAGAAGGAAATTTGCCTCGTATTATCTGTAACTCAGATGGAAGAACCATAGATAATTAGGAATTTAATGTTATCATACTGAGCATCTCAGTATAGATTTGAAGTCTTCAGTATTATACTGTGTTTCATTACAGGAAAGTTTTGATTTGAAAATATGATTAAACAATCACTGTGAAGAAATTTTCATGAAAAATAAACCAAACAAAAAACATCTAACAAGAATGCCCCCCCAAAACTAACAAAATGTAGAAAGAAAGAAGCCTGCAATAAATTATTCTGTGCCATGCATTTTGCCAGGCATGAGGGACAGAGAGGTGAAGGGTGCTGTCCTTTGTCCCCTCCGCAGCTTTGGCTCATATCATTTGGCATGGTTTGTATCACATCATGCTATGGCTTGTTGTAAAATGTGTCATAAAGGACAAAAAAAGTGTCAGTGGCTGAGAGAGTTCAAACAAGTCCAGAGGTTATCCTGGAGGCTCTTCTTACACATAATATAGATATCTCCTTTTTAGTTTAAGGTGTATTAGAGTGGTTTAGAGGGAAGTGCCTGAATGTAGAATGAAACTACATTCCAGTAGCCATGTTTCTTGAAGATGATTGTATAATGATATAGCTTTCGCAATGTGACTGTGTGGTTGTGAAATGATGCTTGTGTCTGATGCTCCTTTTAACTACAGTATGGACAGATGAGTAAAACATGATTAAAAATAAGTAAATAATAGGGGGAACAAATATTAAAATTTAAAAATGTATATATTGGGTAGGTGTAAATACTAGTGGTCAATGAGAGGGAGGGGTAAGGAGTATGGTATGTATGAGATTTTTTCTTTTTATTTCTTTTTTCTGGAGCAATGCAAATGTTCTAAAAAATGATCATGGTGATGAATCCTTAAGAATTTTCCATGGATTCTCATGCCCTTGGGATAATGTTCAAAACCCTCAACTGAATTTTACAAAGCTGTGAAACCTGCTGCTTCCTTATTTCTCCCCAGTCTCATTTCTTGGTACTCTTTCTCTTGTGCTCCCCTCTCTGGGCACAATGCATTTCCTTCAGTCCCTTGAGCAGGCCATGCCTGCTCTTTCATATTCCTGCCTTCCCACAGGCTGTTCCTCTCTTCATCTCACTAGTTCCTGCTCTTCCTTCAAGCCTCAGCATTAGTGCTGCTTTCTCTAAGACATTTTTCTGATCATATCCCTCGTCCTAGGTGGTTTAAGTTCCCCTGCTATATGCCCTATGGCTCCAAGCACTTCCTGTCTATAAAATTCATCACACCAGAATGAAGCTTCTTGAAGCCAAGGCCATATCTTTCTCATTTGCTTTTCTATCCCCAGCACATAGCATTGGAAATAAGCATTAGTTGCTCCATGCATATTTGCTAATTTGAATTATACACAATTGATCAAGGACACAGAGCTGCTTTGTGTCTCTCATTGGTTTTGATGTTTTATATTTTGGCCATTAGTTTCTTTTATGTAGCATTAACTGGTGGTTGGGGATTTTATAAATTCTCTACACATTCTTTCAAAAGGGGTACAACAGGTTTGGAAATGGGGCTGCTTTCAAATATAAAATGATGCTATAATTAAGGAATAGAATTTAAAAAACCCATTTATCCTGGGTCCCCTAAGCGTGCCAGACACATGCTCTGGGGTGCACATCTCTTTATTTTCCATTCTTTTACCCCCTGTCCCTTCTCCCTTTGCCTGATTAATATCCTATCCATCCTTCATGTCTCAGCAGAGCCATCACTTCAGAGACTGTGTGTCTAGACTAGATGACAGCTGCATTCCTAGTGTCAAGAATGAGAGTTGCTCACACGTAAGTAGGAGCTCAATAAAAGTATTAATGAATGAGTGAGTGAGTGAATGAAAAAAGTAGTGCAGAGATTTGGGATAGGATCCTATTCAGGGGAAAGATTAGGATTAAATAGAAATTAGAGAATCACAAAGCTATGTGATAATAGATGATTTCTTTGAGTTTTATGCCAACCAAAAGATGCAGCACACCTAGCATCCACATCTTGGTTTCTAAATAACATCCTCCAGTAGAAGGAGCTAGGACTCCTTGGAGAAATGGCTGATTCTAGAGCTGGGGCAGGGAACATATGAGATGCATATGGAGCATATAGTGTCGGAAACTAAAGAATTTGCAGGTCCCCTTGAGCGTTGCCTGGACTTAGTGACTTTCATCTAAAAGACAGGATATGGGAAAGGAAAATTAGTACTTTTAGTAACAGAAAAAACCTACCAGACACTACCTTAGCCACATGATCAACACATCATCACCAGATATTGACACCATGTATTCCCTGATCACTTCTAATATTCTCCCCTACATCCATAATTTATCATGAGATAACATCAGACAACCCAGGTAGGGAACATTCCTAAAAAATGCATAAGCAGTTTATTTAAAAATGCAAAGTTCTTAAAAAACAAAAAAGGATAAGGAAGCATGATAATTAAATGCAACATAGTGTCCTAAAACTAAAAATAGGACATTAATAGGAAAACTGGTGAAATCTAAATACATTCTATAGTTTATATTTCTGTACCAATGTTAATGTATTAATTTTGGTAAACGTTATGTTTGATAAATATTATATAAAATGTTAACATTAAGAAAGCTTAGTGGAGAGTTATATGGGAACTCACTGTGTTATTAACTCTTCTATAAATCTAAAGTTATTTCAAAATACAAAGTTTGTTTTTATAAAAAGATGTAGCACAAGACTAGGGTGCAACGTCTGTTTGCTGGGAGTGCATTGCAGGGAGCAAGAAGGCTTGCTGATTTGGGTTCCATGAAATCTTGGCCTGCATATAAAATGTAATCCTCACTTGCATAGTATTTTCAATTTTATGGAAGAATTTCACATTCTTAAACTCTTTTGATCTTTTCCATCAAGAGAAAGGATGGTAAAGTAAGGCACTTAGGTTCATAGTGGCTAGAGCAAGCTTTTCCCAGGATCGTGGAATAAAATTGATAATCTCACATAGAATATTTGAGATTAGGTATCTGTAGAGACCAAGGTGTGGTTTCTGAAAGAGGACTGTGACATCATTAATTAACATGTCAAAACTTTGACAATAGGGGCTACCAATTCCTGAAAAATTAGAGCCAAATACTTTGCCTATTTGTAGATGACATGATCCTATATGTAGAAAATCCCACAAAATCTTCAACAGAATTACTAGAGCTGATAAACAAATTCAGCAAAGTGGAGGGATACAAGATCAACAGGCAAAAATCAGTTGTGTCTCTATACTCTAGTGTGCTGGTTTGAAAGGATTATGTTTTAATCCTGATCCCATCATGTAGAGGCAGCCATTTCTTTTAATCCCTATCCAGTACTTTAGGTCGAAACTTGCAACTTAATAAACTGTAAACTTGCGACTTAATAAATTCCCCCTTTTAAAAGCCGTACCAGTTTGCTAGCTTCCAGAATGCGATACACCAGAAACAGAATGGCAGTTTACAGTTCTAAAGCCATGAACATGTCCCAATTAAAACAAATCTATAAAAATGTCCAAATTAAGGCACTAACAAGAGGCTATGTTCACTCAAGAAAGGCCGATGAAGTTCAGGGTTTCTCTCTCAACTGGAAAGGCACATGGCAAACCTGGCAGCATCTGGTAGCTTTCTCTCCAGGGTTCCTGTTCATGAAGCTCCCCCGGGGGCGTCTTCGTTCTTCATCTGCAAAAGTCTCTGGCTGCATTGGCTCTCCTGGCTCTAAAGCTTGTTCCAAAATGGTTCCCTTTTAAAGGGCTCCAGTAAACAACCCCACCTTGAATGGGTAGAGACATGTCTTCATGGAAACCATCTAATCAAAAGTTACCACCCACAATTGAGTGGGTCACATCTCCATGTATAATCAAAAAGCCCCCATCCAGCAATATTGAATGAGGATTAAAGAACATGGCTTTTCTGGGGTATACCACAAATTCAAACCAGCACACCTAGTAATCAGTAATTGAAGAGGAAATCAAGAAAAATTTCAGCCTTGGGTCAGAGATAATAGTAACAATAACCATAACAATCATAATGATAGCCAACAGCTTAATTGATGGTTATAATGCATTCCCGTTAGTAAACATGATTGAAAAATGATTCACCTGCAGAATGGGGGTGAGGAACATTTCCTGTACACTGCATCAGAATCTCCTTGGTCTTAGGGGTAGACATGCCTTGATTGTAGCTCACAGCTCCAGGCGATTGGGGAAACACTCATGTCTTGTTTCCAAGTGCAAGGGAAATTTTGTGCTCTGAGATTCAGTCTTAAGGTATTCGTGTAAGAGCTCTGTGATGGTTTGGAGTTGTATGGACCCCAGAAAAATATATTCTTAAAGTTAATCCATTCCTGTGGGTGTGGACCCACCATTTTAAGTAGGATCTTTCGGTGAGTAGAATTTTAAGTTACGATGTGACCCATCTCATTCAGGGTAGGTCTTAATTGTCTAACTAGAGACATTTATAGGAGAATTAAATTCAGATAAAGAGAAAGAAACTAGAGATTGTGCAACAGGACTGATCGTAAAAATTCAGAAACGGATAGCACAATACTACTTGACTGTAGCACAATAATGTAAGTACACTAAATGAAGCTGAATGTGAGAATGATAGAGCAAGAAGGGCTGGGGGAACATATGAAATCAGAAGGAAAGACTGAGATGATAAAATTTAGGAATGCCTAGAGTATACAATGATAGTGACTAAATGTACAAATTAAAAAATGTCTTTGCATGAGGAAGAACAAAGGAATATCAGTATTGCAGGGTGTTGAAAATAGGTGGTCATTCATATTTTAAAACTTTAACTTCTGTGTGAGACTAAAGGGAGAAATGTTTATTCAGTGCAAAATTTATATTTTGACTAGTGCATTTCCTAATTTAACTTGTGTGGTGAGCTTAATTGAACACTGTAAGTACATGGAATCTTGAATAGGGCATGGGATTTTGTTGGTTTGTCCAGGTTAATGTGATGCCCCAATAAATCCCAGAGTGATTTGAACAGTGAATAAAGAAGTATTTGCAATGTCCTCTTGGGGGAATGGGGAGAAAGGGGGGAAAGTTCAACTTCCTCATTTGGAGAATTCCTGATACTCTCACAAGCAGTGGGAACAACCAAATCAATAGGCTGAGCCCTCGATCTTGGGGTTTGCCCCTATGAAACTTATCCCTGCAAAGGATAGGCTAAGCCTACTTAAAATTAGGACTAAGAGTCACCCCCAGAGAACCTCTTTTGTTGCTCAGATGTGGCCTCTCTCTCCCTAAGCTGACAGGGCAAACAAACTCATTGCCCTCCCCCTCTCTATGTGGGACATGACTCCTAGGGTTGTAAACCTCCCTGGCAATGTGGGACAGAAATCCTGGGATAAGCTGGGACTCAGCATCATGGGATTGAAAAAATTTTCTTGACCAAAAAGGGGAAGAGAGAAATGAGACAAAATAAATTGTCAGTGGCTGAGAGATTTCAAACAGAGTCGAGAGGGTATCCTGGAGGTTAATTTTACACATTATGTAAATATCCTCTCTTTAGTTTATGGTGTATTGGAGTTGCTGGAGGGATGTACCTGAAATTGTAGAGCTGTGTTCCAGTAGCCACGTTTCTTGAAGATGATTGTATAATGATATAGCTTTTGCAGTATGACTGTGTGATTGTGAAAATCTTGTCTGATGTTCCCTCTATCTAAGGTATGCACAGATGAGTAAAAAATATGGATAAAAAATAAACAAATAATAGGGGGAACAAAGGTTAAAATAAATTAAGTAGATTGAAATATTAGTGGTCAATGAGAGGGAGGGGTAAAGGGTATGATATGTGTGAGTTTTTTCTTTTTTCTTTCTTTTGCTGGAGAGGTGCAAATGTTCAAAAAAGTGATAATGGTGATGAATGCATGACTGTGTGATAATATTGTGAGCCATTGATTGTACACCATGTATAGAATGCTTATATGTCAAGAATGTTTGTATCTTTGTTTGTTGTATACAATAAAAATATTTTAAAAAGAGAGAGAGAGAGAGAAAGCCACGGAAGCCAGAAGCTGAAAGCAACAAAACCTGGAAGAGAAGGGAGAGACCAACAGACAGCCCCTTGTGCCTTGCCATGTGACAAAGTAGGCTAGAATTGCCAACAGGCCATCTCTGGAGAGAAAGCATTGCCTGATGATCCCTTAATTTGAATATTTTTCTCAGCTTTGAAACTATAAGCTTGTAAATTAATAAATCCCTATTGTAAAAATCAACACATTTTGACAGCCCAACAGCTCTGAATTAGACTCACATGCCCTCCTCTCTTTTCTCTGGTGCACATATATTCCGTTAGCATCAGATATGTTCCTGTTTGAGCAGCATGCTATATCCCCAGAAGCAACATTTCTCACTCATGGCCAAGCCCTTGTGGCTTAGTTCACTCCTTGATGCCCACACTCCATTCTTGTTGCCCATGTTTTTTTCCTGATTTCTGGCCTTGACAAGGACAGCCCTGTGCATCATATTGTCATCAGACCTCAATCAGGGTAGCCAAGGCCCAGTTCCCTTTCCTTCCAGAAATCTCTCCCATGCCTTTTCCTCCTGAGGAGTCCTAAAGTCCAAATGAACATGATTTTATTGGCAAGACAAGGGTGATTCCTCTGTGGCATCAGTGCCACAGCTACAGCGTCTTACCATGTACACATGCTTACCTCTGTAGTTGGGCCATACATAACATGTAGAAGAAACATGATTCACCTTGCTTGCACTGAAAATATTTGTTCAATAAGTGGATTATAATAGATAAATAGATAAATAAGATAACCCCATGTGTCATTTCTCTAGATGAAAAAAAAATTAGTGACATGGAAAAATAGTCCTCTTTCTTCTTCACTCAGAGCCCTGGATCCCAGGAAGGCACTGGTACAAGTTGAAATCAAGCTGTTTAATCTCAGCTCCTTCCTATGCACTGGTGGAAGATCCCTGAGCCAAGAGGAAGCATTTACAAGAGTGAGAGCTCCCCTCAAACCGAGTAGGGATAAGGCTCCGAGGAATCCCTTGGGAACCGGGTTGGAAGTGGGGGTCAGGGAGGATGTCTATGTGTGAGAAGGAGGGAAGAGGAAACCCCTCCATCACACCGCTCCCCCCTTCTTCATTCATTGAAAGTCCCACCACAGAGCCTGCAGCCTTATTTCTGCAGGGCTCTTGGCTGCTCCTCTCCCACTAGGAGTGGCTAGTTTACAAGAAGGACTGGAAGCCTTAATAGTCTCTGAATTAATTCAGCTGCCACTGCGGCTAACTGAGACAACAGCTCTGTTTGGACAGCTCATTTATGCTCCTGCGTTCCATTAGAGGGAGCCCTTGCTCACCTCCATTTGGCTAAGGGCCTGGGGCTCAGGGAGGAAATGACAGCTATTTACAATAACTTATTCAATTAGAACCGGAAGCAAAGGCAGCTTCTGCTATTGTTTGATGGGCCAATCCAGGGGCTGCTCAAGTGTGCAGGGATTGTTTTATCTGCAGAGTCCACTAGGGCTGTAAATATGGGCGGGACAATAAATATTATGGAAAGTGGTAAAGGGGTGAGGTCAGACTGCAGCTTCAGCAGCAGCCCTAGGAGAGGGAGGAGGCACCTGGGGGGCCAAGTGATTGAGGAAAAGGAGGGGAGGGGAGGGAAAGGAAGATCTGTCTGACCCTAGTGCCTGCTCCTTGGGAGCTTCTAACCCAGTGGTTCTCAACCTTGGATGCACATTAGGAATCTCCTGGGAACTTCAGAAATACTGATACCAGGGTTCTATCTCCCCACCAACCCCCTAGAGATTCTGATCTAGTTGGTATGGCTTCCCTTTTATTCTTTCCTCCCTCCCTGCTTCCTCCCTCCCTCTTTTCTTCCTCACTATTAAAGACTTTAGAAGTCGCTTTGTTACAGCCTGAATCTCTGCCCTGAGTACGTTCTCTGTAAATGGCATCTCTGTGTTGAATTATACCACAGGAGTCCTTGTAACATATCTTCGAAGTCACTCTGTGAAATCCTGTGTTGTCCTATTCGCTTAGCTTCCATGCCCGGAGACCTTGCAAACAGGCCCAGAGGGGCTACTTACCAGATCAGGGATGTGTGCTGGTTGTCTTTAGCCTAAGGGAAGAATTACCTTTCTAATCTCTTTGTCCCTATGATAATGAGACACAAGATGTAGGAGAAAAGGCAGATTGGGGATGGCTAGAGATGGGTATATGTACAGTTGGCTACAGAGGTTTGGGAGCAGGGAACAACCAGGGTGTCATCTTCCCAGATGCAGTTAGGATTGAAGGGAAGCGAAAAAGGACCTGAGATTCTGGGCAAGCTTTTTGTAGGCTGGGATCAGCACTGAGGCTGGGGCTGGACCCCACAGCAGCCATAGGGGTAAGCCTGCACGGGAGCTTAGTGGCCCAGCTATGACGGTCAGGAATTAGAGTTCACAGTGGCTCTTAGTACATCCTTTGAACAGTAGCCAGGGCTACAGATTCTGGTCTGCTCTATCCTGTAGGGCAACACTCATCTCTGCAGGAGACCAAGGAGGTCCCTCAGCCTGGCCTAGGCTGACCAACTTCCTCTGAACACCTCTTTTGTTTATAATGATGTTTGTACACACTGGGCCCCAGCCTCCCCAGGACTGTGCTTGGACAAGAGAGGGGAACTTGTTGACTTGCAAGTTCAGTCAAGGCAGCTTTGAAAAGAGTCCTCATCCCTCTAGGCACCTCCTGAAATGGATGCTGGGGAATCCATCTTTGTCTTGCTAGTTTGGATGGCATGGGAGGAAGAGTTGCCCTGCACACTTCACTGGGGCTGTCACCTTTGCTGCTACTGCCTGAAGGCCCCACTTTGCTTTCCCAGCCTGGTCAGTACTAACATCCATCTTCTGCATGCAATCTGTGTGGTTTGAAAGTATTATGGACCCCAGAAAAGCCATGCTTTACTCCTGATCCAGTCTTGTTGGAGCAGCTGTTTCTCTTAATTCTAATTCAATACTCTAGGTTGGAAACTTTTGATTAAATTATCTCCACCGAGTGGTGATGCACCCAGTTGTGGGTATGACCTTTTAATTAGATGGAGATGTAACTCCACCCATTCAAGCTGGGCCTTGATTAGTTTATTAGAGTTTTTAAAAGGGGAAACATTTTGGAGAAACCTCAGAAATGACATAGCAGACAGAAACTTCAGAGTAGAGCTCACATAGATGTCGACACTTGGAGAACAGAGACACAGATGTTTGGAGATGCCTGGAACCCAGCAGATGTCACCATGAGGTGTTAGGCAAGCCAGAACCTGGAGAGAGCCAAGGGAAGCCAAAAGATGAAAGCCAGCCCTGCGGAAGTAAATTGAGGAACTCCCACAGTTTCAGAGACTGAAGGCAACAGAGCCCAGGAACAGGGGACCAGCAGATGCCAGCCACATGATACCCAGCTGACAGAGGTGTTCTTGACCCATCGGCCTTCCTTAAATTAAGGTATCTTTCCCTCAGTGCCATTGAACATTTTTATAGACTCAGAACTGTAAACTTGTAACTTTAAAAATTCCCTTTATAAAAGCTGTCCCAATTCTGGTATATTGTGTTCTGGCATCATTTAAGAAACTAACACACCATCCCCTCCAGAAATTCCAGCATCCCACATTATGGGATTAGAACTGAAAAGCACCTGATTTCAGACAGGAAGGCAGTAGGTAGCCAGCAGCCTAAGGACTGAGGAGAGAGTCCAGCTGAATCTAGCTGAGGAGAGAAAAGAAAAGAGAAGCCCTGGGTTTCTGTTCACCCACCCAAGTACCATGTGGTCTTGTGTGGCTTGTCCTGTGCAGGTCACTGCCTCTCTGGGCCTCAGGCTTCTTGCCTGTTAAAAAGATCATTAGAACTAGACCAGCTCTCGAGCTCTAGTGGCTTTAAAACTCTGAGAATCCTTATCTCTCTGTAGCCCCAGTCCCCAGGGCGTCTGCTCCTTACCCCTTTGAACCCTACCTCTGGCTCCATAGCAGTTCCCTCTCCCCTGAGTCCCTACCCATTCCTGCTCTTTCCCTCACTGGTGTCATACTCTTGAGCCTGGTTTTCCTTGCCTTCTACTCTCACTATGACCCAGATCATCTTTCCTAGATCTCTCTTATTTACCCCTCAACCATTTGTATTTAGCTATTAGCCAAGGTGTTCATTATGATTGGCATGGATCTTTATAGTTCCTAAAGCACCCTCCCAGAGGTTCTTTCATTAATCCCTGCAAAGAGAAAAACAAAACAAAAAACCAAACTTGACCTGCAGGAGTTCTACAGAGCTTCACTTGCCAGAGGCCTTGTTTGGGCAACTGGGCCATAGGCTGCCTTTTCTGGAGCAGGGTTTCCCCTTATTATCCTGATATGTCTGTGTGAAACTCTGATTTTGAATGAAAGCTTGCTTCCATGGAGATCTTTATAAGTTACAACACCTTTTTTCCTTAGGAAATGTATTAAATCCCATCCTCCAATATTAAAATCAATAAACCAGTTTATGTCTTGCTGATTGAAGTCTTAACACACACAGAAGTGAGGCTGCATGGATGTGGCCCCCCTCAGCCATGCACAGGGAAAATGTCAGGACTGCCCCAGCTCTAAACTATGATGCTTTGAGAGTCATTCTCCTCCAGGGGCCTCTGAGTAGTCACTGGACACAGCCCCAACTCCCCTTCCCCGTCTCTATATCCAGGAGCCTTCAGGGAGCATCTTAATCAAGAATGAAGAAGGGTCCCTACATGTTGGAGCTGGGGGCAGAGGATGGGGAGCAGCTGGCCTCAAGACAAGCCCTGACCATGATTCAGTTAGGAAAATGGAGAGGGTGAACTTTCTTGGAATCAGGGGAAATCCAGAAAAGTCTTCCTCAGGTCATTGTGGGAAAGCACAGTGGGCAGGTGCCAGAAAGGATATGATTTAAAAGATGTCAGGCCTCCCTGATGTTACTGTTCCCTGATGTTACATACCATTAGGGTTTTGTTCTTTTGCTTTTCTTATTAGAGACCTAAACTATGCCAGGTAGAATCCTGTTGCTGAAAATACAAAGTGAAATAAGATGTGTTGGTTTGAAGCGGTATGTACTCTGGAAAAACATATTCTTAAAGTTAACCCATTCCAGTGGGCATGGACCCATTGTAGAACAGACTTTGGATAAGGCTACTTCAGTAAAGGTGTGACCCACATCATTCACGCTGGGTCTTAATGATCTTACTGGAATCCTTTGTAAACACAATGAATGCAGAGATTGAAAGCAAGCCGTGGAAGCAAAAAGCTCAAATCAATGAAACCCAGAAGAGAAGGAAGAGACCAGCAGATGCCACCATGTGCCTTGCCATGTGGCAGAGGATCCAAAAATCACCAGCAGCTGACCCCAGGAAGAAGGTGTCAACTTGGTTTGGACATTCTCATGGTCTCAAACTGTAAGTGAATTAACTACCAGTGCTTAAACCCAACCCATTTCATGGTATCTGCTTTAAGCAACCTATCAAACTAAAACAATTGCCATGTGGCAGAGGAGCCAAAGATTGACAGCATCCAGTGTTCAGGAAGGAAGCATTGCCTTGATAATGCTTTGATTTGGACATTTTCCTAGACTGTAGCTGTATGCAAATAAACTCCCATTGTTCAAGCCACACTATTTCATGGTATTTGCTTTGAGCAGCCAAGGAAATTAAAACAGAATTTTGGTACCAGGAGTATGGGGTGTTGCTATTACAAATATCAAAAAAGTAGAAAAGGCTTTGGAATCGATTAGTGTGTAGACGCTAGAAGGATTGTGGGCTTTTCAATAGAAAAAGCTTTGATTGCTTTGAAGAATCTATTGATAGAAATATGGACACTAAAGATACTTCCAAAGAGGCCTTAGACAGAAATAATGAGTGTGTTATTGGAAACTGGAAGAAAGATGATCCTTGTTTTAAAGTGTCAGAGAACTTGGAGAAATTGAGTTCTCATGTCAGATGGAAGGCAGAATTTGAAAGTGATGATCTTATTTCTTTAGCTAAGGAGATTTCCAAGCTAAGTGTCAAAAGTGCAGGCTGATTTCTCCTTGCAGCTTATAGTAAAATGCTAGAGGAAAGGGATAAGCTGAGAACTGAACTCCTGGGCACAAAGAAACCAGAAATTGATGGTTTGGAAAATTCTAAGTTTCTGCAAAGTGAGTCCCAGAGAATAGTACATTGGTGAGGATTTAACTCAACATGAATCCAGTCAGCCATTTCAGTGCAAGTCAGAATCAGAAATGCAGTCATCCAGAAAGGATGTGTGGAAAGATCTACTGTCTGATTATTTGGATCTCTGTGTGCAACATGCAAAACCAACAAGTTTTTTTTTTTTTTACAAGATCTGAATGAACAGAACCAGTGCCAGCCTGCATTAAAAAGACAGAAAAGAGACAGATTGAAGGAAAAATCACTTCAAGAGCAGGACCATGGAAGTTGAGGTCTGCACTGAAGACATCTTCTTGGGACAAGACAATGGGTCCACCTATGTGTATGAAAAGGGTGAGTCTGTCCTGGAGCTTGGAGAATGTTGACCCTTCCACCCTGTTGTTCAGGGAGAGTGCTGTCACCCCAGTGTTCTCAGAGGTTGGAGTCTTTTCCTGAGGGACTGTGGAGAGTCTGGCTGCCACCCCAGTTTTCTTAGAAGATGGAGCCTTCACCATTTGGGGAGAGTAAGGCCACTGAGCAAGCACTTAGAAGGGGTGGGGCTGCTGCTCCATCAGGCTTTGAAGACAAAACATCATTCCATAGATGACTCTCAGACCTTGAAATTTAACAGAGTAAGCTCTGCTATGTTTTGAAATTGTTATGGACGCATGACTCTAATTTTTCTTCCAATTTCTCCCTTTTGGATAGGAATATTTATCCTATGCTTGTCCCTCCTTTGTATACTAGAAGCATATAACTTGTTCTCTGAATTTCACAGATTCACAGACAGAGAGGAATTGTGTCCCAGGACAGACCACACCTATAACTGATTGTGATGAGACTTTGTGCTAAGCATTGTTACTAAAATGGCTTAAGGCTTTGGGGATATTGTGATGGAATGAATGCATTTTGCATATAGAAAGAATATGTCTTTTGGGGGTCCACGCAGTGAATTGTGGTGGTTTGAAGCTGTGGGTACTTCAGAAAAACATGTTCTTAAATTTAATCTGTTCCTGTAATTGTACACTCATTGTAAAGATTTTGGATGAGATTATAGTGTGACCCACCTCATTCAGGATGGGTCTTAATCCTCTTACTGGAGTCCTTTATAAACAAAATGAATACAGAGAGAAAGCAAGCTATGGAAGCAAAAAAAGATGGAGTCACTGAAACCTCTAAGAGAAAGGTGAAACCAGCAGATGCCACCATGCATCTTGTCATATGGCAGAGCAGCCAAGGACACCGACAGCTGGTCTTTGGAAAGGAAGCATCTTGATAAGGTTTTGATTTGGACATTTTCCCAGGCCCTAACCATAGTGAATAAATTCCCATTGTTCAGGGTGAACAATATCATGGTATTTGCTTTGAGCAGCCAAAGAAACTGAATCATATGACATAGCTTTTGATCTCATGGAACTTCTGACTTATTTTGGAGGCTGATAGGACTGATTGGCTGTGGAATTAATGTTAAGAAGTATAGGATGCCTCCTAGGATTCCAACTCAGGAACTGGATAAATGCTCTGGAATACTCAAACAAGTATGCTACTAGACAATACTGCTTATCTTGGAAATGACCCCTGTTTGCTAATCTAAACCTGGACTAGGAGAAAGTACGAATGAGCTATAAATAAATAAATATCTGGTGGGAAGGCATGTTTTGGGGCATCCTTGAATGTGATGATTTCATGTGCCTTACTAGGAGTCCTAGAAGTTGTTACAGAGATTTTGGCCCTTTTAGTGAATGTGACTTTTATGCAGTCCCCACACTCAGTTGATGTTGATCTGGAATTCTTTCATCTGGGCTGCCTTATCACCTGTCGGGAAAATAATTTCTGGACAACTGAATGACCTGCCATTGGAGAGTTTCAAGGTTCCTCACAGAAGAGTATCCCAAGATGTCCCTGCTGGAAAACAGGTTTCTCTCCTATATACTTCTAAGAAAACTCATGCTAAGTGTGGCACGCGGTTGTCCTGTGAGTTTCACAGGTAGAGCCTAAGAAAACCCCTAAACCTATTCTAACCTAGTATTGCCTAATTCAGTAAATGGCACAACCATTCACTCACATGCTCAGATCAAAATCCAGGAATCTTTGATTCCTCTCTTTTCTTTAGCTACAACCCTAGCAATTAATCAGCAAGTCACTAGCTCCTTTTCTAAAACATATCCCAGATCCATCCGTTTCTTCCTATCTCCACTGTTACCACCTTAACCAAATCAGCAACATCTCTTATATGTATCATGGCAACAGCCTTTTTCCATTCTTGGACCCATCAATTCATTCTCCACTACAACCAGAGTGATCTTTTTAGAGTTATTAACAAACACTTTTTCCTGCTGAAGCGCCCACTCCTTCCTGTCCCTAACACGTGGCTTCCTATTACACTTAGAATAAACTGCAAACTCAATTCAGGCTTACAGGGCCTACTTGGTGGGGCTCCTGCTTTCTTCCTCAGGTTCAACCCTTGCCATTTTCTATTACATTCATCAAGCTCTAGGCACACTGGCTTGTTCTCTGTTCTGAAACACAAGTTCATCCTCTTCTTGCAATTACCGTCTCCTCTGCTTGGAATGCTTGAACCCTACATTTTCCTAATAATCTCTTCTTTTCTTGTGACTTTAATGATCACAAATAACTTGAATAGCCATAGGCTAAACAGTAACTGGTCAGTATGGAATGAGAAATAAATATAGGAAAAAATGATGAGAAGGAAGCATGGAGTTAAAAATCTTGATTTTTGATGTGTAGGAGAGACTTGAGAATGTTTATATCTCTGGGAAAGGAGACAGAAAGGGATGTGGAGGAAAGAGACATAACAAAGAAAGAAGCTCCTTGAGCACCTTTTAAGTGAAAATTCCCTTTGAAGAGAAAATATTTGACCCCAAAGGATTCTAGTTCCCTTATGGCTTCCTTTTCTTTCTATCACTTTACGTGCTTCTACACACTATATGGCAAATATCTCCTTACCCACATGTGCATAAACTATGGGCTTTTTGTGGAGAGGGGATAGATCTTCTTCCTTTTTATATCCAGTGCTTAATACAAAACAGGCCAATAATGAATGAATAAATTTATCTGTTGGCTTTCTTCCTAAGTAACAGGGGTGCCCTGCAGCAACATGAATTCCATACATTGAATGGATAGCAGGAGTGATAAAAGAAAAAGGAAATGCAAGGAGAAGAGGGTGCATGGATGCCAAAGAGAAACTTTACTGACTTAATATTTTTGAAGAGAAGGAGCAGGATTGTCCCATCCTCAATGTTAAGCACGATTCTTTAAATTTTATTTGCATATCTATATATGCATCGGTATTAAATTTAACATTAAAAGAAATGTCAAAGGAAAACAATTTGCAAACACAATCTGTTTTTCTTTCCTTCCTTATAGCTCCTGTCCACATACTGACATCTTTTTACATAGCTATAATCACAACATCTACATAATTGTACATTTTGTTTTTCAAAATGGCATTTGAACAAGCCCTTACACTATCTCGTATCCTTTATAATTATTATTATGATAGTTGCAGGATATTCCATCCAGTTAATAGATGGCAGTTTACTGATTTTACTTTCCCTGTTGTTGGACATTTAGGTTGTTTTTATCTTCTGCTATTAGTGATAATGCTACAATGAGCCTCATGCATAGGGATTTGTCCTCCTTTTGAATTATCTCCTCAGTCTAAATTACAATGAATGAGATTACTGAGTCAAAGGGTGTGAACATTTTTATGGTTCTCAATATATATCGCCACTTTCCTGTTTTATACCCGCTCTCAGAAAGATATGTATACATAAATTTTATTGCACTCTCTGGCCTTAGTATTATCATTACATATTCCTTGCCAAGTTAATAGATAAAAATCATACCTCATTGTTTAATTTGAATTTTGTTATAACCTGAACATTTTCTCTGGTTTGCTTGCTATCTACATTTCTTCTGCTTATGCCTTTTGTCATTTAGGTAAGGCAGCATTTATCATATTTATATGAATTAGAATAAACCCTATATTTTTATACATAATAATCCTTTTCTCTAATATTTGAGGCAAATACTTTTCCTGCTGCTTTCATTTTCACTGGGGTTAGTTTGTTCTTATACAGAAGTTATCTGTAGCACTTTCTCTTTATGAATTTTTTCAAACATTTAAAGTTCAGATACTGTCATCTAAATAAACATAAAAATGCTCAATTCTACTTTGTGCAGTTTATTTGTATTAAATTATTTAAAGGATTTGGAATTTTCAAGTATTGATTTTGAATTTTCTTGATTTTTCTCTAAACTGGTATTCCAGTGACAGCGTCAGATTTTAAATATGAGAGGCTTAGGGAGCAATCTTGTTAAAGGGGAAGACTGGCTCCTGTGTTGAAGCTGCAGTTCTACAGTAAGCATATTGTGTTTACTCAAACTGCATGTTATTTGGTGGTTTGGTCATGTTGGTGAGGATGATGGAGATTAAATGGAGAAAGGCTGAAGCTCCCCAAGCCAGGGCCTCATTATAACTTTTGTGGGCCCTAGGCACTTTTGCCTTCATGGGCTCCTTCCCTCATAAAAAAATATTAAACACTGTATTTGACTGTCTTGATATAAAGATGAATACATTCCAGGCTGGATTCATTATTATATACTCCCTATTATTATAACCTTTTTTTTTAATTTTAAAAGGTATTCAAATTAGAGTGCATAGGTGGTTCAGTGGTAGAATGCTCACCTTCCATGTGGGAAACCTGGGTTCGATTCCCAGACCATGCACCTAAAAAAAAAATGGTATTCAAATGAAACATTCTTGTGGGTTCCTAAATTGTGTCTCCTGTGCCTAATGGATGTGTCAACCCTGGCCCAAGCCAAGCTTTAGCACTAATTGACTATCTATTTATCTACATCTATCTTTCTACCTAATTAGGCATACTTCTTGACATTTCATTCTGTTCCTCAGATATACATTTCTATCTTATGTTATAACCACTGTCTTTTAATAATTAGTATTTTATAATATGTTATAATGGCTGCCAGGGCCAATCTATACCCCAGAGTTCTTCTTTTCAGACCTTTTGACTATATATTTTTCCAAGTGGACTTTAGAGTCCTTCTTTATTGTAGTAAAAACATTCTCTTGAATTTTCAGTGTAATTGTATGTCATCTCACGGAGATATGACATCCTTATAAAGATACAATAGTTGGATATTCTGTACCAGAAACAGAAAGCCATTGCCATGCTGAGGGAGAGTTAAAAAAGAATGGAGACAGAGGCAGTTAATGAAGTTAGTTATTATAATTACATTCCATATGAGAAAGATAGAAGAAAACATGAGCATGTTAAAGAGAGACATGGAAGATATAAAAAAGACCCCACAGAAATTCTAGATATGAAAAATATGCTGGATGGAATTACTAATAGATGAAATCCTGAAGAAGAAAATATTAGCGAACTTGAAGACACAGCAAGAGAAACTAGCCAAAGAAAAGAATGACAGCAGACCTCCTGTTGGAAAATGCAAGCCATAAGACAGTGGCGTGACATCTTTACAATATTGAAAAAAAGAGAAAATTCCTGGAAATTCTATACACAGTGAAAATTCATCTGAAAAGATGAAGGTGAAATATTTTTTTCAGACGCGCAAAGTCTGAAAAAATACACTGCAAGAAATGTTAATGTAATTCCTTTAGGCAAAAGGAACATGATACTAAGAAGTAAAGAACATCAGAGATAGTAAATATATGAATAAATATTTTATAGATCACGTCAAAAGAAAATTGACAGTTTAATGCAAAAATAACAACAACATATGAAGTTTATGACATGCAAACAAGTAAAATATGTGACAAGAATAGCACAAGGGTTAAGAGAGAAAAAATGGAAGTAATCCTCCTATACCATACGTGAAATAGTATGCTATTATTGAAGGTAATTATTAAAAAGGTATGCTATAGACCCTAAAGCAACCACTAAAAATAAAGAGGAAGGAGTGGTGTGCCAGTTAGAAAGGATTATGTGCCCTAGAAAAGCCATGTTTTAATTCTGCTCTATCTTGTGGAAGCAGCTGTTTCTTCCTATTCAGTACTATAGGTAGGAAACTTGAATAGATTATCTCCATGAAGAAGTGACTCATCCAATTGTGGGTACTATCTTTTGATTAGATGATTTCCATGGAGTTGTGACTCCACATTCCAGGTGGGTTTTGATTAGTTTACTGGACTCTTTTAAAAGAAGAAACTTTTTTGGAGAGAGTCCCTTTTAGAGTCAGGAGATGACAGAGCCGTGAGAGATCCATGAGAACCGAGTGCCCACAAAGCCAGAGACCTTTGGAGATGAAGAAGGAAATCGCCCCTGAGAGAGCTTCATGAAACAAGAAGCCTGGAGAGAAAGTTAGCAGATGTTGCCATGTTTGCCATGTGCCTTTCTAGTTGAAAGAAAAACTCTGAACTTCATTGGCCTTTCTTGAGTGAAGGTAACCTTTTGCTGGTGTCTTAATTTGGACATTTCTATACCGTTGCTTTAATTTGGACATTTTCACAGTCTTAGAATTGTAAACTTACAACTTAATAAATTCCCCTTTTTAAAAGATGTTCCATTTCTGGTACATTGCATTCTGACAGCTAGCAAACTAGAACAGTGGTATACCTAATAAGCCAACAAACTGGATAAAATGGAATCAGAAACAGATGCAGTTTCTCTTGGGTAAAAACCTAGAAATAGAATGGCAGGGTCATGTGGTAGGTGAGTGTTTAACTTTTTAAGAAACTGTCAAATTTTTTTCCAAAGTAGTTGTACCATATTATCTTTCCTTCAGCATGGTGTATTACCTTTCCATCAGCAGGGTGTGAGTATTCCAATTGCTTCATATCCTCACCAGCACTTGGTATGGCATGGCATTTTTAATGTTAGTCATTCTAGTGGTTTGTAGAGATGTCTCATAGGGATTTTGACTAGCATTTCCCTAGACTTGGAACACCAGGAAGAGAAGTGGTTGGGTTTGGTGGAACCCCTGAAAGCCTACATTCTAGCTAGCCTAAGTCCTAGACTCAGTCAGGCCTAGATATGCATTCCACTTACCCACCTAACCTGATAAAACTCCTTGTGGACTAGTCACTCTGAGTCTGGCAGGGGCCTTCTCCTTTTTGCAGTGATTTCAGGCACATAAGACCCCCAAATCCCCATCCATACCCTTGTTCCCAGTACTCCTCAGTAAGTGCCTGATGGCCTCATGGCTTATGTGGCCAAGAGCAAAACTTTGCCTTAAATTGTGATGATGACGATAGAGGGAGAATTAGCTGCAAGCCAGGCCATGTGGGGATCCTGAGTTGGCCTCCATCCCTATCCTCAGGCAGCTCTCCCTGATTTCAGTTTTGATCTGTTCTGAGATAAGTCTGATATCTGACCTTGGTCTAGGTCAAGGTCAGAGACAATGCAGGCCTAAAGGTCAGGAAGTCAGGATTCTCAGTCAGTTCATCATCAAATATGTACTGAGGCTTTATTTCATGTCAAATAAATGAATAAAAAACTGTTCCTTTCTTCTAAAATATCCTTTCCAATGAAGAGGATAATTAAATGCATAATTAAAATGTAATACTATGCTCACTTTGGCAGCACATATACTAAAATGTAGTACCTGCTCTAACATGAATTCAAACAGTTTTGCCTGGATCTCTGTGATCTTGGATAAATAATGCCTGGACCACAATTCCCCTGCTATGAAAAGAAAAGAGCTGCAGGAGCCCTTCTCTAGGAGTATTCTGGAAAATCTTTAATTACCAGTTCTCTGGAAAAACATGTCCATAAATTTATTATGAGTTTTACTGATATAAGGGATGTGTAGCCCAAAATTTACGAGTAATAAAATATGCTGTCCTCTTTACGAAAATTCCATATAGTCAATTAATTGTCCCGGAATATTTTTACTGATTTTTGCTGCACTATTGTATCTGTAGTCAACCTATGCTTATAAGTGATAAATAGATATAGTCCCAACATGAGTGACAGTCAATATTTTTCATTGACATAAATATTCAAAAGTAAAACAATAAAGACATATGTTGGAAATGCACTCATTCATCAGTGATGTGAATGACTTCATGGCTGACTTAAATAATAGTATTAGAATGCTGAAAGAATATTTCCTACATTTTATGCTACACACAATGTACCAGCTACAGACAGGACACACTTTTAAGTTTAATCTTCATTATTAACATTTTCTCTATCATTGCTTAAGTCTAGACAGTCAGCAAAATAGTAATTTGTGCACTGATTTATAGCATTTGTTGATTTCAGTGGTATAAATACTCTTACTGTGGTCAAGTTCAAGCTACCCAAGTGACATCACTGGAAAGAAATGTGCAGGAGCACATTATTATGTAGTATATCCATTATATAGATACAGTAGATGTAATTAACCTCAAAAGCATAGATAATAATAAAATGTGGTAAGATAAGTAGAAAGTGATGAATTTCAAGTTTTATCTTTTTAGTAAAATGCATTTAATTTTAAGTTTATATAATTTGATTTTAATAATGACTCAATGTTGTTTAATAATTGTAGTTTGCTAGCTGCCAGAATGCAATATGCCAGAAGTGGAATGGCTTTTAAAAAGGGGAATTTAATAAGCTGCAAATTGACAGTTTTTAGGCCATGGAAATGTCCCAATTAAAGCAAGTCTATAGAAATGTCCAATCTAAGGCATCCAGGGAAAGATGCCTTGATTCAGGAAGGCCAGTGAAGTTCAGGGTTTCTCTCTCTCGGCTGGAAGGGCACATGGGAAAGTCTGCTAGCTTTCTCTTCCAGCTTCTTGTTTCATGAAGCTCCCCAGGAGGCATTTTTCTTCTTCATCTCCAAAAATTACTGGCTGGTGGACTCTCTGTTTCATGGTTCTGGAGCATTCTGAAGCTTTCTTTCTCCAAATTGCTTCCTCTTTTAAAGGATTACAGTAAACTAATTAAGATTGACCTGGAATAGGTGGAGACACATCTCCACCTAATAGGGTTTAATACCCACACTGAGTGAGTCACATATCCATGGATATAATCTAATTAAACTTTCCAACATACAATACTGAATAGGGATTAGAAGAAATGGCTGCCTTTACAAAATGGGATTAGGATTAAAACATGGCCTTTCTAGGGTACATGCATCCTCTCAAGTCAGCACAATAATCAACTCAAATATTTCTACAGTAGGGTCTGTAGGGGCTTGAGGACTCTTATACCTTTCCAAGAAAATGAGGGAATCACTGAAGATCAACCCCTTTAAAGTATCAGAGAAAGCCAGAGGCCATTCTAGTCCACAACTAAGGATCCTATATAATTCCAGGTTTGTAATAATCTCCTGAAAGTTCCCCAAGGAAAGAAACCTTGCAGTTCTTCTAAACAGCCTGTCCTTTCTTTGTCTAACCTCAGTCATTTCAGCTTCAGAGAAGGCTCTGATGTCTCTTGGTGGGTCTTTTGAAACCCTGTGATGGTTCCTTGTTTAGTACATCTCTAAGATTAGGGCAGCATCATTCTTTTCATCAGTATCTGCACAGAAAAAGTCATTAAGATGAGAGGCATGTCCAGCCTCTTCAGTCCCACTTTCCTGAGGAAATATGAGCAAAGACTGAATGTTTTGAGCCAAGATGGAGCCACCTGTTACCCAAGTCAAAGTCTGTTACCAAAGGTGACATGATCTCAGCAATCTTGGTTCTTAATGCCTTATTGAGTTAATGATTTAGCAGCAAGTGCCAGGCTCTTTGCTTGGCTAGGGTAGAAGGAGATAATAGTGCCCAGATTCCACTTAAAGGGATTCTCAGGAGTTTGCTCTGGCAAGCATGCCAGCATCTCCCTGAAAGGAGGCTTCTCATTCTGACTCCAGAAGTGACTTTCGAGAGCTTGGAACTTCATAGTCCCTCTCTAGGGACATAATTTGCCTACTAATTTGGCCCTCTAAGATGCTTCTTGATATTGACTCTTCTCTTGACTTTCATCCCTGAGATTGGTCTAAGATCCCTTTGCTCGTCCCCTGACCCTTTTCTGTCTTTGATCTCTTCCCAGGCTCAGTGCACAATTTCTTAAGATCTCCTCACTGTGGAGTCTCAAAGAGGTACACAACTCTTTAATAGTCAATATAAAGGCTCTGTGTATTATTCTCATGTAAAATGCAGTTATTAACAAGCTCCAAGTGCTGGGTGCTGTGCAAGACACACCCCAGAAACTAAAAAGAAAGAAATAGATAAATGACTCCTGCATTTAAGATATTTAGAGTACATTAGAGGAGACAGAGATGTTAGCCAACTAGAACATCATATATTCAGAGCTATGATCAAAGTATTATAAATCTTGCCACTTGAAATTTAAGTTGCATGGGCAGACTGTTAATAGAAATCTGGACTTTACACTGCTGGTGAGGATTTGAAAGTAAGGAACATGCTATCAGAAATTAGAGGAAGGGAAATCCTTGTTATGTAGTGGCAGGAAGCTTAGCAAAATTGTCTCCTGCAGTTGTATGGGAAGCAGATTGTAAGCCATGAACTGATAGCTAAGGAGATTTTCAAGAAAAGTGTTGAAGGTGCCACCTGGTTCTTTATTACTGTTTATAGTAAAATGTGAGGCAATATAGATAAATTGAGAGAAGAACTGTTGAACAAAAAGGAACCAAGTCATAATGATTTTGAAAATTCTTGCCTCCCATATGACAAAAGATGCCAAAATTAAGAGATTCACTACCAGGAAAGCATGTGCTAGAGAGAAGACTGAAGATGTGAACTATACAATATTTTTATAAAATCTCAGAAAGATCAAAAGATGGGTGTATTCCATCACCATAAGGGTTCTTTCAAGAAATTTAGGGCATATTCCACACAGACCCTCTAAGAAACCAAAGCCAAGGATAGAGAAGGGATCATCTTGAAAAGATTTGAGAGTGTGGCTTTTGTTTAATGGAGAAAATCTTTGAAATTCATGGAAAACTGATAAGGGTCTTGAAAAAATAATTTCAGCAGAAACACTGCTGGATTGGACTAAAAGAGGCAGAGAGAGTGCAAAATGGAGAAGAGGCTATTAGACCCTAAATTTCTACTAGTTGGAAGCAGGCTGATTAGACCACATAGCTGCAAACATGTGCTACTTTCATGAAAAAGGAAGGATGACTCAGATGGCAGAACTGACAGCCGGGGAGAAATATTATCAGACCTTGAAACCTAATCAAGGATGTTTTCCCAACTAGATTTTAGAACTGCTGTGGATCGGTTACTCCTTTTTACCTACCATTACCTTTCTCTTTGAAACCAGAGTGTCTATAGCTGTTATCCTATGTCTTCCCCAACACTGTATGTTGGGTGTGTTGTGGAAGATAACATGTCGCTTTATTTTCACAGGTCCTTGGATGGAGAGGAATTGTGTCCCAGGAGCTATACTTAATAGATACATCCAGAAGCCTCATCTGCACATGGAACTGATTTAAATGATGATATTTTGGACTTTGAGCTGATGCTGTCATCATGGAATGAGACTCTTAGGAACCTTAGGAGGGGGTGAGTGTATTTTGCCTATGGATAGGATGTGATTTGTTGGGGGTCAGTAGGTAGACTCTGCTAGGATGAATTATAGGGTGACTCACAAGATTCCCAACCCCCAATGTATCCTTATTGTATAATCCTCTCCATTTGACATGGGCTGGACCTGTGAAAATGATGGGTGTCATTCCCATGATTGGTTCACCATAGATGATTTGCATATGTAATTAAGGTTCCAAAGCCAACAAGATTAAACTAGGTGCATCTGACTTAATCAGGTGAAAACCCTTAAAAGAGAAACTGGGCCTTTTTGAAGAGAAATATTCCCCTGCTGGCCTTGAAAAAGAAGCTACCATGCATTCCATAGCTTCACAGAAACAAATTCTGCTAACAATCACATGAGTTTGGAGCAGGACAGAGCCTCAGATAAGACCCCAGCCCCATTTTAGGCTTGAATTGCAGCCTTGTGAGGCCCTGAGCAGAGAGCCCAGACAAACAGTACCTAGGCTCCTGCCCATGGAAAATGAGATGATAAATGTGTGCTCATTTAAACCACTAAGGTTGAGTAAAATTGCTACACAGCAATGGATAACCAATATAGATGGCCTGTGGGAAATTGAGAAAAGGGAGAAAGATTCATGGAATGGAGAGAAGATGACATGGCTTCTGACTGAATGAAGACAGGGTATGAGGGAGGGTGTAGTGGGCTGTAATGTGGCCACTAAAGCCTCAGCTGGAACTGAGATCTGAAAGATGGGTAAGACTTAACTGGGAATTGATGAGATAAGAAGACACCAGTCCAGGGGAAAAGGATGTGGAAAGACCTTCTGGCAGGAAAAATACGCTGAATGTGACAAATTGAAATAATGTCAGTGCAAGTGGAGCTTGAAATGTGAAGAGAAATGAGGCTGGAGCAATGGTCAGGTACCATACCATATGTAGCCTCGTGGACTATATTAAGAGTCTTACATAGTACTGGGCATGTTGTTGGCTACCTTTACGAAGGCAAGAAACCAATCCTACAAATTTCCTAAACTTACAAGATGAGCCAAGCTCTCCAGGAAGTCTTCAAAGTGCTTCTCTTTATGAAAGCAATTAATCTTATCACTGTCCTGGCAAGCTTGAATAGGAGAGGTGAGGCCTAGATTTATAATACTTGGCTCAGGGCCTACCAGAGGCAAGGACAAAATATTGTTAGCTGTACCATCACTTACATACAGCA
The DNA here is from genome assembly GCF_023851605.1 of Tamandua tetradactyla. Classification (NCBI taxonomy): domain Eukaryota; kingdom Metazoa; phylum Chordata; class Mammalia; order Pilosa; family Myrmecophagidae; genus Tamandua; species Tamandua tetradactyla. Next base: position 90,344,917 of record NC_135334.1, read on the forward strand.
GTGAAATGTCCAGAAAAGTTTAATCAAGAACAGTGAAACCTGAAGATCCATGTAATTGAAGAGCCTTGTCCCTCATCCCTAGATGCATTATTGAGAGTGAGTAGATAATGGTCTAGGGTGTATTCAGCTAATGCAATGGCTCATACAAAACCAAGTCTATCTAGTGACTTCATAGAAAATAAAAATGTGATCTACTTTAGCTCCTCAAGAGTTAATACCTGTGTCAATTTGAAAGGATTTATGTAGCCTAGAAAAACCATATTTTAATCCCAATCAATTTTGTGGGAGTAGCTGTTTCTTTAAACCCTATTCAGTACTGTATGTTGGGAACCTGATTAGATTATCTCCACAGGCATTGATTCTGCTCATTTCAGGTGGGTCTTGATTAGTTTACTGGAATCCTTCAGAAGAAGAAACATTTTGGGAGAGTCCCTTTAGAATGACAAGAACCAGGAGAAGAATCCCCACAACCGGAAGCCTTTGTAGATGAAGAAGGAAAATGCCCTTGGGGGAGCTTCATGAAACAAGACACCTGGAGAAAAAGCTAGCAGACATTGCCATGTTCACCATGTGCCTTTCCAGTTGAGAGAGAAACCCTGAATTTCATTGGCCTTTCTTGAGTGAAGGTAAGCTCTTGTTGGTGCCTTAATTTGGACATTTTTATAGACTCACTTTAATTGGGACATTTTTGCAGCCCTACAACTGTAAACTTGTAGCTTATTGAATTCCCTTTTTAAAAACCCATTCTTTTCTGGTATATTGTATTCTGGCAGCTAGCCAACTAGAACAATATCCAATCCTTGCTTTGGTAGGCTGATCTTAGTCACAGTCAATCCTCCCTGGAGAGTCTACCCAATTGTGAATCTTCTGAGGAAGCAGTAGAGCAGAGAGAGTGAATTCTGATCAGTATTGGAATTTTCTAAGAGTAAAAGTGATCCTAAGATAGAAGGAGCCACCTCAGGAGATAGGAACCTCAAAATTTAAAAAGTAACTAAAAGACCCATTGGGGGATGGTTGAGAGGAGGCTTAAGCATGGATTTTTGTCTACACAACATCAAGAGGTTCTTCCAGCCCTGAGAGTTTTAGAGGCAGAAAGGAGGATGTGAAACAGTAGCCAGAAAGTGGGGAGAGAAAAGGCATCAAGGAGGGCAAGTGGGTCCTTTAAAAAGCACTCAGTAATGAGGAAAAATAGTTCTTGATTCTGTTCAGAGTAGAAACAGTTTATGCCATTATACCTGACTTAGAAGTGAGGAGAAAGAAGTCTGACAATGCATCCTTTCTGGGAATGGTGGCCTTCAATTTGAACTTAGTTCTGTACCTCCAGTCAACTCCAATGGGTATGCTTTCCAGGTATTGCAGGCTGAGCTATGTTAGCTTTGTCACATAGAGTATTAGTAGTGTATTGCCATGTAACAAATTGCCTCAAAATGTAGCAGCTTATATAGCATGTCAGCAGAGTGATGTCACAGAGAATGGTGGAGTAATAAGCTTCAGAAGTTGGTTCCTCCATTAAAATGAACCTTATTCTGGAAGTAATTATCAGAATCAACTATCTCAGAACTCTTGAAACTTATCAGAAACTTAAAGCAACCAGGTCAAGTCCTTGATAAAGGGAGAGGCTAACAAACTTTGGTAAGAGAGTGACCTGCATGAGCCAGCTACCATCTCCCATTCCTCAGCCCTGCTATGGCTGTGGGGATGGTGGCCTATGTTCCTAGAAGAGCTGGCTGGTGCCAGAGTGTGCAGTAAGGACCTTGTCCTCCAAAAGTTTGGGGTTGTGTGTTTTGGTCAGTCTGGACTTTCCCTGAGGGGTGGGTGCAGATGCTTGCCTCTGTTTTGGCTCCATAAGTCTGTGACAGCTTCTCTGGCAAAATCCAACAGAAGATTTAAAGAGACATACAAATTTTTTTCTAAATCTATACATTTAAGGATATCTCTTTCATGTTACAGGCTGACCACAGGGATAATGGAACAGAAGCTAAAGTGACCACACTCAACAAGGAATAAAACTTTTGCAAAAGCAGTGGAAAAGTCACTATGCATATGGACAGCTGTAGCTCTCAACAGGCAACAAAAGCAATCCCTGAGGAAGGGGAGAATTTTATTTCCAGAATTACTACATTATAATTCTCAGAATGTACAGCTCACAACAAAAAAAATCACAAAGCATACAAAGAAACAGGAAAATATGGGTCATTCACAAGAAAAAAAATGTGACAGAAACTACCCCTGAGGAATCCCAGACATTGGAATTAATAGTCAAATATGTTAAATCAACTAATTAAATATACTCAACGAGCTAAAGGAAACCATGGACAAAGACTAAAGAAAATCAGGAGAATGGTGTATGAACAAATGTCAAAAAGGAGATGGAAATGATAAAATGGAACCAAATAGAAATTCTAGAGTAAATATATAAATAAATATAAAAGCCAGTGTTCTTGTATTTTTAGATTATAAAATTTCTTTTTTCTTATATGATTTAAAATATAAATGCTTAAAACAATTTTTATTAAGCTATGTTTATATATGCACAATGTATAAAAATGTCTGACAAATACAGTACAAAGGGGGAGAGGCAGAGATGTATAAGAGCAGAGTGTATACAATTGAAACTATGTTGATAATATTTGAACTGTTATAAGCTTAACATATTAGTTGTAATATCTAAGGTAATCACCAAGAAAATAAAAACAACATACAGAGAAGGAAAGAAGGGGATCAAAATGGTACACTGCAAAAGTCAAATGAATACAAGAAAGAGGCAGTAATGGAGGAATTTGGGAACAAAAACATATAAGGCATACAGAAAACAAATGACTAAATGGTAGAAGTGAGTCCTTCCTCATCAGTAATTACTTTAAATCTAAATGGTTTAATTGTTCAATTAAAATACAGAGGTTGGCAGGTTGGATTAAAATAAAACATTATCCTTATATATGCTCTCTACAAGAGTCACTTTAGATACAAAGACATAAAAGGCTGAAAGCCAAAAGGATGAGAAAAATTATTACATGAAAATAGTAACCAAAAGGGAGCTGGGATGCTTATATTATTATCAAACAAAATTGATTTTAAGTAAAAAAAATTTTACACATGACAAAGAATGACATTTTATATTGACAAAAGCTTCAATCCATCAAGAAGATATAGAACTGCTGGGGGAACATCAGGGACCCCAGCAGTCTGGACCAGGTGGAACATATGGGACCCCACACAGAACTATAAGTCCCCCAAGCCGGAGGCTAACACCCCTCCCCTCCAGGCATGGAAGGTTGATTCCCCTAGGGGAAAGGAAAGAGATTTTACTAGCAGCAAGGGCTTAGCTCAACCAAGCTCCAATTGCAGAATTAATTAACAAATTCTGACTATTTAAAATAGGCCCCCAACACAGATAAACTTGGAATAAGCACTAAAGTTACTAGGAGTTTTTGCCCTGGAAGAAAAGGGGTGGGGCTGACAGAAAAAAAAAGGCTTTTTGAGTTGGACAGCATAAAATACTGGAAAAGGGCTGAACCCCAAGAAAAAGGGACACATAGAGCCTGGAGATACATAGAGTCATGAACCAACTTAACCCCTTGATTGACAAGCCTGAGGAGTGGGTGTCTGGCTCTGAAAATGGCTGTTCTTTTACTTTTTTCCTGCTACTTAACAGTTCATTAGATAGAACTGGAAACATTCTCAGGCTCCAGCACTTCCCTGGGCAAGGGCAGAATTAAACTTGTCTGACAGACAAAGTAACTAGCCAGGTGTAAGGAGTTAATTCCCTAAAGGGTGTATCTTCCCCAAGAAAAAAATGGGGCCCAGCTCAAGTGGAATCCATCCTTCAAGGGATTCAGGCCCCAGGGACTGGAAAACTGAAGTAATTATAGCCATCCTATAACTTCACCTCTGTCACAACCACTCCCAGCAGGAAGAGTCTGCTGAAGTTAAAGGCACCACATCACATTACACTGGTAGGAAGCTGTAGGCAAACAAGTGCCACATGCTGGGCAGGATAGGAAAAGCACAGATACTAGAGGTTTCTTAGGAAAGTCTGTCAGACTGCTGGGTCTTGCCCTCAGGGAAAACCAATGCTGGCCATACTTTCCTCCTGAGATGTGAGCCTGTTTGATCAGGAAAATTCTGATTGGGTTCTATAATATCTGAGGAGACCCTCCTAAAAACAAAAGGCCCCGTACAGGCAGAGCAAGGAACAGAAAAGCAAGAACTGAAAAATTCTGATCAGCTAAACAAAATGTATGCTAGAGGTCTAGAATAAGTTGAACTGAATGTCAAAGAACAGATAGAGAACAAAGTCATCCAGCAAGAAAATCCGAGGTAGAAGAGTGAAAGCAACCTCCAGAATAAACTAAGTAAATTCTTAGACACCAGCAAAAAATAATGAATCATACTGGGAAAATCAAAGGTATGGCCCAGCCAAAGGAACAAGCCAACACTTCAAATGAGATACAGAAATTAAAACAACTAATTCAGAATGTTTGAACAGACATGGAGAATCCTCAAATGTCTAATTAATGAGTTGAGGGAGAATATAAAGAAGACATTGGACCAACAAAAAGAAGAACTCAAAAGTTTGAAAAAATAAACCACAGTGCTTATGGGAATAAAAGGCACGATAAAAGAAACAAAACGAAAACCAAAAACCAAATCTGCAACAATAGATTTGAAGGGGCAGAAGAAAGGACTAGTGAACTAGAGGACTGAACATCTGAAATCCAACATACAAAATAAAATATATGGAAAAGAATGGAAAAATATGAGCAGGGTTTCAGAGAATTGAATGACAACATGAAGCTCATGAATATACAGGTTATGGGTGTCCCAGAAGGAGAAGAGAAAGTAAAAGGAAGAGAAAGACTAATGGAGGAAATAATCACTGACAATTTCCTGTCTCTTGTGAAAGACATAAACTTACAGATCCAGAAGTGCAGCATACCCCAAACAGAGTAGATTCAAATAGACATACTCCAAGACACTTACTAATTAGACTGTCAGATGTCAAAGAGAAAGAGAGAATTTTGAAGGCAGGAGGAGAAAAGCAATCCATCACATAAAAGGGAAGCTGAATAAGACTATGTGTGGATTTCTTAGTAGAAACTATGGAGGTGAGAAGGCAGTGGTATGATACTTTTAAGATTTTAAAAAAGAAAAACTGCCAACCGAGAATTCTATATCCAGCAAAACTGTCCTTCAAAAATGAGAGGGAGGCAGACCATCGTGTTTCAGCAGGCAGAGTTCTCACCTTCCATGCCAGAGACCCAGGTTCAATTCCCAGTGTCTGCTCATGCAAAAAAAAAAAAAAAAAATGAAGGGGAATTAAAATATTTTCAACAATCAATCACAGAGAATTTGTGACTATGACATAGCTCTGCCAAGGAGCACTACAGATGGATAGGAAAAGGCAGGGGAGAGGGAGGTCTGGAGAACAGTGTAGAAATGAAGACTATAAGTAAAGATAAAATGAGAAAAAAATTAAATATGACATATGTGCTGGTTTGAAAGGGTATATGTATCCTAGAAAAGCCATGTTTTTAATCCTAATCCCATTTTATAAAGGCAGCCATTTCTTCTAATCCCTATTCAGTATTATATGTTTGAAACTATAATTAGATCATCTCCTTGGAGATGTGATTTAATCAAGAGTGGTTCTTAAGCTAGATTAGATGGAGGCATATCTCTACCTGTTTGGGTGGGTCTTGATTAATTTACTTGCATCCTTTATAAGAGGAAACATTTTGGAGAATGTGAGAGATTTCTGAGAGAGCAGAATGACATGGCCACAAGAAGCAGAGAGTCCACCAGCCAACGATCTTTGGAAATGAAAAAGAAAAACGCTTCCTGGGGAGCTTCATGAAAGGGAGCTAGGAGAGAAAGCTAGCAGATGACGCCATGTTTGCCATGTGCCCTTCTGGCTGAGAGAGAAACCCTGACTGTGTTCACCATGTGCCTTCTCACTTGAGAGAGAGATCCTGAACTTCATTGGCCTTCTTGAACCAAGGTATCTTTCTCTGGATGCCTTTGATTGGACATTTCTATAGACTTGTTTTAACTGGGACATTTTCTCAGCCTTAGAACTGTAAACCAGCAATTTATTAAATTCCCCTTTTTAAAAGCCATTCCATTTCTGGTATATTGCATTCTGGCAGCTAGGAAACTAGAATAACATATAAAATCCAAAAGACAAAATGGTAGAAGAAAATACTGCCTTACCATAATGACTTTTTTTTTGCATGAGCAGGCACCGGGAATTAAATCAATAATAACATTTTAATGTTAATGGATTAACCTCCTCAATCAACACCACTGTGCTCTTCAACATCACTGTTGTCAGTGAGCCTTTGGGCCACATCTCCTTCAAGCTGTTTGCAGACGAAGTTCCAAAGACAGCAGAAACATTTTGTGCTCTGTACACTAGGGAGAAAGGACTTGGTTGTGAGGGTTCCTGCTTTCAGAATTATTCCTGGGTTTATGCGCCAGGGTGGTGACTTCACATGCCATAACAGCACTGGTGGCAAATCCATCTATGGAGAGATGTTTGATATTGACAACTTCATCCTGAAGCGTATAGGTCCTGGCATTGTTTCCATGGCCAATGCTGGATCCAGCACAAACAGCTCCCAGTTTTTTATCTGCGCTGCTAAGACTGAGTGGATGGATGGCAAACATGTGTTCTTTGGCAAGGTGAAAGAGGGCATGAGTATTGTGGAAGCCATGGAGTGCTTTGGGTCCAGGAATGGAAAGAACAGCAAAAAGATCACTATTGCTGACTGTGGACAAATCAAATAAATTTGATTTGTGTTTTGTCTTCACCACCAGACCATTTCTTCTGTAGCTCAGACGAGTGTTCCACCTCCCCTGGTCTACCTCAGTATCCTCTCATTGTGCTCTCGCTGCAGTTTTTTGGGTTCTACTTTAGTCTCCCCTTCCAGACTAGCTGGATTACAGAGTTAAGTTTATGATTATGAAATAGAAACTCAAACAAAAACTTAAAAAAAGAGATATAGACTGGCAGAATGGGTTAAAAAGCAGGCCTCATCTATATGCTGTCGACTGGAGACTCATTTTAAACCCAGGACAAAAGTAAGTTGAAAGTGAAAGGTTGGGAAAAGATATTTCATGCAAACAACAATCAGAAAAGAGCAGGAATAGCTATACTAATATCCGACAAATTACACTTCAAATGTAAAACAACTAAAAGAGACAAAAAGGACACTATATATTAATAAATGGAATAATTCAGCAAGAAGACATAACAATCATAAATATTTATGCACCAAGCCAGAGAGGTCCAAAGTACGTGAGGCAAACACTGACAACACTGAAGGGAGAAATAGACACCTCTGCCATAATAGTTGGAGACTTCAATTCCTGGCTCTCATCAATGGATATAACATCTAGACAGAGGATCAATAAAGAAGCAGAGAATTTGAATAATACAATAAATGAACTAGACTTAACAGACAGTTACAGAACATTACACCCCACAACAGCAGTATACACATTTGTCTCAAGTGCTCATGGGTCATTCTCAAGGATACACCATATGCTAGGTCACAAAGCAAGTTTCAATAAATTTTAAAAGATTGAAATCATACAAAACATTTTCATGGATCGTAATGCAATGAAGTTGGAAATCAATAACAGGCAGAAGGTCAGAAACTCACAAATATATAGAGGCTAAACAACACACTCTTAAACAACCGGTGGGTCAAGGAAGAAATTACAAGAGAAATCAGTAAATATCTTGAGGCAAATGAAAATGAAAACACAACATATCAAAATTTATGAGATGTAGCAAAGGCAGTGCTAAGAGGGAAATTTATTGCCTTAAATGCCTATATTAAAAAAGAAGAAAGAGCAAAAATCAAGGGATTAACTGTTTACTTGTAAGAACTAGAGAAAGAACAGCAAACTAACTCTAGTAAACAAAAGGAAAGAAATAACAAAGATTAGAGCAGAAATAAATGAAATTGAGAACATGAAAACAATTGAGAATATTCACAAAACCAGAAGTTGGTTCTTTGAGTAAATACAATTGATGGACCCTTAGCTAGGTTGACAAAAAATAAGAAGAGAGAGGATGCAAATAAAATCCAAAATGGAAGAGGAGACATAACCAATGATCCCGCAGAAATAAAGGAGGTAATGAGAGGATACTATGAGCAATTATATTCTAATAAACTAGACAACATAGATGAAATGGACAACTTCCTAGAAAGATATGAACAACAAACATTGTCTTTAGAAGAAATAGACTACCTCAGCAAATCAATCATAAGTAAAGAGACTGAATCAGTCATCAAGAAATTGCCCCCAAAGAAAAGTTCAGAAACAGATAGCGTCACCAAACATTCAAGAAAGAATTAGCACCAATACTGCTTAAACACTTTAAAAAAATTGATGAGGGGGGAAAGTTACCTAACTCCTTCTATGAAGTCAACATCACCTAATGCCAAAGACAAAGATACCACAAGAAAAAAAAAATTACTGACCAATCTGTCTAATGAATATAAATGCAAAAACCCTCAACAAAATACTTGCAAATAGAATCCAGCAGCACATTAAAAGAACTATATACCATCACCAAGCAGGACTTTTTCCAGGTATACTAGGATGGTTCAACATAAAATCAACTAATGTAATGCATCATATCAACAAATCAAAGCAGATAAAGCACACATGATCGTTGCAATCAATGCAGAAAAGACATTTGACAAAATCCACATCCTTTCCTTTTTTAACTTTTTAAAATTGTGAAATATAATATATATACAAAAAAAGCTATAAATTTCTAAGTACATTTTAGCAAGTAGTTATAGAACAGATTTTAAAGTTTGATATGGGTTACAGTTTCCATGAGTTTTTGTTTTTTCTTCTAGTTGCTCCAAGACAATAGAGACCAACAGAAATATCAGTATAATGACTCAGCAGTCATACTCATTTGTTAAATCCTGCTTTCTCTATTATACTCTTCCTTCTCTTTAAATAACATATGTACATAAAAGCAATAAATTTCAAAGTACATCACAACAATTAGTTGTAGAACAGATTTCAGAGTTTGGTATGGGTTACAATTCCACAATTTTAGGCTTTTATTTCTAGTTGCTCTAAGGTATTGGAGGCTATTCTTATGCATTATATAGATATCCTTTTCTAGTTTATGGTGCATTGGAGTGGGCGGAGGAAAGTACCTGAAACTGTTGAGCTGTGTTACAGTAGTCTGGATTCTTGAAGACAATTGTATAAAGATACAACCTCTCCATTGTGACTGTGGGATTGTGAAGACCTTGTTTCTGTTGCTCCTTTTATTCAAGATATGAACAGATGGGGGATTGAAGGGTAAAATAAATAGGGTAGATAAAAATAGTGGTGGTTAATGAGAGAGAGGGGCAAGGGGTGTGGTATGTATGAATTTCTTTTTATTTTTAGTTCTTTTCCTGGGGTTATGCAAATGTTCTAAAAAATGATCATGGTGATGAATACACAACTATGTGATGGTACTGTGAGCCACTGATTGTATATCATGTATGGCATGTATATGTGAAGATATATCAATAAAAATATTTTTTTAAAAAGGAGATCTAGTAATTATAAACATAACAACAGAGCCCAAAATATATGAAGCAAAAACTGACAGAATTGAAGGGAGAAATACACAGTTCTACAATAATTGTTGGGGATTGTGGTAGTTAGATTCAGTTGTCAACTTGGCCAGGTGAAAGCACCTAGTTCTGTTGCTGTGGACATGAGCCAATGGTAGGTGAATCTCATCTGTTGCTAATTACATACGCAGTCAGCTAGGAGGCGTGTCTGCTGCAATGAGTGACGTTTAACTTAATTGGCTTGTGCTTAAATGAGAGAATGCAATGTAGCACAGTCTAGCAGCTTGGCATTCCTCATCTCAGCACTTGCAGCTCAGCCCAGGCCCTTGGAGATGGAGAAAGAAATCACCCCGGGGAAAGTTGTTGGAACCCAGGGGTCTGGAGAGAAGACCAGCAGAGACCATCCTGTGCCTTCCACGTAAGAAAGAGCCTCAGTGGAAAGTTAGCTGCCTTTCCTCTGAAGAACCAACAAAATAAATCCCCTTTTATTAAAAGCCAATCCGTCTCTGGTGTGTTGCATTCCGGCAGCTAGCAAACCAGAACAGATTTGGTACCGGAGAGTGGGGTGCTGCTGCGGTTTGCAAATGCCAGATCTGTTGGAACTGTGTTTTGGATGGCTAAGGGGAAGACTTTGGAGGAACTATGAAGAGATTGATGGAGAAGTCCTGGAGGGCTTGAAGAGACTGTTGGTGTAAATGGAACCACCGCCAATCTTGACAAAGGAGGACACAAAAGGGAGAGATTGGAGTTTGCAGAGTGAGAACCGTGGAAGTTCGGGTCTGAAGCCAAGAAACCTCGGCCAGGAGAGTGGACCCACCTGTATGTGTGGAGAGGGTGAGTTTACCCTGAAGGGCGAGGATGAGTCTCCCCTCTCATTGCAGTGGAATAGTTGTGCAGCCTCGGGCCTTGGAAAAGGCGTAGCATGCTCCTTGGGGGACTGGGAGAACCTGGCTGCCACCATGTGGAGGGGTTGAGCGTGCACCCCAGAAATGGCAGAGAGCCCAGGGGTGGCCCTGATGCCTGGAGAGAGTGGAGCCCAGAGGTGGTCTCCTCGATGTTCCCTGAGGTTGATTTGGAAAGAGGCCGGCCACTGCATAGGCCCTTGGAAGGGGTGGGACTGCCGCTTTCTACAGCCGAAGGATAAATGACTTTCAGACTTGGAAATCCAATGGTGTTTGCCTGCAGATCTTCCTTCCAATTTCTCCCTATGGAAATGACAATCTGTATCCTTTGACTATCCTCCTTTGCATATTGGCACCAGACTTATTTTGAGATTCACAGGTCCACAGCCAGAAGAGAATATTTTGCACCTGTTTAAGGTGATGTGAGTAGCTGCCAAGTTGACAAGGGGTGGACATGTGGTAGTTAGATTCAGTTGTCAACTTGGCCAGGTGAAAGCACCTAGTTCTGTTGCTGTGGACATGAGCCAATGGTAGGTGAATCTCATCTGTTGCTAATTACATACGCAGTCAGCTAGGAGGCGTGTCTGCTGCAATGAGTGACGTTTAACTTAATTGGCTTGTGCTTAAATGAGAGAATGCAATGTAGCACAGTCTAGCAGCTTGGCATTCCTCATCTCAGCACTTGCAGCTCAGCCCAGGCCCTTGGAGATGGAGAAAGAAATCACCCCGGGGAAAGTTGTTGGAACCCAGGGGTCTGGAGAGAAGACCAGCAGAGACCATCCTGTGCCTTCCACATAAGAAAGAGCCTCAGTGGAAAGTTAGCTGCCTTTCCTCTGAAGAACCAACAAAATAAATCCCCTTTTATTAAAAGCCAATCCGTCTCTGGTGTGTTGCATTCCGGCAGCTAGCAAACTAGAACAGGGATGTCAATGCTTTTACTTTCAAAATGGATAGAACAATTGGACAAAAGATCAGTAAGGAAAAAAGATTTGAACACTATGAATCATTTAAACCTGACAGCAATACAGAGCACTGCCTCCACGCCAGCAGAATATACACCTTCTCAGGTGCACATGGAACATTCTCCAGGGTGGACATGTTAGGCTACACAACAAGTGTTAATCAACTTACAGTTGTATGAAGTATCTTTTCCAACCACAATGGGATGAAACTAGAAATCAATAACAGAAGAACAACTGTAAAACTCTCCATGTGTAGAAATTAAACAACAAACTCTTAAATAACGATTGGGTCAAGGAAGAAATTACAAGGGAAATTAGAAAGTGCATTGAGATGAAATTAAAACAAAAAACCAAAATATCAAAATTTATGTGGTACCGCGAAAGCAGTGCTCAGAGTGAAATTTATAGCTCTGAACACCTACACTAAAAGAGAAAGAAGATCTCAAATCAATTAACAGCCGCACACATTAAGGAACTAGAAAGAGAAGGACAAATAAAATCGAAAGCTAGCAAAAGGAAGGAAATATTAAGATTAGAGTGAAGATAAACAAAATAAAGGCTCAAAAAACAATAGAGAAAATCAATGAAATAGAATTCCTACAACCCAGCAACGAAAAGATAACCCGTTAAAAAATTGGCAAAAGACTTAAATAGACATTTCTCCAATGAAGATATACAAATGGCTCATAAGCATATGAAAAGATGCTCAACATCAGAATCCAGGAGCCATTAGAGAGATGCAAATGAAAATCACAAACTATCACTCCACACGTGCTAGGATGGCTATAATAAACAAAAATGGAATTAAGTGTTGGCAAGGGTATGGAAAAACTGGAAACTCTAACTATTGCTAGTGGGAATATAAAATGGTGCAGCAAGTGGGGAAAACAGTCTGACTCTTCCTCAAAATGTTAAATGTAGAATTATCATATGATCCAGCAATTCCACCCTGAAGTATTCCTAATAGAATTGATAACAGGGGTTCAAATAGACACTCGGACACCAATGCTCATAGCAGTATTATTTTTAGGCAGAAGTTAAACGCAGGCCAAGTTCATCAACAGATGAATGCCTAAACAAAATGTTTGTTTTGTTGTATATATATATTTTTGTGTATATATATATACATACATGCAGATACATATATTGTATATATACGTTTACATATATTGGTGTGCAGATATATATAATATATCCATATATTACATATATATTATATATATAATGAAATATTTATTATTTCTCATAGTCTCTGAGGATTAGGAATCTAGGAGAAGCCTAGCTGGATGGTTCTGGATCAGGGTCTCTCATGAGGTTTTTGGAATTGCAGTCACTTCGGTGTTTAACTGAGATTAGAGAATCTACTTCCAAATTGACTCAACCTCAGTTCCTTCACTAGCTGTTAGCTGGATTCCTCCATTCCTTACCATATGGGTCTCTCCACAGCCTGCGAGTGACCTCATGACATGGCATCTGGCTTCCCCTAGAGGGAATGGTCCAAAAGGGAGAGAAAAAGTGAGTGAGCAAGCGAGATTGTGCACAGAATGGAAGCTGCAATCTTTTATAACCTAATCTCCAAAGTGATATACCGTTACTTCTGCTGTGCGCTAAAGGTCACACAGATCAATCTTGATACAAGGTGTGGGTGTGAATGTGAAAAGGTAGGGATCTTTGGGTACTATCTTGCAAGCTAGCTACCATGAAGGGAACAAGATTCTAAATCCCTTGATGGATCAAGCAGAATTTTGTAACTTAGCAGTGCTCATATAAATGGTTGATGTTTGAGTATTTTGTGCTGAGTTGTCTTCATCTGTAGTAAAGCTGTTTTGCACTTTGAATGACTGTCCCAGAGGTATTGAGGGAATGCAAAGTTAATGCTTTAGTCAAGATCTTTGGGCTATGAGTGACAGAAATTTAACTAAAAACCAGTGTGAGTGAAAAACAATGTATTGGCATTTATTACTGAGAAAAACAGAGGTGAACTAACCTCAGACGCAGATGATTCTAATGAGTAAAGCACTTTTATTCTCAGGACTCCCTATCCATCTTTCATCTCTACCTGCTTCTGTTTGGCTTCACTCTTTTCTTCTGTCATACCATACAAGCTTCCTCCATGTAGTGAGGAAAATAGAAATAGCATCCCCAGTTAAATAGCCTTCCAACTTAAAACATAAAAGAGTCTTTTCTCCAGACCCAAATTGAAATCCGGGGGAAGGGTTTTGAATGGTCTAGCTTGAAGAAATACTCAACCCCAGTCTAAACTGTGGGACTAGTGGGACAAGTATCATGATTGTCACCTCTACAAAATTGAACAGCTTAACATAGGTGTCATTGGAGCATTTAAAGGAGAAGGGACAGAAAAAAATATTTGAGTGATACATAATGAGTGAAAGAAGCTTGATACAAGAGAATACGTGCTATTTATTTATTCATTACTCCCTCTCCTTTTATCATCTATCTATTGTTCTAGACCAGGCAAAACAAATCCAAGATGACATAAATCAGATCAGTGATTGACTGGGGCAAAGCTTTGGCAGATATTGGCTTCAAAGTGATATGAGGAACTTTCTAGGATGATGGAAATACTCTATACTTTTTGTGTGTGGTGATGGTCACGTGGTTGTACACATTTGACAGGACTCATTGAACTATAGTTTGCACTGTATGATTTTATATTTATGCAATACTGTGTCTTATTAAAGTGGATTTTAAAAGTAAGGAAAAAAGTAAAGTTTTTTAGAATTAGGGGGAAAAGAATTTAGTGAATTAGAACAGATAGTGGCATAGATAAAGACTAACTCCAGTTCTTTGAAAAGTCCAGTAAAGTGGAAATTGTTGGTCAAACGTAAGTAATCAGAAAAAGAAAATGAAAACCAATGTAATAATCAACTTAAGAATCCAGAAGATACTAGCCAAACAAACTTTTACACAATCACCTGGGAGAAGAGTATTTGGAGGGAAAAAATGAGTAAATTAGAAACCATAAAAATAGTGGCATTGATAAAAAAGACTAATTCCAGTTCTTTGGAAAGTCCAATAAAGTGTAAATTGTTATGTGAATCAAGAAAAGAAGAGACATTGCAGTTACACATATTCAGATTGAAAAAGAGGAGAAAATATCAAATAGGATTTAAAATTATATGAAAATAGTACAATTATACTAATACATGTAAAATCTTTAAAATTAGCAAGTTTTAGAAGCATATATGTGTCAAAGATAGATAGACTAAAATAAATAAAAGGATAGTGGAGTAGAATGGAGATGGCAGAAATTGAGAAATTTAATAACTTTGCAATAAAAGGCACGCTGCCAAAGGTTTTACCGGTGAATTGTATCAAGCTTTAAGGTTCAGATAGTTGCCGTGCTGTTTGCATTGTTGTAAGATAGAGAAAAAAATTCAAAAATTTCCCAATTCATTTGATAACATTATCATTTCTCCAATTCTAAATCTAGCAAACATAGTACAAAATCTAAACAAATCACAGGCAAATTGAATTCAGTAAGAAAGTGGTTTAAGAAAGCAGATTCTAGAGCCAAATAGTCTGGGACCAGGTTTGTGTCCTGAGATGGATTTAATAGCTGTATGGCTTTGATCAACATTCGTAACATCTCTCTGCCTCAGTTTTCTGAAGACAAGGCTAATGATAGTAGCCACCTTATATATGTGTTGTGGAGATTAAGAGTTAACATCTGTAAAGCCCTTATTACAGAGTCTGGCATACAGTAAAGAATAAAACATGCTAACTGTTATTAGTTTCTACATCTGGAAATGTATTACTCAAATAAATCAAATGAGAAAAGCCAATAAACTAATAAGATAAATAATAAAAATAGAATCCTGTTAGATACAAAAAGGTAATCCAGTACTCATTTCTGACTTTAAAAGCCTCTTAACACACAATGAAAAGAAAGAAAAAGAATCTCCAGCTGAAATCAATTTCCTGCATCATACTTAATGATTAATCTGATTAAGTCTGCCCTCCTTATAGCTGTTTCTCAATAAACTCTATTTGGTTAGCATATATTATTGTGGCATTTTATAGGAGCAAGCCAGGAAGGTTCACTGTGGTAGGTTGAACTATGTACCCCAGAAAAAAACACCATCTTCTTCATCTGACTCCATTCTTGTAGGTGTGAACCCATTGTAAACAGGACCTTCTGAAAAGTTATTTTTAGTTAAGATGTGGCCTTCGGACTTAATTCCATGACTGGGGACTCTCTGAAGAGAAACCCATGTAGAAAAGCAAGAAGCTATAAGTCAATAGACCCATGAAGAGAAAGAAGAAGACATCGTTTTGTGCTTTGTTGTGACAAAAAAGCCAAGGACCAAGGATTGCTGGCAGCTGGCTCCAGAACCTCAGTTCTCTGGGAGAAAGCATTGACTTTCTGATGCCTTGATTTAGATCTTCTCCTAGCCTCAAAGCTGTGAACCATTAAAGTCCTGTAGTTAAGTCAACCCACTGCATAGTATTTATATTAGCAGTTGGGAAACTGAGACCCATGAACACAATTTTTACCTTAATATTTTAAAGAAAATTCTAGTTGATGCAATAAGAAACAAAACCATGAAATAGTATTTACTATTGTTTGCAACTGATAGAATTGTCTACCTGGAAAACCCAATACCAATTAAAATCCAAACAAGATTTTAAAAAATGTACAATTTATTCTTTCTTCTCAAAGAATAAATGTGTGAGAATTGCCGAGAACATTTTGAAAGTGAAGATTACAAGGATGACCCTTCCCTACTAGTTGGTACACTGTATTATTATTATACTTTGTGTTAATACACAGATTAATGAAAGAGAAAAGAAAGGCCAGAAGATCAGCATACGATAAGGGTGGTGCTTCAAATCAATGGAGAGTCATACTGGTTTGTTAAATAAATCATATCAGTACAAGTAGATATAACCTTATCACTTATAAAATCTATCACCCCTTTGGGAATGTTGCCACTGTAGGGTTTCTGAGATCCCTCATGTTGTCAGGGGGTATTTTCAGAGCCAACTTGGAGGCATGCATTGAGCAAGTGATTCCAGAAAACCATGGCTTATTCAGAAGGGTGCGTTAAATCCCTAACAACATATGCATTTCTCACTGCAATTCTGCCTATTGTTTTTCATAAAATGAAGCTATATTGTTGAGTACCTATGTGTTCATGATAAATAGATCTTCTTGCTCTATTGTTCCTTTTTTCTAGTGTATAACATCTTCCCATTTCCCATCAGTATTGTTTGCCTTGAAGCCTATTTTGATCATATACTAAGAAGTTACCTGAACTTGTTTTTGTTCATATTTGCCTGTTATCTCTCTTACAGCTTTTAATTTTAATCCATTTTGTTCTAATGTATCTCTTGCAGAAAAAAAAAGCATTACTGGATCTTTTAAAAATATGCAGGCTTATAGTCTTGATCTTTTAGTTGGTGGCTATGACTAATCTACAGTTATTATCAAGTTGTAGAAGCATTTATTGCTGCCATTTATTTCACATGACATATTTCCTGTACTTTTCAGCGTATTTTCTCCTACTTTGCACTGTATAAAACAAATTCTTCCTTGCAAGTTTAAAAGTTATGCATTTTAAAAAGTTAATGGTGTTTGTCTTAACTTTATATATATGTGTGTGTGTGCTGTATGGCGGAGTCACATTTCATTATTTTTTCATGTGAGTATCCTGTTATTGCAGCATCATTTGTTGAATTTTTGTTTGTTTTTTCTTGGGGGAGGGGGGAAGTGCATGGACTGAGAATCTAACCTGTGGCAGGCAAGAATTCTACCACTGAACTACCCTGGCACCCTGTTTGTCTTAACTTTAAAAAGATCCATACTACAAATAAGTAAGAGAAATAAAGACAAATAAATAAATTAAAATAAATATTAAAATGGGGGATTGGGGGAGGATAGAATGTTTTGGGTGTTCTTTTTTACTTCTATTTTTATTGTTTTTAGAGTAATGAAGATATTCAAAATCAATTGTAATGATGAATGCACAGCTAAATGATGATACTGTGAACCACTGATTGTATACTTTGGATGATTATATCTCAGTGAAAAATCACTGAGGAAAAAAGACCCATATATTACATTTCTTATTCTTTTTTTTAAAACTTTTTTATTGCGTAATACATATACAAAGCAAGGAAAGAAAAAAGCAATAATTTTCAAAGCATTCTTCAACGAGTAATTACAGATATGTTCCATTATTCTTATTGAACACCAATAGATCTACTACCCAGCTTTGGAAATGAAATCTTACAAGTACTGTAAAAGCCATTCGTACATCTGTCTCCATCACATCTCTTTCTCACCCCCCTCAAAATTAATTGTTCTTTTGAATGTAATGTTTATAATCCCTACACATCTTTATATTTTTGCTACATATATGTATATCCCTAAATTATGTATAGTATTGTTATGCATGTTTTAAATATAATACGATTAGTATTATATGTTATGTATTCTTTGCTTTTTTTTACTATTATATCTGTGATATTGAACCAAAATTGATGCATCTATTTACACTTACTGCTATGCATTTTATTTTACATATCTGTTATGTGAATAAACCACAATTAAGTTTTCTAAGATATATATTATCTAGTTGCAGCAGCAAGAGTCTGGAACAGAGACAAATTGAACATTCTTTAAGATGATTTTAAGACGACAAAATGAAAACTGGTTACCAAAATTAATTAGTGAAAAGAAACAAGTAATTTGACAAGTTGGCCATTCAGCAAATTGACCAGGAGCCCAAATTCTCAATAAGAGGGAAAGCAAGTTGTGGTGACGAAAGCAATTCCCTCAAATAATGCCACAAAGCATATATATCAGTTACATATTGCCACAATTACACTACATAAAACAATCTTGAAATCTCAGTGGCTTATAACAATGAATATTTACTTTTCTTGGTTTGTGGGTAAGTTGAGATGTGATTTACTCAGGTGGCCTAAGCTGGGCATGGATTCTGGGTGCAGGTCCACACGTCTCATTCTGAGGCCCAGGCTGATAGGACAAAGGATATCTAGGGTATGCTCTTTCATGGTGATGGCAGAAGCACAAATGTGTAAAACCCAAGCATGGAGTCTGCCAATATCCCATTAATAAACAAGTCAACTTTACCCTTTAATTTAATATTACCAAGTCCAGAATTAAAGGGTAGGGAAGTTGACTTCACCTACCAGCAGGCCATGGTAAAAGTGAAAGTATATGATACTACTATAGGGTAGTGAAGAATTAGGGGCAATGAGTCAAACAACCATTGCATATACAATGGAGCTCTGTCTGTTGGGGATGAGTATGTATACTGGAGCTCTGACCATTTGGGGTGGGCTCAGTTGGCACTAAAAGACATTCTTTCTCTGCATTGCCCATGTGACATGTGAGTAGTAAAGACTATGCTGCAGCCATCTGCCTGTCCATGTGGTTCCTTGCTTGCCTTATGCACTCCTTACGTCTAGTCTTAGTTTTCTGAGCCAGTGTACTCTATGTTGTGGTTTGGGTTCTCAATCAATTGAGAAATATCCACTGGGTCCAGGTGGGAATTAGATACAACATTAGCTCCATTATTGGTGACACTGCCTTGGACCCAAGGCTGAAATGGGTCTTCCCGCTATTTCCCTTCCTGATCTGAATTTACCTACAAAGTTGTAGGTATCAAACCTATCATGTGCTCTGCCTGCCTTCTTTGTTTGTGTGTGGGAAGAAGAAGAAAAGCTTATCAGAATCAGTAGAGGGATAAGGTGGGTGAGAAATGTGTTCAAGTTAAAGAAATGGCTGTGTAAAGATCTGTGGCAAGAATCAGATCACTAACAAACTGGCGGTCATTGTAGAAGTCTCTAGGAAAATGGAGGGATTCACTATTCAGGACATGTAATTGCTGAAGATGAAGGCCCATGGGTAGTTTAGCCTGAAGAAAATTTCAGGCCCAAAGCGATTCTGAAAATTGACCACAAACGTTAAAGGGAAGTAAATTCTCTTTTCTGCCATAGAATGAAAGCTCCATGAGCCTTAGGCAGGGAGTTTTATCTGTTCTGTGTATTGCTGTATCCCCACTGCCTAGAACAATGCCTAACATACAGTAGGCACTCAATAAATATTTGTTGAATATATGAATGTCTCTGCTAAATTTATCATAGGACCTTAAGTAAGGTACTTCTCTGCACTTCAGAGAATGAAGAAGTTGGATTGAATGGCATCCGATGTCCTTTCCAGTTTAGCCAATCTCTGATCCCCATTTTCGACTCTGAGCTGTTATTTCTAAACGGCGTGGAGGGGCTCTTAAGGGAGGAAAGGCAGAATGGAGAAGGACAAACTGAATCAAGGAGGAGTGCATGGGTAACCTCTGGGGGCTCAGATCAGGGGCTGATCTGAAAAATAAATGTGAACCATCTTCTTTGAGACTCCTGGGGATCTAATTCATATGAAGGACATTTCACTAGAAACTGAGCATGCGGGACACTGAGGTTCCCACCCAAGAATGTTGCTTTTGCTTCAAGTGAGTCAGCCCAGTCAACACACCACTCATACGCTCCGAAGCTCTCCTGGGAAAAACAGCATAAGTACCAGCCGGGACTCCATTTAAGTGTATCGAAAATACATTTTAATCTTGCTGAAGTTCACAAATGACAACGTTGGCATTTCTTTAAACAAATAATTCAGTCAAGGCACAGCATTACAATGTGTCCCCAGACGCCCAAGAGGCAGTGACTTCATGTCCCCCTGAGGTTTAGCAGAGCTGCCAACATTAATAAGATGACTGACAGAGCCCATATTTGCTACCAGATTAGCCAATGAGACATGCTGTCATATTTACTGTACACAGAGTCAAATATTTAAAAAGATGCACAATAGATAACTGCAATAGGCATATTTCGCATTTAGCTTTTTAGTTCCTTTCAAATAAAGAAGATAGTTGTCAATATCAAGATGGACACAAATACGTGTTATTTTCCGTGGAGCCTTTCCTACAGGTTGCTTTCACTACAGCTTAAAAGAAGTGGAGTTTAGCTTCATGGTGACCTAGGAGGAAGAAAAGAATGGCCCATTTATTTACTTATCATCAGGCACTTGACAATTATTATCTCATTTACTTTTTTTTTTGTCATGGGCAGGCATGGGGAATCGAACCTGAATCTCCAGCGTGGCAGGCAAGAACTCTGCCTGCTGAGCCACTGTTGCACCGCCCCCATTTACTTTTATAATAATGGTAGGAAGTGTGTATTATTGTTTCCCTCAGTTTACAGATGAATAAATTGAAGCTCAGCGAGGTTAAGCTACTAGCCCATAGTCATAGAGTTAGCACGGGGCAAATGAAGTTCTTGAACCCAAGTCTGCTCTTAATTCAGAGATACATTGTCATATACTCCAACAGGAAAGTATCATTACCTTTCAAACTCAAATGCTAGAATAACTGCAGGGAATAGTGTTTTAAATAAACAGGATGATCTCAGTGTCATAGGGGAAAACAGAAGATGAACCCAAATTCCAAGGGTTTCAGCTATTGGGACTCTGCCCTTTCTCCAGACATACACCCTCTTTCCTCAACACACACACACAAACACAAACACACTGGCGTAGGTGCCTTCTTCCATGGATTTTTTCAACCGTATGGGCCCATTAGGCTCAGCGTGTGGACTACTCCCTCACAATGCCCAGCCCCCGCCCGCCCCTCAACGGTACAAAGGCAGCCACCTTCCTGCAGTTGTCCAGCTGCTCCCGCCTGCAGCTCCCGGCGGCGCCGGCCGAAGGCCTTGGAGCCCACGTCGGTGGGCACGAAGTTACTCTTCATCATGCCCGCCGATCTGCTCAGCAGGCCTGCCAGCCGGTGGGTCACGCAGGTGGCAGTGTTGCAGGTTCTCTTCTGGGTAGTGACACTGAAAACAGGAAGAAGGATGAGAGAAGACTGTCTGTGAGAGGCCGGTGGGGAGGAGCCTGCCCCATGGGACCAGAACGGTAAAGTGGCTCTTCTGAGAGGCACCAATTAACTTTAAGTGTTTCTCCTAAACACAATTACCAAGGCAGAAAATTACAAGGGCCATTAGGGAAAAATGCCAGACTCCTTCCCCATAGACATTCCCAGGGGTGTCAGAAAACCCAAAGGTGACTCTGGGTGACTGGCCGTGGAACTCAGGGCTGTACCAGCCAATCTCCTTTATTAATCTAGTACCATAAGCAAATTATGGCAGCACACCCAACCCCATCCAAGCACAAACAGCAATCTGGAAGTCACACCCTAGTCTCAGGCGCCTAATGTCCTTCTCAGGAAGATGAAAAGTCCCGTCTTACCTGGAAGAAGAACAGAGTTTGCAGCATCCAGTCCCAGAGGTGTTTACCTGCTCCTTAGTGCACCTGTTCTTGCAGCTTGAGTTGGTTCGTGCGGACCACCCACCCAGCTCTGTGTCCAGCTACTGCCTGGGGCTAAGACTACTTCTAAGCATACGTCCTGGACACCGTGAAGCCTGAGACATGGGCAGAGCAATGATCACCATAGCTCAAGTCTTTAGAAAAATAGTTTTATTCCCCTAAATGATCAGCACATTCAGAAGCAGGACTAGGAATCTCTGCTATACGAGCTTATGGGGCCTCAGAGGGCTGCCCACTTTCTCTGATCTCTTCTTGGGTGATTCTTTTCTGGCCTTGAGTCCTGCTCTTTCTCCTCCTATCTGAGGTTTCAGACATCCTCTGCCATAAGGAAAGCCACTGAGATCAGCCCAGAGAGTAACCACATGCATTAAATGATAGGAAGGAAGCAAGAGAAGAACTTAGAAAAGAGAAAGAAGAGTTTAGCTGGCATCCTGGGGCATGCCAAAGTAAGGGCGGTGGTCTCTCTCCAAGCCGCTCGCCAAATCTCTTTTTTTCTTGCCAGGTGCTCCAACCCCGATGGCAGTTTGGGGGAACGTGTGAAACTTGTTCAGGTCCTGCGTGTATGTGCCCAGCATGCATGTACTCAGATTACCGCACCGCTTAGATCTGGGGCTGTCCAGGCTGCAGGGAAAAGACATTCCAGACAATACCATGCACCTGGGTCTGCCCTCCCCGGGTGGCCACACAGAGGGTTAGACCAGGGAGGGAGCTCTTGGAGCAGGAGCAGGAGGGGCAGGCAGGTGGGCAGCTCACAGCTCCTCCATCAGGAGAACTCAGGGGTAGACTGGACCAGTCTGCAGGTTGGGATTGGATTGGGGAAAGGCTGGGATGGGGAAGGGGTGACATTTGTCAGCATTCCACATGCTGCTCAGTCCTTCATGCTCTGCAGAGGGAGTTCTCAGGGCAAATGCAGGTGCAACACATGCCTCTGCCTGCACAGAACTGGGGCCAGGGGAACAGTGGTTTCTGCTCCAAACTCAGGGTACACAGGGAGGTAGGGTGGGGAGGGGTGCTCTCTCTTGGCCAGTGACAACATGCACATCTTCAGAGATGCTCCATGGGCAGCAGGCAGATCATATACATCTAGTGACCCAGACCTACCTTACGCACTGCTCTATCTGACCCCACCTTGCACATACAAAATGAAGGCTCTTTCAGGTATGAAAGAACAATGTATGCAGGTTAACCAGGTGGGGCCACATTTCTCAAACCTCCTGACACACACCAGGTCCAGCCCTGGCTTCATACTTACCAGTCCCACCTCATCCAATGCTGGGAGTTATCCTCAATACTGCAAGACCAGTTCTCAGAGTAAGACACCTTCCCATTTCACTTCCTAACAGCCTTCAGAAGTAGAACTATTTTATGTAGTCTAACTGCAGTCCCTCAAGCTGTAGCTGGGTCTCTGTCTTTGGTGGAGCCTGAGAACACCTGGGTCCTGGGCCCTGGGGAGAATTGACAGTCTGCTGGTTTCCTGGCCAGGGCTGTTCTCTCCTACCTCTAAGGGTACATCTTCCTGGGTATGGCAGGAGGTGGGGAGACCCTGTGTGGGACAGATCAGTTGGGGTGAGGAGTTTTACCTGGGGCCCCCGATCTTTTGTTCCTGCTCCAGCTCTCTGGCCATCATTTGCATAAAGTCCTGCATCAGTGCCGCCAGTGAACGGCGCGCTTCCTCCTCACTCAGTGTATCTAGGTCCAGGGGACTTTCCAAGGCAGACCTGGGAAGAGCAAGCAAAGTCTGAGCCTCCTCTGGAGGATAACCAGCCAGATTTCCTGATCTCTGTGACTTTCCCTGAAGATGTGGCCACTTTGACTCCAGCGTGGACATGACACTAGGCTAGTGTCTGTAAGAGGACAGTGATTGACCAAGAGTCAGGCACTGGTTTGGGCTCCAGGCAGCAGTATGATAGAGCCAGCTTATACAGGCTTCAAAAGTGTTGGTTAAATTTGCAGGAATTACAGAACTGGGCATCAAACACAGCTGTTATTAAAAATTAGATTATGTTAATTTACAATTAGTGCTTAAGCTGAAAAAGATCTCAGTTTAATAGATATAATTTGTATGAAGGTGAGAAATAGATTACAGTAAATCACATATCAGATTTAAAAGCAAAATATTTATTGGCAAAATAGCAGATGGGGATGCAATTCCATTTTTCAAATCATGGTTGACTTGAATAAATGGTTTGGCTGCTTATATGAGAGTTCTGTAAAAAACAATAAGCATATCCTATGAGACTCAGTGGGCTTTATGACATTTACAATAAAGAATATTGTATATATTATTACCACTTGTAAATCATGTGCTACACATTCCTTATACCAGAAAAGCTTATCATACTGTCTATGAGTGTATAATACACATTTGTATTCCTCCCCTTTCCCCTAGAGTCTGTTAAATATCCAGCACACAAATTCTGAGGTGCAAAATTGTAGCATCGCTGGGAGAGTGGGAAGGGCGCGCCCTCCCGCGGAGCTGCTCTTACCTGAATGGCATGGCCTGGAGGCTGCCAACCTGAAACAGGATCAAGATGCTGAGAGCCAGGAGGGGGGAGAACTTCCAGAAGCCCATGACGCCTCTCTGCAAGGAAAGAATGATGTCATCCCCTGCATCAGTTCAAAGTTCTATGAGCCCAGAGACCCAGGGTCCTCTTGCTCCTGCCTCTACTCGCTAGCCTCACGGCTTTCCACTGATATTTCTCTTTACCTTCATTTCCTCATCAACAGTGCAGACTACTGGGAGGTGCTGTGAGGATGCAGCATGCTGGGTTTGGTAGAGCTCGAGGTGCTGCCCTAGAGGGACACTGGGTAGGGAGGTCTCAGTCCTGAAGTCTATCCCCCGATCCCACCTGGACACACACACACACACACACACACACACACACACACCTGTTGGTCAGGTCTCTGCCAAGTTCACCCTGGGAATCCCCTGTCACAACAGCTTGTCCCACAATGCCTGTCTTTTTCAGGGTCTGAGAAACCCAGAGCTGTCCTCCTTGTGTGGGCTTTTGCATCAGTGCATGGGGGGTTATGAGGGAAGGTAAGCAGAGAGGGAACTCTCTGCTGTTGGAATCCCTGAGAAACTGGAGGGCCAGACTCTAATGCTCAGCTGCCCCACCCTCCGGTAACCCAGACTCCTGCAAGAACCAAGCCAAGCAGCTTCAAGTTGGGACTCCGGACTTCCCTCTGTCCTCTCTTCGCATAGGAAGGAGACTACACTTAAGGGTTACTTCCCCTCAATCATCGTGTCCATTCGCCACCCACTGGCGCTAGCCCAGGTTCTGAACCAACTTCCCGGGGACCTCCAGGCACTAGAGGCGACTCTTGACTGCGCTGTTCCTGCGTCCTGCTCGGCGGCAGCGGGGGGTATAGATCCAGGGTGCCGAGATCCGCCCAAGCATGGGTGCTGCAGCAGAGCGCCAGGCTGGGGCCCTCAGCCAAGCCGGGGGAGCAGAGCAGGGAACCCCGAAACTAAGTCAGTCCAGTTCTGCAAGAGCCTGGGATGGACCAAACCACTAAATAGAGACTAATAAAGGGACAGACACAGAAGTGGCCAGAGAGACAGAGACTGGCAGGGAGATAAACCAAGAGATAGACTAATGAAGAGACAGGGAGAGCAGGAGAGGATAGCAAAATGTAATGATCTCGGGGCTCACCTGGCGGCGAGTGCTTTGGAGCAGAGGTGGTGTCCGCCGCGTTCCGCGAGGGCACAGAAGTGGAGGCGACTCTTGGACTTCACAGTGGCTCGGATGCCTCCCACAGCCAGCGGCTGCTCTTATTTCCGCAGCCATCTGTCGGGAGGGGGTCCCCGAGCGCCAGGCAGCCAATGGGCGGCGGGGTCCCCTGCCCCAACCGGATTGCGTCACCCCAACGCTTCCAGAACCTGGAGCACCCAGCAGGACGGCCCCACTCAGATTTGCATTGAGGTCCTTGATGAAAGTAGGAGAATGGTAGGAACCAAAGAAAAACGCCCTAAAAGTGAGCGGAAATTTGAGAGCAGTTTTCACGTAACGTGAGACTTCACTTCTTCAGTTCCGCCTGCTGTTGAACACGCGACGCCCTCCACCCTCAGTTGTGAAGTCTTGGAGGGCAGGGTCCCGGATGGCAGGAGCGCCTAGCTCCCCCAAGGGTGACCCCCCCACCCCTACCCTCTGCACGAGCGAGGCGTGGCGGGGGAATGCTAGCAGGGTGAATTCCGGCCCAAGCCCCGCATCCGACTGCTGCAGCTGGAATCACACAGAGAGGCGGGGCTGATGGGAAGCCGGCGTTGGAGGGGGGAGCAGGAACTCTGTCAGTTCGATTCCTGAGCTCGATTCCAGCTGCTCCAATTCCAGGCTGTATGATTTGGGGCAAATAACTACTCAGAGTCTCAATGGACTCAACTTTGAAATGGAGGGTGATATTCCCACCTTGAATGGATATTGTGAGAAGTAGCCCAGCGCCTGGTCCCCTGCAAGGTAGGGCTCTGGGCTAGTTTCCTGAGCTGCCTGGCTTCCTGGAGGCTCTGTCCAGATCAGTTAGGTAGGTGGAGGAGGGCGGGGTGCCCCGCTGGCCTGAGGGTGAAAGCGGAAGGTTCAGCTTCCAAAGCCCCCACCCCGGCCTCTAGCCCTCCCTCTTCCTGTCCTGCCATCCATCACCTCGCGCTCGGTCCGCCTGCCCGAGCCATTTGCACAGCTGCCCCTTGCTTCCCGCCGCTGTTTGCCAAGGTGCCCCAGTGTGGTCCGATTCCCGCCGGGCACTCCCCGCCCCCTGCGCTTCGGTCCTGGACTGAAGAGCAAGGCAGGCTTGACAGGGCTGTGGGTGCCTGCCTAAACCAAAGCTCACACTCACTCCCAGTCACATTCATCCTCACACACCAATTCGTTACTCGGTTCAAACGTGTGCCCACTCCACGAAGCACAGGCACCCGCAGACGACTGCTGCTCGGGGTCATCCGCAAAGGTTCACTATGAAACGCGCCGCCACTCAGCCTCCGAAGCCCTCAGCCAGTATCCCCGCACACTCGCGTGATGCCCACTGCTCCTATCATACCCACACACAGTCTTAGGAATAGGCGTGCTACATGCACACTCGATTACGCACAGACTAGAACCATCTCCTATCCTGCACCGCCGGGTTTCAGGACTGCTCCGCCTGAAAGCTGGGCTCCAGGCGTGACAGGAAGGTCCAGGGACCCTACTAAGGTAGCGGATAAGGTGGGGAGATGGAAGCTTTTCGGATCCGGGGGCGTGCGGGGTCTGAGTATTCTTTGCGCGCTATGCACCCGCAGACCCTAATGGTCCCAGAGCCGCGAGCGCAGCGGCAGTCTCCAGGGTCCTGCAGCCGGGAGGCAAGGACCACGTCTTTGCGGTTCCCCAAGGCAGAGCAGAAACCAGCCCCAGGGTGCGCTGAGTGACCGAGCTACTGAACTCCAGGTACCCCCAGGACTCCGTCGGCACCCCGGCCCTCGGTCCCCAGCAGCCTCAGCATTCCCTGGAACAAACCCGCCTCCCGTTACCCACCCCACTACGCCCCGCTCGCCTACCCACCCCAACCCCTGGGTTGGTGGCCTCCGTGCCCGGGAAGGCCGCAGGGACGCCTAACTTCCGAACTTCTTCGAGGGCGGCACCGTTGTCGGGAATAGGTCAGAGCTAGAGAACCAGGTGCCCGGGGCTCGCTCTGTTTCCTGCCGCTCCGCAGGGCCCCCGAGCGAGGCGAGCTCGCAACCCCGAGACACGGAGAACTGGCCCGGGAGGGCACAGCGCGCTTCAGGCTCAGGGCGTGGGAGGGCAAGAGGCCAGTGGAGCCGGTCTCACAAGGCCGGGTCCCGGGTCACTGCTGAGCTCCAGTTCCGGACTTTGGGGTTTTTTGGTTGTTTCATTTGACAGCTGGGCTTTCTACCGGTTGCTGCGCGTCCAGTTGCGGCCATTGCGTGGCGCGGCGCTCTTGGGTATCGGAGGTTTGGGTCTGTTGCAGGCTCACCCGTCCAGGTGCCAAATTCTTCTGCAAAAATAATTTCTCCCCAGACCAGAGATTTCTAATCTATGAACCTCCTGATCGTTTGTAAAAAGTGCTTTTTTTTTTCTGGAGAGAGAACCCATAGATTTCATTAGAGTAATGGTGACTGCACAATGGTTAAGAAACTACTACTCTAGGAGCAGATTTCGTGGCCTCTTGACTTTGCGGGCTTGGGACTCTGTCTGTGACTGTCTCTGCGTCTTCAGCCTTCAAAGAGGACACGAATTCCCCACCTGAAAACACTCTGGCTGCTACAAACAACCGGCTCGCGCTGTGGGGCGTGAACTCCGATCTACCTCCAGGGGGCGCTAGTGTAGCTCCGAGCAATTGCGAGCTTTACTTTCAGGATCGGTATCTTCAGCTAGGAAGAGGTTGTAGGAAGTGCCTGGCGCTGTGCTGGGGGCCAAAGATTTAAAATAAAAGAGTATTTTTCATCGGCACTTAGCACTGTGCCAGGAACATTAGTAGGCGCTCTTCCAATGTTCATTAAATGAATAGACATTAATTCATTCTGGCACATTCACCAGTTGGTCTCACCGATATTACAAAGCTCTACTCTCAACCTGCGGTAAATCTGTACCGGGTTAGGTAGAGCGACGTTTCGGCTTGGATTCCGAAATTGGGAGCGCAAACAGTTCAACCAGAGCCCTCTCTCTGCCACCCCCCAATTTATTTGGCAGGACGAGTCTGCTCCCTGATAGAAGTTTCCAGGAATGAGGCAGGGAGGTAAGTGTTACTTCTTAGGGTTTTTCCTAAACACTGGGTCTTCTGGTGTGAAATGCAAACCCATTCTTCTCTGCGCGCCCCCCATAATTTACCCAGTGAATGAATAGTGGTTCAGGCTTCACTTGCGAGGATCCCTGAGGCTGAGTCTGGCTATCCCTGAAGTTGCTCTGAGCTTCTGGACTAAACAGCGCATGATCTAGGGACAGTGGACAAAACAAACAAACAAACAAACAAACAAACAAAAAAAACCCCACCAATTTTTAAATACTCGCCTGACTATTTAACCTGTGATCTTACCATCTGATTTTCTAATCTTTAAGCCTGGAAATCAGGGTTAATTAAAAAAATAATCTGGTTTGGGACAGAAAAAAGTTTATAACACTCTGATAAATTATAACTATAATGTTTCTCTCCATTTGTTTAAATCTGATTTCTGTATGATTTGTTTTAAAAACAAAAATAAAAATATCTTGTCTGGATGTGTTAGACTGAAATTTTGTTTGACGATTCTAAGGTAACTGTCCATGTGATTAAAACGGTTACACCTAAAGGCTTACTCTTTTAACTGAGTAAACCAACTGAGGCAAGAATGAAAAACAAGCAGAAAACTCAACTAAAACAACAACAACAAAAAGTTAACTTTATTGTTTGTATACAATGTATGCATGACATAGAACCACCACCAACAACAAAACCACAACAATAACAACTGCAAAAGCAGCAACCAACAACTCTACGAACTCATTCTCTTCAGCCCAGCAGAAATTTGGGGCTAACTGGAGAATGTCCCTTGAAAATGGATTGTATTATTTAAAGAAGTGCAGAAACCAAAGCTTTCCATCAGTGAGTTTATTGAAGAACATGGAAAGAGAAGTAATTGTTTCTGAATCATTTTCCTAAGACATTTTAAGAGCACAATAAAGCCCCTACTGGGTAAGCTGGGGCAGAAGTGGCTGCCAAACAAAGAGCAGAAAGTAAACACTGGTAGGAATTTTGCTGACATCTTTAGAACAGGGTTGGCACATTTATAAATGGTAGAGGAGGTTAACATCTAGTTTACTTAATGATCTTGATATAAATTATCTGGAAGATCTTAGGTAATTACGTGCATTATATCAGATACGTATATGAAAATTTACAGAAAACTATATTGAAATAGAGCAAAACAAAAATAAGTATAAACATTAAAATTACCAACTGTGTGCTATGCACTACGTATATATTATTTCTCCTTGTTTCAACAGATTAGTAAAGCAGATATCATTAGCTTCATTTTATAGGCAAGGAAATAGTAAGAGCATCAGACTTCAATTAATTGATGATGTTTTCTCCAGGCTCCTTCGGGAGACCTGGCATGCCAGCACATGGCTTATCTGGCTGTCACATCAGGTAAGAGGTCTGGTCCCCTGGATCCAGGCACTGACTCAGAGAAAGATATGGGCATGTCTTCAGCTCTAATGTGATTTGTAGTGAGAGGACTGATGACCAGGCATAAATCATTTATACTTTCTGGGCCAACATTTGGGAGATTGGCAGTTTTGCAGCAGGAAAAAAAAAAATATTGGCGCTGCCACTTAAGACAAGTAGATTGCTAAAGAACAAAACCCAATCTGATTCACAGTAATATTCATAGAATAATAATTAGAAATGCTTCAAAGTTGTAACAAGCAAAAATTCAAATGACTTAATTTCCTATATTTTGTATTATGCATTGCTTCGTCTTCTCTGAAATTGTGGTTGATTTTGTAGGGTGTTTCATTTGCCAGTGGATGCAGTAGGGGCTTAAAGGAAAGGGTCCCGGAAGTCAGGATATAGGGTTCTAATTCCTGCTCCTAACCCAAAAGGTGTGACTTTGATAAAATCATTTGGGCTTCTGTTTCCACATTTGTCAAATTGGATTGAGAAATTGCTAAATTCCTTTCTAATTCTGACATTCTATAAATGTGCTGTAAGCTTTATGCTGTCAGTACAGTACTTTTCTGACAGCAGGTCCATCACCATGTGGCTTCCTCCACTTGACCTGAGAGGTGCCACTGTCTTCTGAAAAAGTAGCTGAAGGGCTCAACATGGAGAAGGAAGGATATATCATTCTAATGAGTGACACAGTCAGAAAAGCTACTCTTCCCTTCTCCCTCAACCCCGCAACATTAATGTAAAGAATGAATGATTTCCAGATAGGAGGAATAGGGGAGCAGATATCCTGGTTTTTCTCCCCCTGTCACCAAAGGATGAAATTGTACCTCTAAGAAGGGATAGAAGGCAGGCCAGGTAGACGGGAAGCACCAGGCTTTTCACTGCTTCATAAAAAAGGATCTGCACCTAAATCCTGCAGAAGTTTCTCAATGTGGTTCTTTAATGAATCTACCCAGAGCCCAAAATACACTTCTGATGGAGCCTGATGTGGCCCCACCCATTCAAGGTGGGTCTTAATTAGTTTACTCGAGTCCTTTAAAAGGGAGACATTTTGGAGAAAGCACAGATGCTAGAAGAGCTAATCCAGAGAGCTGAGAGCTGACATAGAGAGCAGAAACTAAGACCACAGACGCTTGGAGATGCTAAGCTGAGATGAAACCGAGAGTTTGCCTTGGAGAAGCTAAGTGAGGAATGACAGACCCTTAGAGAGAGAAACCCACAGGCATCAGAAGCTGAAGGCAATGAAACCATGAGCAAGGACAAGCAGATGCGGGCCACGTGACTTCCCAACTGACAGAAGAGTCCAAAGTGCCAGTGGCCTTCCTTCAAAATCAAAGTTATCTTTCTCCAGATGCCTTAATTTAGACATTTTCTTGACTTTAGAACTGTACATTTGTAACCTAATAAATCCCCTTTATAAAATCCAATCCATTTCTGGTAAATTGCATTCTGGCAGCCTTAGCAAACTGAAACAGTTACCAAAGGAGCAAAGGAAAAATACAACTAGTTAAATGGAGTTCGGGGAAGACCAGGGTCCCCTCTTTCTAGGTTCCTTCCTTGTGTTAATGATATTATGATGAGAAAAGCTATACATAAATGAAGCTAGTAGGTCTTATGATCTTGGTCTTATGATCATTTTAGGAGAGTTGGAGGTGCCATATGAGTAGAGGACAAAGAATGGGCTCATATAGCTAAGGTCTTGGGCTGTAAATAAAAAGGGTATATTGAGCCTTTATGTTCAAGACCATTTTGGACTTGTTATTCTGTTATTATAGTCTGAATAGGTAGAGAAAAAACAAGTATTCATAAATTCAGGTTGCCTTGCTTGCTATGTTTGCTTTCGTCACTTCATGGAAGGGAACCTGGGCTAGGGAACAGTTGAGTTCACTCTCTTGACAGCTATATTAGCTGAATTGAGTTGCTAACCGTTGGGTGGCCTATTGTCTCAATTGCTCTCCCTGTCCCTTAGTGCTGCCAAAGAGGCCAGGCTTGCCTAGAAGAAGCAAGATAAGGTAGTAAACAGGATTGAAGGCTCACTGTATACAGGAAAAGAAGGAAGAAAAAGTAAGACCAACCCACAAGAACCTACTGGTCTCTTAGGGAGATAAGAACTTACACATCTGAAATAAAGAAATTTAAGATAGTGAATATGCTTATTAGTTTTCTACTGCTGCTGTAACAAATTACCACAAATTTAGAAGCTTAAATTTATTGTTAGGCTTCCGTAGTTTAGATGTTTGTTCTAGCTTGAATGCTGCTGGAATGCGATATACCAGAAATGGAAGAGCTTTTAAAAAGGGGAATTTATTAAGTTGCAAGTTTGTAGTTCTAAGGCCATGAAAATGTGCAAATTAAGGCACCATCAAGAGGTTACCTTCACTCAAGAAAGGTGGATAAAGTTCAGGGTTTCTCTCTCAGCTGGGAGGGCATTTGACGAGGTCTGCTAGCTTTCTCTTCTGGCTTCTTGTTTCATGAGATTCCCCTGGGGGGTGTTTTCCCTCTTCATCTCCAAAGGTCTCTGACTGCGTAGGCTCTGTTGGTTCTGGTTTCTCTGTTGGTTTCTGGTGGCTCTGAGGCTTTTTCCAAAATCGTTTCCTCTTAAAGGGCTCCAGTAAGGAACCCACCTTGAATGGGTGGAGACATATTTCCATGCAAACCATCTGATCAAAAGACACCACCCATAATTGGGTGGGCCACATCTCCATGGAAACAATAAAAAGATCTCACCTAGCAATACTGAATGAGGATTAGAGGACATGGCTTTTTTGGGAGTGCATAATAGCTTCAAATGGGAACAGATGTCCAACATGAGTCTCACTGAGCCAAAATGTTGTCAAAGCTGTTATTTATTTATTTATTTATTTATTTATTTATTTATTTATTTTTGTGGCAGTTCTAAGGGGAGAATCTATTTCCTTAGCATTTACAGCTCCTGGAGGCTGCCCCCAGTCTGTGGCCTCCTTCCTCCATCTTCAAAGCCAGCAACAGCAAGTCAGGTCCTTCTCACATTGCATCACTCTGATCTCTTCTACTTTCTTCTTCCATTTGGAGGGACCCTTCTGATTAGCATGGATCAATCTGGATAGTCCAGTACAATCTCCCCACTTCAACCGTACTTAATCACATCTGCAATGTCCTTCTTGCTGTGTAAAGTTACATATTCCCAGGTTCCAGGGATCAGTATGTGGATATTTTGGGTGGTTGGTGGGGGGTGGGGGGAGAAGGGAGGCATTATTCTGCTGACCACTTAAGTGTTTGATTGGTGAGGGCTGTGAGTGGTGAAGACCTGGAGAAAGAAGCTGCTATGGGCTGGAGCACTTGAGGAAGCCTCCCAGAGAAGGTGTGGCTGGAGTTGGAATATGACTAAATAGAAGGAAAGTGATGAAGTCCGTGATGTAGTAGTGCATCTGCAGGGGTGTGGGGCAGGTGAGGAGGAGACAGAGCAACTTGGGGTCATCCTCAATGCTTCTTCTGGGAAGGGAACCCTACTGAATATGTCCAGTATGACGATCTGCATTCTCCTGTGTTCAAAAATCATGAAATTTCACATATAAAAAGTTCCTCCCTTACCAACTTCCAGTTTGTTATGTGTTCCTTCAATATTTCTGTTCAGATATAGTTCAGAACAAGGCAACATATTGAGTCAACTGTTGAGTGTGACGTGGATGTCTCTGGTGGAACTCCAGGGATACTGAGAAGGGTTCACCTCACCTGCACTTGATTTGCTGCAATGGCCTGCCATAATGATGCTATAAAACCCTAAAGTTGGGGCTTGGAGTTTGGGCCCCTTGACTTAGATACCTCTACTAGACTTACCTTTGACAATAACCAAACAGCAGAGTTTATAGCACTGTGTTAAAACCTACCTGAAAAAAAAGAATGCTTAAAAAGAAAAAAACAACAACAAAAAGCCAAGCCCGTATCCCGAATTTAGTGGCTGCCCAAAGTGTGGTAGGTAGCAGGGAATTGTTAGAACATATGAGGAATGCACATGAGCCCCAGAACTTTTTTATTTTTTTATCTTTAACTTTTTTTGTATAAAATAACATATATATAAAGCAAAGAAAGAAAAAAGCAATGGTTTTCAAAGTACTTTTCAACAAGTTACAGAACAGATTCCAGAGTTTGTCATGGGCTACTATACCAACCTCTCCGATTTTTCCTTCTAGTTGTTCCAGAATATAGGAGGCTAGAAGGAATAAATAATTTTTATCATCACACTCAACTTTTTTTTTCATGAGAAATAACATTTATCAAAAAAACCCAATAAATTTTAAAGCACAGCAGCACAATTAGTTGTAGAACAGATTTCAGAGTTTGGCATGGGTTACAATTCCACAATTTCAGGTTTTTACTTCTAGCTGCTCTAAGATACTGGAAAATAAAAGAGATATTGATTTAATCATTCAGCAATCATATTCATTTATTAAATCTTATCTTCTCTGTATAACTCCACCATCACCTTTCTATCCCTCTCTTTAGGGGCATTCGGACTATGGCCATTCTAACTTTTTCATGTTGGAAAGGGCTGCCAATAATATGGGGCAGGGAGAGGGAACTAGCTGATGCTCTGGAGAGGCTGGGCCCTCCAGGTGCCAGGACTTATCTGGTGCAGGGACCCATCTGGAGGTTGTAGGTTTCTGGAAAGTTACCCTAGTACATGGAACCTTTGTAGAATCTTATATATTGCCCTAGGTGTTCTTTAGGATTGGCTGGAATGGTTTTGATTGGGGGTTGACAGGTTATGATAGGTAGCAATGTCTAACTGAAGCTAGTATAAAAGCAACCTTCAGAGTAGCCTCTTAACTCTATTTGAACTCTCTCTGCCACTGATACTTTATTAGTTATACTTCTTTTCCTCCTTCTGATCAGGATGGAATTGTTGATCCCACGGTGCCAGGGCCGGACTCATCCCTAGGAGTCATCTTCCAGGCCGCCAGGAAGACTTTCACCCTGGATGTCATGTCCCACGTAGGGGGGAGGGCAGTGGTTTCACTTGCAGAGTTGAAGCCCCAGAACTTTTGACCACTCATGCTTGGGGGAAGATTTCTAATGTCTCCCTGATCTCAGGAAAGAATGGGTTGATCACTCATACTCAGGCTTCAGGGCCCATGGAGGTTTGAAGTGTGACCTCCTCCTCCTCCCTGTAGTGGGACAGACCAACCTCCACCAGAACCCAGAAGCAAGGACACCATGTGAGTTGACTTTAGATTAGATAAAGAACGAAAATGCCTTTGTGGCAGAAAGAAGAAACAGGATACTGCAACAGCAAGTCGTGGGATTCTCTTGGCCTTCCATTCTTGGAATGTGGGCCCTGCTGACTGTGTCCTCAGAGCAGAACTGACAGCTGCTCAGGGGTCTGCTCTTCCTAACTCCAGAGGCACGTTCTTTGCAGTAGGCCCCAGCTGAGGTCCCTTTCAAGACCCAGAGTCTATTTTTAGGGTGGCTTCAGCTGCCAGGGAGGTTGCTGAGTGTGGTGGATGAGGGACAGGCTGGTCACTCTGAGAAGTAGATGAACTCAGCAAGTGACGTCAAGGAATTACTCAGGCTGGGTTCCTCTAAGATGATTAAAATTCTGCTTTGGCTCAGAGTCACATGCTCCAGAATGACTCTTCACTCCCTGTCTATTCCATGGGACAAGAGAGAGAGAAAGAAGAACCTTCCTGCTATTCCAGAATGCTCATTATAAAGGCTATTTCTTTGTAGTTATGATCAGGGAACAATTGCCTATAAGGGGATTTCACAGATAAGGGAAGTCTGCCTGGAATTGTGAGGACTATGCTTTTAGGGTCCCATGTTTTTGAGCTTTGGCTCTACCACTTTTTTATTGTCCTTGAGCAGAAAGTGATCTCTCTGAGCCAAAGTTTCTCCATCTGCAAAATGGGAACAATAATAACTACCTGGCAGGATTAAAGACATTTAATATTAAACACCAGGCATATTGTTTGGCATGGGGCAGGCACTCAAGGGTGGTGAGTCTGATTATCGTAATAGAAGAGCTTATTCCTTCAAGTGCCAAATTGCATTAGCCTAATAAGGTAAATTAGAGAAAATCATTACACACTCCTCTGCATTGCAAAAAGAAGGCAATCTATAAGTCTTTAATTCTCAAAAGAAAGCCAGTCCTAAGGTCACAACAGAATGAAACTGCCTTCCCCAACCCTCCCAGAGGCAGGTCTGGCCATGCTTCAGTCTCATTGCCCAGAAGAATTAATGATGATTTATATTAAACATCTGGCATATTGCCTGGCATGGAGTAGGCACTCAAGAGTGGTGGTTATTATTATCATTATAATAAAAGCTTACCCCTTCAAGTGCCAAATGATATCAACTTCTATGGAAAATTAGATAAAAGGCATTGTACTCTTCTCTGCCTTCTTAAAAAGAATAAACTGAATATAATTTCAATCCTTGCTTCATGGTTCATTGTCACCATGATAAGAATATCAACTAACGTGTTGGGCACTAATAGCATGTTGTTCTTAGAGACTCTAAGATGTATACAGCTAGTTGTCCCAAACCAGATGATACCAGGCCATCTCTATTTATGAGGTCTAAGATATTATATATGTGCATATATAATATATATATATGTTATATATATATATAGTTTATCTTATTTCCTTCCTATCGGTGTGTCCATCCCTAACTGTGTGTCTATCATGATCACTCTGTCACTTCTTACTGGGCTTGTTGTAACTGGCTTTAGCACCAAGCCACCCACTTCCATCTCCATTTGGTACACAGGAAAACAAACAATAAATGAAAAACCAAGCTTATTAGAATGGCATGGGAACAAAGAATCCATAGGCATTCAGGGAGAACCTGTAAATAGTTGTCAAGAAGTGTAATAAACAGGGGACTTTGGGGACAGCTCCTAATCTGTGCTCAATAGAGCAGAAGCAAAGCTTGTCCAAATTATGTGTGACCAGAGTGCAAACAGGTACTGAGTGAGCACTTGTGGTCAGGCAGGACATGGACAATGGCTTCATCTGACTTGGGCCCAGGGAAACAAACAGACTGAAAACAGCCAGTCAAGTTCGAGCTGTGTGTGAGTGAAGCATCTGGAGACACTGAATGTGGACATGAGGAGTGATGGTCAGGAATGGTACTAATAGGTTGTTGTGCTTTAACTATTCAGAGCCTATTTTCTTCTTTTATTCTCAGCTTTGTCTGGCTTAAGGGAGGGTGCCAGGCAAGTGACACCGGATGAGTGGGTGTCTTTGTCATTTTTTTCAGGAGGCACGGTGATGATGAAGGCAAATTCCATGTTGTGGGAAGGTTCAACTTCAAGGAGTGTAGCAGTGCTTAAAAGGACCCTGAGGACGAGAAATCACATTTTCATCCCCAAGAAAATCTGTAATTGGTTCTTGTTGCTGGGGAGAGGATCAAGCCACTTGCTAGTGTTCAGATCTTCTGTTGATTTCTGTAATGCAAAGTCACTCTTTGGCTTCAAAAACCCCAGAGGCACTTCAAGGGCCTTGGAAACTCCTCCTGGAACCAGTTTTCCTCGGCACACCTCTAAGCAATAGTCAAACTTTCTTAAGCAATCAATGCCTGACTTTCCTTCAGCACCAATAAGTACCATTCACCGAAGATCTCTAGTTAAAATGAGAATGTGGAGGAGTCCGGGGGGGAAAAAGACAATGGATTAAAGGATGGTTGTTTTCTCCTTTTCCCTGATTAGGCTTGTGTAGTCTTGAGAATGATTTACTCCTTTTGCCCTTGTCTCAGAATTTCGAGTTTTCACTGTCCACAATACCATGAAGAAATCTTTTCTCTTCTCTCTGTAGGGAAATAGAGATGCCAATTACTGCAGGCCTCAAGGCAGGATAAGGGGAAGCGTGTTGAGAAAGTTTAAGTCCTATATGTTGAGCATTAAATGTCTAGATTCGCCTCCCTGACTCCCCATTTATTTTTCTTTGCAGTCTTAGTAGGTGTGGGGTTGAAGTCAAATCATATATAGTCATTTGATCATAGATAGATTGTATTAGGCAAGTTGTTCTACTGGCTTGGGCCTCTTTTTTAATATCTAGAAAATAATAACATTTAACTAAAGAAGCTGAGGCCCCCTCCAGTTTGGTGCTTTCATTTTATGAATATAGGGAGTGAGGTGGACAAGGGAATATAGGAGAACAAATAGCAGAAGAAGGAAATTAAGTGATGGCAATTAGATTTACTCGGAAGTTAATTGGGAGACACTGATGAGAGTTATTTTATTTTGGTTTTGTGAAAAAGGCCAGCCTGAGTTGCTGCTCAGGTGTTCTGGACGAAGCAGTCTTGAAGGAAGTCACCTTTCAGTAACACAGTGAAAAGGGACAGCTTTGTCTTGTGAACCTTTTTTCTCCTCCCACCGCTAAAACCTTCTCCAATTTCGGAGTTCCTGCCCTCACTAGGAATTCCATTCCCTTGCATCGCTTCATCCATCCTCCCCAGGAGGTATGCTTATTCACATTTGTGATGGTCTCCCTTTGGTTTTAGAGACAGAAGCTGCTCTAGGTATTTTAAACAGAAAGGAATTTCATACCGAGAATTAGATGTTAAAAAATATTTCAAGTTCTTGAAGATTCTATCTTTACCACAATTATAAAGGTGGGGACTCAGGAGGCTGCACATTTGAACTATAAACATTAAGAAAACTCCATGAAGCTGTGATCTAGAGATCAGAAAGCTGCCTCTGGTACTGCCACAAACTATCATTCAGCACCCATAAAACTATTGCTTGGATGGCAGAACGCTGCTGTAAAACCCCATTCCGAGACTGTGCTTGCCTGCAGCAAACTGAAGAAGGAGCAGGGAGATAGTGAGCATAGTCTCACTCTTTCCTTCCTAGTCTTATGGAAGGCATGTAAATGGACTAAATCTGTCTTCGGATCCCAAATACAAGGAAGTTTGGGAACAGTCACGTTCTAAGGAGTTGAAAATGTACCAAGGGCACTGATGCCATTTCCACAATAACATGGTGGAATGAATGTTCTGAATATTCTCTACCTTCCAGGGTTAAGGTGTAGCTAAAGAAATGAATCTCTAATAATCTCATCCATCAATGACAGAGACCCTTTTCTTTTTGTTAGGGGTGCAAGGATTCTTCAATCTCAACATGTATGTGATCCTCTACCAATTTTACCTTTGGCCTAGGTGCCTTTTGGTTATGAATGTCCTACAGAAGGGAAAGTCCTCACTTAATCTTCCATTTTGTACTGCTCAGGCTTACAATACATTTTCATGTTTACTTTTGTAATAGAGCTCATCAGTTAGGTTGCCCCACCTCAGGTCCTCATTTCCCTCTAATCTGATGAAACACCACCGTGAACACACATAATGGAATGTGCGAAGGTGGCCCATTTTTGCTTGTCACCTGACTCTGTGCTGGGGGAACACTGTGGAGTGAGCACTTGGGGTCCAGGCCAGGGTCACAGCTGTCCTAGAAGTGTCAGGAAGCCCACAGGACACTTTCATCCCACACAGCCCTTCAGGCTGAGTCCTGGAGAACTGGTTCCTAAAGACCGAGGAAGAGGCTTGCTTGAGCACAGCAGCACTGTTCTTTGTTGAGACCATTGTCATTCTGGGCATAGAAATGCCAGGTGGCCATTCCATCCTGCATACTGAAGACGAGATCCCTGCCATGAACCTGGGAAACCTTCACTTCCTTTCTACCAAACATCCTTGTCTTGATAAAAGCCGTAGACAAACATTATTGAGGGTTTTCTATCATTCAAAAAAAAAGCAAATTCAGGGAGAATGCAGTGAGTGATTTCTCTTTGCTGAGCAGTGAGAGAACATGATAAATGGTTACAGGGAAAGCTCTGTGTTCTGAAAGACCTTTAGTTATGCCTGAGAACTCCTCCCCCTACTAATCTCAAGCAGGCGGTGGGGGGCGTGGTGGTGGGGGTTGGGGATGTCATCAATGCTGTCAGTTCGATGGCAGCCACAGCCAGGAAACATAACTGTGAGCTCTCCACTGCTAATGTAGCCAGGGGAAGCATGCCAAAGAAGGAATGCTCCTTAATTTAAGTGAACTAGAGGATATTTGCAGCATCGAATCAATCCTTTTTGAAAAAAAAAAAAAATGCCAGGCAGCCATCTGACCAAGACCCTTCTCCTAAGCAATGACTGAGGCCAAGCTCGAGTCCATCGACGTGGAATTCAGGCCAGGATGACCTCGGAAGGGGTATTTTTGGATCCTCTCCTTCCTCCTGGTGTTTCCTTCTTCACTTAAACTCCAATCTGAATTCTTTTCTCAGGGGAACTTTCTAATGTCCTTACCCCAGCCAGTGATTTGGCATTTTAACCAAGTCCTGACCTAAGGAATGATGGTCTTATTGTAGATCATCACTGTTGGATGGGTGACGGTGAAATTGTCATTTGGCATTATCGTATAGATCTCTACAGTGTAACTATATCTCTGTAATTAATTGTGGTCAAAACAGTTGTAAAACATGGACTAGATTAATCAATGGATATAAATAATAAGAGCTCAACGAGCATAATGAATGTTCACAAATGGCTATGTGTGCAGGAATGCATGGCCAAGGAGTCAGTGATCTAAAGCTCACTGAAACTACGGTCTAAAAATCCAGGAAAAGTTTGCATCTCTTGGTGGCCAGAAGTTCGAAGACAAAGGCAGGCATAGAACTACTGGGAGATAAGATCAAAACCAATTGGATGGTGCTGGATTATGCCTATGTGTCCCAGCAGAAGTATTAATATCACCTCCTCTCGCTGTCTGAAGGATGGCGATATGGACAATCAATTTAGTCCTTGTTACTTTGACGATCACCAACCAGTCTAGGACATGCTATAATCAAAAAGCATAAATCCTGTGATGTCGCTATCATTAGATGAGTCCTGGTACTATAAAGTACAGGAGAGGCAGAACTTCCCTAGAGGTGGAAAGAGAAAGGATGACAGATTCCATAAGGAGATAAAGCTACTGATAGACAAGCCCTCTGTGCATCTCTTTAGGTAACAGAATCAACTACACCCTGATATTGAAATAAAGATGTTGTATATAATAGGTATGTGAAATATTTAAATGGTATGCAATTAGTTAGTATACATAACTATTTCATGTGATTCAGTCTCTATGAAGCAGCAATTTCTCAGCTTCTGAGAATAGAGAGAATAAGGAAAGGACCCTGCCCTCAGGGGACACTACATCTACCTCAAGATGTATTAACAGACACCCCTCAGTCTTGGAATATTTTTCCCAAGCAGGACACTCTGATTCCCCAAATCATTTCCCTTAAGGGACCCTACCGTATGTTTAGAAAAGGTCTTGAGCCCCTGATATATTTATAAAAGCAGAGGAAATGGGAAAGTGTCAAGCAGTCATCGAGAACTTTCTATCTAATAGAACTTTGAACTTTCTTCAATGATAGAAATCCTCTGTACCTGTGCTGTCCAGGACCACAGCCAGTAGCCATAGGTGGCCCCTGAGCACTTCACATTGGCCAGGGTGATTGAAGAATGGACTTTTCACTTCATTACATTTAAATTGCCACCCGACTAGGGGGAAGCTCTCTGGACAGTGCAGATTCTAGACCTTTCTTGCAGTTCAACTAACATAATCAGGATTCTCAGTGGATTTGTTTTTCCTACTCACTTGGATATTTCAACATTGTGAATGTATCTCTTAAGTCCTAAATGAAACTAGGTAAATCACAAGGAATGACAATTCAACTACCTTCGCATTAAATGGGAGAATTTTATTAAATCAGACTTGTTGAGCATTACTGGGTGCAGGGCTCAGAGATGGAATGTGGTACCCACAGGTCTGCCCTGAGGGGTCACAAAACCTATTGATAGTAATGCACCTGTGCTGAGAGTGGGCATCATTTGGTGTTAGGCTTGGAGGCTTTTTTTCCTACTCTTTCCCTTTCACACCCACTGGATTTGATGTGTCAGAAGCTTCTGGTTACTTAAGCTTTAAAGTA
This sequence comes from Tamandua tetradactyla, assembly GCF_023851605.1. Classification (NCBI taxonomy): domain Eukaryota; kingdom Metazoa; phylum Chordata; class Mammalia; order Pilosa; family Myrmecophagidae; genus Tamandua; species Tamandua tetradactyla. The sequence continues at coordinate 90,386,824 of NC_135334.1, forward strand.
AATGGAGGCCAGGCAATATTTCTGCATTATAAAAAGGGGACTCATGTCCTGAGCTGACTGAGAATACAGAGTGTTTAATTTCCTGTCCATTAAGGAAAAAAAAATTGAGAAGACCTCGTAGGAGGGATTAAGAGCCACATTTCATGCACATTACTCACTGGTGAACTATCATTTACAGAAATAAGTAAAAAAATTCAATGAAATGGCAAGGATTTCAGCTGCTTTCTTTCTTAATATCTTCACTTTGGGAGAAAAATGTAACTCTAATCCTGCAGTTTGCCCTCTGGAGTCATCAAACGGTAGAGACATGATTAAATTTATGTGTGATGATAATCATATATCTCTATCTTTTTGGTCAATCACAATTTCTAGTTATTCTTTCAAATAAAGTTTTTTTTTTAAATTAATGTAACTCAAGTGTCTTCAAGTCTGTCAACCTCTTGGGACTATTCTTTTATTTAATATTCAAATAAAAACGAATTAGGTTACCATTCTACATTATAGCACGTCCTAATTTTAGCATGCCTTTTCTTTTTAGTGTGTTTCATGAATCTTATTTTTTTGTGAGCCTGGCTCTTGTTCATTGCAAGGGTTGGAAAAAGGAGGGAGGTATTGAGAAGCATTTTTCAGAGGTTCTGGGCAACTGAGCCACCAATCGAGTGGGCCCTGAGTTTTATCCTCCTAGGGGATCCTGTGTCATATTAGTAAGGCAGTTGATTAGAATTTAGGATTGTCATCAACTGAGGAGACAGTAAGAATAATCCAGTACTGGGGATATTGTTTTCATGAAGTCTACTTCCTGGGTAGTTTTTCAAGATACAAGTTCGAATCTTAAATCTTTGCTGGAAGGAAGCCAGTAGATCAAACTGTACTTTACCACACGGAGCTGGCAATGCTTCACAATGGGAGGGCAGGCGGATCATCCACTCATCTTAGGATCCAAGACACAAGGTGGCTAACCTCTGTGTTATTTTATTAAATAATGAAAAGTTTCAATTAATTTTTTCTGGTGGTAAAAGTATTATATGCATATTGTAAAAAATTCAAGCAATATAGAAAAGTATGAGAAAGCAAAAATTATTAGAAAATCCAAAGATAATCACCTTTCATATCTGAGTGATCATTCCATCAAACAGCCCTGTGCTTGCATGCGCATACATCCATGCAGCCACACTGATTTCTTTTTTTGATTTAGAAAAAGAAATAAAAAGACAACAGAAAAAGAAATAAAATGATGATAGAAAATAAAACAACTATACGTACCATACCCCTTACCCCTCGCTTTCACACTGATTTTTGCCTAAATGAAATCATGAAAAAAGAAATCTGGACCTTTTTTCCATTCTTTCTTTCTTTTTTTTAAAAAGTTTATGTCATTTTCCTCTTCTTTTTTTCCATTCCCTTTCCCACCAGTCAACAGTTTTAATAGCTTGGAGTGTGTCCTTTCACAACTTTCTCCTTGCTCATTCAATTACAGGCAATTACGCCAAATTTATCTCCACCCACATTGGAGGATTTCAGTAATTGCTTTTGTTTTTGCTTTTCGACTGGGCTATTTGATATTATACATTTCTGAATCTTGCTGTTCTCACTTTATAACACTTCAGAGAAATTTTCCCACATCAGCAGAGAACCATCTAATTCATTCTTTCTCATGGCTGTATTATAATCTACAGTAGAAATTTCCAAAGTTTCCAAAGTTTCCTGGCTATTTTTTCACAGCTTCCATAGGCCAAAAGAAATGCTTACCACTTCCGTTTTTCAAGTGAGTAAGTGCCACACAACTTGAAATACTTATGTCCTATCAACTTGGTTATTTAAAAAAAAATGTAAATAGGGAAGAAAGTGTATTTTAATTTCATTCTTAAATAGCCACAATTAATTACTAATATGAGGTGTGTGCCTGATGCTTATGGCGACCATCTCAAACTTTGAACTTGGATGTGTTTCAACACCTTCGTAGTCTGTTCCATTGTGGTTTTTGTGTGCTTTTCATCACAGAAGCTGCCAGCTACCTAAAGATCCGATATCAGCAAAAGGAAATTAGCATGGTCTAACATTGAAATCATAAACTATCTCAATCTAGTAGTTTGTGCGGTGTCTGGCAGATGTCAATTATTGTTGTGTTTTCCTAGAAAATGTTAAATATCTTGTAATGTCCTTCTGAGTTTGCTGCAGTGTCTGAGGGTGCATCAGGACAAAGTTTGGGGACCATGGATCTGTGGTATGGATTTTTAAAATTTATAAACTCTTAAACAGAGAATTGATTATTTAAAGCAAATATCATGATATCTTGTGGGGTTTATAACATTTGTAGAATTAAAACTTATGACAACAATAGCACAAAGGACATGAAGGGGGAAATGGAAGTATGTTGTTTTTTATTGGTATTATTGCAGGCTTACAGAAAAATCATGCATAAAATACAGAGCTCCCATATACACCCTGTTTATTAACCCCTTGCTTTAGTATGGTACATTTGTTACAATTGATGAAAGCACATTTTTATGTTTGGACTATCAATTATATTTTTTAAGGATTATGCAGCATGTGGGATGGGCGTATTATTTGAAGACAGACCATGATAAGTTAAGAGATACATTGTAAACATAGAACAACCAATAAAATATAAAAAAAAAATAGTGGCGATAAAATGAAACAAGAAATACTCAATCTCAAGGAAAATAGGAAAAAATTTAAAAAGGAATCTCCAACCTTGTTCAAATAGCAAGATACTATTTTAAAAGCCAGCAATATTGATCATAACACTGAACTCCAGTTAAATGACAGAGATTGTTAGACTGCTTATAAAGTTACAGAAAGTTGAAAGAAAAGAGGTAAAGGATATGCTATGCAAAAAATGATCATTCTAAAGGTAGTGTGGCTTTAAAAATATCAGACAGAAGATATCAGAACAAGGAATAGTATTGGGGGCGAAATGAGACATTTCTTTTAAAGATAAAGGAAGCACTTAGTTAAGGAAACATAACCATCCTACATGTCTATTCCCGATAAAAGAGATTCAAAATAAAAGGAACAGCAACTGAGAATATGGGAAGGAAAAACAGACCGATCTGCAAATAGAGGTGGTGATTTCAATCCATTCCTCTCTCATAAGTTTATGGAACAAGTAGAAGGAAAATCAGTAGGGCTTCTGAAGACTTAGCCACTCTACCAACAGAATCTACACTTATAGATCACTTTACCACCAGCAGCAAAATACATAGCCTTTACAGATGTACATGTAACATTTACCGAGTCCATATACCAGACCATGAAACATTTCTTAATAAATTTAAAATGATTGAAATCATACAATATGTTCTCTTCTGTGTCTCAATACGTTAAAAATGATTGAAGCAATAATGAATGTGTTCAATGACTACACTGGAATTAAATTAGAAATTCATAATAGAAAGATACCTGGAAAATTGAGAAATATTAAGAGACACTCACAAGGGGAATTAAAAAGTGTTCTTAAGTGAATAAAAATGAAAAGAAAACATCACAATTTGTGGAGTAAGGCTAAAGAACTGCTTAGAGGGAGATGCAAAAGTTTAAATGCATGTTTTAAAAAAGAAAACAGTTCTAAAATGAATGATCTAAGAGTCCATCTCAGGAAGCTAGAAAAAGAAGAGCAAATTAATTCTCAAGTAAATAGAAAAAAGGAAATGACAAATATAAGAGCAGAAATCAATGAAAAGGAAAATGAACAAATGATAAAGTCAATAAACCACAAGCTGGTTTTTAAAATATAAAATCGGTAAACCTTTAGCCAACCTGATCAAGAAAAAGAGAAGGTACAAATTACCAACATCAGGAACACCAGAGGTCATTGTGGCAGATACTCAGCTATGAAAATAATAAGAAAGGAAAATTATGGCCAGATTTATATAAATAAACATTTAGGTGAGATGGACAAATTGCTTGAGAGGTACAAGCTACCAAAGCCAACGAAACGAACAGTTCTCTATCAACCAAGAAAACTAACATTATTCCTAGGAAGAGAACTCGAGACCCAGATATTTTTTCCCATGAATTCCACCAAACTTCTAAGGAAGAAATAACACAAACCCTATTCAGACTCACTTTATGAGTCCAAGTAGTTTGGCGAGGACAGAATTATTCAGATGCTAAAATTGAACAATCATCATAAGAAAAGAACCAGCAGACTAACTATACCCTTAAAATGGGTTCATCAAATTGCATGCAAATCACAATGTAGCTGATTAAAAATTTAAAAGCAAAATAGATAGTATATCAAATGGTGATGAGTTCACTGGAAAAAAATACGTAAAAGGAAGAGAGACGGAGACTGCTGGGTATGGGGTGATGCTACTTTAAATTGGTCAGGGAAGACCTCAGAGAGGTGACTTTTGTGCAAGAAACTGAAGGAGAAGAGGAAAGAATAAAAAAGTGATATAGAAAAGTACAAAGAAATCAACAATTTATCCAAAATGACCAGAAATAACCAGATTTAATACTTGGCAAGCAAATTTCCAAACATATCTTTATGTGCATAATGAGCCAAGAGGATGGGTGTACCATGATAGGCAAGCAGATAAATAGATAAAATTGTTTTGTAAAATACTGCACATGCCTTTGAAATATATTGCATTTATCTTATTTGAGTTTATCAGAAAAAAATAAGCTGAAGTAAAAGAGAAGAAATTGCTAGATTACAGAATATTTCTTCAATAACAGGATCATAAAATGATTACAAAATGAAGCTGTACTTTTTCTTCTTTTTCAGTTCATGTTTCTGCTTTTTAGACAATTATAGGATTTCTTCTTGCTTGAAAAATACTTTTTCACACTGCATTTTTATTTTTATTTTGTTAGACTACATAGTTTTTTCAATTAAAAACATGATTTAATACTGTATGGGTTCACTTTATATAAACTAACATTAATGAATGAACTTGGAGAATGTCAGTTAGGAACAGAGGTCATCAGGAGATAGAAATATGGTAGAGACTGGGTAATTGGAGCTGATGGGATACAGATTGTGCAACAGGGCTAGTTGTAAAAATTCAGAAATGGGTAGCACAATATTACCTGACTGTAGCACAATAATGTTAGTACACTGAATGAAGCTGAATGTGAGAATGATAGAGGGAGGAGGGCTGGGGGCACAAATGAAACCAGAAGGAAAGGTGGACGATAAAGACTGAGATGGTATAATCTAGGAATGCCTAGAGTGTACAATGATAGTGACTAAATGTACAAATTAAAAAATGTTTTGCATGAGGAAGAACAAAGGAATGTCAGTATTGTAGGGTGTTGAGAATAGATGGTCATTCATATTTTGAAACTTCAACTTCTGTGTCAGATTAAAGCAAAAATGTACCAAATTTGACTAGTGTATTTCCTAATTTAGCTTATATGGACAGTTTAACTGCCCGTAAGTACAGAACCTTGATTAGAGCATGAGATTTTGTAGGTTTGTTCAGTGTGATGCCCTGATAAATCCCAGTGTGATTCGAACAGTGAATAAAGAAGTATTTGCAAAGTCCCCTTGGGGAAATGGTGAGAAAGGGGGAAAATTCAACTTCCCCATTTGGAGAATTCCTGATATTCTCGCAAGCAGTGGGGACAACCGAATCAATAGGCTGAGCCCTCGATCTTGGGGTTTGCCCCTACGAAAGTTATCCCTGCAAAGGATACGCTAAGCCTACTTAAAATTAGGTCAAGAGCTACCCCCAGAGACCCTCTTTTATTGCTCAGTTGTGGCCTCTCTCTCAGCCAACACGGCAAGCAAACTCACTGCCCTCCCCCTCTCTACATGGGACATGACTCCCAGGGGTGTAAGCCTCCCTGGCTATGTGGGACAAAATCCTAGAATAAAATGAGACTCAGCATCAAGGGATTGAGAAAACTTTCTCCACTGAACGTGGGAAGAGAAAAATGAGACAAAATAAAGTGTCAGTGGCTGAGAGATTTCAGAGTCGAGAAGTTAACCTGGAGGTTATTCTTAAGCATTATATCGATATCCCCTTTTTAGTTTAAGGTGTGTTAGAGTGGTTAGAGGGAAGTGCTTGAAACTGTGGAGCTATGTTCCAGTAGCAATGTTTCTTGAAGATGAATGTATAATGATTTAGCTTTCGCAATGTGACAGTGTGATTGTGTCTGATGCTCCTTTTATCTACGGTATGGATAGATGAGTAAAAGATAAAGATTAAAAATAAATAAATACTAGGGGGAACAAATGTTAAAATAAATTGAGTAGATTGAAATGTTTGTGATCAATGAAAGGGAGTGGTAAGGGGTATAGGAAAAAAAATAGGGGGAACAAAACTTAAAATATATTGGGTAGATGGAAATACTAGTGGTCAATGAGAGGGACGGGCAAGGTGTATGGTATTATGAGTTTTTTTCTTTTTATTTCTTCTTCCGGAGTGATGCAAATGTTCTAAGAAATGATCATGGTGATGAATATACAATTATACGATGATATTGTGAGCCATTGATTGTACACCAAGTATGGAATGTTCATATGTCAAGAATGTTCATGTTTGTATGTTGTTTTGTTTTGTCAATAAAAATATTTTTTAAAAAACATGATTTAATTAACAAAAAGTTAATAACAGAGAGTTAAATATGCCATGTTATTTTAGGAACAATGCTTGCTGGGGATAAGGTGTTATTTATTTCTTTAATATTTTTTCAACTTACTGAGACATAAATTACAAACACTCAAAAGTACACTTTTTTAATTAGAGAAGTTATGGGTTTGCAGAAAAAATCATGCATAAAACACAAAGTTTCCATATACTGTACCATCCTATTTTTAACACCTTGCATTAATGCAGTATATTTGTTACAATTCCTGAACATGTTTTAATAATTGTTCTATGAGCGATAGTCTGTCATTTACAGTAGGGTTCACTGTGTTGTACAGTCCAATATTTTTTTCTGAATTTTTATTCAAGTAATGCATATACAACCTAAAATTTCGCCTTTCAACCACATTCACATATATAATTCAGTGCTATTAATTACAATCACAATATTGTGCTACTCTCACAATTACCAAAACTTTACAATCAACCCCAATAGAAAACCCTGTACAATTTGAGCATTGAGTCCCCGTTCCCTCCCCCACCCCAGCCTCTGGTAATCCATATTCTAGAGTCTGACTCTCTGAGTTTGCTTGTTCTAATTATTTTATATCAGTGAGATCACACAGTATTTGTTCTTTTGAGTCTGGATTATTTCACTCATCTTGATGTCTCCAAGGCTTCATCCATGTGGCCATGTATCAGAACTTCATTCTTTTTTACGTCTGAACAATAGTCCTTTACATTTGTATGCCACGTCTTAGAATTGTCCAGTAGTTCAAATGGTTTGATAGTGTAATTCAGGTTGTCTATATCCTTATGGGTTTCTGTACTTATTATATTAATTATTGAATTAATTAATGTATAATAGACATTGTAAATACTTCCTTGTGTTTCCATTTCCCACTAATCTTTTGAATTTATCTACTTTTCCTCTCAATATTTAATTCTTTTTGCTTCATGTGTTTTAAACCTCTCCTATTTTTCCTTCAGACTTTTTTTTGTTATCCTTTTCCTCTCCTTCTGTGACCTCCCTTATATGTATTTTAGGTTGCTTGATATTGTTTCACAGATTGCATAGCATCTCATTTTTGTTCTCAATTTGCCTCAAATCATCTTAGTTTTTATTTCTCTGTGTGCCTCATTTTGAATATCGTCTATTCCTTTTATCTCCAAGTTCACAGTATATTTTATCTGCTATGTTTGATCTGTTGGTAATCCCATACAATGAAATTTTCACTTCAGATATTTTATTTTTCTTTTCTAGAAGTTCCTTTTAGTTTCTTACGAAAAGTCTTCCATTTCTCTCCTCATTATGTTCATGTCTTTCTTTAAATTCTTGAGCATATCAACCAGATTTATAAAAGCAGTTTTATTATTATTGCTGCTAATTCCATCTACTTTATCATGTCTGCATCTGTTTCTATTAAATTTCTTTTTCTGGGTCCACATTCTCCTCTATCTTCTCACGTCTAGACATTTTTGAATAAATGGTAGATATTGTAAATAGTGCATTGTCAAGTGTTGGATTTTGTTATATTTCTTTAAAGGGTGTGGATCTCGTTCTGACAAGCAACCAAATTACTTGTGATTCAGTGGAATATCTTCTAGGCTCATTTGAAAGCCTTTGAAGCTTTTGTGCTGGTTTGAAAGGATATACGTACCCTAGAAAAGCCATGTTTTAATCAAAATTCCATTTTGTAAAGGCAGAATAATCCCTATTCAGTATTGTATCTTTGGAACTGTAATTAGATCATCTCCCTGGCGATGTGATTTAATCCAGAGTGGTTGTTAAGGTGGATTAGGTAGAGCATGCCTCCAACCATTTGGGTGGGTCTTGACTAGTTTATTGGAATTCTATAAAAGAGGAAACATTTTAGAGAAAGGGAGATTCAGAGAGAGCAGAACAACACAGCCACGAGAAGCAGAGTTCATCGGCCAGTGACCTTTGGAGATGAAGAAGGATAATGCCTCCCGGGGAGCTTCATGAAACAGGAAGCCAGGAGAAGAAGCTAGCAGATGATGCCATTTTCTCCATGTACCCTACCAGATGAGAGAGAAACTCCAACTGTGTTCACCATGTGCCCTTCGACTTGAGACAGAAACCCTGAACTTCATCGGCCTTCTTGAACCAAGGTATCTTTCCCTGGATGCCTTAGATTGGACATTCCCATAGACTTGTTTTAATTGGGACATTTTCTTGGCCTTAGAACTTAAACTAGCAACTTATTAAATTTCCCTTTTTAAAAACCATTCCATTTCTGGTATATTGCATTTTGGCAGCTAGCAAACTAGAACAGCTTTTAAAGGGTGCATCTAGAGTAGATCTTTCTGTAACATGAGTATAACCCCAGGGTTTCCTCATGAATGCCGTATATATTCAACAATACCTTTCTATTCTAATTATGGATAACTTGAACATTCCTGGCTCTATATAAGCTCTGAACATTTTTTGGCTTTCATTCCTTAGTAATTCTTTATTCTCACACTGTCCTTTGTGCAGTCTTTTTGAATTTTATACAACACATTCACAGATCTGAATTCATTTGAACCTCAAAGGAACTCTTGTTCAGATTTATGAGTGCTTTCTCTGCATATCTCCTTTCTCTCCAGTTTTCTATCCTGCAAATTCTAGCAGTCTTGGCCTTCCTGAACTCTAATATCCGTCAACTCAATGAGTACTCCTCTGACTTTGGATTTCCCATGCCAGTGCCCACAGGCTAGAAATTGTCTAGAGACTAAACTCTGGGGCTATTGTAGGGCTTGCCTCATTTACTTCCCTTTTTTCAGTGATCACAGTCTTTCACTTTCTGTCATCCAAAGCCCAAAACAGTTATGTTAAATATATATATGGCCAAATTTGGAATTATTTATGATTGGAGAGTAAATCCCAATGCTTTTACTCCCTCCTGGCTGTTAGTAAAACTCTAGAGTATTTTGGTTGTCTTTTGCAATCATTTTCCTCCAGTTTTTCAGTCCTATTTCTGTATTTATATGATCATCATTTATCATTTTACCTTTTTGAGTTCTTATCGTATATTAACTTTGGTTTAACTGATTTTATCAACTTGAAGTTTTCTTTTAAGAGGGACTCTTATGTTACATTTTTGGAGCTTTTTTGTGTTTAAAATGTTTTTTATTAACCATTCTTCTTGAATGACAACTTGGACAGGTTTATTATTTGTGAATCACATATATTTCCTCCTTAGAATTTATAGACATTTCTCTACTATCTTTTGGCATTGAATACTGCTGTGAGAGGTCAGCCTGATATCCAGGTTCACTTTTAGGTGATTTTATCTATTTATTTCTTGCTTAAATATCTGAATATTCTTATCTTTATCCTCAAAGTTCAATAATAATCAGGGCCTGCCATTGATATCCATGTATGACTTTTTTTTTCTGGGATATAGTATATCTACCTTTTTCACCTACAGATGTTGATTTTCAGATTAAGGTTCTTCTGTTTCAGGGAAATTTTCCTGTATTCTATCTCTAAATATTTTTTGAGGGGGGATCTATTTGTTGAGTTCACTGTTTCAGGAATGCAGACTATCTTTCACTGACCTCCATGTCTATTTTTTCCATACTATTTGTTTTATTTTTTGTCTTTTTTTAATATTAATTTATCATAATTTTCTTAAGCTTTTCTCCTGTCTTCATTTGATTTTTAGCTAGTGTTTGTTCTGCCCATACATTTTCTAATTTACCGACAATTAATAATGCTGTTTGGAGCTCAGTTTATTTCCCTAGCTTTACATTTCTAATTTTATTTCCATTCTGTTACTTTATTTTCCATTTAGTCTTTGAACTCTTTCTTTATTGTTTACTAAGTATTCCATAAAGTTCAGCACTTCCAGGCAATTTATTTTTGTTTTGTGTGCTGTGTTATTTTCTAGACTGGGCTCTTTGACTATCCTTACTTTTTGGCCTGCTTGCTTTCTGGAAGTCAATTCTTATTGATATCTCTTTCACATCTTTTTCTTCTCTTTGGGGTCTGGATTTTGATTTCAGTCCACTTTTATGAAGCCTATTCCTCCCTTGGGTCTTGACCTCACTTACTTAGAGAGGCCCCATCTTATTCCCCAGTATAAATTAGGACTTCACAGTTATGCTCTCTTCCAGCACCCTGGTATTTTCCTTTATAGGATTTTTTGCAATGGATGATTTTGATTACAATTTGTGAAACAAAACCCCTTCTAGCTTTGTGGTAAAGTTCTGCTAGTTCTTTCAAGACAGTTTTAACTTGTTTTTGTTTTTTGTTGTGATTTTATTGTTGTTGTTTTGTTTTTAAGCATTAGGAGTTTCAACCTTGTACTTTGTTATCTGGTGAATAAGAAACAATTAAGGTGAAACTTTCAGGGTTTCTAAGCCACACAAATGATATAGCTTGCTTGGGGCCTGATTAAATCTAAAGGTCATTGGAAGGTTATTGATTTTCATGGCTTAGTTTGTTTTATCCTTTCTATTAAAGCCCTTACCATCTGTTAAATGATCACTTCAATACCCCTTAACTAAAGAGTATTCTCAGAGGATCACAAAAGAGATGATCAAAAGGACAAAGATTGATGGATGAAATAAAAATCTGAAATGCTTTTGTGGACCTGTCTGAAAACAGTTGTTTATTTCATGCCTGTCTTCAAATCTATTCAATATGAAATCTGTAAATTCTGAAAATTGCTGACTTTATATTTTTCAGACCCTTTAAACCCACACACGCACACACAAAAGGTATTTATTTATAGCTATATAACCAACTTTTATTGAGTGTTTACTGCCATTACTATAACTTAAGAGTTGTGGCCAAGTAAAGATTGAGAGGAATTCACATGCTTGAGGAAAATACATTAAGCTACCATAGTGATATATCTAGAGCCAAACAAAAGAATTTTAAAATAAGAGCAAGATTATTTGAATTCAATCTGTATAAAATATTTCAAAATACTATCTACCCAAATCAACTCAATATGAAGGTGCCCAGCATATATGAGAAAAAGTAGAATCATTTTGAAAGCAGAGATTTTTTAATTTAGTATGATGCATTCCTCTTAGAGCGTAATAGCCACTGAGGTACCAAAAGAGTTTTTGGAAATTTTGATGTCTCAATACAGAGAGTATTGAGAAAGTAAATCTCTAAAGATTGGGTTAAAAAAATGGTTGGCAACCTAATGATTTCAAATTATTTGTTTTTAAGAAAATTGAGAATGGGCCAAATCAAGATGTCATCTAATAGGTGATTAAATGTTATTTTTGAAGTTAAATCACTAGGTGATTTTTGTTATATAGCTCAGAAATAGTCCAAACAATTGTGATATTGTTATACCAAAACTTCTGTCTTTTACACTCTCATTTTTTTTTTGTTAATGAGATCTTTCAGCTCTTACATCTATTCAAACAACAGCAACAACAAAAAATAGGAATAGAATTGCTGCTAAACATTGGTTCATTTTCGTAAGAAGTAAGAAGTGTCTACAGATACTGGAACTGATTTAAAAATATCCTATCCATATTGTTAGATGCATTTCCAGTAATAATTTTTTATATTTAATAATTATTTCTCAAAATATGTAACAAATTTATAATGCTTTAATCAATTCCATTATTAATATTTATAATGATAATTCAATTCATAAGGAAATTTTACACTTAAAGCATTACAAACAAAAGAAATAGAAAATATGTCCTTTTTTTCATAAAAGTGTATAATGGGATGAATAAAAGACTCAGGCACAAAATACAATGCATTACAATAAAATTCAAGGGAAAAAGAAAACTGCAAAATTTCTGACAGTTAAAGTAGAGTCTGTTCTTATACTTTTAAATGGATGGTGTACTTATCAAATTGCTATAGACTGTAGATTCCAGTGGATATATTTAAAAGAGCAATGTAATAATTTAAAATGTCAATATTTACAATATACTGGAAAGTAAATATTTTAAAACTATTTAAACTTATGAGAATCATTTTAGACATCACCTTAAAGGGTATAGTGGGCAAAAATACTTGAAGATCGTATACTAAACTGTGTGAATTTGTGATAATTTCGCTTAGTTTACATTTAAATTTCCTAATCTGAAAAAGTAGGCATAATTATACCAAACTAATAGGTATTATGGGAAGCTAAATGAAATAGTAAATGCAAAAATCCTGGCATGAAATAAGCTCTCAATGAATGGTGGTTCCAGTCCCTCTCATTTGTCAAGTGAGGAAACCAACTGACCTTCCCCCAAAAGAGATGGAGTGAGGTCGGTTCCAGCTCCAGTAAGGGGGGCTGTGGAAGTAAGACCTAGGGTCGATATCAGCAGCCATGAGGAGAGGAGAGGGTAAAGAATCCCAGTAAGACCAAGGGACTGGGTCCAAAAGGTAGTGGCAGAGTCAGAAAGGAAACCAAGCAATTCCTCTCCTTCTGCACATACCCAGCACTCTCTATTTGTCTGGTGCTGTGTGTTAGACCCTCTCCATTCATTATACCGTTTAATCTTGTGGACAAATTTACATGAATTTTATTTTTTTAAATATTTATCTCCATGTTGCAGATGAAAAAATAGAACCTACAGAAAATTAAGTAATTTGCAGCTAATAAGTGTCTGAGGCAGGAATCCAGGTATTCCTGTTCCCAAACCTGACCCTGCCTGTCTTCAAATCTGCATGCTTAATTTCTGCTCTACATGTTCTTTCCTAAAGAAGACTGCATCAGACAGTACCACTGGGATTGGTGTCTTGGATGTAAGAATGGGTCTTCAGGTCCAGGAACTTCAAAAGCCCAGTGTCCAGTGGACAGCAAAACTTGCCAAGACCTATGCTTCTCCCAGAGTGAACTCTAGGTCAGACCCACAGGCAAGGATGGCAGCTCTCTCTCCTGGGTCAGACTCAGACAGCTACTGGTTACTTTTCAATTTCATGGATCCCAGGAAATCTACTTTATGCTCTATGGGCAGGCTACCATGAGAGGAAATCTGTCTCTTAAGAAGGTGTTCATGTGTCAACTTGGCCAAGTGGTGGTACCTGTTTGTCTAGTTGGGCAAGTGCTGGCCTGTCTGCTGCTATGAGGACATTTCATAGAATTAAATCATGATCACATTGGCTGCACCCACAGTTGATTCCATTTGTAATTAGCTAAGAGGAGGTGTCTTCTGCAATGAGTGGTGTTTCATCTAATTACTGGAAGCCTTTAAAGGAGGCTTCAGAAGAGACAGGTTCTCTTCCTGCTTTGGCTGGTGAGCCTCTCCTGTGGAATTCATCCAGACCCTCCATCAGAGTCCTCGGCTTCACAGCCTGCCATGTGGATTTTGGACTCTATGTTCCCACGGTTATGTGACACACTTTGATAAATGTTATATTTACAGATATTTCCTGCTGATTCTGTTTCTCTAGAGAACTCTAACTAATACAGAGGGTGTCCCTGATGGGGTCATTCTTGTGGGAAAGACTTGCTTGACCAAAAAAGCATCATAATACGATGTAGAAAGTTCTCTAAATTCATTGGTCATTAACATTATTTTCCCTTCTTTCTCTAATTTTCTCTGGATCTGCAACCTCAGCAGCATTTCATCTTCTTATTCTTTCATTCTCTGCTTGATGCCTTGGTACATATAATCCCTGCATTTTGGACCCTTCCCATTTCCTCCCATCTCTTACATACTTTATCCATAATTCTAATTCTGCCTCTTGGGAACTGGCTTGGAAGAGACAGAATTTTCCCTGTGTTTGTTTGTGGTTGGCAGGGTGATAGTGGAGGAATGGAAGGGAGAGAAACTGATACAGCCAAGATTATTGGGGACTCTCATATATTGAGACATTTTGTTCTTTCACCTAAATTTCTCTCTCTGACAAGATTACCATATCTTTTAGATCAAACAAATCAGAGAAACATATCTTGTTAGATCAAACAAATTAGAGAAACACAGTAGACAAAGTGCTACTTAGCGATCTATTAGAAGCAAGAATTGTCAGGAACTCATCGCTTAATCTTTGACCATTTGCCCACTGCATTTGAAGTTACAGAAGTGGTATATGCAGGGATTACTCTAGGTAAATATATACTTAATTACTGTGCTGGTTTGACGCTGTTATGTACACCAGAAACTGTGATGTACACCAGAATCCTTTCTGTGGGTGAAGACCTGTTGTGGGTGGGACTTTTGGGGAGGGTTATTTTAATTAGAGATATGACCCATCCCATTCAAGGTGGGTCTTAATTCTTTTACTGGAGTCCTTTATGAGAAGGTAAAGGACAGAAAAGCCCCAGAGATGCTAAGAGAGGACCCACAGAGGAAGCCACTGAAGGCAGAAGCTGAAAGCAAGGAAACCCAGGAAAGAAGGATGAGCAGATGCCAGCCATGTACCTTCCCATGTGACAGAGGTGTCGTAGATGCCAGCAGCCTTCTTTCAGAGAAGGTATCCTCCTGCTGATGTCTTAATTTGGACAATTTCATGGCCTCAGGCTTATAACTTGTAAGCTAATAAATCCCCATTGTTCAAAGCCAGTCTGTTTCTTGTATATTGCATTTCAACAGCTTTAGCAAACCCAAACAATTACTAATAGAACTTTTTTCTTAAAAAAAATTTACAATTTTTTCACATGATGAACTAGCCTGGACTATATGTGATTTTCAGGGGCTCCTTTTTGGTCAGACAAAAGGACAGGTTGAAATACTCTTTTTTTTTTTTTTAAATACTCTTTTCTTCACCCCTTTACTCTATGCTCCTGGATTGTACCTCTGAATTTTTAAGAGATGGCATGTAAGAGAACATTTTTACCAAAAATGTAGAAATGCCTTAAACTTCATGTCTCTTTTCTCTTGAGCTCCACACTGGCAAGTGGCGATACTGTCAATGTGATGTTACCACACCAACTGTATGGGGAAATTCACTAGTGACCCTAAGGAAAGACAGTCCAAAATAGTAGTAACCCAAAAGGAAACTCATTACAAAAGTGGGCAATTAAAAATCTTGGTTCTTCCCTCTGAAACGCGCACTCACTCCTAATTGAGTACCCTTAACCACAGCCATAAGAGTTTTGAATGAAAGCTGAAGAGGTGAGCTGGAATTCTCCCGAGGCTAGAGTGGCACACTAATAACGTGTGTTTGTGTGTGTGTGTGTGTGTGAAATATTTATGAGACATGTGGACATATGTGGGATGGATGAAACAACAAGATGTGGATGAATCACACTGCTTAATGAGCATGTCTGAAGGGTAAGAATTAAAAAATCATTTTCAACCTGAAAAAATCCTTTCACTACTTTCTAAACTCTGCATTCTGGAAAACGCTGGTTCAGGTAGATGTTAATTAAAGCTCCAGTTCTGTCGTTCAATGAACTTGAGAAATCCCGAATACCAGCACCTCTTCTTAGAAGTTCATGATCACATTAGTATATTAAAGGCTTTGAACAACCTCAGAAAAAGAAAATTTTAGTTTAAGGGGAAGCAAGCTTATTTGTGCAGAATATTTTTTGTCTTCACTTACTTTTTTTTCGGTACCACAATGTTATTCTTAATGACATTTTTCAAGAGGATTTTGAAGTGGAAGACAAATCTTCAGAAATATACAAGTCAACTTTGTAAAGAACATTGAGAGAAAATCTATGTTACTAGCTATCTAATCCTACTGTAAATTAAGATGGATACATCAGCGAATACAGAATCAAACTCACAGAGAGGGTTTTTAAAAATATAATAAATAAGCATTTCAAATTAGCAAGAAAATGAAGTAATAATTAACAAATGGTCTCAGAGGAGGTGGCTAATATATTTGGGAGATGCTTTGATTCGAGAGAGGTAAGTGGAGAAAATATGAAAATATAAGGAGAATGCTATCGATGGGGGTTTAGCAAGATGTTAGAAGGAAGAAATAGCAACATCTACTTACTTTTAATCACTCTTCATGTAATGTTAGCTTTTGAATTTCTAATATGTCTAGAACCAGTTGGAGTTATGGTACAAGTTCATTCTGTCTTCCACCACTAGATGGCAAATGGTGAAATTTGTTCCCACTTCTGCTGGGATAGATACTGCCCTCTAGTGGAAATTAAAACAAAACCTTTTTGTTGGTGTCAGTCTATTATAACTACTCTGTCTATTAAAGTAAAATAAAAATTCTGCTCCTCAGTTACACTAGCCACATTTCAAGTGTTCAATAGCCACATGTGGCTAGTGGCTTCAATAATGGATAGCACTAATATAGAACATTTTCACCAATTCTGAACATTCTATTCGATAGCAAGTAATCTAGGTTGTACCATCAAACCCGAGTCAATCAGCTGATGGAGTCCTTAAGCCTCTTGTCACCAGTCGACTGAAATTTCCAAACTGTAGAAATATATAGCATAGTGCTTTTTCCTAGAAATAAATGATTTGCTTTGTCTAACTTTTCATGCCTTTAAAATACCTCTCAAAGAGGAGTCAGTTTCAGAAAATCACAACTCAAAACATTTAACTTTAAGTTTGAATATCATGTTCAATATAATTGCTTTTATTTGAGCACAGAAAAGCACTTATTATTTTTATTAATAGAAAATATTTTTATCCTGCCCCCATTAAATTATATACTACTTGAACTAGTATTACATTTTTAGCTTCCATGTATTCTCCACTTTACTCTTTCCCCGGAATTTATTCTCCTAAATGGCAGCGAGGCAGAGAAAACATTATTGAGGTTTCGGGCTGGGAATCCAAGATACTCACTAAAGCCATTTGGAAAATGTGCTCTGTTATTTACTGTCCATGATATTTCCCCTGGACAAATGCTAAATAGTAGCACAAGAAAACCAATGAGGATTCACAAATATTTAGCTTCTGCTGGGCATGACCACATCAGTAAAAGAAACAACAGGTAGGCACCATGCCCAAGATATCCTCAACAGTTAAAACCCTCTTTTATTTACTCATTATCCTCTGCACATATTTCTTTCAAAATCACCCCAAATCTGCTTTCTGCCATGGTAGATATACTATCAAAGGTGTAATCTCTTTATTTTTCTCATGCATATACTTCCAAGCATCTTGCTGACTATTTTAGTTTTTCAGTTGCTACAGCAAATACCATGCCAGGTGTTGGCTTAAACAATGGAAACGTATTGGTTCATGGTTTTGAGGCTAGAAGAAGTCCAAATCAAGGCATCATCAAAACAATGCTTATTTTCCTGCGAACTGGTGCTCTGGGTCTGGTTTCCGTGATCCTCGGACCTGGGCTCCTCTGTCACATGACAATGCACATGGTGACTTCTCTTGGCCTCTTCCTTCTTTTCTAGGTTCTACTGACTTTCAGCACTGTCTGGCTGCGCCATTTGACTTTCTGGCTGTGACCTACCCTATAAGGCCTCCAGAATGGAATTAAGACCTATCCTGATTCACCTGGGCCACAACATGACTGAGGTAACCGCACTGAAAAGTCGTGTTAACAGGAGTTCACACCCACAGGAATGGATTAAGTTTAAGGACATGTTTTTCTAGGGCACAGAGCCCCAAACCACCAGACCAACAGAGACATCTAATTAAGGTCAATGACCTCTTTCTACTGAGTCAATTTATTCTTTTTTTACCATGAAACTCAGCATACAAAATATTTCCAAGAATGTATAACTACTTAACTATATATTTTACCTATAGAATCCTTTACAAAATACCTTTTGCCTACGTATTCTCTAGACTAGCAATTTTCTCCTATTTTAAAACAAGTCCTCCTATTTTAATGCAATATTTTCCCTCATGATCAGCCCTTGAGAACTGGAGTTTCTTGGTCAGGCCTTGGGGAAAGTGAATAAGAAGAGAGGTTTGAGAGATAAGCTGTCTCCAAGAAATCAAATATAAGACAAACAAATATAAGAGCTTGCGATGAGGTCCTAAACAGCTATTGATACATATATGCAGGGAGGTTGGGAGAAACATGATTCAGTAGATACTTTGGTGAAAAATATTTAGGGGTTTTAGTTATTCTTGATTTCAAGAATTTTGGCAGGATGACAGTGTGACTCACAGAGACCCTTCTTCTCTAAGAGCATAGGGGTAAGCCTACATAGGCCATGTCTGGACCAAGTCGCCTGCAGCCAACTGGCCCAAATGGTACCTGATCAAACCCAGCCAAAGTCAGTGCCCAGGATTTTTCACCTGGACTAAATAAAGAAAGATGGTTACTGGCTTTGTTATTGACACGTGAGATATGACACTTGCCAGTTCCTGTATTCCCTAGCATGAGAGTCCTGGAAGTGTTCACAACTGTGTTCTAGTTGTCACTCAGGCCTTTGGCCCTTTCTGTTTGTTTAAATAAGATTTTTAATCCTTGTCTTTGTCTGCTGCACATATTTCTTTCAAATTCCTTTCCTTTGTCTTTAAAAATCCTTTATCTTCCCAATACATTTCTCTTTTTGTTCAAGCTCATTTGCGTTGGCTTTTTATTGCAAACAAAAGTTTGGACTAAATATTGTTGTCAAAGGAATTAATGCAATCTTAGCCTGCAATATTATGAGGGTCTAAGGCAAGAGAAATGATAATCACATTCTATTCTAAACTGTAGCATCACATTGATTCTGGACGTCAAACTTGTTAAAGAGATTCAAAGTCACATCATATAAAGAGAGGGTGAAGGAATTGGAAATTTAATTTAGAGAACAGGGACTCCATTGGGACAATAATAGCCTGATAATGTGGTTATTAGATTTGTTTTTATACTGTTTCAAACACCTTAAAAGTGATCTAAAGTTCAACAGTGTTTCCAAAAACTTGATTTCCTCTATAGGATTTGCCTCAATCTTGAAGTATCTAGGATTGAAGAATTATTCAACAAATAGTTTCTGAGCACCTACCTCACAATGTGCTAGCCCATGGATTAGCAATTAGGGTTTAAGGAATGAGGAGAGATGTTGCCTCTCCCTTCTTAGCATTACAGCATAATTGAGGACTTGACTACTCCTTGAGATGGCCCATTTTCAGATAATTCAGAAAATCCTTCCTGGGGTCAATGGAAAAAAGTTATGGGAATACATGGATTCTTTGGGTTGTCTGAAAACGGACAAATACTGAGGAGAGTAGGATTTTAGATAAATTTAGTACATTTATTTATTTACTTATCTATTTATTTGTTAGAAAAGTTGCAGGTTTACAGAAAAATCACAAATAAAATACAGCATTCCCATATACCACCTTATTGGTGCAGTGCGTTTGTTACAATTTATGAGGACTATTTATAATTGTGCTATTAGTTGTAGTCCATCATTTACATGGGTGTTCACTCTTTGTGTTATACAGTTCTATGTTGTGTTTTTCTATTTTTATTCTAGTAACACATGTCCAACCTAAAATTCCCACTTTTAGCCATATTCAAGTATATAATTCAGTGCTGTTAATTAGGCTCACATGTAGTGCTTCCGTCACACCACCAAAACTTTTCCATCAATCCAAACAGAAACTCTGGACAAGTTAAGCATTCACACCCCATTCCTTACACTTACCACAGCCCCTAGTGTCCTATATTCTAGTTTCTAACTCTAAGAATTTGTTTATTCTAATTGTTTCATGTCAGTGAGATCATACAATGTTTGTTCTTTTGAGTCTGGCTGAGTTGACTCAACATGGGTAACGTTCTAATTCTGAGAGTCTATGAAAATAAGGATATTCTTTATATCAGTGCCTTTCCATCTGTGAGCTGAAGACCAGAAGGGGCCCAAGGAGTACATGAATCAACATATACTTTAATAATCGTCTTAGATTGGATATGTCATATTGCCAGTACTACAATGCTGAAGGTCACTGAACTTTTCATTCATTCATCAATTCATTCAATATGTATTGATCACCTACCATGTCTCAGGTACTGTTCTAGAAATTGGGGGAAAAGAGAACAAAAATTTCTTCTTTCATGACACTTCCTTTCTAGTGGGAAAGTTTTAAATTTGGAAAAGCTGTGGCATTTGCAATATTCAGTTTTATTTGCCCTATATTTTTATTGGAATGTCCGATTGCAAATTCATGATTCTTTTTTAAATTTGGTGGTGGGAAGTCTGTGCTTTCATCTACAAAGTTGACATACAAGTTGTTAGGGTGTAAATGATACCCTATAAGATCAAAAATGTTTAGAATTTTATCTTGGCTTGTTGTTGTGAATGAAGTTTAATTTAAGTGAAAATCACATTATTTCGCTATGTTCACACACTAAAAAGAGTTTCTTGTATATGGAAGTTAATTTAAAGTGAAGCAGACCTGTTCAAAAATAATAAGATGTCTGTTTCTATGGTAACAGCACCAGAACAGCCCAGGAAGAGGAAGATTTCAAAAGCTTCACTTAACCTGTCCTCGAAATTCTTTGTTTCCTGACGATCTCAGAAGATTCCAGCATCCTAGGGCATACAGCATCAGCTGTGAGAGAAGAAAAGATTGAACTCCATTCTTTATCCCTTCTTTGCACATTCTAATATGTGAGGGCAAGACTATAGAGAGCCATTAGCTAAAGTACATCTTAACAAGAAGGCGGTTAAAATTAGTGAATACTGCTGACTATTCCTGTTCTGCACAGTGGTCACAATTAGGCAATGCCAGCATTCCAAATTATGCTAAGAAAAATCAATATATAATAGATGATATCTGTGTGGATCATTCTGAAAGATTGCTGGCCTATAAACAGAAAAAGAAGGGCCTGGCAGTATTAATATATTTAAAAGAAAGATCTGTGAAAAGAATACAGTGAGTTGGCATGAATATGGCAAACATGGAGTGAAAGAGGAAGATTTCGGCAGCGTTTATAAGTATTGTCTAGGAATGGAGAGAGACTAAATCTGGGGGATTAGACATTGAATATGGGGAGACAACAAAATAATTGCTTGTTAGTCGTATCTTTGCTAGGGGACAGAGATTCTTTAACAGATTTTAGCATGGCTTGAATGAAATCTCTCTAGTTTATACATTTTCCATGCTTGCCAAGTAATTTTTTTTAATTTCTTAATTTGCCTCTTGATTATTCAGCTGCAAAGAAGTAGATGCAAGGATACTATTAAGAGAAGAAGTATATCTTCCGTTGTAAATGAATAAATTTCCATGGGGTTGGGAAGATACAATCAGTGAATTTGGGTACACAATATGCTTGATAGCAATCATTTTTATTCTAAATTAGTAAATTTGACCTTCTGACTTATACGTGCTTTCTCGATATTTTAAGGTCTTCTAGCTCAGGTTCATGCATTTTAGCATGGGTTGAATGAAATCTCTCTAGTTTATACACTTTCTATGCTTGCCAAGTAATTTTTTAATTTCTAAATTTGCCGGGGGTTTTTCTAAAGACCAGAAAAGGAGACCACAACTTTGAACAATGATGCCGTCCCCTGAGAGTCTACCTAAACAATTAGTTCTTCATGCAGGTGAATTATCTTCTGGTGGTCCTTTGATCTAGAAATGTCAGATCATTGGAAAAGTGGAAGAGTAGTTTCTCTCATTAGTTGCTGGCCAAATTAAAAAAAAAACAACCAGAAACAAATAAAACCCCTTTGCCCAGATATATGGCTTTATTTCCACCTCATCTCTGAAAATCCAATCTCAGACTATACATACGCTTAGATGATTAAATATAGTACACAACTAATCGAGGAGAATTGCATTTTTCATGATAGATGCCAATTAAAAACTCCAAGATTTCAAATGTTTACCTTCAATGACCTTTAGGAACTTTTTAGTTGTTGTTAGCATTCTAAGTGGTTTGATTAGGAACTTTTTTTCAGGCTTAACTCAGTTGCAAATATGGCTTAAGTTGTATTATTGTTCATCACAGATTGGCTATAAACTAAACTCTGCCTACAGATTGGCTATAAACTAAACTCTGCCTACAGCAAAATATATTGGATCTAATGACAAATCTATAAGTACCTTTTAATTTTAAATAGTTGATAAGCGGGATGCGGAGCCCAGTACAGAGTTGGGTTCATGAATCAGGAGACTTGGAGATGTTCTTGTTACTAAATGCTTGGGCACATGCTATCAAGGAAGGCCAAAAGCAGAAAAAAATCCTGTCAGTAGGAAGCTTCAGGTACCTCACAACAGCCAGATAGTATAAAAATGGAAATAAGCCACTAATAACCTATTCAAAAGAAAACCAGATTGTTCAGTAGAAAAACACATTTCTTGGAATTCGAATCACCATCATAAATCTTTTGCTAATGGATTGGATTTTATTTTCCCAAAATGAAAAAGTCTTGTTTGTTTTTTATTATAAAAGCAATGAGATTAATGGGAAAGATGTGGTATAAGCACACATTTATCCATGCCTAATATTTACAGAAATGAAGCAAATGAGTCACTAAGAAAAAGAAAACTTCGTTAATGCTGAAAGTAGGGCAGGCTTCATCTGTAGATGGTACAGCCTCAGGAGACAGATGCCAAAGCACAAGATTCTCTTACTGAAGAGCACAGTGGGTGGGTGGGGGATTACACGAAGTGGATGAGTAGATGCAGAGGGACCTCAGTGGTCATTTTCAACTAGAGGAGCAGGAGCTGGTGATAGGCAGAGGCTGCAGGAAGGATGGAAAACACCTACCTGGTGTGGAGGGCATCTTGGAAGAGATAGTGTGCAGCTGAATGGCACCATTGTATTTTTCTGAACTAATCTCCTAAGCAGTAGGGATCCACAGGCGAATCTTTTTGCAGGAATAATAGTACTGAGTCATAAAATTAAATGTGCACTAGCCCTTTAAAGAGAAGGGCCAATAATGAAAATATATCCTACATAAAAGGCAATGAAATAAACCCACATTTAAAGGATACTCTCTCCATTGAACGGGGAGTAGCACAAAACAAGCCAATAATGCAAGATTTTCTGTAAATTAGGAAAGAATACAGAATAGGGTTTTCTGAACTGCAGTTTTACATGGACACAGCCATCCACCAATTCACCATAGGTAAGAAAATAGTAGAAGGGAGAATGCATATTGTAGACATCCAAACTTTTATCTCTCATGCTAATAGATAGATTAAAATAGTGCTCAAGTAAATAGGAAGAAGAATCAAGGAGATTCTATCCCTATGAGTCTACATTAAGAACTACATATGCAGAAAAACATCTAGCATGGAAACCATACAAAACTTTATAGCACAAAGGAATTAAAGGGTATTTTATGTAAAACATGGATAATATAACATTTTGGAACATTTACTTTAGGAAACAGAAAAAAAATCTAATTATTTTGTTCTTTCAAGGAAATTAAAGAAAATAAGAATTAAAGCAGGAGATTTTGCAATAGACTGAAATGAAAAAGCTACTGGCAAAGCTAAGAAGATAAGGAAGAAAATGATCACTTCTGACATAAATAATATTGTATCAACATTAATTTAGTATTTTCATAATTATATTATGCTTATGTAAGATGTTAATATATATTTCACTGATGAAGCATATGTCTTGAACATTGGGATGTAGAAGTTACTCAATAATTAGCAGTTGAACAAATGAGTAAATTTCATTTGTAGTGCTGTGGCATAGTGATAAAAAGCTCTATCAGAAAAATTATTGGTACAGTGGTAAAGAGAATTATGCAGGGACCTATTTTAAAAATACAGAAATCTAGGTTCCACCCTGTATCTATTAAATTAGAATTTCTGAGAAAATAATCACAGTGATACAATGTGATACTAATGAGAGACTTCAACATATCTTAGTTCTTGACAAATTACATAAATAAGAAAAGTCCATAGAAAATCGTAATCCTATAATTAACAACCTTAATTTAATATGGTGATTTTTAAACAGTTTAAAAACTGTGGAGTTATTTCTTCAATGTAAATATTACATAGACTCTCAAGGATTAAGAGAAGCCGCTCTGCTACTTGTTATTTGGCTATTTATTTAGCAAATGCTTTCGGAAGCAATTTTCAATCACTTGTGATGGACAACAGCTCATATTCTGAACGTGCTCTATGATGAGCTCCTGTTCTCCATCACAATCTAGGCCAAAAGGCCTTTGATCTGCTGTCCCTCCTGCAGAGCATCACACTGATTTGATAGACTGATGACATCATGTTGTTTGTCCCTGATGAGCAGAAAGTGCTCTCAATGCCCGTGGAAGACATATGTGCCCCAGAGGGTGGGGAGATTTTTAAGGTCAAATGATCTGGAGCAGCCTGTAATGGCTCTCCAAAATAAGGGCCAAGTTATTGTGATTTACACTGTGCAATGAAAGAGATATAATGTTTGGTAGGCAGTATAATTGGACTACTTTTTCAATTCATGTTTTGCATTATCAGGGTATGCTGCCATTTTATGGTACTGAGTCCCTGATAGATAGAACACAGGGATGCTGGAACCAAGGCTAGAAGTAAGAGTGGTGCCTCTTCCTCTCACACCCAGTGACTCACCTGGGGACTTGGGGCTTCTTATCCCAACCACTGCAGGCTCAGCAGTTCCATCTACCCTGATTTCTGGTGGGGGGGAGAGAGTATGGGGTGGGAGGAGGGATGCTTCCAGCAGGGATGCAGTCAGGATTCTACCAAACCCAAGCTATGGCTACTGCCAGGTAATTGTTGTCCCCTCCTGCCAATAGTACAGCAGATAAAGAAAGGAGTCACTGTATTGTGGGGTAGTTAACCCTGATTATGATGGGGAGGTAGGATTTCTGCTGCATGATGGAAGCAGAGAGGATACTATCTGGAACCCAGGGGGTCCACTGGGGCATCGCTTGGTGCTCCCATACCCAGTTTTAACTGTGAATAGATAATTACAACAAGGACAACCTGACAAGAGTATGATAACTTGAGGCTCAGGCTGCTTTGAGATAAACATTTGGGTCACTTCACCAGGAAAGCAATCTAGTCCAGCAGCAATGCCATCTAAGGGTGAGAAAACCTGAAATGGTAATATTGAGTATGGCCTGAGATCAATTGCACAGCCAAGGCTGTAGCTTATTCCACTAACTTTCCTTTTATAAAGTCCTCATTTACCCCAGAAATTGTCTGTAGCCACCATTCTGAAGATTCACTGGAGTAGACCTAGAGTGAGGTGTGGATCTGAGCAGTACAAGGACTATAGGAGACATTGTCCCCACTCTGTCTGTATTCCCTTGGGTCCCTTTTACCTTTCTATATTTCTCTGCCAGAGAGCTGCTTTCAGGTCTCTGGAGCCTGCTTTGTCTATTAATACAGCGATCCAGTTATTCCTGGGAATTCACAAGGCCAAGGTTCAGCTCTTAACTAATGGGTGATGGATATGGAGAATGTAAATAGCCCTGCTGATTTGCGTCTGCTCAGAACAGAGATTTTGACTCTATACAACCTTTAAAGCTCTTCAAGGGAGTGAGCCAAGTTAATCTTCATGGGCTTTTCTTGTTGTTGCACTTCTGTGAAGTTTTTTTCTGTCCCCACTCTCCTGCCATTTTTTCTTGGTAACATTTCTTAATAAATCACTTTCATAGGCTCTAATTCTGAGGAACCGATCACAAAAACTGATAGTATGGTTGGGATTTAGGGATTAAAATTGGTTGGAGTAGAATCTCACCAGCCTGACAGGATGGTCATTTGAATCATTGCTAAGATGGTTTATAGTCTTTAACACATGCATATTTCTTAACATCTGAGTTTGTAGATGGAAATGCATGTGCAACACATACTACAGGTAGCATTAAATATTTTGATGTGTTTAGACGCTGAGAACTTCTAGTTAGACTACTAAATCTGTCCTCTCACTCTACAAATGAAACGAAATTTTGGGCCACTTCTTGATCCAGGTTTCTTCATTTTCTTGCAGTTCTGGAAGACCAAAGAAAAAGAGTCTGCTACAAGACAGAATGGACACCCTACCTATTCCTCTGGCTTCTCTTTATTTTCTGTTCTCTTCTACCTTCCTGAAACTCGCAGCATCATGGTGCATGTATGAACTCCAATCCTTCAATGGTTTTGCAGTGTAGCCCACAAAGGGCTAAGGTTTTCAGTGAGAAAAAAATGTGACATATGGGAGAGTCCAGGAATGTCAATAAATTTAGCACCTGTATTCTTGTGACCATGAGCAAAGGGAAGTCAATTAAGGCCACCTATTCTGGTCTTCTAACCTTATGAAATGTTTAAGAAAAGAGAGAGAGAGAGAAAAGAAACATTCCTAGGGTTACAAATGGATCTGATCTGGTTGGATATTGCTAGTGCCAAGCGTACACATGAGATACAGCCTCATAGCTTGAGAAGAAACCAATCCAATCCTTCATTAACTATTGGGAAACCTAGTCCCAGAAAGGGGAGAGGGTTCATGGATGAATTGAGGCTAAAATCTGAAATGAATTCTAAGTTTGTTTTTAGTAAATAGGAAAAATACTCATTTATATGTTAATTTTTATCTGGACATCTATATTGAACTTTTATCAGTTTTAATAACTTCGTACATGAGCTTCTGAATAAATGAGATTATCACACACAAATAATGGTGTTTTGTTTTGTTTCCTGCATTTCAATATTTATCCCTTTTATTTTTCTTGCCTTCAGATATTATTTAGGACTGCTAGGATCCTGTTGAACATTTACAATGATGATTTTCCTTGTCTAGTTCCTGATTTTAATAAGAATGCCTCTAATGTTCTATCAGTAGGTATGGCATATGCTAAAGATAGAAATCCCTTATTAAGTTAAGGAAGTGATCTTTTATTCCTTATTTGTTAAGATTTTTCTTTTCATTTTCTCTGTTTGTTCACTAGCTTGCTTGTTTTGAGGAAGGAGTTTTCAATTTTTTATAGAGGTAGTTTAACATAATTACTGAGAGACCTGTTTCTGGAGATGGATTAGATTTCAATCCTTGCTTTACCATATACCACTGGTTTGTCCCTGGGCAAGCTACTTAATTTTTCTGTCACTCGGGGAAATGGGTACATTATCTAACTAATAAAGTGATAATTAAATGAGAGACTAGGTATAAAGCTTGTGACACATATTAAGTGCCCACTATGTACGACCAGAGTACTAGCCCAGCCTTGACTCTTTTGTTGTTTTCCATGTCAAACAACTCCACAGAATCATGCGATCTTAGTTTTAATTTAATCCAGTGATTTCTAAACTACTTGCTACTGTGAAGGTACTTAGGAGATGAGATTTGCATCTTCGGTCAATTAACTGGATCTAAATGGACAGAGGAGATTATCCTCAGAAGTATGAATAACTTCCTCATCCAATGAGTTTGCAGGTCTTAAAAGCCAGAAGTAAGGATTTCAGAAGTCAAAAGGACAATTTCTGTCTCAACTTCAGCATTGGCTCTGGTTGGATTTCAAGCCAGCAAGCTCTCCCTGGGGAATGTGGAGTAAGGTCTTCAACATCACTTAAAAAAATATATGAAAAAATATATACTTTTCACAATATCATCACATAGTTGTGTCTTCATCACCATGATAATTTTTTAGAACATTTGCATCACTCCAGAAAAAGAAATAAAAAGAAAAAAGGAAAAAACCCTCATACTTACCATACCCCTTACCCCTCCCTCTCATTGACCACCAGTGTTTTAATCTACCCAATTTTTTTAACCGCTTATCCCCCCTATTTATGTATTTATTTTTCATTCATATTTTTTTGCTCATCTGTCCATACCCCAGATAAAAGGAGCATCAGACACAAGGTTTTCACAATCACAGTCACATTGTAAAAATTGTTATCTTTATACAATCATCTTCAAGAATCAAGGCTACTGGAACCAGAAGTTTCAGGTACTTCCCTCCAGCCACTCCAATATACCATAAACTAAAAGGATATATCTCTATTTGCATACGAATAATCTCCAGGATAACCTCTTAACTCTGTTTGAAATCTCTCAGCCACTGAAACTTTATTTTGTCTCATTTCTCTCTTCCTCCTTTTGGTCAAGAAGGCTTTCTCAATCCCATGTTACTGGGTCCCCAGGTCATTCTGAGATTTCTGTCCCATGTTGCCAGGGAATGTCATGTCCCATAAGAGGGGAGGGCACTGAGTTCACCTGCCTACTTGGCTTAGAGAGAGAGGCCACATCTGAACAACAAAAAAAGTTCTTTGGGGGTGACTCTTAGGCCTAATTTTAAGTAGGCTTAGCCTATTCCTTGCAGGAGTAAGTTTCATAGGGGTGAACCCCAAGATCGAGGGCTCAGCCTATTGATTTGGTTGTCCCCATCACTTGCAAGAATATAAGAAATTCTCCAAATGGGGAAGATGAATATTTTCTCCTTTCTCCCCAGCTCCCTAAGGGGACTTTGCAAATACTTCTTCATTCACTGCCCAAATTACTATGGGAAATATCGGGACATCACACTAACCTGGACAAACCAAGAAAATCTCATGCCCTATTCAAGATTCTTGCTTCTTACGGTGTTAACTAAACTTACTGTGCTGGTTTGAAATGATATATGTACCCTAGAAAAGCCATGTTTTAATCCTAATCCCGTTTTGTAAAGGCAGCCATTTCTTCTAATTCCTATTCAATACTGTATGTTTGAAACTGTAATTAGATCATCTCCCTGGAGATGTGATTTAATTTAGAGTGGTTGTTAAACTGGATTAGCTGGAGGCGTGTCTCCACCCATTTGGGTGGGTCTTGATTAGTTTGTGGAATCCTATAAAAGAGGAAACATTTTGGAGAATGGGCGAGATTCAGAGACAGCAGAGCAGAATGAAACAGCCACAAGAAGCAGAGTCTACCAGCCAGCGACCTTTGGAGATGAAGAAGGAGAATGCCTCCCTGGGAGCTTCATGAAACAGGAAGGCAGGAGAAGAAGCCAGCAGATGATGCTGTGTTTGCCATGTGCCCTTCCAGATGAGAGAGGAACCCTGACTGTGCTCACCATGTGCCCTTCCACTTGAGAAAGAAACGTTGAGCTTCATCGGCCTTCTTGAACCAAAGTATCTTTCCCTGGATGCCTTAGATTGGGAATTTCTATAGACTTGCTTTAATTGGGATATTTTCTCGGCCTTAAAACTGTAAACTAGCAACTTATTAAATTCCCCTTTTTGAGAGCCATTTTGTTTCTGGTACATTGCATTTCGGCAGCTAGCAAACTAGAACACTGACCATACAAGTTAAATTAGATAACGCACTACCCAAAATATAAATTTTGCACTAGATAAACATCTTCCCCTTTGGCCTCACACCGAAGTTGAAGTTTTAAAATATGAATGATATCATCCCCCCTGTATTCTGATCTGCCTTAGTCCTATCTACATCAGCTTCATTCATCTCTCTAGTCAAAGTCTGATACCTTTTCAACTTTGTAAATAGTTCCTGTATGGGGTACTGCTGACTTTCATAGATTCAGAGCTCTAACTCGGAGTCTCAGGTGTAACATGAATACCTGAATAAACATCATTTTTTATTGGTGTTTCCAGCTTGCTATCTGCCCTATAGACTTTGGACTTGTCAGCCCAATTGTTTACAATACCTCTATTTACATATAAACATAAATATATACATATGCATATACATTTACATATACCCTATTATTCTGTTTCTCTGGAGAACCCTAACTAATAAAATAATATTACCAACTTTTTATTTACCAAGTAATTAAAAATGACTTTAAACAAAACAAACAACTAAAACAATATAACCATAAAATGAAATATATTTTAACACCTTGATTTTAAAATAATATGTGGTTTTCTAAAGTGAATAAATGCAATGTTTTGAGGAACTTACTTATAATATTGCTCTGTTTTTTCCTTCATTTGCCATTGACCAGTGAAAACAAAGTGGTTGAGTGAGTTTGGAACCTTTGATCCAGGCTTTTACTGAACACTTCCAGAGATAGGGTGTTTCATTTCTGAACAATCTTATTAAAATTATTCTTTGAACCGGCTTCCTTATAACTTCAGTTCAGTGCTGCGTGTATTGCTGTACAGAAGCAACAAAGAGTAAATTTGCTTTCACTTTCAAACAAATACCTATCAGATATTTGAGACTGTTTTTCTTCCCTCTTCTGCTTCAATCTTCTTTCTTTGAATATACCATAGCTTGTCAAACTTCTCCTAATTTGCAGAATCTCCTAATTTATAATGATAGGATCATTGGTTTAGGTAGGTTTAGGTAGGAACACTTGGTGGGGTGTGAATATAACATGTAGCCTGCTTAGTCAGAAACAAACTTGGCTAAAGGAAACTGCTAAAAGAGGATAGCTCAACTTGTTTTGAGGTTAGAAGGCAGTATAAAGGAGTTAATGTTAAAAATATAGACTTGGACATCAGACAAGATTGGCTTGAGCTCACGCTCTGTTATTTACTAACTATGCAGCTTTGGGCAATTTCTTTAACCTCTCTATGTCCAAATAAGGTTTAAATGATTCAATTTATGAAGATCTTAGACTGGTGCCTGGCACATGGTAAATGCTTAATTAATGCTACATGATCTTATTATTATTACTCATTTTAGGGACCTGCCTCTTGACTGAAATTATTTGGATCCAGCCAGTCCAGAAATCTATTTATAATAATGTTTGAGGACATTCTTTAATTCAGGATTATAGAACAATAAAAAAACATAAACTGAGAAAGCCTGAACCCATATTATGGGATGAGGTATCCATAGTGAGTATGTATGGGTGACTTCAGGACAATTCGCTGCATGGGGGAGCATCTTCTCTTTTTGGCTCATGGAATAAGAACTTCTTACCCATATACCATCTCAGGGAAGGGCTGGGGAGGGCCCTTCAACCCTTCTTTCCTCCTATTTTTCTCATTCCTTTCCACAGCAGGAGGAGTGCCTTGTTTGATGGATGGAATTTAAGAGAATATGACAGCAGTTGAACTTTAATAGGGAATGGATCTTTGCAATAGGGTGGATTTGTTTCTCTTCCCTTTTTGGGCTTCTTGCTGATAGGGAGTCAGCATGTTGAAAGCCTGTTTTACCCTGCCTGAGGAAGGCAGGAAGGTTTCTGATTCCTGGGTTTTAGCTTCTTCATCTATGTCTGCATAGCCAAATCAGGCCAATTCTTTATCTCCAATTCAGGGGGAAGCTCCACTTTGGTCTCTGGTCTAGACCACTTTCTCCAATCTTTTAAAAAGATTGATGTTTTAATCCAACTCTTAATGTTACTCTCCAACCATGACCACTATAAAATGAAATTCTGATATTTATTTCTATTTCTTCATCCATTGATTGTCATTAATTTTTCACCCACTCCTGTCATTCATATACACATCCATTCAACCAATATTTATTGAGTGCTCAACAGGCATCAGGAACTCTCTTGGGTACTACAGATGCAATAATGTACAGAGCAGATTAAAATTCCTGTCCTTTGTGAGACTTATATTCTAGTAGGGCATTGGGCAATAAACAATATAAGTAAATAAAATACAGAAGTACGTAAAATAAAAAGTACACAAAGTAAGTGCCAGTGAGAAAAAACAAAGCAGGGAAAAAGGCTAGGAGGTGTTGAGTGGGATGAGTGGGATGGTGATTGGATTTTGGATTTGGTGCCCAGGTTGGGTATCACTGCAAGGTGACAATTGAAAAAAGGACTGAAGGAACGAACAGAAGGAGCAAACCCTGAGGCTATCTGGAAGAACCCTGATGGATGAAGATGATGTGAACTCCAGACATGGGAGTGTGCAGAGATGGTGGGTATGGTCGATAAGAAATTCAGCACTTCAGCATTTAAGAGGAAACTTTAGAGGGTTCTGGGCAGAGGATTGATATATGTCTTAAATTTTGACAGTGCACAGAAGAGACAAAATCCTAGCCCTCATAAAACTTATATTCTAGTAGAGGAGGCAGACAATAAACAAAATAATAAGTATAAATGTATAGAATTGAAGGTGATAAATGCTACTACCAAGAGAAAAAAAAGCAGAAAGAGAAGACATTTTATCAGTGTTAAGGATAGATTATTGGGGGGTGCAAAGGTAGTTCAGTGGCAGAATTCTTGCCTGCCATGCGGGAGATCCGGGTTGGATTCCCAGCTCATGCACTTTCCCAACACAAAACAACAAGCAAACGGAGAAAGAAACATCAAACAAACAAAAACTTCAACAAATAGTGCTGCAATAACAGGATACTCACATGAAAAAAGAATGAAATGTGACCCCGGATGTACAGCATGCAAAAAAAAAAAAAAAAAAGAGAGATAATATTATTGGGGGGAGGTAAAGAGGGGGCAAGAGTGGAAGTGGAAAGACAAGTTTGAAGTTACTGCAGTAATTGAGGCAAGAGATGGCAAGGGTTGCTGGGACTATGCAGTAGCAGAGGAGATGGTGGAACATGGTCAGACTCAGGACATACTTAGAAGACAAAGCCAAGGTTTAGGGCTGTGAACCTGGAAGGAGGGAGTTGTCATGACCTAAGATGGGGAAAACTCTAGGAGGAGCAGTTTGGCAGAAACCTTAGGAGCTCATTTTGGTCCTGTTAAGTTTGTAAGGCCCATTATATATTCAAGCAGAGTGTTGAGGGGGCAGTACGGAGTTTAGAGAGAAGAGTTGGCATGAATTTTTCTTTTTCAGGTCTTACTTTTCTTGAGCCATACTTCTCCACTGGGATGGAGTGAAGAGCATTGGATCTAAAGGTTGGTTGCCTGTCTTAAGTCTGACTCCAGGGCTTGTGAGCTCTGTATTCTCAGGCACTAATTAAACCTCCCTGCCTCAATTTTGTCAGCAGTAAAGTAAAAAATAATTATATCTCATAGGATTGTTGGGAGAATGAAATGAATTAATACTTCTCATGAACTTGGCAGTGTCTGCAATGAAATCATTATTTCAAAGTTATAATAGTAGTAGCTACATTATATAGCCCTCACTTTATGTCAGGCACTGGTCTGAGATCTTTTCATATATTAACTTATTTTATTGTGATCCCCATTTTGTAGATGGGAGATGGCTTGGAGAGGTTATGTTACACAGCTGGCAGGCAGCAGAGCTGGGGTTCAAGCCCAGGGAATCTGGCTCCAAAGCCCATGAACTTAAATACCATACTACATGACCTCTCAAAACCTGTTATGCATAAGTATTATTTCCTTGGGTTGTTCCTTCTTCGTATTAGGGCATCCATTCTTAATCTCCTTATGAACTTGCTCAAAGTTCACTTAGAGTTCCAGTGTTTATCAATCATTCTTCTAAGAAGTATTGTTACCTCCAATATACTTTGAAAAATGCTAGTGACTAATTTATAATTGCCCTAAGAATGACCTTTCTCTCTACTTTTTGGGTCCTGTTCCTACCCGTCTTGCTCTAATTTGAGCACTCTGTCTTCTGCCTTCTGCATCTGGGTCATCAGCGCTCTGCCCTTGCAGTTGCAAAGGAGGGATTCAGCTCCACCTACTTTATTGGGAAGAGTTAATTCCTGGTTGGGAGTCTATTGCCCATGGCTGCCGCCACTTGAGGGCCTTCCTGTTTTACCATTTCATGTCTACTCTTAAGTGGACAATAGTTGCATATGTAAGTGGTGACTCAAACACTTGGGCTCACTTCTTTTTTTTTTTTTTTTTTGGCATGGGCAGGCACCAGGAATTGAACCTGGCATGGCAGGTGAGAACTCTGCCTGCTAAGCCTCTGTGCCCGCCCTTGGGCTCACCTTTGC
The DNA here is from genome assembly GCF_023851605.1 of Tamandua tetradactyla. NCBI lineage: Eukaryota > Metazoa > Chordata > Mammalia > Pilosa > Myrmecophagidae > Tamandua > Tamandua tetradactyla. The sequence continues at coordinate 90,420,856 of NC_135334.1, forward strand.
CACACCATACCAAACATAACACATATTATTTCCAAAGGCTATTTTTGAGAGTCCTATTCAGGGGTCTTATTAGACAACTAAATTAAGGGAATGTATTTTGGCAAATTGATAACTTTTAATCATGTAATGATTCTAAATATTTAGGTGTAATCACAATATATATACAACACAAAATTAAAGCAATGACTTTAGTGTGCATTTCTGCAAACAATAGAGCTATATTTTTCTAAAGAAAACCCCTTGTTTCATTGTTAATTCAAAGTAAATATCTACTCTTTGAACCCTTTGTTTTACAAAGTGATATCAATCAAAGGTTGACAAACTATGGTCCACAGGCTGACAGTTTCTGTATGACCCATGGGCTAAGAATGGTTTTTACATTTGTAAATGGTTGGGAAAAAAATGAGTGATCGTTTGTGACACATGAAAATTTCATGAAATTCAAATTACAGTATATATAAATAAAGTTTTATTGGAACAGGGCCATACTTATGAGTTTATATATTTTTGATGGTTGGCTTCATGCTACAATGCTGGAGTTGAGTAGTTGCAATAGACTGTATAGTCTGCAAAACCTAAAATAGTCACTGTCTTGTCCTTTGCAGAAAATGTTTGCTGAACCCTGAGATAAACAAGAAACAAAATGATGTGATAACCACTCTTGCTAAAATCAAAGTCCTGCCTCACCTGGCCTGGGTCTGTTTTCTCCTCCACCCACAATCTGCAGAAGCCTCATTAGGCTTGGGCTGCTGATTGCAATCAGAGGAGACAGTCAGAGAAAAACATTAGGCCTAATTCTATATAACTCTCAATTCTTATCTTAATATGAATTTCCTTTAAAAAGAAGATGGTTCTTGTAAACTGTTGACTTGTTTTCCTGAAACAAAGCAGTCATAAAGTGGAACTGCATTTTGAAAGCCTAGGTAAAAGATGATTTAATTTTTTTTCCTGATTATAAAAAATAGATGCTCAATGTATAAAATTATAAAAAGATATAGAAGCATAAGAAAGTAAATATTACCTAAAATTCCACCTCCTAGAGACAATCATAATTCAACCTTGGGTTATTATGTGGCTTAAAAGAAAGAGCTATCATATTTATTTACTTTCTAGTCTGCCAAAGGCAATCTGAGGGAGGTCTGGATGCAGCCGAGGACCCCTTCAGAAGTCGGGGTGGTGGAGTGGCTCACCTTCATATCCCAAAGTGGAGTCCATTGGCTCTTGTAGGTGGTTAGGGATCAGCTGAGTTCTGTGAGGCTCCAGCTACAGAGGCTGGGGCAGGAAGCCGGTAGATTTACACCTGCCACTGTCTAGACCTATGGTAGCTCAGTTTATATCAGGGATAATAGCAGGAAAATGCTCTGCAGACAGCTACTTACATTCATTTAACCATTCAATCAACCAGTCAGTGATGGTAAGTGCATTAGTTTCCTTGTGCTGCTGTAACAAATGACCATAAATTTAATAGCTTAAAACAGCACAAATGGGAACTCCTCAAAATTGAATACTTCTGTGCTTCAAAGGCTTTTGTCAAAAGGGTAAAAAGGGAACTGATTCAATGGGAAGAAATATTTGGAAACCACGTATCAGATAAGGGTTTGAAATCCAGAACATGTAAAGAAATCCCACAACTCCACAATAAAAAGACATGAATAGACATTTTTCCAAAGAGGAAATACAGATGGCTACAAAGCATGTGAGAAGATGCTCAGCATCACTAGCTATTAGGAAAATGTGAATCAAAACCACAATGAGATATCATCTCACGCCTACTGGAGTGGCCACTATTAAACAAACAGGAAACTACAAGTGTTGGAGACTATGCGGAGGAATTTGAGCCCTTATTTTCTGCTGGTGAGAATGTAAAATGGTACAGTCACTGTGGATGACGGTTTGGCAGGTCCTCAGGAAGCCAAGTATAGAGTTGCCTTAAGACCTGGCAATCCCACTACTCAGGATAGAGCCAGGAGATCTGAAAGCAGGGACACGGACAGACATTTGCACACCAACATTCATAGTGGCACTATTCACAATTGCCAAAAGATAGAAACAACCCAAGTGTCTGTCCATCAACAGACGAATATGGTGAGCGAAATATGATATACACATAAGATGGACTATTACTGAACAGCAAGAGGGAATGAAGTCCTGAAGCATGAAACAACATGGACGAACCTTGAGAACATTAAGTGAAATAAGTCAGACATAAAAGGGCAAACATTGTATAACTTCACTGATATGAACTAATTATAATATGTAAACTCATAGGCATAAAATATAGTATATGGGTTATCAGGATATAGGATGAGGCTAAAGAATGGGGAGTGGGTTGCTTAATGCGCAGAATTAACGCATTAATTTAACGAGGTTGAACTTAAAAGTTTGGAAATGGACAGAGGTGACAGTAGCACATTGTTGTGAGAATAACTAACAGTGCTGAATGGGTGTCAGCGTGTTGGAAAGGGCAAGTTTAGAAACATGATTGTTACCAGAAGGAAAGTTGGAGGTTAAAACGTGGGAATGTATAACAGAGTGAATCTTGTGGTGGACGATGTCCATGGCTAACTGTACAAATACAAAAAAATCTTTCATGAACAGAACAAATTGCAGAAGTTAATAGTAGAGGGGTATATGGGAAAACTGTACCTATTGCAAACTATGGATTTAGTTAACAGTAATATTTTAATACTCTTTCATCAAAAGTAACAAATGCACACAAATTTATTCTCTTACAAATTTACAACTCTAAAATTAAGGTACTGGTAGGGCTGCCTGCCTTCTGGAGGCTCCTAGGAAGACCTCATTTCCTTGCCCTTCCAGCTTCCAGAGGCTGCTTGTGTTCCTTGGCTAGTGGCCCTTCCTCCATCTTCAAAGCACTTTGCTCCAGCAGCTCATAAGATGGAGGCAAGAGGGTCAAAGTGAGGAGAAAGGACCTTAAAGTAACATATGCACAGGTTCTGGGTATAAGGAAATGGATCTCTTTGGGAGGCCATTATTCTATCTACCAGAGTAAAGAGCAATTTCTCTGCTCTTTCCTGGGCCCTATGAAATGAGCATGGCCCTTCCCCTTGAAAAACTGAAATCCAGGTCAAAGTAAATGGCTCGGGCGAAAGCATGAAGGAGTGAAATGCATGGTATGGCTGGGAATGGTGAGAAATCCAGCGATTGGGAAATCCTGTAATATTAGTTCTCTTTGGTTGAAGCATTAGAAATCAGCTTGATGTGGTGTAAGCCAAAGTGATTTTCTTGAAAGGTTGACTTATGAAACCAAGGGCAAAAGTGCAGTGAGACCCCAGGAAGACCTGGAACCACCACTTAGAGAGCAGATAGAAACCCAAGGAGCTTCTCTCCATGTGCCTTCTCCTGGAGCCCAGTTCCCGTGCTAATCTGACCAGGCCACAGCTCGTGAGTTTTGCTGCTTTTTTTTTTTAATACAGCCACCTCTTTGTCCTTAGTCCAATTTCTCAGGAATGAGTTCAGTTAACTGTCAAGTCTTGGGCCCCATCAACTCTAACTCTCACAACATTTCACAGTGTGCACGTGAGGAGACTGGTTTTAGGGGAATTCTTGAGAAAGACTGTTCCTTGGGGATTTGAATATCCAATTTGCACTGCCATGTAATGCCTTTTCTTCCCAAGGGGAAACAGATCAATAATAGGTTTATAATCATTATTCTCCAGTTATGGAAGACTTCAGGTCATGGGACAAAGGTCACCACAGACTTTGTAAAATATCTATTTTCTCTGAGAGAAAATAAACACCATATTCTAATCCCATTCTTTTGTTCAGGAATTTTGCTGGTTCACCTTATTGCATGTATGTCTCTTTCTAATATAATGGTTCTCAGTGCTGGATGTAGAATCACCTGGGGGAATTTCTATAAAATATTCATGCCCAGCTTCCACCCCAGAACAGCTGAAGCAGTATTCATGGTGAGGGTGGGAACAGATAGCTGTTTTTTAAAAAAATATCCTGGGTGAAATGAGTACATGTAAAAATGGGTGAAATCCAAATAAAGGCGTGTAGTTTAGTAAATATATCATGCCATTGTTAGTTTCCTGGTTTTGTCTTTGGGGAAAGCTGGTGAAGGGTACATGGGAGTTCTCTGTACTATTTTTGCAATTTCTTGTGAGTCTAAAATTATTTCAGAGTAAAAAGTTAAAAACAAACAAACACATAAGCCAAAGAATCCCCCCACCTCAAATAAAGAGCTATGAATTTGAAAAATTTAATTTTTTGCATGCTATATGGTAAGGGTCACATTTCGTTCTTTTTTTCCATGTGACTATCCCATTATTGCAGCACCACTTGCTGAATTTTTATCTTTTTGGTGGGGCGTGGGGAGGGCACTGGTGGGGAATTGAACCCGGGTCTCTCGCATAGCAGATGAGAATTCTGCCACTGAACTACCCTTGACCACCCGTGACAAGTTTAATTTTGAAAGTATTAACAACAAAAACTTGCTACAGGTAGTTTTGAGGAGGATGAAAACAGTTGCCTTAATATATTTAGGGGAAGTGATTTCCTTTGTTTACGATCAAATTGGATTCCTCTTGTGAGGAAGCAAGTTTTCGATGGGATTAAATTTAAGAGAGTTTATGGATAGAATTTGTCCTCTGCTTTCAATCCCAGGGAATGTAATTAAAGGTCAGAGTACCTTTTCTACTATACTATAGAAATAAACCAGAAATTTCCTACAGAGGCTCAGCTACGGCCTTCAGACATTGCACCCAATGTTATTTGCCCCCACATGACTAAGCAATCCGGTGCTCGCTTATTCTGTGGCATCTCTTTTGTACTCAGTAAGCTGCTTCTTGGGAAGAAGGAAGTTGATGTCTCATGGTGGAGATGGACAAGGGAGTGGGGGAAGAGAAGGAGGCAGTGTGGGGGTTGCTGAGGAGGACAGGAGCAAAGACTTAGTGTGTGTTGAGATCTCACTTCAATGTCAGATTCATATACTTTGATGAATGAATGTTACACAGCAATTAAAAGTTTAAAAATGTTAGTCATTGGTTTATTGACCCATCCTTAATAGCTTCTCATAAAACTGAGTAAATGTCCATAGGCCAAGATGTTTCCAGGAACCAAGATGTCTCCACATATTAAAAAAAAGACCTCGAGCCAGCATACTGTGGTACTGCTGTCGATATGAGGATGGGATGAAAGGATTCCTGGAGAGCTGAGCCATTGAGCGACGTGCAGGAAGCCAGCAATCCCAATTTGACTTCTGCATTGGGTTGACCAGTGTCCCTCAAAATTCATAGCTACCTAGAACTCACGATATGAACTTATTTGGTAATAGGGTCTTTGCAGATGTAATTAGTTAAGATCAGATCATACTGGATTAGGGTAGGCTCTAAATCTAGTATGACTGGTGTCCTTATAAGAATTTGGAATCTGATCCCAATCCTTCCCAAGCCAAGTGGCACCGGGGGCTATTAGAAGTTGCAAGAGGCAAGAGAGGGTCTTCCCTTAGAGACTTCAGAAAGAGCACAGCCTTGCCAACACCTGGTTTTGGAACTTGTAGCCTCTTAACTGTGACAGGATAAATTTCTGTTGTTTTTTGGTGTGTGGTACTTTTTTTATTGCAGCTATAGGAGTGCAATCTCCAAAGAGGATGCCAAACGGCATGTGCTATACCATGCTAACAGCCTTGGAATAATTTAGAATTTTTGACAATTGAAAAAGTGGTCTTTTGAGATAGATATATAAGACGTATTATAGTCTCCTTCTTGGATATATTATAGTTTCAAGGTTTTAGAAAAGGATCCAGCAACTCTTCTGGTACTAACTGTTGGGTTTTCTTGAGCAGTGAAATAGATCCACCTCCCACCAAAACATGCTTCACCCTTTACATAAATGTCTCTTTAAGCAGTTCCAGGTGAGTAAGTAAATAGAGGAAGATACCTATTATCTGGGTAGATTTTTTTCATTACTTAAAAATGCCTGGGTAGCTCTTCAAGTTAATGAATACTTAACTAATTAATTTATTTTATTAGAGAAGTTGTAGGCTTGCAGAAAATACAGAAATGCTATATCCCACTCCCACCCCACACAGTTTTTGCTGTTGTTAACACTGCCTTAGTGTGGTACCTTTGTTACAATTGATGGAACAATATTATTATAATTATATGATTAACTGTAACCCTAGTTTGCATTAGAGTCCATTGTTGGTGTTATATAGTCCTATTTTTTTAGGTAAACTTTAATTCTAGTAACATGTACACAGCTTACAACATATATGCAACCTACAAGTTCCACTTTTAACAACATTCAAATATATAATAGTGGTATTAATTACATTCAAAGTAGGGTGCTACCATCACCCCCATTCATTACCAAAACTTTTCTATTAATCAAACAGAAACTCTGTACTAATTAAGCATTAACAACCCATTCCCTACCCCCACCCCAGTCCCTGGTAACCTTTTTTTTTTGTTTCTGACTCTATAAATTTGCTTATTCTAATGATTTCATAGCAGTGAGATAATATACTATCTGTTTTTTTGCATCTGGCTTATTTCACTCAACATGATATCTTCACAGTTCATCCACGTTGTCACATTCATCAGAACTTCATTCCTTTTTATAGCTTAATAATATTTCATTTTATGTCTATACCACATTTTGTTTATCCATTCATCTGTTGATAGCCACTTGGATTGCTTCTGGTTTTTGGCAATTATGAATAATGCTGCTATGAACCTCAATGCACAATACCTGTTTAAGTCATTGCTTTCAATTTTTTTGGTTATTTACTTAGCAGTGAGACTGCCAGGTCGTATGATAATTCCACGCTTAACTTTCTGAGGAACTACCAAACTGTTTTCCACGGAGGCTGCTTGATGGATACTTTTTAGTATATACCCAGTTGATTTCTATTACAGTGTTTTAAACCTTTTTGGTTGATTTAAGAAGCAGCTGGATTTGGTGAAAAGAGACTAGGAATGGAATTTAAGAGTCAGAATTTACTTATCTTCACAAATTCCTAGATGTATAACCTTCAGAATGTTTATTGATCTCTCTCAACCTGGATATTCCAAGCATAAAAGAGCTGTAATAACACCTGCTGCAGGACTAGCTTTAACATCAAAGCATATGAAGAACACTGAAAAGTGCCTTGCACCTTTTAGAATATAAATTTATATATGTGAATAGACAAAACCTGTTATAAGCCCATAAAAATAGTAATCTCACTGTTCAGCTGTTGTACAGGCCCCCACAGATCTATTTTGTGGCCTGTTCTTTTCCATGAAATTTCAAAGAGTCAGAGATTTATTATGTGAAGCCCCTGAGGGTAGTGGGTTCACAGAGGCTCTCAGGAAATATATACACCACAGGAATTTGAGTTGCTTCTACATTGTCCCAGATCTATTTAGTCAGGGGTAAGGATGTTGGGCCATCAGTCTGAATATAAATACATATTTCTTTTTAAAAACCCTGGAGACAAATTACAAATTATGACCTATAAATGAACCCAGGGCATTTATGCTTCTTCTTGGAAGATTTCCAAGATGCCGTTAAAGTAAACTTGCAGTTACTTATTGGAGCATTTAAGCATTACCCTTCCCTGTTTCACTGTGCCAGGGAATAGTGGTTTAAGAATTGATCTGCCTGTACCAGATGGCTCAGAAAAAAAGACTGCAAAAATAATTCATGGAAAGTGGATATAACAATGTATGTGATTATTGCAAATGGTATTTATGAGTGTCAAAAGATGTGGAGAAAAATATGGCAACAAATCCGAAAGACATATATTATCTCTCAAATCTGACTGTTCATCCTCTACTGCAAAACTAATGATCTCATTAAGTCAACATTTCCCTCTTCCCAGTCCGCCTAACCAATTTAAAAACCAGTTCCTCCTTATACCCAGAGAATTATTTTAGAATTTACTCTATCACTCGAACACCATGTATTCATCACCAAATATTATGACTTTGATTGGCAATATTGTCATGGTTTCTTTGAAAGGGAATATAATTTTTTTACTCAGGTAATTTTTTTGCAATCTGTTTGAAGGTGTGTTTTGTAAGTTATCCTAAATGAAGTCTATAAAAAGGAAAACTGGAAGAATTCCTCAGCGTTGATTCAGTTTTATCCAAGGGGCACAAAGACTGTATCTAGCAGAGAATTTGGATCACTGGAGAAGTAAACTGTTGTGGGGCAGGATCTTTCCAGACTTGCCACTGATGAGATGAAATATCTCTGTTGGCCATCAACTTTCTTGCACTTTGGTTTCACTGCTCATCAGGTAAAATCTTGATGACTAATTTAATTTCTCAGGTATATTAACCTGAGGAAGAGTGAGTTCCAGGCAGTGGACATAAAATCCTGGAGAGAGGAAAGTTTATTCTCCACTGTAAATTACATACATCATACTTTGGTGAGTTCTGTTTACGGGAGTCAGTTCTCCAAGCCTGATCAACTCTGGGTGCTTGAGAAAACAACTGTGTTTCTAGACTTCCAAGCTTAAACCAGAGCCTGGAGAGGTTGCTGTACCACAGTACTGACCACAATGACGTCTTGCATGAATGATGAGCCATGTATCCAAGTCTCGAAAATCTTCTCACTTGGATAGTGTGAAAGAACAAGCAGAGCAGTCACGGCAGTTGCCACCTGCCACCTGCCACCTTCATTTACACAGAGAGCTATCTCCTGTGGATGCCACAGAACAGCTCTGCCCCATGAATAGACTATTCGGTGGCGTATCCAGTAACTGAGCCAGAAAGCTGCAGGATATAAAATGGAATCCTATTTTCAGGATCTCTGATAATTTCTTCATATACAACATCCCACGACCCCACAAAAGACATATAATAGCCTACTTTTAAGGTGACACTTTTTATACTAAGAATCTGTGAAAAAAAATCTGTTTTTAAGAACTTTAACGTGTTTGAATACAGGGGTATATTCCTCCTTTGAGGGCACACTACGGTCACACCACTAAGCCCGGTAGGGACCGTATCTCTGATAGACTTTACCTCCAGGTGCAGTCTATGGCACCTGAATAGAAACTGTGTCCTGGGGGAGGCTCTTGTTGAACGCTTTGAGGTAGGGTAAGTAGATGTTTTCATTCATTCATTCATATTGCAGACTAGACATTCTGATAGTTTCCTGGCCACTAACCTGTTTAACATAAACATTCTTGATTCATCCTTTTTGCCAAGTCTTTCCGGATTGTTTTATTTATTTTTTTATTCTGCAATAGAATCTTGCTGTAGGTAGTTTCTGTAATTCTTTAGTGCACACGTTCCATTGAACTGTATACTCTATCATAATCTTTAAACAGATTTTTGTCCTTAATCAGAACAGCTGTCTATGAATATTTCATTAGTGAATGTTTACTAGTAACATTTTTTGGATCCTCCTTTTATATTAAAGTGGCTTCATTGATTCTTCTCCTTTGCTGCTAGATGGCTTTACCTTTTTTCCCTAAAACTTCTACCAGAGACCATCTCCCAAATGTCCCAGAAATTCATTGGTGTGATATCCATTAGTTTCTCTAAGGTAAAGATGTCAATGATACCTTTTCTATGTAGTATTAAATAAAACATCCCTATGAAAATAATAGATCCTCATATAATAGAATAATGAAACATATATAAAACACAAAAAGGCATAATTAAATATTTTTTTTCAAAATAGACAAAAATTGGGGTGCCCAGAATATCCTCAAATATAAAGATGTTGACTCAAGGTCAAGATCTCAAGCTCCTCATTATACTCCCCCCAAAATGAAAAGTTAACCGTGTATGCTCATTCTGGCGAGAACACCTTCAGTCATCTGGTGATAACCATCCATCCCTTTGATAACTAGGGCGTTTTCTCAGTACTTACATATATCTGCTGAAAAAATTGTTCACTAGATATATCCAAATCCTTGGTACAAATATTGAAATCAGGTAGCCTTATAACAAGCCACTAGAAATTTCTTTCCAGGTTGATGTCAATCATTCAACACCCTTTAGTTGTTTTCATTTAACCTGTTGCCTTTCTCACAGCCCAAATATCTACTTTTGATTAATCAGGATTTCATGAGATCCATAGCAGAACCTAAGATTGTAGGAACAGAAAGCAAAAATTGTGCAAGTGGGTCACTGAAAGTTGTGGTAAGAGGTACCAACTTTATTTCCACCTCTTAGTTGTCTTTTCTACTACTAAAGGCACAGAGCAATATATAAGATGTTGACTTAGTGAATATATTGCATCCTGGAGGACGTCACCTCAACTCTTGAAAAGGTCACTTACATGGTGTATTGTCTGTGCCTTTATACACAAACAGGCTACTCCACCATTCCATAAACTGCATACTTCTGGAGATGGGTACATGGAAAGCACTTCTTTGAGGTAACATGGATATCTTTGCTGGAGGCAACGTTGTGTGGGATATCAATTAATCTGCCATTCTTAAATCCTTGAGGAGTGATGTTGGGCAAGGAATGCAAACTCATATCAAGAGGACAGTATCACTTGCAATCCGAGCAGATAATTACCCCTCTAGAATATGTGGAGTGTTCTCTGGGCCCTTACTCTAGTTTGCTAGCGGCCAGAATGCAATATACCAAGAACGGAATGGCGTTTAAAAAGGGGAATTTAATAAGCTTCAAGTTAACAATTTTTAGGCTGTGGAAATGTCCCAATTAAAGCAAATCTATAGAAATGTCCAATCTAAGGCATCCAGGAAAAGATACCTTGATTCAAGAAGGCTGATGAAGTTCAGTGTTTCTCTCTCAAGTGGCAAGGCACATGGCGAACACAGTTAGGGTTTCTCTCTCGGCTGGAAGGGCACATGGCTAACACAGTGTCATCTACTGGCTTTCTCGCCAGCTCCCCAGGAGGCATTTTCCTTCTTCATCTCCAAAAGTTGCTGGCTGCTTTGTGGTGCTGCAGCATTCTCTGCTCTGTCTGAATCTCCTAATTTCTCCAAAACGTTTCCTCTTTTATAGGATTCCGGTAAACTTAATCAAGACCCACCTGGAATGGGTGGAGACACATTTCTACCTAACCCAGTTTAACAACCACTCTTGATTGAGTCACATCTCCAGGGGGATAATCTAATCAAAGCTTTCAGCATGCAGTATTGAATAGGAATTAGAAGGAATGGCTGCCTTTACAATATGGGATTAGGATTAAAACATGGATTTTCTAGGGCACATACATCCTTTCAAACCAGCACAGCCCTAAAACAGTATCATATCAATCAAGTGTAACAATCACTTGTTAATCTCAGCACCCCAATTTCCTGCTGCTACTCATCCCAATTAACCACAGGTGAAAGAAAGCCTTAGCAGTTGTGCAGGTGTGCTTGTCACTGCCTGGTTCATCATCTCAGTGGAGTCCCTGTTGACTTCAGATCACTAAGCAAACCAGCTCCAAAATCCCACTGAGAGGACCTGCTTTCCCAGGCCCGCTGTTGCATAGTATAGCATAGGTTTCCCGGAAGCCTCAATCTGAGGCAAAGAATTACATCCTGTTAGTTTCTAGGAGAACTTATTCCCAGAAAAGCAGAAGTGAGGGAAAATCGGAAGTGAGGCAGGCAAAGAGAAAGGGCATATACAAGGGGGTGTGTTACTGAGCTGGCCACAGATTCACAGATGAAAAACAGCTGATCGCATGACTTCATAGGATGTCTTCAGAGAGGCCAAATTCTCCCCTTCGTTAAGACCATCCCGTGAAGCATTATCTCTCCTGCAGGCCTGGGTTGCATTACCTGGTCTCTTCAGGCAGCTGCTGGGGAAGCAAAGCCTTTGCAGGTCTAGCACAGTTGGAAAGGTCCCTCTTTCTTAATCAGTCCTGTGCTTGGAGCCACTGGATCTGTTGGTGAGTGGTGGGGGAGGGGAAGTGTGGCCTGGCTCTGTGACCACTGGAACCCTGGTAGGGCGGGGCTTGCTTGGGGAAGGGGAGGGACACAAGCAGCAGGAAGGTGTGGCCACAAGAATCTGGAGGTAATTGTAATAACTTCAGGAAATAGCGATTATCCCCTGATCTGTATCCCACTGGCTTCTTCCCTGACTAGAGAATTTCACAGGAGTTATCACTAATACATTTCCAGCGTACATTCTCATAAAACATTTATACTTGCTTTCCCTAGAGCACCTAGCAAAGTGCCTGCTACATAAAAGGCTCTTGGTAATTTGGCTTTAGAAGTTTATAATTCTAGTAAGCTTTTTCTAGTGTGTGATGGGTCCACTGAGCAAATTACCATATCAGACCATGGATTTATTTTCTCACAAAGTGTAACTATTAAGCAATAAAATGAATAAACCATCTCTCTCCAACATCCAATTTAATTACCTGATTCATTTCTGTAACTTAAATATCATAACCTACTGGAAATTACTTTTATCCTCTCGAAGAAATTTTTATTTTTTCTTTAAACTTATAGGAATTTAAGCTATTTTTCTAGTTAAACAGGGTATTTGAACTCTTATGCCTTTTTAAATTCAATTGTTTAATTTTAGACTTAAAAGCAGGAATAACTGCTAGCTCATATACTTTGTTAGGTAGATATATTTTACATTTAGTTTGAAGGTAAGAATGGAGAGTAGATTTATGAATGGTAAAAGGCAGATTAGAATACAAGGAGGAAGAGAGATGTATTGATTGACATTGGAAATAGAGGGAGGTTTTTTTGTTTGTTTTTGTACTAGGGACTCCTATATTACAACCAATTAAGATATTAAGATTAATTATCAGAATTGATAGTTTTCTCAACAGATATTTCAAGTGCTTGAACTATCATTTTGTGAAACTCACTCCACAAATGTCTTATATCCTTAGAGAACTCATATATCAACATAATAAGTAAAAAGCATAAGTTAAGCAGTGCGGGGGTCACTCAGTGGTAGAATTCTCGCCCGAAATGCCAGAGACCCAGGTTAGATTTCCAGAGCCTGCACAAGCCAACAACAGAAAAAGCATAAATTGTTGAGATGTTTTAGTTAAATAATGCTATTCATCTGCAATACTTCATATTTATTTATTTATTTTATTTTTTAATTTTTTACATGGGCAGGCACCAGGAATCGAACCCAGGTCCTCTGGCATGGCAGGCAAGCATTCTTACCTGCTGAGCCACAGTGGCCCACCCAATACTTCATATTAAATAAAGATCCTTACTACTCTTTCAGGAATGAGGCTATGTATGAAATGCAGTGATGCTTCTCTACTCTACCCCATTAGAACATCAATGCAGAAACTGAGCCCTCAGTTAGGTCTAGCTCAGACAGGCATTGCTCCGTAACAACATTTGAAAGGTTTATTTTATTATTTTTCTTACTAGAGACAACAGAAGTTTTATTTGGCAAGATGAAGCTATATGATGATGGGAACTTTTGAGAATTTGCTTAACCATTTTATTATATATATGTATATATGTGTTTTTATAATATATACTATGTGTGGCTTATATTGTAAATCATATATGTTGTGCATATTTGAAATAGTGCATTATGTTTCAAATACTGTGTAGGCACTCCCACAGTGCGTATCGGGGCTTACTACTTAAACCTTTGCAACTAGAGCATTGATGAAGTCCTGAACCAGAATTGGAAGAACTGCAAATCTTTTCTAGTTCTTTTCCAGACCTTCTCATTTTGCTGTCCAGGTTTGGAATTTCTATCACTGATCCCTCTAAATAGCAGAATGTATACTTCTGCTATCATTAAAACCCTCTAATTACTAAGGACTCTTAGTCTGCCTGCTGCTATTGCCCAAAGTTCAGTCCCAGATACAAAGAGTTTATAAACAATGAATTAATGCCACACAGGCAATGGGACTTTTGGATACACCCCCTTATAGTAGCTGAGTCACACGCTTTGTGCCACTTCTGTGAGGGTTGGTTCCCCCCCCCCCCCCCCCATTATTCATCTTCGTTCCATATGTTTTACTCGTCTGTTGATAAGGTAGATAAAAGGAGCATCAGACACAAGGTTTTCACAATCACGCAGTCACATTGTGAAAGCTATATCATTATACATTCATCTTCAAGAAGCATGGCTACTGGAACACAGCTCCACATTTTCAGGCAGTTCCCTCCAGCCTCTCCACTACATCTTGATTAACAAGGTGATATCTATTAAATGCGTAAGAATAACCTCCAGGATAACCTCTCGACTCTCTTTGGAATCTCTCAATGATTGACACTTATTTTGTCTCATTTCACTCTTCCCCCTTTTGGTCAAGAAGATTTTTCTCAATCCCCTGATGCTGAGTCTCAGCTCATTCTAGGGTTTTTCTCAATCCCTTGGTGCTGAGTCTCAGCTCATTCCAGGATTTCTGTCCCACGTTGCCAGGAAGGTCCACACCCCTGGGAGTCATGTCCCACGTAGACAGGGGGAGTTTGCTTGCTGTGTTGGCTGGAGAGAGAGGCCGCATCTGAGCAATAAAAGAGGTTTTCTTGGGAGTACCTTAGTACTCTTGGGAGTAACTCTTAGGCCTAACTTTAAGTAGGCTTGACCTATCCTTTGTGGGGTTAAGTTTCATATGAACAAATCCCAAGATTGGGGGCTCAGCCTATAGCTTTGATTGTCCCCACTGCTTGTGAGAATATCAAGAATTCAACTTGGGGAAGTTGAATTTTCCCCCTTTCTGTGAGGGTTGGTTTTACAATTCATCTATTCCACATGTATTTGCTGAGTACTGACTTTGTACCAGGGATAGTGCCACATGCTGGGAGTACAAAGAGGAATAAGATGTGTCTGGGCTTTAACCTGCCCAACCTTAGAGTTTTGTGGGCATTACAGACCATTAAATAAGCAGTTACAGTAGTGAGTGCCGGGATGGGGGAAATATACACGGTGCCTTGGGGGCAAATAATGGGAGTGGGGGCAATGATGGGAGGTTACCTTGATGGAGGAGATGTAAACTGGTATCTGAAGGAAGAATTTGAGGGGTTATTCAGATGGCGAGTGTTTTATAGCTTTCAGAGACTTTAGCAATGAAAAAGGTTAGGATGTCTGTTGCCTAAAAGAATCCCTCATATGGAACATTGTTGCCTTTTCTCAACGGGAGGTTCCATTTTGGCCCCCACATCCCTCACTCAGGGTTTTAAGTTACAGAAAACAAAATCTACTTTAAGTAATTTAAGCAGAAAACAATTTGTTACTGGAGATTGGGTAGATTAAAGAAACTTTGGACAGCCAAAGAACTGGCTGGTTGCTATACAGCTAAGAACAATACAAGTTGGAGAAACACCCAGCCACAAGATAAAATTATTCTGGGAGATCCCACAGCCTCTACTGCCACTGCTCGACACCTATGACATTGGGGACCAGAAACTAGAACCTTCCACAAGCTGCTCCAGAAGAAACACCTGCCACTGCTATGCACAGCCATAGCATCCAATCTCCTAACAGGGAGGCTCCTCTTTCCTTCTGCCTCCTGGTGCTGGGTGCACACGGAGCCCCAGAGGGGGTCTGGATAACGTATTCTAGTTTTCCAGCCTCTTTGGTACTGGATATTATACAAGAAAGGAGTTGCAATGAGTGCTGAGTGAGCTAACGTTCTTTTTTTCTTTATATATTCTCTCTCTCTCTCTCTCTTTTTTTTTTTTTTTGTTTGTTTGTTTTGGCATGGGCAGTCTCTGGGCATCAAACCCAGGTCTTTGGCATGGCAGGTGAGAATTCTGCCCCGAGCCACCATTGCACCGTCCAAGTTGCTAATGTTCTTTATATGTCACATCCAGTTACCAGCCACAAGACCTTGGGAAATTTCTTACTCTTCCTGTACCTCAGTTTTCTAATTTGTGAAATGGAACTAAGAGTGGGAAGGATTTCATAGGGTTGTTTTGAGGAAAATTTGATAACAAGTGATAGCAGTTGGCTAATATGGATGGAAGATGTGAAATAAATGCTATCTTCTATTATTACCAGTAGTAGTAGTGCTATTACCTCAAAGGAACTGCATGCCTGGGAAATGACAGAGCCAGGCCTTGCTGTTGAACTCTCTGTTTTGTACTTAACACATGTATGTTGTATTGCCAAGCCCAGGGTCTGTATTAGTAGATAATATAGAAAAGATTAAGGATGGAATAGGGGAGGGTGGACAAGACATAGAGAACATACAAAGACTCAGTTGGTTGCCTGTTAAGGTGTCTGAAATTTAACCATAAGCATTTAGTTTTTATGGTCTTTTGAGTTTTGTTCTTTGAATTCTTTAAGAATTGCAAAAAATGCATTGTCAGTCTCTGTATTTCCTGTTTGCCTGTTATAATTATGAATTCCCAATAGTAGAATGGTCTCACCAAGGAAAGAATATATATTAATAGTGTGTACCCTAGGATTAAGTCTTGTTCTTCAGACCACTTGCCAGTTGCTCAGCTACTACTACCAAGTTTCTTTTCACGATCTCCTTACAGGTGTCATATAGTACCAAGTTGGTGCTCTCCCTACTTCTCTTATGGCCCAATACCTAGTACTGAGTTCTTATGGAGGTACCCAGTGGTTAGTGCCCTACTCAATTATTAGGTCTTTTAGTTTGTCTGAGCCGTAATCACAAATACTGCGCAATGAGTTGACTTAAACAATGGGAATTTATTGGCTCATGGTTTTGAAAGCTAGAAGGCTTGCTTTCTCACAGGTCAATAGTGTGTTCATGCTAGCTTGCTGCAATTCTTAGGGTTTCTTGCTTGACTCTCTTTCTTCCGTCACATGACTGTATCCTCTCCTTTGTAGCTTCTATGACTTCCTGGTTCTCTTTATAAGGTTTCTAGTAATGTGGCTTATAGGCCCACCCTCATTCAGCTGGGCCACACTTTAGTAGAAAGTAATGTCTTTGAGAAATCCTATTTACCATGGGTTCACACGAAAAGGAATGTGGATTAATATCAAGAACATGTTTAAATTGGGGTACATAATTCAATCTAACACACTAGTTTTAGATTTTTCAATACCTCCACAACAGGAGGGGAGGTTTTGGCTCCCAGTTCCCCCAATTTCTTGAGTGGAAATTGGGGTTAGATCCATACTGTGACTAGAGACATTTCAGACTCGTGGGTGGTCCATCCTTTTGTGGCTTTCTGATCCCTGTGTTTACTCAGTGATGACTGCTTCTGGAGTTAAGAACCTGAGGTAGTGTTCTCAGACCCTAGGCTGGACAACCTAGTTCTCCACAGCCAGTCTCTGTATTGAGGTTGACCCAATCCTCAATGAATGTCCTTTCTTCCAAAGGTTCCAACCCAGGATTATGACCCAATTGAAATTTTATGAACACCCCATAGCAAAGTCTATGAGAATAAGATAGAGACAGGATAGACACATTTGGAAGAAAGGGCCAGCAAGCATGTCTGAGAACATCTTTGTTTGCGTCATTAGTCAGCAGAGCCAACCCTGGCAACATCATTGTAGAGATCAGGGTGATTTTATATACAGCATCCCTCCATTTTTAATTTCCAAAAAGGATTTATTTTTAACCCCAATATATTCTTCAATTTACTTATCTTTAGGAGCCCTGCTTCTCTGGCAGTTTTCCTCTGGCTGCATTAGTTGGAAACCTCTCTGAGCACCTCTCCTTGGCTGCTGATCCTGTCTGACGCATCTATGAAATGACCTCCCTCTGGTAATAAGCAGTGGGATTTCTCAGGAATAACTAAATGTCTTTCAGAAAACACAGCTTTTTCCCAACCACTTATACTTCTCCTCTGAGTACTCAGCAAAAAGAAATAGCTCTCTGAAGTCTTCCTCCTTGCATTTGTTCTTTGAGGGCCAACAAGCAATTATGTATTATATAGGCTTGTTTATAGTCAGTTATATAGAGATGTTGAGTACAACGGTAACTATCATGGAAGGGTCCTGTCTTTAATTTGCAGAGTGGCTAGAAGTTTATAGAAAAGTGAATGCAGTGTAAAGAGATTTTACTTTGCTGTGTGAATGATGACAACATTTTTTAATTGAGAAGAGTACTGCTATGCTTGAGCCAAGAGACTATTACTCTGACTGTTGGGAACCATTTCCTCCAGAACTCATCTTGCTGGTCCGTCATCAGCTGAGAGTGTCTTGGGCTGCCTTCCAGTTCTTGGACGGCTGAAACACACTTGCCTGGGCTCTGGCTGCTCCCCCCACAGTGCTCTCTGAACCCAGCAATTGCCCAGGGTGACTCACACAGAAAACTGTTACCTCATTTTGTTGAATTCCATTGTGTGGGCTGAAGATTGTGTTTATCTGGGAGGGAAGAAAGTGAGGACCAGAGATGAGGCAACTAACTGACAATTTCAATTACAAAATGATACATGAGACCATCAAAGGTCTTAAAAGGGAAAGTAAGATGAGGACTTTGCCCTTCACTTAATTTCTTTTGCTACAAGGTACTTGTGAGTCACAAGTTGAAATGGGGTGAGGCATAGAGAGTTCAAGGGGGTTGATGCAATGAAAGGAAGATATTCCAGTGAACAACCCCAGTGGAATCTCACATGGGAGAATGGCAGGGTATAACTCCCAATTCTACTGAAGGCAATAACTTTTACCAACACCTTCAGTGAGTGTCTGTCCTGATGCTAGACTGGGCTTTCCCAACCTCTTACAATCCTACATAATTTCAGCTCAAAGCCCATTTTGTGCCTTATGTAAATCAAAGCTGTCCCCAAGAGGATACATATTTTCACTCTAGATTCCAGCTTTGGTGTGTGATCCTGCCTCACGTGGACTCTGAGATGAACTCAACTCTTTCCTTGATTTCTTCAATAATATCCAGTTTTGCAAAACAGAAAAAAATACAGTTGGTTTTATTAAAAATGTAGGGGTCAAGGGAGAAGTCACATCATAACTTGTCAGGTAAATAAGCTCAATTTCCATATTATACATTTCTGTTTTTTTAAGTTTTTGTTTTTCACCCTCATCCCCTAACTACCAAGATTTTCTTACTTGCTCTTTACCCCTGTGAATTTGTGACGTCACCTGTCTCACTCATCCCTTCTAGATTGTCCTGAGGGTACTTCAAAGTTTTCTATCGTGCAAAGCTCTTCTTAATTCCAGCTCACAAACTTGAATGTCCATCCCCATCAAGGACCCATCCTTCTGACAAAACAGTGGTAATGACAAATAACCCAAGTGTCATGGTCAGGTTCATGTGTCAACTTGGCCAAGTGGTGGTACCTGTTTGTCTGGTTGGGCAAGTGCTGGCCTGTCTGTTGCCATGAGGACATTTCATAGAATTAAATCATGATCATGTCAGCTACATCCACAGCTGACTCCATTCGTAATCAGCCAAAGGGGAGTGTCTTCTGCAGTGAATGATGCTTAATCTGATCACGGGAAGCCTTTTAAGGAGGATTCAGAAGAGACAGGCTCTCTTCTTGCTTTGGCCAGCAAGCCTCTCCTGTGGAGTTCATCCAGACCCTCCATCGGAATCGTCGGCTTTATAGCCTGCCATGCGGATTTTGGACTCTGCGTTCCTGCAGTCACATGAGACACTTTTATAAATTTTATATTTGTGAGTGTTCTCTGTTGATTTTGTTTCTCTAGAGAACCCTAATACACCAAGCAACAAAATTCATTGCACTACTAATTAGTCATCTATTTATTCAACAAATATTTGAGTGACTACTATGCGCCAGGCACTGTTCTTGACATTGCCCACCTCTAGAGAGAAATTTGCATAGTATTTTTACCCTCTCAGGGTGTACCTGGTTTCAATTGGAACGTCATGTTAGTTGTCGTTGGGCCAAGCCTTTTGGCTAATTCTGACTCCTGCCCCTTCTAGGTCATTTATTCATTCAATAAATACTTACTAAGCTTGTCCTAGATTGTGGGAACACTGGTAAGTTAGACATACTTCTGCTTTCAAGAACCCTGTGGTGCAGTTATAACATTAGTATTCTGAAAGATGGACATCATCTCTGACTCTTGCGTTCTACCCATGGTGGAGAAAGTCATGGTCTTCAGACATACTGAAGAGATGGTGAGAGATGATCTGAGAAATGTGATGGCCCATAAAAGAGTCATGCAGTTAAAAGGCTGGGTAGCCTGCAGCTTGTAGCCCTCCAAGAGTCTTCTCTAACAACTATGGTAAGGCACTGGGAGATGATTGGGATTTGTATAGAGTTTTCTATGCTCTCCATACCTGTTTCACATAGTTGAGCTCAGGTGACTAGTTATAAAGAGGTTTCTTCTTCTCCTTAAATGTCTACATTTGCTTTGAAAGGCACAACCAAAACATAATATTTAAAGTGTGGGCTCTGAAGTCAGACTGATTATGTTCAATTCCTGCTCTCATGGGCTAATACTTAACTTCTCTAGCCTCAATTTTCTTATCTGGAAGGTGAAGATAACAGTATCTACTTCACAGCATTGTTGTAAAGAGTATGTGAAATAATCTAAGTAGAGCACATGGCATACTGCTAAATGAAGAGTAAGCACTCATATGGTTCCATCATGCTTCAGATGTTTATTAAACCCAACCTTTGTGTTGGGCACTGCTCCAGCAACTGAGGATTAAATGTTGAAGAAGGCATTGGAGGACATTGCTCTCAAGGAGTTTAAGCTCTAATGAAGGAAGGGAGACAAATAATATACAGAGCAGTAATCGAGATAATTTCAAATAGTAGTAAGTTCTATAAAGGAAATAAAACAGGTTATAAACATGCTACGATATAAACAATGTCATAAAGATATTGAAGGGACTTCTTTAGATAGGGTGGTATCTTAATTTGCTAGGGCGGCCATAAAAATGAATCACAAGCTGGGTGGCTTAAAACAATGGATATTTATTGTCTCATAGTTCTGGAGGCTACAAGTCCAAAATCAAAGTATTGGTGGGGTCATACTTTCTTCAAAGTCCATAGGGAAGAATCTATTCCTTGTTTCTTCTAGCTTCAGGTGGTGTGCCAGCGATCCATGGTCTCTGCCATGGCTGTTATGTGGTATTCTACCTTCTGTCTCTCTGCCTGTGTCCAAATTTCTTCCTCTTATAAGGACATCAGTCATGTTGGATTAGGGGCCCATCTTACTCCAGAATGACCTCACTTAGACTTGCCGATTTCTATCTTTAACAAACCTATTTCCACATAACTTCACAATTTAAGGTATTGGATATTAGGACATGAGAATATCTTTTGAGGGGACACAATTTAATCTATAATAGGTGGTCAGGGAAGGTTTTTTTTTAAGGAGATGACATTTGATTTTTAAACTGAAAACTGAAGAGGGATCAGGAGCCAATCACCAAGAGATTGTATGTTGTGGGATGTTATAGGAGGGGAGGTTTGATAGATCAGAAAGAATTTTCTAGGCAGAGGAACCAGTAGACACAAAGGGTCTGGGTGGTAAGACAAACCAAGGTTTGTCAGTTCTAGGACCTTTCAAAAGGCCAATCTGTGTGTATACGGGTAAGAGGAGACAAGATCAAGGGGCTATTGGAACAATAGATAGGAGCAAGATTGTGGAAGTCCTAAAAGTTATTAAAAAGTATTTAAATTTTATCTTATCTATCCTGGAGAGTTGTAAGAAGGGAGTGACTCAATATGACCTATAGTTTCAAAAGATGAGAGTTATATGGAGAAAAGATTGCAAGGGTAACAGTGAATGCCAGAAGACTAGTTAGAAGGTAACTGCAAGGTTATGATGGTTTGAGCCAGGTCCCTGGTGGAGACTGAGAGAAGAGGATAGATTGGGAATGTATTGGGGTGGGAGTGGGGAAAGAAGTGGAGAGGGAGTAGAGTTAATAGGACTTACTCATAGATTGGATATAGATGAGGGAAAAGGAAGAATTAAGGATGGTTCCTAAGTTTTGAGCAGAGTGTTCTGTTACTGGTGGTTTCATTTATCAATGTGAAAGAAACAAATGTACATAGAAAAAAGCCAGAAGTTACTTTTTGGATATGGTTTGTTTGAGAGGATTATTAGATAGCCAAGTGAAGCTGTACGTGACTCACTCAATATCCATCCAAACCCAACCTCTTCCTGTAAGCCTTCCTCAGAAGCTAGAAAATTTAAAACATTATTTCTCAGGTTCTCTTGCCACTAGAGTTCCATACAAGACTTAGGGTGAAGCAATCAGAGCCATTCATGATAGGCAAACATGAGCAATTTAAGACGGTGGCTTATGAGACAAATTTGGATATTTGGGAGCAAAAGTTTTCCAGAGTCAAATTGCTTTAGGTGAGCAGTGATAGACTTTCAAATACCACATTTCCATGATCTGATTGCTTTTTCCTGGATATATTTTTTCCTGGTTGCATGGCATCCAGACTTGATTCTCTGGTCTTTAAAAAAATTCTATAAGCTACCCAATACTTTGTAAGGAATCTCATCCTGCTTAAATCAGCTTGAGACTATTCTGTCATATGCAACAAAGAATCCTAATTAATACAATGCCAAATGTTAACAGCTAGCAATACTGTTAATAATCATTTCGCTAACTCCCACGACTCTCCATCTTTTCAGGAATACGTATAAAAAGCCGATTTTAACCAATCAAGGTAGACAGCTGAAAACACACATATGCATAAATAAGCCTGATTTAGTTATCTCCATCAATAAACAGAAGAAATTTCCCCAGTAATTTCCTGTCGAAGGAAAATATCTATGATGCCAGGTTTGAGAAAATAGGGTCTGTCCCACAAGAAATGAAAGACTGATTCATCAAAAATAACCAACTGGGATGGGGATCCTCCCCCAGCCTTTATCTAGTACTAGTTAGTCTTTGGCAGCATGTGCTTTATGTTTTTCTTTGAATGGAGAGATTTCTGTGTGGGTTTGATATATTGCTGGGAGACAGAACAGGACAATGACTTTTCTGTGTCTTTGCTTACTGATCAAAGGGGCACCTAAGATAACTAGAGAGGGGCCCCCCAAAGGGTCTTCTAGATGTTCTGGCTTTCTAGATCTTATTCTTAAGAACAAGATGGGTCTGGGTAGCTGGTGAGCTCACATCAGCATATCACAGCTTTTTGGCCAATCTTTCACAACTTATAATGGATATAATTATATTTCCTGTCTATTTCAAGGGAGGGTCATTGAGCAATGGCAGCTCCTGTATAATTTTAATAATAATTTGGGCTATTGCAGACTGTCTTGGTGTTCTGCCAGTATATACTCTTCCCACTTGCACGTACATCTTTTTACTGCTGGTACCTTTAAGTCTCTAACGAGATATTTTCTCTGGCTATAGAAACTTGACCATGCAGCTCAGTCTAAATGTGCTGGTGAGTGAGCAACCCCTGGAGAATCCTTCAAATGATGATGGACTGGAGTTGGTGGAAAAATAACTAATTGCTCTCTGGGTAGGACAACTCTAAGGCATGTTCTACATAGTCTCCAAGAAGGCCTCCAGCAGAATTAAGCTCCAGTTGCCCACTGTGGTAATCTGTTTGTTAATATGCTCTGTAATGTCTCTATTCCCTTCCTGTCTTTTTCCCCTGTTCCTTTACTGGTGCAACTCCCAAACAGATTATTTGTGCTCAAATTCTTATCTCAGAGTCTGTGTCTGGAGGAATCCAACCTAAAACGACAGCTTGTATTTAAATAAGATGTACTATTTGCCATATGATATTCTAAGAACTCCATATTTACTACCTTAATTAACCCTCACCATAGCCTATGAACTAGATAAAATGATGATCCCTATTTCACAACGGAGAATATTGAGGCACATCAGGGTTAAGTGACTTGTCTGCAGTTACACAGTAAATAAGTGCAGAAGCTAGAATTTGAACAGGCAGTCTGGTTCCAGAATATGTGCATTTAACCACTAAACTATACTATGGACTTGTGCGGTCTAATACAAGAGGCAGCAGCCACATGTGGCCATTTCCATTTAAATTAATTAAAATTATATAAAAATAAAAATCCAGTTCTTCAGTCACCATAGGTAAAGTTCACATACTCAAGAGCCACAGGTGGCTAGTGGCTATTATACTGCATAGCAAAAATATAGAACATTTTCTTCTTTGTGGAAAGTTCTATTGGACAACATTGCTAATAGCCTGGAATGTAAAACCATTTTTTAAACCTGTGGTCTGTTTCAAACTTCTTTAACACTATAGGAATGCTGAAAAAAAACAAAGAAGCATTCTCCTATCCAGCAATCTCCTCTATACAGGGGATAGGTGAGGGGTAAAAAAGGTAGGGAAATAGCCTCCAAGTGGCTGAAATAAATGTCACAATTCAATGTGTTAGAGGTCTTTGGCATTACTCGTAGGAGGGACTCTCAAATCCTTCCCTTACCCTCTATCCTTCTGTTATGCCCTAGTCAGTTCCATTGATCATGATTCTATTGCATTCCTGATGGCATTTAACTAGAAGGTGAAAATTCAGATGGACTGGGCCTGGAGGTAAACACAGATATGTGTTGGTTTGCAAGCTGCAGGAATGTATACACCTGAAATGGAATGACTTTTAAAAAGAGGAATTTATTAAGAAGCAAGTTTATAGTTCTAAGGCTGGGAAAATGTCCAAATTAAGGCACCCAGGGAAAGATTCCTTGGTTCAAGAAGGTCAACGATGTTCAGGGTTTCTCTCTCTGAACATGGTGCCTTGGAAAGGCACATGGTGATGGCTGTTAGTTTTCTTTCCAGGAATCTTCAATGGCTTCCCCGGAACTCTGTCCATTCTGTTGTCTCTAAAGCTTTTTCCAAAATAGTTCCCTCTTAAAAGGCTCTAGTAAGCAACCCCATCTTGAATGGGTGGAGACACATCTTCATGGAAGCCATCTAATCAAAGGTTATCTCCCATAACTGGGTGGACCACATCTCCATGGAAACAATCAATAAGATCCTACCCAGCAATACTGAATGAGGATTAAAGGACATAGTTTTCTGGGGTACACAACAGATTCAAACTGGCAAAAGATATATTAAGAGTGACCAGAAGTAACCAATAAAAACATGATCTTAAGATCCTGTGAGGAAGGACATGAATAACTGAAAATGGGAGACCAACTCTTTATCTAGGGTATGGACAGAGGAGTAAAAACTATGCATAAAAAAATAAACAAATAATAGAGGGAGCAGAGGTTAAAATATTTTGGGTAGATGGAAATACTAGTGGTCAATGAGAGGAAGGGATAAAGTGTATGTGTGAGTTTTTTCCTTTTTTTTTCTTTTTCTGGAGTCATGCAACTGTCCTAAAAAATGATCATGGTGATCAATATACAACTATGTGATGATATTGTGAGCCAGTGATTGTACACCATCCATGGAATGTTTGTATGTGAAGAATGTTTTTGTTTGTATTTTGTTTTATCAATTAAAAAAATTAAAAAAAAAGAAAACAGGGGACCAAAAGCTCAAAAACACAGCAGTTGGAGGTCAGCAAGTGTGGGGGTAAAAGGCCCTGCTAACTCAAGGCCCTTGCTCAGGACACAGCACTGTGACCAATATTCCTTTGATGATGGCTGTGAGTCATCCAGAGAAGTTTAAGAGGAGAGTGCAATGCTTTTTAAAAAGCTTTCCATCCCAAATGGCTTTTAAAAGGTGTGTTTTCTACTTTAAGTTTCAGTTACCTGGGAATTTACCTTAAGGAAAACACTTAATTTTCTGAAAGCATCGAATGAAGGAGGTTTCACTCTAATAAGCTTGACAGGGAAGTTTTTAGGACCTGCATTTCTACCTCCTTTGCAGTGTGGAGCAATACTCTTGGACAGGGAGGAGAGAGTCAATTTAGGTCCCGTGACCCTGAGCCAAAAGAAAAATGTAATCATCTCAGAAGAACCCAACCTGAGTAATTCCTTGACGTCACTCACTGAGTCTGTTCATCTCTCAGAAGAATCAGCTTGGGCCTGGGCCAGGGCCCCCACACTTTGCTCATTCTCTGGCAGGCACAGACAACTCTAAAAATATTCTTGGGTCTCTAGAAGGGACTTGTGAGGGTGGCTATTAGCATCTCTATTTCCCCGGGGCTTGGGCACAGCAGCCCCAAGCATGTGGCTTGTCATAAGAAGTTGGAATGTGCTGAGGAGTGTTCAGTGGATTTTAGTGTGATTTGGAGGTTTTGTGAAGACTTCACAACCCATCCTGTGGAAAAGTCTTTTTAACAGGTTTGGCAGGAAGGAAAGGAGTGTAAAGACTTACATTTCTAGTATAAACTTTAGTAGGGTAGTGTGGTGGTTTGACACTGTTAGGTACCTAGAGAAGGCCATGTTCTTTTAATCCATTCCTGTGGGTAATATCTATTGATTAGATTATTTCAATTGAGATGTGTCCCACACCGTTCAAGGTAGATCTTTTTTTTTTTTTTAAATATATTTTTATTGAGTTATCTTTCCAAAATATTCAAGCCATGGCTCACAATATCATCACATAGTTGTGTATTCATCATCATGATCATTTTTAGAACATTTGCATCACTCAAGAAAAAGAAATAAAAAAGGAAAAGCTCATATATACTATATCCCTTTCCCCTCCTTCTCTCTGACCACTAGTAGTTTAATCTACCCCATTTATTTTACTCCTTATCCTTCCTATTATTTATTTATTTATTGTCCTTATTTTTTTACTCATTGGGTAATACCCTGGATAAAAGGAGCATTAGGCACAAGATTTTCACAATCACACGATCACACTGTAAAAGCTATATAGTTATACAATCACCTTCAACAATCAAGACTACCAGAATACAGTTCAACAGTTTCAGGTACTTCCCTCTATCCACTCCAATATGCCATACGCTAAAAAGGAATATCTATATCATGCATAAGAATAACCTCCAGGATAACCTCTTGACTCTGCTTGAAATCTCTCAGCCACTGAAACTTTATTTTGTCTCATTTCTCTTTTTCCGCTTTTGGTCAAGAAGGCTTTCCCAAAGCCATGATGCCAGGTCTGGGCTCATATGGGGCATCCTGTCCCAGGGAGATTTATATCTATGGGAGTCATGTTCCATGTGGGGAGGGGGGGGAGGAGGGCAGTGAGTTCACCTGCTGAGCTGGCTTAGAGAGGCCACATCTGAGCAACAAAAGAGATTCTCTGGGGGTGACTCTTAGGCATAATTATAAGTAGGGTTAACTTCTCTTTTGCAGAAATAAGTTTCATAGGGGTGAACCCCAAATCAAGGGCTCAACCTATTGAATTGGTTGCCTCCACTGCTTGTGAGAATATCAGGAGTTCCCCAGATGTGGAAGTTTAATATTTCCTCTTTTCTCCCCAGAAGTCCCTCAAGGGGACTTTGCAAATACTTTTTTTATTCTCTGCCTAAATTACTCTAGGATGTATCGGGGCATCACATTAACCTGTACAAACCAACAAGATCTCAGGCCTCAAGGTAGGTAGGTCTTAATCCTCTAACTGGAGTCCTTTATAGAAGGATAAAAAACACACAGAAAAAGCCCAGAGAACTTAGAGAAATGCCCTCAGAGAAGCTAGGAGAGGACCCACAGAAGCTCAGAGAGGAAGCCACTGGAACCAGAAGCTGAAAGCAATGAGATCCAGGAGTGAAGGACCAGCAGATGCCAGCCATGTGCTTTCCCATGTGACAGAGATGTCCCAGATACCAGAAACCTTTCTCCAGAGTCTAGGTATCACCATGTTGATGCCTTGAGTTGGATATTTTCATGGCCAAAGAACTGTAAATTGTGAGTTAATAAATCCCCATTGTAAAAGCCAACCCATCTATGGTATATTGCGTTTCAGCAGCTTTTAGCAAACTGAAACAGGTAGGAAAAACCATCAAGAAGTAATGACCCTGGAAAAGTTCAGGGTTCATGAGTACCTCTATGGGTGGGTTATGGGATGCGCTGAAAATAGGAGTGATTTTAGACTTTTAAAAGGGGCAGGTAGACCCAGAATCTCCTATTAAATCCTTTGCAGTCTAATGTCTATACTTCTTGGGTTTCAGAAAAAAAGGATTACCTTCTGAAGGAAACTGAGAGGCTGTGGATTTAGGGACACCAACCAGAGCTGAGGGTGCAAGTGATGTACAATAATGAAAGTCTTCATAATGAGGGTAAGACTCTCTGCCTTCCTCACTCATTAGGCTTAGATTCCATCTCACTTCGCTTTCCTACCCCCACCTGCTGCTCAACGCAGGTCATCGGAGAACTCTTTTAGGGCAAACCAGGGATAGCATGGATTGCTAAACACCCCAGAAGCCAGGAGAGAGAAGCATGGCACTGGATTCTTCCCTGTAGGAGGAAGCATGACCCTGCCAACAACTTGATTTTGGACTTCTAGCCTCCAGAACTGTGACACAACACATTTCTGTTGTTTTAAGTCCACTAGTCTGTGGCACTTTGTTACAGCAGCCCTGGAAACCTAAGGCACTATATAGCCTCAGGAAGCAAAGAGAATTGTTTCATTCAAGTAAAAAGAGGAGTTCATAAGAAGTAACTTTCAATTAAAAAAAAAGAGTTCTTGGAGATGAAAATTATAATCACAAGAATTAAATAATAATATAAAATTTGAAAGAGAAACAATTTTTAAAAAACTACCAGAAAGCAGAACAAAAGAAAAAACTAAGAGGAGGAAATGATCAAATATACAAACAAAAAAATAATTTCCCTGAAGTGAAGGATATAGTACGTTTTCAGGTTGAAAGTACTTTCTTAGTACTCAGAACAAATATACAACACATGTACCAAGGGATATTATTGTGAAATTTAGATAAATTTGGTGGTAAGAGAAGATTCTGAAAGGTTCCAGAGAGAGAGAGAGAGAGAAAATTTCATAGGAAATGAGAACAAAACAGCAGAAACAACAAAAAAGGAAATGGGTTTCTCAACAGTAGCATTGGAAATGGAAGACAATGGGGAGACTTGCAAAATCCTCGGTGAAAAGTATTTCTAACCTAGAATTCTACTTCCAGAATAATCTATCAGTCATATAATAGTGAATGCACTTCACCTGGTTATGTATTTAATAAATAAAACAAACAAGTCCCATTATTTGTAGACCACATAGTTGTGTTCTATCAAGTCACTACAAATATTGAATCAATGAATACTGAACCATTGTTCATAGAGGAAACATAGGGATAGGTTCCTATAAGCTTCTGGTTACATTTTCATCAGTGATCAATGCATAACCTTATTTTTATGTGTGTGTTTAAAGACACCTTATTTAAGATACACTGTTGATTCACTTACATTGTACTTACGGCCAGCGGCATTATAACTCATGCCTGAACGAAGCTTATCTAACACACCTATTTTTCCATAGGGCACTTGTTTAACAAGTGTTTGTTTTCCCCGTAAGGCACATCTATCTTTCTGTGCTTAATAACACTAGATAGCACTTCAACACCATGCGTGGGGGCCATTTTAAACAGCAAAATCAGCAACAAAGACTACAAAATGTACAGAAAATGTGGCATTGATGTGACACTAATTAACAGTGGAAAGGTCACTGGTTTACAGCATGAAAGTTGAAACAAGGCAGAGCAATTGTCTTCTTCAACCTCAGCTAGGACCTTGAGTATCTGCTGATTCAAAATTTTCACTGCTCTGAACATATCCTCTAACGATGCTGAAATCATTCGCTAGTATTGATTCTGGGGTTGCAAATACATTTTAGCGAACAGGCTAACTCACAAATATGGAATCTGCAAATAATGAGGATTGACTACAGTTCATATTACCAACTTGAGAGGATTTGAGTAGAGTAGGATGGTGGTAGGAGTTTTATATAAAGACTGTAATATACACTGGGAAGGCAGAAGTTTTTGTTTTGCTGAATTCCAAGCACTTAGAAGAATATCTGGCACATGGTGGACTCTCAATAAATATTTGTTGAATGAATGAAACATTCTCTTGAGGAATATTTCTTCTAGGAAATTTGTAAAGAAAACAGAGTAGCATAATACATCAAAATCTCCACAAACTATATTCTATAGAACCTGCTTCTCTCAAATTTTGAGACTATCATTTTCAAATTTTAAAACTAAATGATATAAATATTTAAACTGAGCATGAGAATACGAGAAGATTTAAAAGCCAAAGATATTTTGGGGAAACTATTTTGTAAAGCCTTATGTTAGGTTGACTGGGGATGCCTCGAAGCTCAGAACAGTTCTAGGGAAATGAGGATATGATTTTCTCAATTTAGAAAGCAAATTATTTTATTGACATTTCCTCCCATTCATTTACTAATATGGGCTCCTTTACAAGGAGGGCTAAGGAAAACTGCCTTGATTTACTATTCAAGCTGGTGCACTCTCTAAGAGAAGCACTCAGTTCTTTCCTCACATTAGATTCCACAAAGTTGTCACCAGGACACCAATTCCTTTTAATAAATAAAAAGAGGCATGTTTTTGGTTCAACCATATGCTCTTTCATCTAATGCAACTAATTTAGGTATCCAGCCCAATTCCACTTGGATGCGAATTTACTGCTGATGGGTATTTAGATTGTCTTAGGGTAATGAACCCATGGAGCTGTTCCTGGTTCACCCTCAGGCTCTCATCCTTTCGCTGAGCATTTGCTGGGCGCCTGTTATCAGACACTGTTCGGACATGAGCCGGAGAAGATCACGCCAAATAATGTTGCGTGCCCAGAGTTAAAATGGCAGGTCCCATCTGGCACCCCAGAACATAACTAACCTGAATCGGGTATATTTGTATTAAGATTGCGAAACTTCTCTTTGGGGCTGGTGAGCACTGTCTCTGATCAGGGAGCAGGGATCCGAGTCCACCGGCCTTTGTGGAATCTAGTGAGGACTCTGCCCGAGGCAGGAGCTGTGAATTGTGCGGCACCAAGCCTGTGTAGCTGAAGGCGCAACCCAGAATTGCGCTCCGCACGGTTACAATGCACCTTCCTAATCCAATCCTTCAGAGAAGTCCTAGCGTCACAGACCTTATTTCTGGAGAAAGTCCCGGTTTTCATTCCATAGCCTTGGAGTTCAGTGGCCCCAGATTCATATTTTTGGGCCCCTAGGAAGGCCAAACACCAACCGGGTTCTCCCTGTGCAGTCGTCCTGCTCCCTGGGCTTTGCGCGCTATTGAAGACTGTCAGGCTAGCTCTACCTTGGAGCTCCACGGTCTGGGGCCTTTCATACATTCTCCCTCACCCTCATCCCTCTGCTACTTCTCCGTGCTCCCAGAGCCTTGTGGAAAGTGGTGCTGCCCGGAGCTGCAGGGGCGAGCCACAGTCTCTGCCAAGGGATTGGAGACAGGTGGACGTGGTCTGGGTGTAAGCCGCAAAGGCCTCAGGCAGGGAGCGCTTTTCCAACAGCGCCTGTTTACCAGGCAGCCCCTCTCCCAGGTCAGAATTCGGGAGAGAGACCCAGAAGTCTCCTCTCGGATTTGCAGTGCTTTAGGAGGAAGGGCGCCCAA
This sequence comes from Tamandua tetradactyla, assembly GCF_023851605.1. Lineage (NCBI taxonomy): Eukaryota > Metazoa > Chordata > Mammalia > Pilosa > Myrmecophagidae > Tamandua > Tamandua tetradactyla. The sequence continues at coordinate 90,452,052 of NC_135334.1, forward strand.
GTGAAGGCCATCTCTGTGTCCCTGGTTACAACCCTAAAGCGAGCCCAACGAGGTGGGTGCAGAGAGACCTTTCCAATTTACCGGAACAATCCCCAAGAGAGGAACAGTTTCTGGTGTAGGATTACAGAGGTCCTAGAATCCTTGGAGACCTGAACCATGCCCTGCCTGCCACAGTCCCAAACCGCATTTTTGGTGCTGCACCGTCTTCGCAGGGAAGGGGACTTCTCCTGGAGGCCCTACCTTCGTGCACTCTGCACGCCAAGATTGCAAAGGTAAGAGAGTCGCTGAAGTCCGCGGTCGGGATTTTTTTTTTTTTTTGGGGGGGGAGGGTGCTCCTTGGAGTCTCAATTGTTTGCTCCACAGCAGATCCTGCGGCTAATAGTCCCCAAGGTCTTGCCCCTGAGATCTCCGGAGCTCCTTTCTGACCCACAGAAACAGTGCTCACCAGCCTTGGGGATCCCTGGCGCCTCTGGCTTCGCTCCCTTCCCAGTAGCCCCAGCGTGGCTTTTCGAGCCCTCCCTCTTCTCGCCCAAGAAGGGCCGATGGCAGCATTTGGGGGCACAGCTGGGGGGGCCGCCAAATAGCGCGCAGAGCCAGCAGAGAGGTACTCCCTCTCGTCCTCCCTACACGCACTAGCTCTCTCGTGTCCCTTAGGCCAGTATGCGGGTCTATCTCTCCATCACCCGGGACCTGCGAGCCGCGGCAGCACCGACTCGGAGAACCCGGCTTTCCTAAAGCACAAGAAGGGAGAGGCTGTGTCCGTGGGTTGGATGTGTGTCCGTGCGTATGGATGTGTGTATGCGTGTGCGCACGTGGTCGCCGGCGTGTGCGCCTCTGGGTGTGAAACGTGTTTCCGGGAGCTGACACGCGTGGGAGAGCTCTCGGGTTTGGGCGCGGAGGGTCTGTGTTTCCACGCGCGCACCAGTTTACGAGCGGCTGGTGAGGTCGCGTGGGGTTTCAGCTCTCTACGGGGGTGCTAGTGGGGGTGCGAGAGTCAGCGTGCGTGGCGGCGGGGTGGGGAGGGGTCCAGGTGTGGCGTGCGTGACTGCGGGCCAGGCTGGAGCACCCGACGTGGACCCCCTCACCCCCCCCCCTTCCTAAACTATTTCAGCTGAAATCCCTTTAGAACCGGGACTACGAGTCAACCTCCCTGGGGATGTAGGCTACCAGATCGGGGTGTCGCAGTGACAGAAGTGGGGTGCGAGATCTGGATGAGGAGCCCGGGAGGTGAGAAACGCTCTGTCCCTGCACTGTCTGTGACGCCAAGTTCTTCCCTACTAGCCCCCACTTTCTGGATGGAGTTCTAAAGCTCTTCGTCCTCTCTCAAGCTCTCCCTCTCCCGGAGCGGTGACCTCAATGCAAACGATAGTGGGAGCAAATGGCCCCCACCCTGGTGAGCGCGTGCGGGAAGTGCGAGCAATGACGCAACGGAAGCTCGGTCGGTCCTCTGATTGGCTGGTCCTGCTCACTTTGGATTGGCCACGCGAGCTCGTGGGATCCCCCTCCCGCTATCGCTGGAATAAGAGCCCAGGGCTCCCGGGGGAAGGCGCCCGCAGCGAGCGTTGTGTCTATCGCCGGTGGATCTGCCCCTTGCGCTTCCCGGAAACGCGCATCGCTAGGTGAGGAGCTTTCGATTCCACTTTCTCCAGCAGTCCTCCGCCCAGTCTGCTCTCTCTCAATGCCTGCCGCTCGCCTGCCTCTTCTCCGCATACTGCGCCTGACCTGCGGCGGGATGGTCTTAGTCACGCGTCTCTGCCGGGCTCGCGTGAAGGTGGGCGGTTGGGCTGTTTCCCGCAGTTTCTCCCAACGAGCGCTGGTGGAACCCTGGGCTCAGGGCTCCAGCTGGAAGCTCCACGAGCCCAAGAAGGCGGGTTTGCGGACCCTGCGTCAGTACCAGTCGGCTCGCAGGGTCCTGCCGGAGTTTGATTTGGGTGCCCTGCTGCCCCAGTTTTGGTCTTTGGTGTCCTGTGCCATCTGTGTCCTCAGGGATCACGTTTGGTTCCTGGGACGATGGAGTACTGAGCCTGCCTCAGAGGCGCCTCCAGGTGGCGGGCGTCCCGGGTACCCCGGACCCGGACCTGCGGCAGTATGGTCGGCGGACCAGGATGCTGCGCTCTCCTCGCAGTGCCGGCACTCGGCGCCTGCTGTTAAACCGCGCTCCACGCGAGCCCCGCGGTTCCCGCAGAGCTCCAGGCACCTGTCACTGGCACGTTTAATCCCTCCGCTTTTCCCTCCTCAATCCAGACTCGTAGGCTGAGAGATCAGCGCTACTTTCCAATCTACCCTTCCCTTCTTCCCCTCCCACGTGTTGTCCAGAAGTCCAGCAGAGGGGTTAGTGGTCCTAGATTTTCCAGTCCCTGGGAATACAGGCGCATTGGGAGATGAATCTGCGGCAGTGTGGGTCCGCTGTTGGTCTCTGCATAATCAAGTTTTGGCATAACGTGTAGGTGCTTGCGCGAGCGTGCGCACGCGCGCGTGTATGTGTGTGTCTGTCTTATAGACCAGAACCCCTTTCCGGCCAAGCCTCCACCCCCCTCTCCTTCCACCCTCACAGGTCACCTGTTTCTGGTCTACCATGCCGTTCTGAAATGTTTCTTTTGGGCTTCACAGCAGTGTATTCGGCCAAAGAACCAACAGAGACATAGGGAGCTGGTGTATTCTGCTGAGGTCACACAGCGGTTGAGCCAGAGGCAGGATTAAAACCTAAGTCTCTTGTCTCTCGGGGAGTGCTTGGCCTGGTGCAATGGTAAAGTCATTCTCTTTTTTACAGAGAGGCGTCATGGGCTTCCGGAAGTTCTCCCCACTCCTGGCTCTCAGCATCTTGGTCCTGTGCCAGGTGGGCAGCCTCCAGGCAGCACCATACAGGTGAGACAGCCCTGGAGGGAGCGCAGTCCCTTCCCACTGCCCCTGGATTAGACAGTTCTGTGCCTGTGGGGTCTCAGCGATGTGGCTGTCGGTGATTCCGCGCGGACACTGATCAGATGGACACTGATTTACTGCACTGCCTACCTGTGACTCAAAACAGCCAGCTCCTCCGGGGAAGTCACAGGGGTCAGGGACTTGGCTGCTTACCCTGGAGAGGAGGCAGACGGGGGCCCGAAGGCCGGCATTGTGTTGGCTTCCCTTCCCCAGGTCTGCCTTGGAGAGCAGCGCAGACAAGACCGCCCTGAGGGAGGACGAAGCGCGCCTCCTGCTGGCCTCAGTGGTGAAGGACTATGCGCAGATGAAGGCCAGGGAGCTGGAGCAGGAGCAGGAGACTGAGGGCTCCAGGTAAGGCTCCCGACTCACCTGACCTGTCCAGCACAGTCTCCCCCCTTTCTAGCATACCCAGGAACATGGATCCTGAGAGGTAAGAGAGAATATAACTGGCCAGGAAACCAGCAGGCTGTTGTGGTTCATGAGGAGCTGGGGCCCAGGTGTTCTTAGGCTCCACTTTGAAGAGGCCCAGCTGCAGCTTGAGGGACTGTAGTTAGACCACATAAAAAATGCGACTTTGAAGGCTCTACGAAATGAAATGGGAAGGTGTGTAATTGCTTACTCTGGGGATCCTGCAAGAGCACTCAGCACTGAAGGTAAGTACAAAGCGAGGGGCTGACCTGGTATATATCAGGAGGTTTGAGAAATGTGGCCCCACCTGGTTAACCTGCAGACATGTTCTTTCATACCTGAAAGAGCCTTCACTTCATATTTGCAAGGTGGGGTCAGATAGAGTGGTGTCTAACGTAGGTCTGGGCCGTTAAATGTATATGATCTGCCTGCTGCCCTGGAGCATCTGTGGAGATGTGCATGTTGTCACTGGCCAGAGAGAGCACCCCTCCTCACCTCACCTCCCTGTGTACCCTGAGTTTGAAGCAGAGACCACCACTCCCCTGGCCCCAGTTCTGTGCAGGCAGAGGCATGTGTTGCATAGAACTCCCTCTGCAGAGCATGAAGGACTGAGCAGCATGTGGAATGATGGGAAATGTTACACCTTCTCCACCCCAGCCTTTCCCCAATCCAATCCCAACCTGCAGACTGGTCTAATCTACCCCTGTGCTCTCCTGATGGAGGAGGTGTGAGTTGCCCACCTGCTGCTCCTCCTGCTCCTTCTTCAAGTGCTCCCTCCCTGGTCTAACCCTCTGTGTGACCACCCGGGGAGGGCAGACCCTGGTGCATGGCACTGTCTGGCATGTCTTTTCCCTGCAGCCTGGAAAACTCCAGATCTAAGCGGTGTGGTAATCTGAGTACCTGTGTCCTGGGCACACACTCGCAGGACCTCAACAGCTTTCTTTCATCCTCTGGCATTGACTTCAGGGCGGAAACACCCGGCAAGAAAAGGAACACATCCAGCGACTTGGAGAGTGATGACTATTCCCACTTTGGGATGTCCCAGGATGCCAACTGAACTTCTCCTATTCCTTCCTGATTTCCTTTCGTACTTCCATTCATGAACTTGATGCATGTAGAGTGCTTCTGGGTGCTCTTCAAGCTGGTACTGGTAGCTTTGCTTATGTCTGAGAGTTTGAAGGACCTCAGGATGGAAGGAGAGAGAGAGAGAACTGAGCTCATAGTGGTTTAGAGATCGAGGAGAATGAGGGCAAATTATTGAGGATTTCTTGACAGAATCCCTCAATTCCTGCTTCTGAATGTACCAAAATGAGCACATCCCTCATGCCTCATCATTTGGTGAATAAACTTATTTTTCTAAAAGGATCTGAGCTGTGGTGGTCATTGGTGTGACCCATATCCAAGGCTCGCTTAGGGCCATGTCCTGGTGCTATGCTTAGAAGTAGCCATGTGCTCAGGGTAAACAGGAGTTGGGCTTGGCGGGTGATCCTTGTGGACCAGCTGAAGCATCAAGAACAACGTACTAAGGAGCAGGTAGGTACTTCTAGTAGAGGATGCTGCAGCCCTGTTTTCAGAGATTCCTCCAGGTAACACTTTAGGGAATTTTAATTGTTCCCGTGGAGATTTTGTTGGTGCTTGTGTATGGATGGGTTCAAGCCTTATACATTTCCTATGTGTCTCGGGATGGGGCTGTGTCTTTGCTGACTACTCCTTCCTTACCCCAAAGGGCCTGTGTGTAGGGAATGACAAATGCAGGGTTTCAGCATAAGCCCCATGACTTCGAACTGGGTTTTCTGGATCCATCTCGGAGAAGGGGTCTTGGCAAAGGCTGCTAGGCCATTTTCCCTATAATCTTTAATGATTGCATTTAGAAGAAACACTCATGTTAAGTGGTGTGGGGAAGATCTGCAGTTCTCTGTATGGATGTCCCATGGGGCAGGCTCTTCTTGCCCCCACTCCCATCCACTCCCCCGCCCCTGAACTCTCAGCGACAGGCTTCTCTCCTTCTTCCTGATTTCAGCGTTACTGCCCAGAAGAGAGCCTGCAACACTGCCACCTGCGTGACCCACCGGCTGGCAGGCCTGCTGAGCAGATCGGGGGGCGTGGTGAAGAGCAACTTCGTGCCCACCGACGTGGGTGCCAAGGCCTTCGGCCGACGCCGCAGGGACCTACGGACCTGAGTCTCTGTCCAGGAGGAAGGTGACTGCTAATGTATTCTGGGAGCCGGGAGGGAAGGGGCTTTGGAGTTGAAGACCCACATTTTGAAGAACCACTGGTTGGTTCTTGAGTTCCCTTTTTTGCAGGCACATTCTTCCTCCTGAGGTGAATCCTTCTAGAACTGAGTTTGAAGGACAGAGCACTAGGAAAGGTGGCAGGGTTGCAGTGTCCGCTTTCTGAGAAGAGAAATGAAAAAGAGGAAGAACTTCCTGGATGCAGAAAGGGAGGGGCCTGCACACGTGTACAGGGGCCACTCCTCATCAGCAAGCTGGGGTTCAGAAAGGGCTCAGGCCTGGATCAGTGTTCAGGCCAGAGGCCGTAATCATACTACTGCTAACTCTGATGATAGTTGGATTGTTTTTATCTTCATTTGCCTTACAAAGCCTGCTTATGGCTTATATACATAGTTTGCAAATGCTGTTTCGTTAAAGAAGAGCTTCTGTGAATTTCTTGTTCTTTTCGAGTAGTAATTGTAATTATTCCATTCTCCTCCTTCTCCTCCTCCTCCTTTTTGGTCTCAGGTTACCATGAAGCTGAACTCAGCACTTCTGTTAATTTCTGTTGGCAACTTGGTGAAAGGCCCCATGGAAGACACTTGTCTGCATCCTAATAGATACTGGAAAAAAGCACCTTTTGTCATTTGGAAAGGATGATACAAGGCAAAATAAGCTAACTCCATATTTGTTCTGTATCATTTTTATATTTAATCCTATGTCCAGCAAATGTGATGGCATCTCTCATGCTTATCTGGCCGCAGACTGGTTCTTTGAGAGCCATCCTATGGATCTTGGCAGCTCTGCCAAACCTTAGAGGAATGTGAAATCACTGCCTCTTGTGGCCTCTAGTAACAGAAATGGTGATGCTGTGCCTTGTGTGAGAATGGGATTGTATAATTTAAGGAGATGCCAATATTGTGCCATTTGTGAAGTTCATCAAGATTAAAAGCATATTTTGGATACATTTTATTCAAGTCCTTGGTGGTTCATTTTAACTTGTTATATAACAACAATAATAATACTAGCTAACATTCACTGAGTGCTTATTATGAGCCAGATGATGTTCTACGCATGTGCTTTATACTTGATAATTCATTTAATCTTCTCGCTGAGCCTACGGAGGTAGATACACTCATTATTTCCATGTAACATCTGGGGAAATTGAAGCATGGGGAAGAGAAGTCCAAGGTCACACACCTAGGCAGTCAATGCTTAAGACTGGGTGACTGTTTCCAGAGTATACAGTTGAAACTATTGTGCCATATGCTTCTCAACAGTGGCTCCTCATGTTTTCCAGAGACCTGTGAGCTTTTCTTTGACTTAGCTGCCTCACATGCTAGACCTTCAGATTTTGGAGACGCTTGGAAAATTTTAAACTTAGAAGCAATGTAGTCTTTATATAATATAATGAAGGCTTTTACCTCTTAGTAGGTATCAATAATAAGCAATTGATGGTCAATTTTGTTATAGCTGTATCCCCTCCACTGCCTTTCCCCTTTTGGTGTATTATAGCAATACATACATTTTCACCATGTGTCTCTAAGTGGAAAGGACCCTTACAATAAACACACTGCCAATTGACATCTGAAATAAATTAATTTGTTATTAAATATTCATATGACATATCCAGTCATGGTTCAAATCCCCCGGTTATCTTATATAGTTCATAAATAAAATGAGGTTTCAAATTAGGTCCTTCCATTGCTATTAGTTGATATCTTTTAAGACTCTTCTACTCTAGAGGCTTTTTTATCTTCTCCCCTTGCAATTTATTTGTTGGAGAGACCACTTTTTTTTTAATTTCAGTAGACCATCTCACATTCTGGATTCTGATGATTGTATCCCTGTAGTGAGGTTTAACAGATTCCTACATCTTCTGTATTTTCTGTGAACTGGTAGTTAGATCTAGAATGAGTGACAGGGAAGAGAAGTAGGAAATGAAAACCGAGAGGTAATGGGGACATGAAATCCTTTAGGACTTATAGGGCATAGGAGACAGACTTTTAGTCAATGAAGTTCTAGTCAGGAAAACAGAAACCACAACTTAAATAATTTAATATAAAGAATTGGCTAAACAGTTATTAGAGTACTGAAAAGGCCAAAGAGAATAGGAACTCTCACAGGGTTAGAAATCATAAGAAGTAGCTACCATCCACAGGGACACAGGAACAAAAGGAAGAACTGGGCTGATCAGAATCTAGAAACTTGGAGAAAGATTCTCAGATCACTGAGAAGAGGGGTTGGCTGATGCTGGGTCTCCGAGGGGGCACAAGACTGTACAAGAGTACAGAAAGGCAAAACAAATCAGGAAACTAGAACCAACTTCACTCCCAGAGTCAAGAAGCACTGAGAAACAGAAATCACAGCTGGAAGGGATAAGTCTCCTTTTAGTACCTCCAGTTGGCAAAGTCTAATGGGAAGCCAGTTTGGGAATGGAAAATGTGGTTTGCAGAGTTCCAGTACGGTCTTTTCCCTAAAACATTTAATTTTAAATTCACATTCTGTAAAATTAATTCTTTTTGGTGTACAGTTCTATGAGTTTTGACAAAGTCATGTAATTACCAACATAACAAAGATACAAAATGGTTCCATCATTCCCCCAGATATCCTATGCTTCCTCTTTGCAGCGATTGCCACTCAACACCCAACCCTTGGTAACAACTGTTTTTTTCTGTTCTTTGTCCCTATAGGTTTTCATTTTCCAGAATTTCATGTAAATGAAATCAGTATGTAGTCTTTGGGGTTTGACTTCTTTTACTTAGAATAATGCATCTGACATTTATCCATGTTTTTGCATGTGTGGGTAGTTTGCTGCTTCTTATTCCTGAGTGTATTAAATTATATGACTGTGCCACAGATGGTTTATCCATAAACCCATTGAGGGATGCCTGGGTTATTTCCAGTTTTGGGTGCTTATGAATACAGCTGTTATAAGTATCTTTGTCCAGTTTTTTAAACTTTTTATTTTGAAATACTTTCAAACTTACAAGGCAGTTACCAAAATAATACAAACCCCGTTGAGAGAAACTCCAATATAACCCTCTCTCCCTAGATACCCACATCCACCAATTTTAACATTTTCCCGTTTCTTGTATCATTATATCTATCCATCCATCTATCTATCCATCCACTTATATGTCCATCTATTTCTTAATCTGTTTTCTGAACACCTGAATATAGGCTGAATACTTACTATACCATGTTATTTCTCCCAAGAATAAGGATATTCACTTATGCAAACACCTTAAATGCAGTTATCAAGTTCAAGAAATGTTTACTGATATAAAGCTTAAGTCTATATTCTAATTTTTCATATGTCTCAATAATGTCCTTTTGAGTCTTTTATTCCTTCTCATTAGATCCTGCACAGGATCATGAATTGCATTTAGTTGTAATTGACTCTCTAGTTGTTCTTTTTTACAGAACAAATATACAACACAGACTTCCCAACTCAACCACTCTCAAACATACCATTTTATGGGATTAACGCATTCACAGTATTGGGGTGCCCTCACTACCTTCCATTAATAAAACTTGCCCATCTCCCCAAACAGAAACCCTACATTCATTATGCATGAACTCCCTATTCTCCCTGCTCCCACCCCTGGCAGCCTATACTGTAATTTCTGTCTGGATGAGCATTCATATTCTCTGATATTTTCATTGTAGTTACCGTGGGGCTTAAATTTAACATCTCATTTAACTTGATAATAACTTAACTTGAATAGTATGCACAAACTATATCTGCTCTGCCCCTCTACCTTTTGTGGTTCTGGTCACAAATTACATGTATATACATTATGAGTTCAAAATCACTGATTTACCATTACCATTTATGCGTATACCTTTTAGATCCTGTAGGAAGGAAAGAGCAGAGTTACAATTGAAAAAGACAATAGTGCTGGCATTTTTATTTCCCCATGTTGTTATCTCTAGTGGAGATCTTTATTCTTTATGAAGCCTTGTTCTACTGTCTATTGTCCCTTCCTTTCAACCTGCAGAACTCTCTTGAGCATCTCTTGTAGGCCAATCCAGTAGTTATGTGTTGTTGTTTTTTTTTTAATCTGGGAATAACTTAATCTCTCTCTCCTTTTTGAGGGACAGTTTTTCCAGATATAGAATTTTTGGTTCCCGGTTTTTTGCTTTCAGCATTTTAAATGTCAACCCACTGCCTCTTGCTTTCATAGTTTCCAGTGAGAAATCCAAACTTAATCTTATTGAGACTTCCTTGTAGGTGACACATGGTTTCTCTCTTGTGGCTTTCAGAACTCTCTACTTTGGCATTTGTGCCAGTTTGAAAGGATGTATGTGCCCTAGAAAAGCCCTGCTTTAATCCTAATCCCATTTTGTAAAGGCAGCCATTTCTTATAATTCCTATCCAGTCCTGTATATTGGAAACTTTAATTAGCTTATCTCCATGGAAATGTGACTCAATCAGTGTGGGTATTAAACTTGCTAGGTTGAGACATGTCTCCACCCATTCCAGGTGGGTCTTGATTGGTTTTACTGGAATCCTTTAAAAGAAGAAGCACCTTGGAAGAAGCTAGGGAACGACAAGAGAGAAAGCCAGGATCTTCAGAGAGCAGAGAAAGACGACAGAACCACCAGAAAGCCACATCAGAGAACGCCACAGAACCATGAAGCAGAGTCCACCAGTCAGCCAGTGACTTTTGGAGATGAAGAAGGAAAATGCCTCCCAGGAAGCTTCATGAAATAGGAAGCCAGGAGAGAAAGCTAGCAGATGACACTGTGTTCACCATGTGCCTTTCCAGATGAGAGAGAATCCCTGACCATATTTGCCATGTGCCTTTTCACTTGAGAGAGAAACCCTGAACTTCACTGGCTTTCTTGAACTAAGGTATCTTTCCCTGGATGCCTTAGATTGGACATTTCTATAAACTTGCTTTAATTGGGACATTTTCTCGGTCTTAGAACTGTAAACTAGCAACTTATTAAATTCCCCTTTTGAAAAGTCATTCCATTTCTAGTATATTGCTTCTGAAATATACCAGAAATTTCTAGTATTTCCCATTTCTAGTATAGTGCCTCTGAAAGGGGCACAGAGAATATTCAAAGTGATAATGGCTGGAAACTTCCAAAATTTAATAAAAGACATGACTATACACACAAATGGATCCATGCTAGGGCATATTATAATCAAACTTAGTCAAATCCTGTTCTAGTTTGCTAGCTCCAATCTTCTGTTAATATCCCTAGGGAATTTTTAATTGTTGTTGCTCTGATCTTCAGCTTTTTTTGCTTCTTTTTTTGAAATTTCCATCACTATATACTGATATTATATTCCTCTATCATTTCCTTGAGTCCCTTTAACTCTTCTTCCATGTTTTCATTTAGCTCATTCAGCATATTTAAGATGATTATTTAAAAAGTCCTTGAATGGTATGTACCAGGTCTGGGTCTTTCTTAATGATGGTATGATGGTTTCTAAGGCTTTTATCTTCTCCTTTGCCTGGGCCATTTCTTCCTGTTTCTTTGTATGTTTTGTAATCTTTTGTTGAAACCTAGGCATTTTGATTTTTTAATGTGCTATCATTGGAATTTAGACTGAGATGCCTATTCCTTAAAATTGTATCCAAGAGTGTTATGAAAACTTTCCTTGAATACCAGGAGCTAAAAAAAAGTAGGAGGAGGAAGAGAAGAAGGAGGAAGAAGAGGAGGAGGAATCAAGAAACACATTTCTCAGTTGTCATGGTTCATTTCATGTGTCAACTTGGCTAGATTATGGTGTTTGTTTGGTCAAGCTAGCACTGTCCTGATTGTTACTATGAAGGTATTTTGTGGACTTAAATCATTAGTCACTTGAGTGCATCTATGTCTGATTACATCTACAGTCAATAAAGGAGATTGCCTTCAGCAGTGAAAGAAGTACCATCCAATCAGTTTAAAGGGAGAACTGATGATTTCAGCAGAAATCTGATTTCAGAAAAAGAATTTCTATCTCTACTTCAGTCAGCCATCTTCTTCTGGAGAATTTATCAAAAACTTCATTGGAGTTGCCAATTTGTAGCCTGCCCTGCCAGTCCCCCTGCTCACATGAACCAATTTCAATAATAAATTTCATAATATTTGTATATACATATCTTATCAGTTGTATTTCTCTGGAGAACACTGACTAATACACCAGTCTTAGTCTTTGCAGATTGACCTGTCAGAGCTTACATATATAATGAGTTTAGGGAATAGCTTGAGACCAAAGCATAAGAGCCACCCTCGCCCTCTGTTCATATGTCTTGTCTTGGGCATAAGCCTGTGGCCCTAGAAATTCCCCTATTTACATAGATCCAAGTGTCCCTTCTTCCCTAGGAAAGAATTTCTTCATGGCCCTGGACACTGCACTGTATGTGCTGCAGCCAGCAATCCCTTTCCCCAGGCAGGCACGACATGACTCCTCTCCCACAGTGTTCTGTAGGACAGCTCTGTGAGCTGCCTTCTACATGCAGGGCAAGTTCTTGAATAGTGAGCCTGTGAGGAGCGTGCAGGTTCTGCTCTCGGATTGTCACCAGACAGACTGGGCCAGACATACATGCCCCCAGTATGTGTGTGAGAGTTACTCTGCTCGCTCTGGAACTGGAACCAGGGACCTGCACTGGGACCACCGGCTGGCTCTGTGGTAAGCTAGTAAAGGGTGGGAGAAGGACCAGCAAGAATGCCAGGAGAGCCTTCTGCTTTTAAGTTGACTTTTACTTGATTTGCACTTGCCTTGTTATTGTGATCTTTTATCCGCTTTCTGGAGCTTTGAGAAAAAGCATTTCTGGCAGATCTTGCTGACTGTTCAGAACTTCTGGGAGGGACAGAGCCCTGAAGCTACTCACTCCTTCTTGATCTGGGAGGAACTCTATGTATAATTTTTTGTGTGAAGTGTAATGGGGTGAATGATGGCCCCCCAAAAGTTACATAACTACATCCTGGACCTGTGAATGTTACCATATTGAGAAAAAGGGTTATTTGCAGATGTAAGTTAAGGATTGGAATGATCTCCTCCAGAGTGATGATGTGGGCATGCCTAAATCCAAATGAGAAGTGTTCTTATAAGAGATAATGGAGGAGACAGACATAGAGGATAAGATGATGTGAAGACAGATATTGGAGTGATGTGGCCATAAGCCAAGGAAGCTGACAACCACCCAAAGCAAGAAGAGGTACGGAATGGATTCTCCTTTACAGTCTCTGTAGGGAGTGCAGCAGCACTTCTACCATCTTGATTTTAGACTTTTGGCCTCCAAAACTGTGAAAGCATACATGTCTGTTGTTGTAAGGCACCAGATTTGTATAATCTGCTAAGGGAGCCTTAGAAACCTCATATAAGGAGTATTACTTTCTTTTGGGTAAACACCTTGAAGTGGGATCACTGGGTCACATGGCAAGTTTACAAGAAACTAAACTGGTTTTCAAAGTGATGATACCACTTTGCACTGCTACAGACCAAATATGAGAATTCTAATTACAGCTCATCCTTGTCAGTATTTGCGATTGGCAGTTCCTTTTTTTTTTTTTTTTAATTTTAGCTACTCTAATAAGTGTGTGGTGGTATCACATTGTGATTTAATTTGCATTTCCCTTATGCCTTAGTTTGGCAAAGGTGCTATGACAAATATCATGTTTACCACAAATACCACAAAGGCACGATTACTGGGAGCCAAGGAACATTGGGGTCACTTGTAGGCTACTTACCATAGTGGATAAGGGGAGGACAAAGCTGGGAAATAGGGAAAAAACTAACAAACAAGTAATCAGAGGTGCTCCTGTGCCAGCAAAACTTCAGAAAAGATCACAAAACAGGAGCAGAGGTTTTCGCGCTGTTGTCACCGTGACGAATATGACCTCCAACCTTTCTCTGCTGTTGGGCACTTGCTCAGGATCCAGAGTCCTAGGAAAGAACCAAGCCCACCTCATCTGATTATGCCACCGCCTCCCCCTCACTGCCCCCATACTGTGCTGGGTCAGGGAAAGAGCAGAGCTACCCCATTCAGCTTCCACTGTGGAAGCTTTACCTTTCACCAAGACTGCACACAAATAGAGGATTTTCCAGATGGGAGGCCAGGGTATTAATATGGAAGATGGGCTTAAAGCTAGCTGGCCCCTCCCAAAGACAATATCCCTAGAGTCTTATAGGCTTGAGGGCCTTCAAGTGGCTAAAGCTATCTGTAGATCTCAGAGATCTATGCTGAATAATTAGATATTGGATTCAATGGAATTTGAAGGGGAGGTATTTGAAATCATCATAATATACAAAATATCTAGTGAGCACAGGACAAGAGGGCAAGAAAGAAAACTTAGACTGAAACTCTATTTAAGGGTTAGAAAAAGTTAAACTCATAGGTGCGGTCTCTTTTGTTGATTTCCCATTGTTTGAACCACAAACAGGAAATGGATCACTTGCAGCTAAGCCTTCTATACTGGTTATGTCTCTTAGTTCTCTTTTTCCACAAGTGCAATCTTCCTTAAGAGGCTGGGAGCTCCTAATAGGCAGGGGCTACGTTTCATTCTGCCTACCCCATCGTTCAGTGTTATGTTCTGTCCCTACAAAAGCTCAAGAAAAGCCTAGATATTAGCAGGAAGCTGTAGCAAATGTCTTCAGAGTCTCTTTGGAAGATAGCAATATTTTTATAATTCTAATATCAATCTGATGATCCTTAAGCACCCCTCAGATCCAAAGCTCTGGGACAATAGAAGTCAAGATACCTCGACCCATTACAGACAGACAGAATTCCTGGTAATTTTTATTTCTTATTAAATGTATATTGTGGATTAAGCTCTAGTTACAGCTAGTTGATGGCTATCTTTTCTTCTTAGATGGAAATGAAATGTTATAGGCCTTTGAGCCCTGGAAATGAGCTCTTAGTGGTAAAATTAGCCTTGGACCGAAAAGCAAGACTTTCCATTCCCTCTGTGTTTATTTTTCTGTTGTTCTTCAGCAGGGTTTGGTAAAATCTGTGAAAGTTCTGGACACTCAGCACAGTTTAGGGGCCTGGTTCTGATGAGCTAAAGCTATACAGGAGAAGCCATAGAGCCTGCTCCATAGGGCATTTGCAACGGGATGCTACTTGGGCTGTGCTGGCAGAGAGCTCCACAGGGCTCCTTTTCCATATCCCACTGAGCTCAACCAAGTCCTGCCTGGGACTTGAGTATTGCCTCGTCTATGTGGGCTTCCCCACGCCAGCCTGTGGTCACGTGTTCTTCCCCATTCCTCCTGGGACCCCAAATCTGAGCTGTATCTGCCGGAAAGTGTGCAAACCTCAGTCCAGGACGAAGGTCTGAGCTTCTCATCACTCAGTTTGCAGAACTACTAGCCAAAGGCCTACAAATTTCTCAAGGACCCATGACAATATTCGAAGTCCCTAAATATTGTATTGACTTCAAAACATGAAAATGGTGAAACAGATGAATAAATATTTATTTGAAAGTCTACATGTTCATTGGTCTATCCCAACTCAACTCTTACAAAACTGTATAGAAATTATATGTATTGTGAGATATATGTACATTTTAATGTGATATGTGGTGAGGATTTAACAAATAGAACTGCAGGAGCCTGGCAGCATCTTAAAACGCCCTGCCCCTTCCCAGTCTCTCCAGTTGGGCGCAAGGGAGCTTCGTGTTCACCAGAGGGCGCACCAAGCAGGGCTTAAAGTGAGTCGCTCAAATTCACCTCCAAGTCTCTCTGAATCTCGATTTTCCCGCTTGTAAATTTGGGATAACGACAAACAGGATCCCAAGCTGCGGCAGAGGTGGGGGAGCGGCTGGGGGAGGTGGCATTGCGAGTAGAAGTGGGAATCCCCGCCTTTTGACCCAGGGCTACGCTTCCTTCATCCTTTCCCGAGATTTGTAGTTTCAAAATGCTGCCTGAGCCCAGAGGAGGCTCCGAGCCCTCCTGGCTGGGGTAACGGGGTGGGTGAGGGCAAAATGGGGAAGCTTTTATGGAGGAATTAGTTTTAAACTGCATGTCTGAATGTCTGAGAGCGGGAAAGGCTTGTCTTTTAATTGAAACATTTTTCTAGTTGTAAAATAATATATACTCAATATTGAAAATTTAGAAAATATAAGATTCCCCCCTCCCCCCCGGGGAACGGGTGGTTCAGTGGTAGAATGTGTAAATAGTCTGGTGTATGCATTTTCTTTTTTCATCCTGTATGCATGTTTATAAATATGGTATCAGGCCAAACTGACTTCTTTGAAACCTGACTTTTTCAGTGTAAATCTTCCCATGTCATTTCATATTCTTCTACTGCATCATTTTAAATGTCTATTTCACATTCTGTTGGAAAACTATGCCAGAGTTTAATTAATCAATAAGTTATTTCCAGATTTTTATTATTATAAAAATGCTGTGATAATCATCTTTTTAGCAAAATCTTGCCAAATATCCATATTTATTTCCTTAGGAGGAATGCACACTTTGAAAGCTTTTTATACCCATTACTAAATAATCCTCTATTAAGGTTGTGCCATCCATGAATCAAATCCATCTTCCTTCTTCCCTCTCTCCCTCCCTCCCTTCTCCTTTTCTTTCTTCCTTTACCCAAATATCTATGAGGCCCTGATCTCACAGCCAGAAACTAAGCATGGAGAACTTTTTGGAGAAAGAAAACATGGTTCCTGCCTTCATGGAATTTAAAATTTAGCATAAGAAATGAATATTAATCAAAGATTCTTACAAACATTAAATTGCATCTGTGGTACTATGAAGGGGAGGGTGAAATTGCTGTGATAATAATTCCTAACACTTCTAGGGGGCTTGGAGTCTACCGGGCTTTGATTTGTGATAAATTATCACATGAAATCCTCACACCGGTGTGAGATGGGTACTCATTATCACCCCCAATATAGAGATGATGAAACTGAGGCACAGAGAAGTTAGCTTACAAGTTTATGAGAGGTGGTGCTGGGATTCAAAGCCCGGTGGTTCTTAACCACCAATGATACTGCCTCGTTATGCTATTTTCTAATAGGCAGACTTGACCCTGTCGGAGTGGTCTGGAAAAGTTCTGAATAAGTGTTACAAACTGCAGTCTAAAGGGAATGTGGTCACTATATTCTACCATTTATCTATTTATCTATATATTCCTTTTGTAGATAAAAGGTAAAATACTCTACGCACTGGTCTGCACGTTACTTTTTTCCCACTTAATACATGCTGGAGATTACTCTATAGCAGTATATAGGAATAGTGCTCATTTCGGGGGAATACTCCATTGTGAAGACGTGCTATAGTTTATTTTACCAGTCCTGACCAATATGAAGCTCTGGACTATTTTTAGATGGCTTTGCATCCTAGAGACCTGCATATCCAGCTTCTTGCTGGATAAGCACAATGAGGATGGCTCATTGGCGCAATCCAGGATCATCTTAATCTAGTGTGATATCATTTTTTACCTTTCCAAAAGTGGAATCGTAGAATCAAGAAGTTAATGTATATGTTGTTTTGCTATATGTAGGCAATTCTCCCTCATAGATGATGTACCATTTTACATTCCCATCGGCCACGTGTAAGAGTTCTTGTTTACTCCAGTCTCACCAAGTGGATATGTTGTCAAATTTCTGGATCAGCAGATGCAGGGGAAGATAGGGCAACATGAAAAACAGACAACAGAAACAGACTCATGAGTTCAAATGGGGGTGGGGGGGCATGGGGGGACTAACAGCCACGAAGAGAAATGTCAGCTCAATATGGGGAAATACTTTCTAACAATAAGAGCTCCCTAAAGTTTGGCTTCTAGGAAGTGATAAACTGCCTGTCATTGGAGGTGCTTAAGCAGAGGTCAGATGTTCATTCAGCAGACTGCACTAGAGAGGGTTTTAGCATCATTTGGCATCTGGACCAAGTACCTTGAATGGATGGAGAGAAATACACAACCACATGGATCGCTTCATTTTAAATCCAGGAATCCTTGAGCATGCACCTTACTTAAGTCTTTGTTGCTGCCAGGCAGCCATATTATGTGTCCCCAGTCCATTTACTTCCCTGTTTACTTCTAGATGTCTACTTCATTCCTTCTACAGTCTCTTCAAACCCCCAACACCTGTCCAACAGGCTCATTCATAGCTTCTGACCTTGCTTCCTACTTCACTGAGACAATGGAAGAAACCAGAAGACAGCCTCCACAGATTCCTACCTAAATATCTATCCATCTATTTGTACTCTGCTTTCCCACTGGGTGCCATAGATGAACTTTCCATGGTCTTGGCTAGAGCCATTTCTTCCATTTGTGTGCCAGATCCCATCCTCTTTCCACTACTCAAGGGCATTGCCTCAGCTATGCTTCATCTTTCCCTGACTCCATCTCCTACTACATTTCCTCTTGTTCATTCTGTTCTACCTTGCTTTTGCTCAAAGGTGCCAGGCACACTCATGCCTTACAGTTTTTGCAATAACTGCTTCCTTTTCTTGAAAATCTCTTCTTACAGATAACCATTTGCATAACATATAACCTCCTTGCTTCCATTTACACTAACTGGGTTAAAATAATGTTTAAATATATACTCATTACAAGAGGCATCTAAAATAGAAGACAGAAAGGATAAGAGTAAAGGAATGAAAAACAATATACCATGAAAACACTAACCAAAATAATGCCAGTGTACCTATGTTCTTTTTTTTCTCTAGGTACATGGTCCAGGAATCGAACCGGGGTCTCCCTCATGGAAGGTGAGCATTCTATCACTGAACCATGCTATATTCATTTTGAACCAAATTCTCTTTAAGGCAAAAAAGCATCATTAGAGATAATGAAGCTCACCTTATAATAAAAAATTTAAGTTTCCAGCAGGATGTAGCAATTCAGGATGTTTATACATTTAATATGACAGTAAGATATATAAAGCAAGAATATACATTATATTGGGATGTTTTAATATGCCTCTCATTAATCATCTCTTATGAGATTTTCTGTCTTAACTTCTCTCCATCACTAAACTGAATATCATGAGGTCAGAGACTCTGCCGTAATCATAGCTGTATCCTAAGTGATGTATGCAGTGCCAGACACAGGGTGGGCCTCCATTCATAAATGTTTTCTGGACTAAACTTCCTTCAGCAGTAGTGAGATCACTGTAAATTCTTAAGTAGCATATTTTTTCTTTGGAAATGCTCTTACTCGTAGAGCATTTATATTCTGAATTGAAACCTGTTCCCCTTTACTAATGGGGTTCAGGCATAGATGGATTCTGGAGAATTTCCTTCCAGTGTGAATAGGTATGCTTGAATTAAGATCTTTTGAACCAGGGTTGTTTTTTTTTTTTTCTTCTCATGGGCAGACACCAGGAATCGAAGAACCAGGGTGGTTTTAAGTGCTGAGAATTTAAAGCAGATATTTTTTTACTTTGCTACCCAATCCTGGGAAGGATCTTTTCTGGGCAATCATCCATTCATCCTTAATATATCTGGGGGCTGGAATGAAGGCTTTTCAATTACTCAAATTGTCATATTTCTCATCTCTTGGTGAAACTTTTCTGGAAGCTCATGTGGCAGCTGTTCTGTGTGTTGGTTAGCAGAGCCAATGCTCTTTCCTCTGTCTTTGGCAGGCCCATAGCTAAAGGCTGTAAATTTGGTTCTATCTAGATTATTACGGTAATTTAGAGGTTTTTTAAAGAGTTTAGTGCCTCTAAAGAAAACTTTAAATGAGAGGGAGTCTGGGGATTTAGAGAATTTCTGGGTCTTGTTTTTTTTTTCTCTAGGTACCATGCATCCCTGCCCCGCAGGCTCTGCAGCCTTCTCTCTCTGCCCTTTGTCTTCAGTCCACATCACTCAGCTTCCCCTGCCCTGGTTGGGTTCAGCCAATGGAGACACTGGCTGGAGATCAGGATGGGAACAGACAGAGGTTAGGGCATTTCTTCCTGACTTCCTCCTCGCTTTGGTGCCATCACAGATTCTATTGGGCAGCCTCTTTCATAGTTCCAGGGAGCACTGGTGAGCCATTTCTCCCCCTTGCCTCTCTAGGCTTAGAGGCAGTAACAGCTTCCCACAGCTGTCAGTCTCTGGGTGCCTCCAACTATTCTCTTTACCCTGACCCTAAATACCGCTTCATTAAATTGTCTTCCCAACCCCGTTTAAATGAACTTCATTTCCTTCTAGGATCTGCCTGGTCTATGAGAATACACATTTTGCCTGAAAGATGACCCCTTTCCTTAGTTTTTGATAAAAGCAATAAGAGAGAAACCTGGAACCCTTATCCTTATGTGAGCTCTTTCCCTTAACTTGTGGGCTTTCTCTCAGTGCTGTCTTCAATGAGGAGACATGGGAGGGGGTACAGATTAGTATAATTTTTATTTGTGAGCAACAGGTGAAAAAACAAAGCCATCTTAAGGAGGGGGGAAAAATAGAAGAACTTCTAGGACAGGGAAGCTGTGCTCTGCTTTGGGACCCCTCTCAGACATGGGTCCAGACTTTGTCCTCATTAGGTTTGGCATGTGCACATCGCTCTCACTGGCTTCATTGCAAAGGTATGTTTTTCATTGGAAATGAAAACACAAATATTCAATTGATTTTCATGGCCCCTGTTATAATCTGCTTTTTCGATACTTTCAATGGGAACTGGTCTATTTCTTACCTGTCTCTTCAAGGTCTCACTGCCACTTCTGTCCCCTTCATTTCCCATGAGTCACCTGGTCTCCTACTTTAGAAAAGGGCCCTCCCATCCCTTCAGCCATCCCTCCTCCCACCCCTCCTCCCACCCCTGCTCCCACCCCTGCTCCCACCCCTCCTCCCACCCCTCCAGCCATTCCTCCTCCCACTCCTCCTCCCACCCCTCCTCCCACCCCTCCTCCCACCCCTCCAGCCGTCTCTCCTCCCACCCCTCTTCCCACCCCTCCTCCCACCCCTCCAGCCATCCCTCCTCCCACCCTTCCTCCCACCCCTCCAGCCATCCCTCCTCCCACCCCTCCTCCCACCGCTCTCAATGCAGGTGCATTTCCTCCCATCCCAGGTGACCCTGCGTACCTGTGTTCTTGTTCTGTACCCTGTGAAGCTCATGGGCCCTCAAATCAGACCTGAGTTTGAATCTCTGGTCTTCCACTTATTGGCTGTATGGTCTTGGGAGAATTATTTAACCTCTCTCAGCCCCAATTTCTTTATTTCTAAAATGGGGATAGTAATAGCTACATCGTTAGACTGTGGAGAGACATAAATGAGGCAAGACATACAAAGTGTTTATACAGACAGGGTTGGCACAAAGGAAGAAGTTGACACCTGCTAATGTAGTAGCTCTTATTTTTATTATTAGTTTTCCTTTCTACCTGGGACCTCACTTCTTCAGTTACCTTCAAACCTCATTGTTCTCCCTGAACCTATGGAGCACAAGAAGCTGGAGAAACAGTAGCTACAGAACTAGAGAGTCCCAAGGAACTTCTAGGGGAAGGACTGGGCACCTGAAGCCATCCCCGGAATCCACAGGGTCTAAGACTGTCCTCTGAGTCATACCCTCAAGTAAGCACCAGGCAGTGATAGAAGTAGCACTTCCCTTACTGTTTTTGGAAGAGTGGTGCTCCTTAGACCTTAGAAAGAGGGACTCGGTCTTAACTAAGAGTGCGTGGTCAGTGCTCAGACTCCCAGGATTCCCCAGGTGCATAGAATTGAGTGAAGGAAGAACTGTGACTGGTCACATAACCTGTGCTGGCCTTGTATCCCAGTGACCTTTCCTCCTTGAGCTGAACAGCCTTTGATTCCTTGTTAGGGAGGCATAAGCAGTAGCCCTCAAACTTTATCATGCACTGGAATCACCTGGAAGGCCTGTTAAAAAACAGCTGACTGGGCAGGCCATGCTGGCTCAGCAGGCAGAGTTCTCACCTGCCAGGCCGGAGACCCAGGTTCGATTCCCAGTGCCTGCCCATGTTAAAAAACAAACAAGCAAACAAAAAAGCAGCTTACTGACCCCTGGCCCAAGTTTGAGTTAGTAGCTTTAGAGTGAGGCCTGAAAATTTGTATTTCCGACTCTATCAGGTGTCACTGATGGTCCAGGGGACCGCTCTTCGAAAACCACTTCCTCAGAGAACTTCACATTTTCATAATCACCCACCTTACATATCCTGCCTAAGGGCAGGGCATGATGTAGAGGGAAGACAAAGGGACAGGAATCTTGGGTTCTTAATTTTGACTCTGCCACTAACTTGCTCTGTGGCCGTAATTTTTGAAGGTGTTTTCGATTGTGAGTAATGGAAGATAGCTGGTTAGCTCAAGTAAGACAGACATTTGTGGGAATGATCCTAGGGTCTCTCCCTGAATTCAAGGAAAAGTTGAATAGTTAAGCACTGGGAAGGGCAGGGCAGCCCCAGCGCCCTCAGCAGCTAGAATTCCTGGGCTATCCTTCAGGGTATTGTGGTCAGGTGATCAAGCCACTGACAACCTCAAGTCCAATTTATTTAACTCTAAATGCTGATGAGAGATAATCTGATTGGCCCACAGGGGACAAGACCTCTCTCTCCCATCCTATGGTTGCCAATAAGCCACTGAAAAGGAGTGGGGCGGGGAGGAGGCAGGGGAGGGTCAAATAAATAAGCAGCACCCCTCTCTCTCAACTGAGAACTGTGATCTGACAGGTGTCTACTATGGGGACCTTGACCAAGATTCTTCTTGCCAATCTCAGTTTCCCCACCTTTACAGGGTTGGGCTAGAGCCTCATCACTCAATCTGTGCTCCACAAAGTGCGCCTGCGTCATACTTGCTTGGTGTGCTTGGGAAATAGTCCTGTGGTATGCTGGTAAATTGGTAAGTGTTTAACAACTGGCTTTCCAAAAAACAAAAGGTGGCCCTGATTTGCAGCATTTCCCAATTTTCTGTGGCCAATTTCAAGTTAAGAACCTGACATCATTAAACATGGAGTTAGGAAGAGATGTGCACATTGGCTCCATTACAACACCCACCTACTGAATCACAACCTCTGAAAAGGGCCTGATGACCTGCATTTTGGCCCATAGAGGATTTTATTGAATAATAACATTTCTAAACTCCTGCACCCAGTGACTTCTAAGGGCCTCTGTGGCTGAGGCCTTTCTCCATTCCAGTTATATCACACTGGCTTTGGGAGTTGGGAGAGATTAGAGTAAGACCCTGAAAGATGGACTGGCCATCGCCCAAGCCAATGGTGAGCATCCCCACCAGCCTCTGGGACCTGTCCTCCTTGACTGTCCTATTTTTCCATCACCCTGGAGGCAAGGTAGCATCTTGATGTGCACATCCCAGGGATACGTAAAGGATTTGGGACATGAAGCCGAAGTTGTGAGTTCTGAGATTCTTTGCTCATCTTCCATCCCTCTGGATGGGGCTGGCATTTCAGCTGCTATCATCATGAATTTCTGATCTGTTATCTCCATCCCTGGAACTGAGATCCTGCCTGATCATCAGCTATTTCTGTGCAGGCCCCTCATCTTGATAACCTTCTCTTTGCAGGTCGAGGACAGAGTGGATGATGCTACCTTTGTTTTGAGAGGTGCTGAAGCAGAGAGAGTCATCACAGAGCCAACTGAAGATCTGCCAAGAGACAGCAGGGCTGACGTCGAGGCTGGGAAGATGGAAGTTGGGCAAGGAAAGTGCAAGCTGTCGAGAGGAATGTAAATTATTTCTCTGGGGAACTTTCCAGAGAAAACCATTTACACCCTGAAGTTAGTTTGGAAATTTAGTTATGAACTGGAATGACCCCTGACTTTTTCATAATCTCTTTTTAAGGCAATGGTTCTCAAGGTGTCGTCCCCACACCAGTAACATCATCATAACCTGGGAACATTTTAGAAATATAAGTTCTTAAGTTCCTGAACTGCTATTATTGATGGTTCCTTTTGAGGAGTTAAGTACTCCTCTCTCAAAAAACCTTTTTTCAGTATAGATAACACACCACGCTGAGCTGCCATGCTGGGCTGTCCCAAGCCCACCACAGCATGGGTGGGTGTGTGTCAGCAGGAACAATCAGGGAATTCTAGGATGGGGATGGGGGCAGTGGAAACCATGAGAAACAACGGAGATGGCCGTGGGAATGGCTCTGTTAGGGCTGCTTGGGGAAGGGCCCAGGACCAGCAATCCTCCTGCCCCTGCTTGGAGATGTTCAGCTTAGCATGGAACCTTCAAGAGGTGGACAAGTCCCTGGACTGCTAAACCCTTTCAATCTCTCCTTCTGCCTGTCTGTTTTTTCAGCTCCCCTGGTTTTGGGCTTCACTGCTTGTCCTATGGTATGGCTGTCTCACAACCTCCATATCCCCCCGAGTCTTATCAAGGGTTTTCCATCTCCCTGCAGTGTGGCTTCAACTCCCTCGGGCAACATGTGCTCCCTCAGGCAGCAGCCTGGTGGGCTCCTGTATTATGCCTCATCCCATGGTTCCTGTCTGGCCTCATCAGGGCTGGAGGGCAGGACCCATGCAGTATAGGCTGGGAGCCCTCCTTGGTCAGGCCCTGGGAAGTGCTCAGAGTCTCGGAGGGACACCTCACATGGAGTTCATGATCCCTTCCGAAGAGTGTCCTTGAGTCACCTCTCAGTGACCTTGTAGGGCATATGCTCGGCAGATTGAACTTGGGGCTTGACCCTAGGGGTTGACATTGACCTGGATGAGTGGAGTGTGCACCTGAAATCTTCCCTCCCTTTAGGATTTTACTTGTCCTTCCTGAAATGATGAGTGAGTGTCACTGATAGATGCGGGTAGTCCATCTGGGAGGGGAGAAGACTGTGGACTCAGGCAGCAGCCTGGAGGGCTCCTCTACTGCATGCTACCATTCCTTAGGCTCCTACCTTGAAATAGGGAGAACAGACATTTTATGGTTTTGTCTGAGTGTGTGCACATGCCTCTATCTGTGTGTCTGCCTGTGCATCTATGAGAACTCCCATGAATATATGTGTAGAACTTACTTTCTACTCATGGCTGAGACCATGGGCAAGTGATTTAAGCCACTGAAGCCTCCATTTTCCTTGTCTGTATAATGGGACTGATAGTTCTACAAAACTATCACAAAACTTCTACAGAAACTTACTATGGTCACAAAATGAAACAATGCACACAAGAAAGAGACTTAGCACAGTACCTGCTGCTCATGTGTCAGCTGTTATTAGTAACAGCCTCCTGGAGCCTTCACATCCTCATGGTGTAAAATGGGGGTGCTATCAGAACTCAGTATTGTTAAGAGAAGTAGAGACATTGGTACCTGTAAGGTACTAAGTTCTGTGCTTTAAATGTTAGTGATTATAATGCTTATCATTTTTTCTGTGTACAGCTGTATCTGGGTGAGAATCTCTTCACTTGTAAACATCTCCGGCATGTCTCTCTGCTCGTGTGTGTATGTGTGTATGTGTGTTTAGATGGCTAGACAGGCCTCCTCTCCCTGGGTGGAGTTTGCTCTTGGCCTGAGCATGGCATCCCTCAGCCAGCCAGGGCCGGCGCCAGGGATGGAATTTCCATTAAGAATTAAGCAGGACAGCACTGGGAAGCTGGGCAGGCAGAGAGGAGGGGGCTGGGGCTGGGGGTGGGGGTGGAAGACGCTCCAATTCTGAGTTCCCTCGGTGGCCTCAGTCCTGAACTGCCTTGGAGAAGGCTTTTACTGTGAATTGCAGGCCTTGCAGGGCCCAGGGCCGAGGAGGACGTACTTGGGGAGAGGAGCTGCCCCCAAGGGCCTCTGTAGGAAGACTTGGAGTTGCTGTGGCCAGATATGAGGAGGCACCCTGGGGATGGAGAGGCCATCAGTGAGGATCCAGGAGTCTGGGGCCTATGCAGCCGCCAGGAGCCCAGAAGCCTGTGCTGTGCTGTATGTATCGGGAAGGCTCATGTGGGTATGTTGGGGAATGGAGGCTGGGGGCATTCTTGCCAAGTGCCCTCAGATTGAATTTAGCAAACTCAGTTTGTTCCTATTTTTCCCTGGAGCCTAGGCACAGTTTGGACCTGGAAGTAAAAAGCCTCTGAGGCTTTTTGCTGTCATTTAATATGGTCTATGATTTAGGCCTCATTCCATTTCTAGTCTAGTAAAAAAAATAGCCCATCTTAGATTTCCAGGTATTTTTACATCTCTGACCTCATTTCATGCTTTCGATGCCCTTATAAAGTAGGCAAAGATTCTTTTGATCCCCATTGTACATATGGGAGAGCTGAGGCTGAGACATTAAGAGACATGTCCAATGAAATCCAGCTAGAAAGTATTAAGGCAGGATGCAAAGCCAGTTCTCTTTGATGACAAAGGCCAAACTGTTTTCATTATACCTCCTGACCTTTGAGAAACAGAGTTGGAGAGAAGGTTCTTCCAAAACTGTCCATTTGAGGCAGGCCATTGCTCCAAGGTTAATGTCTAGCCAGGTGGCTGGATGGAAGCCCCAAACCCTGTCCCTAGGCCCTGAGAAAGCCCTTGTTGAGACAGGAACTGAAGGTTCCCTCAAGAACTGGGGTGTAGAATCAGGCTGTCCTGGGTGGAGGCTGAGATGAGCTGGCTTGTTTCAGGGGAATGACCCGAGCCATCCACTCCCAAGCCCCTAGAGAGCTGAGGCAGGGGCTGACATGTGTCCAGGGCCAGAGAACAGTGGTTTCCGTCAGGGCTGGAAAATGGGAGCAGAGATTATTAGTGTCAAGGAAGGGAAGGCTGAGGGGAGACCTTGCAGTGGTCATTGTGCCACAAACATGGATCTCAGCTTCTCACGGAGTACATGGTATGAGCAAACTGGCTTAGTTTGCACATGAGGGGTTTCAGTTAGATGCTAGTGAGAACTTTTTGCCATTGAGGGGGCTTAAGCTTTGGAACAGGACCCAGCACGGGCCAGGAGCTGTCTTTCCTTGGAGATCTTCAAGAACAGGGCAAGGCCCTCGGGCCTGAGGATTCCTGGCAGGTTGGAGAGAGTTGGAAGGAATGACCTCCCAGCTTCCTTCCATCTTAAGAATGCAACATTCCTGAGCTTTTGGGTAGGAACCAGACTTCCTCTCTAGACTCAGGCGTCGGACACAAAGAAGTTGGGGAAAGGAGGAGGCTTGATGTGTCCCAAGTTAGAAGGCGCCTCTGCTACTCCCTCTTCACATTTTTGGCAGGTTGCTGATCTGGAGAGTGGACAGATGGCTTCCAAGGGTCGCACCTGAGGTGAATAAAACAAGTGGTATTCCAGGCGTTAGGGGGCTGCTGAAAGTTAGGTGGCTCCCTCTTCAGAATTTGTGAACTGCACCCAAATCCCTCCTTGTTTTGTTCCAGCTCCAAGAGAAAGGATCGTGACACATTCCCTTCCCCTTTCCAGATGTTGGCATGCCGGGCACGTGTACTGTGCATCCCTCTCCACCCCCTTCACCCCCTTCGCCCTCTGTGATGACAGCTCCAGTGGCTCCGGGGTTAGTACCAGCCGTGACTCCCGTCCGGCCCCGGGGGGCGAGCCAGGTCTTTAATTAGACCTGACCGCGTCCCCATTCCAGCACTCGCCGCAGAGGAGAGCGCGATGTTTCCACTGCCTAAGGCACCAAAATAGCCCTTGCGGCCCAGATGCAACTCAGCAGCGATGCCAGACGCGGGACAGAGGTTTGGCTGAAAGTTCTCTGTTGTTGAAGGTCCTTCAGAGTTTGCAACTGAGCGGCGGGCGGGGAAAGAGCCGGGCGGGGGCGGCGGACAGCCCCTCGGTCCGCGGCCGCAGCTGGGCCAGTTTGCTCACGGCCTCTGGAGCTCCAGCTGCGCCCGGTCACCGCCGGCTGTTTGCACGCACCCTCGCTTGCTCTCGCGCTGAGTAAGTAGACACGCTCAGCTCGATGGATTCAGGGGCCAGTGCGGGATCTGCCACTCTGCTTGGGGACTGTTTGTGACTGTTTGGATAGTAGGTTTAAGTTTCACGGTGTGAGTACTGGTGAATGGGGATGAGTGCCCACAGGAGGAAGTGTGTCCCGGCAGGTACGCCACTATGTTGAATTTTCTAGCATGTGTCCCAGGGTGTGAGTGTGTCAGTGAGTGGGAACCTATCTGTAGGCGGGGAATGTCTGCAGGCACGGAGCGTGCCCACAGGTGGCATATGTGTCTGTGTGGCATGTGCCACCCCTGGGTTTCTGAGTGTGTGTGGTAGGAAGGCGTTCATGTGGGGTGAGCAAATGGATATGTGGATGGACTGATGCGTGTGAAAGTGAACAGATGCTAGGGGATGAGGAGTGTTACCTGAACCCAAACTTTCTGGGGTGCCCTGACTTGCCCCCAGCTGGAGTGTCTTCTCAGTGGGTCATATGGCTTTGGTTTCCCCGGGCTCAAGGAACTCAGCGTTCTCACTCAGCACTAGAGGTGAATGGGGCTCTGAATGACCCCATTTGGCTGGGTCAGAAAAGGGATGACACCACGAGAGAACCCCAGTTTCAGGCCAGGAAAAGAGACAGGAGCTGCAAGAAGATGAGC
Organism: Tamandua tetradactyla; assembly: GCF_023851605.1. Classification (NCBI taxonomy): domain Eukaryota; kingdom Metazoa; phylum Chordata; class Mammalia; order Pilosa; family Myrmecophagidae; genus Tamandua; species Tamandua tetradactyla. The sequence continues at coordinate 90,479,916 of NC_135334.1, forward strand.
AGACCAAAGCCTTGTCGACACATAAACACAGGAGACTTACACCCACACACTTGCATGTGCCCCCACACACCAGTTTTGTACACACCTCCTCTCGGCATCCATGCACATTTGTACACCCTTCCAGCATGTATACTTGTGGGCAAAGGCATGTATGCAACATGCACCCACGTGTGTGAAATGTGTATTTGCACACACACATCTTGCTTGACCTTGTCCTCCTCAGCCCTAAGGTGCCCTTTCCCTATACATGGCGCTTCTGGATAACGGGTCCTAGAAATTGACCTGAGTTAGGGAATATGGGACTTTAGCTGGGAGGTCAGGGCAGATGGTGATACAGAAGCTTTGGAGCGCCCGTTTGATCTGGAACTGAGGCTGCCCGTGGAGTTCAGCCAGAGTGGATCCTTGGACCTCAAGATTTGGGACTTAGAAGTAGTGTTTGCCCTCTTAGAAGTGAAAAGGCCAGTCTAAAGGCAAGTCATACCAGGCTATGGTCTGCGATTGAACTCGGTACCTGTAACTTGCCACAGGCTCTAGCTTATACTCTTGGTAAGAGGATTACTGCTGCAGAAAGCAGTGAACCTTCTGCAGGCTGGGCTTTGGCAATAGGGAGGGGCAGTGACTTGAACTGGGTCAGTTCTGTCCCTTCTTTGGTTTTGTTCAGCCCTAGTTTGAGTCTCCCATCTGCAGCCTGAGCTAGAAGGGATAGCCTTTGCTTCCCTTTCTCCCTCCCACTCGAAATCCAGTGGTTGTCTCTTTTCTTAACAGAATAGAATCTTCTTCTCCTTGACCTCCTTTCCCTAGGAGCTGCTGGGGACACACTAAACAATGGATGCTTGGAAGAGTAGGTGTCCTTAAAATGTCAGCAGGTGATGAGGGTGATGATGATGATGGCTTCTAGACCTCTCATCCTGGCCATTCCCTTTTGGACAAGCTTCACTGAAGTACCCAGATTAAGTGTGCTCCTCTAGTTGGGAAGTTAGAAAGATGACATCAATTTTCGTCAATCCTTAGAGTTTATGGTTCAGTCCAAGGAGTACCCAAGCTCACATCCACCAACTCCCCTTATGTGCTGGGGAGCAGGTGGGGTTCAGATATTTCCTGAAGGGTAGTTCTGGGATCTACCTTTGCAAAGCCTGAGCTGGTCTTCAAAAAGATAAAGAGGCAGTCAATTCAATGGGAGAAAGTATTTGGTAACCATATATTGGACAAAGGTTTGATATCCTGTGTATATAAAGAAAAAAATAAGAAAACTTCCTGAAGAGTAAAGGGGGTAGGAGAAGCAAAGTCTGTATGCCTTCTCTAGCCTTCTGCTTTGTGGAGGATCTCAGCCTCAGGACTTGAGAAAAGGCTTTGGAAAACTGGGGGAGTCACAGTGACTAAATCCAAGGTTGTTTTCCATTTTTCTATTCATCAGTGACATATTCCTGCCAATCAGAATTTCAGAGCAACCATGAGGAACTGTAGCGCATTGGAGTAACCCCATTAAATTTACAAAATCCAGTGAAAAGAAATCAGACAACAGAATAATGGTAATATTAACAACCACCGTTTATTGGTTCTTTAATGTATGCTTTATTTTATTGACTTTTCATAACCATCCTTTTAAGTTAATATTCTCAATTTTTTTCTGGCAAGAAAACTGAGGTTTAGAGTGATCAGTGGATTTCCCTAGGTCTGTGTGTATCCAGAGCTCATGACAACTGTTGTGTTTCCCTTCTCACTCTGGCTGCTAGGAAGCTCTTACACTATCCTATTGTTCTATCCCAGTAACTGCGCTGGTTGGAACCATAGCTTTGATTTTTAATTTCTGCTTTAGTGACTTTACAACATGCTTTAACAACTGTAAACTCCCAGTTCATTAGCTTTCTACAAAGAGATCAGAATAATAAATGAACAACCAGTAATTAAGCCTCCTATTCGTCTCTGAAGATGGGAATCATATTCCACGGATTTTGGGGGGCAGACCCAATTTCCAATGTTTCATCTGGTTTTCAAACCATGTGTCTCAGTTTTGGCTTCTGTCTCTTTGACTCTGATTCATGACCATGTATTCAGGCTTTTTTCCTAATGACTCTGGGAGATAATATCCACTCTGTGTTGGCTTAGACAATGGGATTGTTGGGAATGAATTGGGCCATTGAAAAACGCCTCCTGTTCTGAGTGCTTCAGCTGCCAGATCCTCCCTTGTCTCAAAAGCGCAAGTGTCTGGGTGCCCAAAGGATTTTGACCCCTACCCTCAGCCTGGCCTTGACCCCACAACAACCTCTTTCTCATGTGACCCTGCTAGGTCCAGGGCTCTGCTGGGAGGTCTGTTTCTTTTGGATCTGAATTCTGCCTCCTCCAGCATGATCCTGGAAGGCAAGTTCAAGATGAGGAGTTTGGACTATGGAATGTGGCAGGACGCATGAAGGGGCTTTTCTTTCCACTTCCCCAGGACTACAAGGGCACAGGCCAGTGTTTATCCCTTTCTCCTTCCCCATAAGGGGTCACGAGTCTATCGGGTACTCAGAGTTATTTGTCCCAGATTACCTCTAATTCACTCCAACTGCCCAAGGCCGTTAATGTTTGGGAAGGGAAATATTGGAGGGCAGTGCTTAGTGCCAAAGAATGACTAGACTCTAATGGTGGGTTTTTGGACCTTGTGTTGGGATCCTGCTTCTTAGTATGCCTTAAGTCATCCAAACAGGCTGCTGTGCCCACACTCAAGGCTAATCTTGCCAGAAAGTGGGAAGGAGAACTCACTGGCCTGAAGTGCTGGAAAATGCCCTATGGCCTGGTATTAGGTAATGATTGGTGGCTTTGTATGATTAAAGGGTTTGTTTCTTTCCAGGTAAGTGTCATCCCCCAAATATAAGGTTAAGACTTGATTGTATCTCTACTGAGGAGTCATCCTATTTACACTTTAATCATTTACTGGACTTTAATTGCAACAAAGTGAAAACAGGTTTAAAATTCAGTAAGAGAGCATTGAGTGAGACCTTCAGAAATTTTTGACTGGCTTGGAGTTTGGGGTGCTGTTCTAGTTTGCTAGCTGCCGGAACGCGACACACCAGAGACAGATTGGCTTTTAGTAAAAGGGGATTTATTTTGTTGGTTCTTCAGAGGAAAGGCAGCTAACTTTCCACTGAGGTTCTTTCTTACGTGGAAGGCACAAGATGGTCTCTGCTGGTCTTCTCTCCAGGCCCCTGGGTTCCAACAACTTTCCCCGGGGTGATTCCTTTCTGCATCTCCAAAGGCCTGGGCTGAGCTGCGAGTGCTGAGATGAGGAGTGCTGAGCTGCTTGGGCTGTGTTACGTTGCACTCTCTCATTTAAGCACCGGCCAACCAAGTCAAATGCCATTCATTGCAGCAGGCACACCTCCTAGCCGACTGCAGATGTAATCAGCAACAGATGACGTTCACATGCCATAGGCTCATGTCCACAGCAACAGAACTAGGTTACTTCACCTGGCCAAATTGACAACTGAATCTAACTACCACAGGTGCTTATTCATATTTATTTAGTGTATACTAAGCACCAGCCCCTTTGTTAGGCTTTTTGCATCTTTTATTTCGTGAAACCTCTACAATAACCCTATGAGATAGGTACTGTTTTAAAGATAAAGAAACTGAGGCACAGTGAGATGAGATTAAATGATTAGCGTGAGGTCAGAGTCCATCCCAGGTCAGCCTGATTGTGTAGTCTGATGAGTGCTCACTCACCACTCTAGGGAGACGGTGAATTTCCCACCTGTAAGGCATTGACAGCAGGAAAATTACCCATGTGGGTAAACTGAGGAAAGGACGGAGTGTGCGACTTCTCTGCCTGGCCTCAGGACCTGAATGTCACCAGCAGCATTGGCCTTGCCTGTTCTGCTGGCCCTGGCCTCAGACCGAAGCTGCTGCCCTGCAGGATGCAGAGTAGGGGTGGGATGGGCGAGGCTCCCGGGCCAGGCAGGGATGGCCCTCCCACCACGGGGTGAACATTACTGGACTCCTGCGGCTTCACTTCTCCCCTGGAGAAATATGTGTCCTGGGAACTGAGCCTCCACCAAGACGCTGTGATCCAGCCTGGGATCCCCTCCTTCCCATTCCAGGATCTCCTTAGTGCCAAGCTCTGGGGGAGTCTGGGATCCTCACAGGAGGTTGCTGGGCAGACCAGACCCTGTTCAGTCTGATGCAGTTGTCTGTAGGCGTCAGCAAGTTGGCTGGTTAATTGTGTCTAGTGTTCACTTTCTGCTGGAGGAATGGAAGTTTTGTCTTACAACCCAAATATCTTGGGTTTGGAAACCATGAAAAATGCAGCCTGTGGTTCGGGGTGGGGACTGCATTGTGGGCTGTGCATAGAGCTGGTTTAATGGGCACTGTTGGGGACAGAATGGTTGACTCTGACACTCTTGCTTCCTCCTATGGAAGGTCAGAGCTGAGCAGAACACGCTGGTAACATGCGCATGGATTTTACAGTCGGACATCTGATTTGAAGCCTCAATTTTCTCATCTGTAGATAGGGTTCATTATAACGTAATGGTGTTGCTAGAGCTAGAAAATTTACCTGAAGCATAGTGTCTGGCATAGAACAGGTACACCATACACGGTAATATCCTTCCTTCTTGTCCTACCTGTCTTCTCAGAAAGAACCCTGGACTGATTGGCAAGGGATCTGGATTCCAGTTCTAGCTTAGCCTTTGGACTAACACTGTTATCTTGGATTAAGTCATTTACAGGTCTCATTCTCCTTTTCTGCGAAATGAGGGAAGAACTAATTTCCCTCACTCTTCTGTGTTTTTTGATGGTAGTGAAAGAGGCTGTTTAAGGGGCTCTCTTGAAAAGTTCAGAAATAAGCTCAGAAAGTTCAGTCAGTACTGATTCATTTATCCGTGCCTCAAGTATTAATCAAGAAGCTGTGATGTTCCAGGACCTGTACAAGGTACTGAGGCTAGAAATGAACAGGAAATATTGCTGTCCTCAGGGAGTAATCGGACCATTTGGTGAGACAGTCTTATAAACCGATGGTGACAGGTCCATTAGCAGGACAAGGCCAAGGAAGGAACAGGAGCCACTGGTGTATCAGAAGAGGAAGCAGTGTCTCCAATTGGGGTGACCAGAGAGGCCTCCCCAGAGGTGAACATTCTTGGTCTGGGTCTTGAAAGATATCAAGAAGTTGCCAGGAGTATAAGAGGAGGGTATTCTAGGGAGAGAGACCAGCATGTGCGAAGGCACAGAACATTGCTTCATGTGATAAACTTGGGGACTTGAAGCAGATAGTATGACTGGAACACGAGGAGTGGGAGGTCAGTGGTGATGGGAAATGAGACAGGAGATGTTTCAAAGGAGATGTGCTAGGGTCTAAGATGTTCAGATTTTTATCATAATATTTAGAGAGAGACACAAGTATTTTAAGCAGGGATTGGGTCAAGGGCTTGCTCATTTGCTCAACAAACACTTATTGAGTGCTTACTATATTTTATGTAACTCTTTATTTTGAATAATATCAAACAATGAAAACTTGCTAGTAAAAGATCCCTTTTTCCAGATCCCTCAGCTGATTACCTGATGCTCCATTTACTTTATCATTCACATTCAATCTCCAATAACATAAAAATATATTGTTTTTATTATTTTCTGCATATTTTTGCTGTTTGTATATTACTATAATGTATTTAGTGTTTCACACACTGACAGCAGTGTATTGAAGTTCTGGTTGCTTGACCTCTTCACTACTTTGGCTGTTGATTTTATCAACTTAATATTTTAAAAATTTATGGTTGTAACATATATGCAACTTGAAAATTCCCATTTTAATCACTTTCAAGTGTACAATTCAGTGGTATTGATTACATTCACGATTTTGAGCTACCATTTCCAACATCCATTACCCAAACATTTTTATTACCACAAACAGAAATTCTGTACTTGTTAAGCAATAATTCTCCATTCTGCCCCTATCCTTATCCCCTGGTAACCTGCAGTCTACTTTCTATCTCTATGAATTTGCTTATTCTAGGTATTTCATATACATGGAACCATATAATATTTTTACTCTTGTGTCTAGCTTGTTTCAGCATGATGTCTTGACGTTTCGTCCATGTTTTCACACATATCAGAACTTCATTCCTGTTTAGGGCTGAATAATATTCCATTGTTTGTATATACCACATTTTGTTTATCCATTCATCTGTTGATGAACACTTGAGTTGCTGTTACCTTTTGGCACTTGTGAATAATGCTGCTGTGAATATTGGTGTACAAATATCTGTTCAAGTCCCTGAAAAATTTCAGTTCTTTTGTGTATATGTATGGAAGTGGGATTGTCGGGTCATATGGTAATTCTATGTTCAATATTCTGAGGAACTGCTGAACTGTTTTCCACAGTGGTTGCATATTTTGCAAGTTCCTCAACAATATACAAGTTTGACTATCTTTCCATTCTTATTGACACCTGCTACTTTCTGCTTTTTTTTTTTAAATGTATTAGCTATCCAATGAGTGATAAGTGTTATCTCATTGTGGTTTTGCTTTGTATTTCCTTGATAACCCATGATGTTGTGCATCTTTTCATGAGCTTATTAGCCATCTGAATATCTTCTCAGGAGAAATATCTATTCAAGTTCTTTGCACGTTTTTTAATTGAGTTGTCCTTTTCTTGTTGAGTTTAGCAGTTCTTAATATATTCTGAATATTAAGCCCTTATCAGATATTTGTTTAGCAACTACTTTCTCCCATTCCACAAGTTGTTTTTTCACTTTCCTGATATTATCCTTTGATGTACAAAACCTTTAAACTTTGAAGTCCGCTTTATCTACTTTTCCTTTTGTTGCCTGTTTTTGGTGTCATATCTATGAAATAACTGCTGAATACAAGGTCATGAAGATTTTTCCTGCTTTTCTTCTAAGAGTTTTGTGGTTTTAGCTCTTATGTTTAGGTTCTTGATCCATTTGGAATTAATTTTGTATATGATGTGAGGTAGGGGACTAACTTCATTCTTTTGCATGTGAACATCGCGTTTTCCCAGCATCATTTTAAGAGACCATTCTTTCTTCATTTAATGTTCTTGGCATCCTTGTTGAAAATCAGTTGGCCATAGATGTGTGAATTCTTTTCTGGATTCTCAGTTCTATTCCATTGGTCTATATGTCTGTTTTTTTGGCCAGTACCACAGTGGTTTGATCACTATGGCTTTGTATTAAGTTTTGAAATCAGGAAGTATGAGACCTCTAACTTTGTTCTTCTTTTTCAATACAGATTTGATTGTTTGGGTGTCCCTTGTATTCCTTAGGAATTTGAGGATTGACTTTTACATTTCTGCAAAAAATGCTGGTGGGATTTTGGTAGGGAGTGAATTGAATCTGTCGATCTCTTTGGGTAGCATTGACAGCATAACAATATTGTCTTTCTATAAGTGAACATAGGTTGTCTTGCCATTTATTTAGGTCTTTATTTCAGCAGTGCTAGTTTTCAGTGTACAAGTCCTTCACCTCCTTGGTTAAATTTATTCCTAGATATTTTATTCTATTAGATATTATTGTGAATGAAATTTTTTTTTAATTTCCATTTTGGATTTTTCATTGCTGGTCTACAGAAATATAATTTACGTTTGTGTGTTAATCTTGAACCCTGCAACTTGCTGAATTCATTTATTAGCTCTAGTGGTTTTCTTGTAGATTTTTTGTAGGGATTTTCTATGTAAAAAATCATAACGTCTGTGAATATAGACAGTTTTAACTATTTTCCAATTTGGATGGCATTTTTCTTTTTTTTTCTTTTTTCTTTTTTTTTTTTGTCTAATTACTCTGCTAGAACTTCCAGCACAGTGTTAAATAGCAGTGGTGAAAGCAGGCATTCTTGCCATGTTCCTGCCCTTAGGGGGAAAATATTCAGTTTTTTACCACTGAATATGATGTTATCTGTGGGTTTTTCATCTATGCACTTGATCATGTTGTGGAAGTTATCTTCTTTTCTTGTTCTTCTGAGTATTTTTATCATTAAAAGATGTAGAATTTTGTCCGATGCCTTTTCTACATCAATTCAGATGATCATGTGAACTTTTCTTCCTTCAGTTTCTTAATGTGTTGCATTACCTTGATGAAATTTCTTATGTTGAATTACCCTTGCATTCCTGGGGTAAATACCATTTGGGCATGGTATATAAACTTCTTAATATGTTCTTGGATTTGATTTGCTAGTATTTGGTTAAAGATGTTTGCATCTAAGGGAAATTGGTCTGTAGTTTTCTTTTCTTGAGATACCTTAATCTGACTTTGGTATCAGAGTAATGTTAGCCTCAGAATGAGTTAGGAAGAGTTTCCTCCTCTTCAATGTTTTAAGAGTTTGAAAAGGATTGGTGTTAATTCTTTGAATGTTTGATAGACTTTCTAGTGAAGTTATCTGCTTCTGGACTTTGTTTGGAGGTTTCTGATTACTGATTCAATCTCTTGATAAGTCTGTTAAGATCAATTTCTTCTTGGGTCAATTTAGGTAAGTTGTGTGTTTCTAGGAATTTATCCATTTCTTCTGTCTCATCTTATTTGTTGGCTTACAATTGTTCATAGTATCCTTTTAACCTCCGCAAGATCAGTAGTAATGTCTACACTTTAATTTCTGAATTTAATTATCTGTGTCCTTGCTTTGTTTCTTTGCCAGTCTCACTAAAGGTTTTTCAATTTTATTTATGTTTTCAAAGAAACAATTTTTGATTCTTAGAATCTTTGACTCTCTTGGTTGCTTTCCTATTCTTTATTTCATTTATCTACTCTCAAATCTTTATTATTTCCTCTCTTCTACTAACTTTAAGTTTAATTTACTTTTCTTTCTCTAGTTCCTTAAGATGTGAAGTTAGGCTTTTGATCTGAGATCGTTCTTTTTTGTTCAATGTAGACATTTGCAACTACTGATTTCTCTCTGAGCCCTGCCTTGATGTGTACTGTTCTGGCTTGGAGCTGTATACCCAAGAAGACTATGTTAATCTTAATCCATTCCTGTGGGCCTGAACCCATTAATAGGACATTTGATGGTGTTACTTTTGTTAAGGTGTGACCCAATTGAATCAGGGAGGGGCTTAATCCTATTACTGGAGTCCTTTATAAACAGAATGAAATTCAGACACACACAGAGAGAAAGCCATAGGAAGAAGCTGGAAGTTACTGGAACTGAGAGAAGCCAGAAGAGACTGTCATGTGCATTGTCATGTGACAGAAAAGCTAAGGACCAAGGGTCTTCGGTAGCTAGTCCCAAAACACCAGTTTTCTGGGGGAAAACATTGCCTTGACAACACCTTGATTCTGGTTTTCTCCTGGCCTCAAAACTGTGAACCAATAGATTCCTGTCATTTAAGCCAACCCATGCATAGTGTTTGATTTAGTAGCCAGGAAACTAAAATATATACAATAAATTTTGGTATATTGGTTTTCCTTTTTATTTGTCTGAAAGAATTCTTTCATTTCTGTTCTTTGACCCATTAGTTGTTTAAGCGTATATTATTTAATTTCCACATATTTGTGAATTTTTCTAGATTTCCTTTTATTATTGATTTCTAGCTCCATTCCATTGTGGTCAGAGAAGATGCTTTGTATGATTTCAAAAAAAATCTTTCAAAATGTACTGAGACTTGTTTTATGACCTAACATATAGTCTGTCCTGGAGAATGATCCATGTGCACTAGAGATGAACGTATATTCAGCTGCTGTTGGCTGAAATGTTCTATATGTGTCTGTTAGGTCTAGCTGTTTAGAGTATCATTCAAGACTTCTATTTCCCTATTGGTCTTGTGTCTAGATGTTCTATCCATTATTGTAAGTGGTGTATTGAAATCTTTTACTATAAATGTAGAACCACCTATTTCTCTCTTCAAACCTGTCAATATTTACTTCATGTATTTTAGAGCTCGGCTGTTAGGTGCATGTTATATTTAAAATTGTTACATCTACTTGTTGAATTGACCACTTTCTCAGTACATAGTGCCCTTCTTTGTCCCTTTTAACAGTTTTTGACAAAGTCTATTTTATGTTTTTAGTACAGCTATCCCATCTCGCTTAGTTACGTTTTGCGTGAAATATTTTTTTCCATTCCTTTATCTTCACCCTATTTGTATCTTTAAGTTTAAGGTGAGCCTCTTGTAAACACATTGTAGTTGGATCCCTATTTTAAAATTCCCATGCTGCCAATCTGTCTTTTGATTGGAGAGTTTAATTCATTCACATCCAAAATAAATACTGATAAGGCAGGACTTGCCTCAACCATTTCATCATTTGTTTATTTTACATCTTATACCTCTTTTATCCCTCATTTCCTCTATTGCTGTCTTTTTTGTGTATTGTTGATATTTTGTAGTGAAAAAGATCTTTTCGCTACATGTCCTTGCCTGTATATTTTTTAGATATTTTCTTCATGGTTTTCACAGAGTTTATATTTAACATCCTAAATCTAAAACAATCCAGTTTGAATTTGATAATAACTAAACTTCAATAAATACACAATCTCCACTTGTATATCTCTTTTATTGTTCTTGTCACAAATGTCACCTTTATATTCTGTGTGCCCAATAACACAGAAATATGATTATTTTTATGCATTTGCATTTTAGATCATGTTCTTAATCTTGGAGTAAGATGCTCAATTTATTATAAACTCATTGTTTATTTATTGACCAATAAATAAACTCTCACATGTAGGTTCTTCATAGATGTACTTTATGAGGTTGAAGAAGTTCTCTTCTATTCCTAGGTGATTAAGAACTTTTGTCATGAATTGGTATTGGATTTTATCAAAAGCTTTTTCTGCATGTATTGAAATGATTTTATGTTTTATTTCCTTTCTTTGTTAATGTGGTGAATTACATTGTTTGGTTTTCAAATATTAAACCAACCTTGCATTTTTTGATAAATTCTATTTGATTAGGATGTTTTATCCTGCTATTTATTATTGGCTTCCATTTTCTAGTATTTTGCTGATGATTTTTGCACTCATGTTTATGACCAATTTTAGTTCCTAATTTTTATTTTGTAATGTTGTTGTCAGGTTTTGGGATCAGGATAATGCTGACCTCATAAAATGAGTTGGAAATTATTCCCCTACTTCTTTCTGCCTGAGTTTGAGTACGATTGATGTTTTTTCTTAAATTTTTGACAGTGAAGTTCTGCTATTTCCAATCTTTTGTAAAGTCCATTCAATTAATTTTTAAAATTTCAGTGATCATATTTTTCGGTTTTAGAGTTTCTATTAATTCCTTTTCCATAGTTTCTATTAATATAAGATTCCTCAATTATTCGTTCATTATGATCATATTTTCCCTTCAGTCCTTGAGTGTATTTTAGTAACTTCTTTACAGTCCTTGTAAGCTAATTCCATATCTTTGTCATCTCTGGAACTATTTCTTTTTCTCATTATGTATTGCTATTTTCCTGCATCTTCACTTGTATAGTGAATGTTATATTGTTCAGAATCTGGATTTTATTTCTTTAGAGTACCAAGTTTCATTCTCACAAGCAGTCACTTTACTGGTTGATCAGCTAGATCATTTAAAGGCCTACTTCTAAGATTTCTTAGGACTTGTCTAGATTAGTCTTACTCCTAGGTTTGATTAATTGGGTTTCCATTGAATTCCTAGATTGTTCAATGAGGTATTGCCATTCTAGTCTGTTGTAACTCAGGTTTTCCAGCACTGTGTGAGTTATGAAATCTCCTTTCAGCTCACAGATCCTCAGTAGCTATTCTCTGCCGGACTTTGCAGGGTCTTTTCATGTGCATGAATATTTTTGTACTTGGCTGTAGTCTGAAGAACACCTTTTCTTTGTAGCTCCCTTCTTTATGATGACCTGCCCCACAAATCCATGCCTCAGTATACCAAATCTTTCTCTTTGCTTCCCAAGTCAGTGAAATTGCCATGCTCTGCTTAGGCTCTACCATGATCTGGTGCCTTAGACTGAAAACCAGGGTGATCACAAGGCTCAATTTGCATGTTTTTACTCTGTCATGGAACCCACTTCTAGCTGCCTATTGTCCAACACCTGAAACAGTTGCATAATACATCCTGTTCGTTTTTCATAGTTCTTTATGGAGGGAAGGTGATTCTAGTGCCAGTTATTCTGTCATGGCCAAAAGTGGTGTGGTAAAAAGAGTTACTATTGAGTTCTATTAACTTACTACTTACTAGTAGTAAAATAACTTACTATTTTCCCTGAGCGATGTTACTGAGGACAGAGTGGTGAGCAAGGCAGGCAAGTCTTTGCCCACATGATAGTTGTAGTCAAGTGGGACAGAGTGTAAAAAAAATGTTTAAACCAACAGTACAATAAATTATTATTATTTTAAGGAAAAAAAGTAGTGACTGAGATGGATGGTAATGGGTCAAGGATACTTTAGACTGAGTTTCCACAGAGGGTCTCTTTGAGAAGGTGATATTTAGAAATACCTTCAAGGAGGGTGGATGAACTGGTGAGAGAGCCTGAACTAAGACAGGGCGCAGAGGAGGTAGAATTGATAAGCCATAGTGATTGATAAAATGCAGAAAGGGAGGGAGATGAAGGATTCAAGGGCCTTTCCAGGTTGCTCTCTCAACCACCCCTTAAACTCAGCATTTCCAAGCTGAATTTCAGGCTTTCTGCTTTACATTATCCTATTCCACATCTGGTCTTCTTTTAATATTTCAAATCTCATAGGAAGACTCTTGCATCTATGTAGCTGCACAAGCCAGAGAGATGGGACACTCATACTTAACATTCGTTTCCTGCAAAACCCATATCTAATATATCACCAAGTCTTAGTGACATTGTCGTTTAAATATCTCTCAAATCCGTCACATCCCTCCACCTCCACCAGCATCACCCTGGTTCAGGGTGTCATTTTCATCTTCATTCCCTACCATCCTTTCCAGGTCCCCTTCAATTTGTTCTCCACACAACAGAGTTCATTTAAAAACATAACTCCTTGGGTCACAGTGGCGCAGTGGCAGAGTTCTCGCCTGCCATGCCGGAGACCTGGGTTTCATTTCTGGTGCCTGCCCATGCCAAAAAACAAACGAACAAACAAAGAAAAAAAACGTAACTCCTTTTGTGTTGTTTCTTTCTCTTAAAAATCTTCTGTCACTTTCCATTGATCTTAAGATAAAAACCAAATTCTTTAATAAGCCCTACAAGGTCTTCTTTGTCTGGCCCCTGTGACCTCTCCTACATGTGGCACTCCCCTTACTCTCCCTCTTGCCAGGTTGGCCTCCTCTTAGTCCCTCAGGCATGTCACATTCCCTCCTGCCAGAGGCTTTTGCATTTGCTGCTTTTTGCTTAGAAAGCTCTCCCTTCCTGTCTTTACCTGCTGAATTCCCACTTCAATTCCAGTTCTCAGCTCAACTGCCACGTCCATGACCTCCATGACTAGGTCAGATCCCTATTTTATTACTTCCTTCAGGGCTTTATCTCAGTTGCGCTTTTACATTTATTTTCCCCATTTGATGATGAGCTTCATGAGACCAGGGACCACGTCCTATTTAGCTCATTATTTTATCCTAGCAGTTAATACACTGCATGACACACGCCACGAATATTTGTTGAATGCATGAATGAATGAATGAATGAATGAAGTTTCATCAGCTGATCATCTGGGCAGAAGGTGGGCCATTGAGCAGAACAAAAATTCCAAGGAAGGAATAGATTTGGGAAGTAAGAAAATAATTTATTTGGGACATATTGCATTTAGAGATTCTTTTCAACTGCATGCTTGTGTTACCCCGTCCCCTGACCCTGCCACCAAAGACATTATTGGGTAAGAAAAATGGACTGCGACTTAGGAGCTTTTGGGGAACTGGTCAGAGGTGACTTCTAATCCTGGACGATTGTCAGGAGCTCCCTGGAGAAGGTGGCTAAGTCACATGGCACCCCTCAGCTGTTGCTTCTCCATTTATAGCTCACTGTCCCCCTCTCTGGTTTAAAGGGGATAGAGGAAATCTTATGAGCCTCCAGGTGCTCCTGATTTGGGAAATTGACTGCTTGTTGTAAGAAGGATATTTGTACACCTTAGGAGGGCTCTTTAGAGCTTGAGAATTACTTGTATGATTCACATTGGTCAGGAGCTGCCAACCACCTCCCCACCCTGAGAGTACAGTAGACCTAGACTCAACAGGGCTTCATCGAGAGGGACTTATGGCCAAGCCCAGAGAGCCATCTTTGCAAAGATGCCATTAGGACTAGAACAGACCAGCCCATCCAGTCACTCCTGTTCAGCCCATCAGTCACTCATTCAATTGCCTACCTCATCTTCATTGATTCACTTATCTACCAACACATCAGTCATCCACTGAAGACATCCATCACCCATCTACCCATCCACAAATAAGAATGTATGTTGGGTTTATAGAAGGACCCAAGGTTGATGAATTGTCTTCACCCCCTCACCTTAATCCCTCTTTCGTATGACCCTCATAGCCTGCAAGTACACGTAAGGAAACTACCAGGGGAGAGGATACTCTGTTGTGCTGGTTGAGTGCTGGGCTGTGCATGACTACAGCATGTATACAGGAATAGTGGAAGACCGGAAATCCTATGCTAATTATTCTTGTTGTCTCATTTTCTGCTTTTCTGGCTGCTTCTCCTTCAGTGGTTTTGAGAGTTTAAGAATTTAGAGCCCTTGATCAGATATAAGGCAGTAGGTGGGCTCTGTGGAGGTGCTTATGTGCTCAGGCTGGAAGGATAAAGAGAAATACAGCTTCCCATGAGCCCACAGTAGAAAAAGAGGAAGCTTTTGTTTTTTCCTTTGTTTTCCATTGGGATTGCACTTTAACCTGGTGGAATTTACAGAGAGATGGGGGAGGGGAAGAGAGCAGGATTTTAAAATGTGGCATTTAGAAACCAGACAAGAAACAAATCCTGGCCCTGCCCCTCCAGAAGCTGCTCTTTCAGTTCTTTGAGGCTTGTCATTTACAAAGAGCTCCTCAGAATATGTGCTGTCCATCTGCCATGGTGGCAGACAGGGCTGGAACTGAGCAGCCGTAGGCCATTGGCAGCCACGTCAAATAAGAACACCTTGGAAAAATGTCTGAAAGTGCCGAGGATTTAAGTTACAGACTCATTCATTCAATCTCACATTCAATCAACAAGTATCTACTTAATACCTACTATGTGCCAGTCATTGTTCTAGGTCCTGGGGATACATCAGTGAGCAAAACACAGGTTTCTTGCCCTTGGAAAACATACTTTCTAGTGTGACAGATAGTAACAGTTTAATATAGAATATATAAAATGGTGATGAGTACTGTTTTGAATTGACTCGTCATTTTCAGGTCCTAACCCCCAAGCCTGTGCATGTGAACTCATTTGCAAACAGGATCCTTTAAGGTCCCGTTAGTTAAATTGAGGCCAAACTGAATCAGGGTGAGCCTTAATCCAAGATGACTGGAGACTGTATAAGTAGAGGAAATCTGGAGACATGAGTAGGAGACAGGAGGAGACAGACTGGGAGAGCAATGGCCATGAGGTAGAGGCAGGCTGAGTAATAGATTGCCGGCAAGCCACCACCAGAATCCTACAGACTTCAGAGAAACCATGATCCTGCTAACACATTAATTTTGGATCTCTAGTTTCCAAACCTTTGAGATGATAACTTCCTGTTGGTCAAGCCAATCTTCTGTGGTACTTTGTTACAACAGCCCTGAAAAATTAAGACAAATGCCATAGAGACATTCATACAAGTGTTTCAAGAAGTTCGCTCTGATAAGGAGACATTTAAGTAGAGGCCAGGAAGAAGAGAAAGGGTAAGTTATTTGGATACTTGGGGGAAGAATTGCCCAAATAGAGAGAACAGTAAGGGTAAAAGCCCTGTGGGCTGCTTGAGGATCTTCATGAAGGTGAGTATGGCTGGAGGACAGTGAGAGTTAGGGAGAACTGAAGGAGTTAAGGTCAGTGTGATAATGGGGGCCGATCATGAAGAGTCTGTAGGCTGATTGAAGGATGTTGGCTTCTTATCAGAGTGAGATGTGTGCACACTGGAGAATTCTGAGCAGGAATATGGCATGCTTTGATTACAATGAAGAGAATAGATTGGGAGTGTAAGGGAGGAAACAATTTAGGAAGCTATTGCAATAATCTAGGCAAGAAAACGTGGTGGCTGGGACCAGGGTCCACCTACTCATCCATTTATCCAACCATTTAATTAGTTATCCTACTAATGTCTGTTATACTCCCTGTAAATGAGGTCCTTTATCACTATTCATTCATCTCTTATGTCTTTTAATTTTCTATCCATCTATGCTCACCACTACATATAGAACTTTGTGCTAGACACTGGCTGATAAAAGCATGTTCTTCTGAGGTTTTGGCCCTATCAGGGAAGGCAAGATGCCTAGGAAACTACTAGGCAGTTACAAAACCAAGCAGGCCCTGGCAAACCCAAGATAAAATGGTTTCATAGTTTAGGAGCCCTGTGGCTGGGTGATCAGAGCAAGCTTCCAGGAGGAAGCTAGACTTAAGCTGAATCATAATGGGTGAGCAAATCAGGTCCAAGAGTAGCAAGACGCTTGCCTCGAAGCTTGAGCATAAGGGGACACATTGGGGGAGTATAGGATGATAATGGCAAAGTGGGGGGGGGCGGATGGACTAGAAACATCCTGGCAGGTCATGAGCACTAGACTAAGGGGTTCAAATCTGAGTTGAGAGGGTCTGGGGAACCATAGTAGATTTTCAAGGATATGTATCAATGAAATCCATGTTTAAGGTGCTAAACCTAACAGAGTGAGGAGGGATAGGCTGGAGGTTGGAAGACCAGCAAGAAGAACATTGCTCTGTGTGAGGTTTCTTTGCCATATAGCCATCAGGGAATGTGGAGGAGTGGTGGGGACTGTTGGGGTGATCCCAAATGCACAGTGGGCAGAGCTGCAGTGATGTGGGGTTCGGATGGATAACACGAGCAGCAGGTGATGTGAATGGCTGTTACCGGAACACACCCCAGATGTCTTCTGTCCCTTTTGAGCGAAGAACACACAGCAACCTGGGTCAGGACAGAAAACACTGGAGAAAAGAGTTTGGATCTGGCTTCTGCCCATGAATGAGTCTATAAGTAGCTGCTGATGGGTCATTGGATTATAGGACAGTTAGATTGTGAGCAGGAGCTCATCTAATCCAGTCTTCTTCTTTTACAGATAGGAAATTGGAGACCCAGACAAGAGCATAACTTGTTTAAAGTCACATAGAGTTCTTCTGGCAGAGTAAGATCAAGCATCTTATTTGCAGACATGTTGGAGGAATTACTATGTTTTATTTAATTATGCATTTGCATATCTCTTTCAATGGAAGAGGAAATTCTAAGAAGAAAATTGTTTTACTGATCTATTCCCCCATCACCTAACTGGGACCTAATACAGAGCAGATGCTTTATGAATGTTGATTGATGAGGGCTCTGTCTGAGTCCCAGGCCCACACTGACCCAGACTGAGGCAGAATGTCAGACTTTTTCCAGATGTGGGGTCAGAAAGCATTGCTTGTGGTTAGGGGTAGATCCCTCACGTGCTCACGTGGCCGGGTTGGTGACCAGTTTCTGTTTCTTTTATATTCACCATACTTGGCACAGTCTCACTTGTGACCAGGTACATAAGTGGGTAAAGTGGCTACAGCCATGAAAATTCCAGCTGAGAGGGAGAGAGGAGAAGGGTCTGGGTGGGGGACTGGGCCGTCCTGTGTCTGGGACCACTGTAAGAGGAAAATCACCCACCGTTCCCAAGAGCATAGTCCTCGAGGAGCTTCTTCACCTCTGGGTGGGCACCTGGGTTGATATCTGGGGCTTTAATAAGTCCAGTGCTTGGTTTGGCCTGAGTCTCAGCTACCAGAGACTTCACCAAACCCATTTATTTTTTCCTCTATTTCCCCAACTAAAGGGCACTTCTTTAAGAACAGATCCTGCTCTCTCCCCAGCGTGCAGAAGTCTGTGGTTCAACAACAGGATTTCAAATGGAATTTCCCCTTAATGCACCTCGGCCCTGCATTAAGGGCCGAGGGAGTTTGGCCATATCTCTTGCCAGCCCAGGTCCTGGGCTCTGCGCCGCATGGATAATTGGTTCTTAAACTGTTGGTCAACACTTTCTGATGTCTTATTCTGTACAGTTGGCAAAAGGATTTCCACATGGAGAGGATTGAACTATCCTAGTGAGCAAGCTGAAGTCATAGACACAGGAAGACAAGTGTCCCCCAGTTCAGCATCCCTTAGTAAATGTCCTGGGGAAAGCAGTGTTGTTTTCTTCAGATGTGAGCTCATTATGCTCTCCAAGGTAGCAGTCATGACCTGGGCAAGGTTTTGGATGGAATCTGAAAGGAAGACTGGAAGTAACTTGGGTTTTAGTCTGGGTTCAGTCATAGATTTTCTGAGTGACTTGGGGAAATCAATTGCCCTCTCCGGTCTTACTTTCCTTTTGGGTAAAAGACAGGATTAGAGAAAACAATCCTTGGCCTTTCCTGCTATAACATTCAGGTTTCTTGCTCAGATTATGATGCCAATCAGGGATTTTGATTAAGACCTTAGCTTCCAGACTTCTCTTCTTGACCAAAGCTCATTTTTCACTTTGCTTGCTTGCAATTCCACCTTTGTGGATCCATTCCTTTAGGTCTCTTAAGCGACTCTTAACATCCACAGACAATATTGTCTAACAAAAATACTTTTATATTTTAATGGACTCATGTAGGGAGTGTCATATCCATTATTATATTTCAATTTTATGACTACTGCCAAGAAACCAAAGATATTTTATTATTTTCACTTTGCCAAAGTGAGAAAAGAGAACCAGAGAGGGTAAGTAACTTGACTAAGGTCACACAATTAGTTACTGATAGAGTTGAGACTAGGCTACAGGTTTCTTGGCTGCTGCTCTGTGCTCTTTTGTTTTACCTTTTGGGTTTAATATCTTTTTAAAAGTGTTACCATTTCCTCAATAAGGAACTTGTACATTTTCCACTGTATTCATTTCTACATACCTTATATATTTCTGTTGCTAGTATTAATGGCTTCACTTCTATACTTCACTTTATGTTTGTGCTGGTGTCTGCTTGACATTTGTGTATTCATTTCTAGCTACCTTTCTAAACTCTTTTATAAGGTAAAAATAATTTGTGTGCAGATATTTTTGGGTTTTCTATATGGGCAATGAGGATGACTTGCTGGTACATCTATCTTTGTGAGCATTAGTGAGAACACCTTGTCTGGTATGAACACTTGGGTGGTGGACCCAGGTTGCCTGGCAGGGTGACCCGAGCAGACACTGCTTTCAGCAGCCACTTCCCCCCTTGCTGGGTGCTGTTGTGCACAAATAGATGGAGTAGCCTGGTGGGAAATCACATCACTTGTGAATAATGACAATCTTGTTTCTTTCTATTCTTACACATTTTCTTTCTTTCTACACAAGCTAAGATCTCTAATAAAATATTGAATAGAGAGGATGACAGCTGGGTATCTTTATTTTCTTTCTGATTTCATAGGAAATGCTTTCAATATTTCATCATTAAGTATGCTGTTTGCTATGCTTTTTTGTTTTTGTTTTTGTAGATGCCCTTTAATCAACCTAAGGAAGGTTCCTCCTATTCTTAATTTCCTGAAAGGTCTTATGAATGTCTTTTGAATTTTATTAAATTACTTTTCCTCATTTATTGAGGTGATTATTAGGATTTTCTCCTTTAACCTGTTAATATGGTGAGCTCCACCAATCTCTTCTCTGATGTTGATAGCCATTGTTCCTAGGCCAAAACCAACTCCATCTTTATGGATTACTCTTTTCATGCGTAGCTGGATTTCATTGCTAATATTTTGTTTAGGATACATCTGTGTTCATATATGAGATTGAGTTATGAATTTCCTTTCTTGTGTTATTGATTAGTTTCAGTATCAAAGTTATGTCAGATTTACAAAATGAGTCAGAGTGGGTTTTCTTTGTTCCTATTTGAGAGTTTGAGTAAGTATATCTGTCCCTTGAATGATGGAAACTCAATCTTGAAATTCCCAGGGCCTGGTGTTTTCCTTATGGGAAGATTTTAAACTACTGATTCATTCACTCAATGGTTATAGATCTATTTCTTCTCACATCTATTTTGGTAAATTATATTTTTCTACGGTTTTTCTAGTTCATTTATATTTTAATGTTATTGCATGAAGCTGTCCATAATATTCTTCTGTCTTATCTATGTTGCATCTGTAGTATTGGTTTTATTCATAATATTGTTTATTTGTGTTTCTTCTTTTTTCATCTGATTAATCTTACCAGGCTTGTCTGTTTTATTTGTGCTTTCTAAAACTAACTTTAAACTGTATTGATCATTTTGCTTGTGTTTGTGTTTTGTTTAGTCCTTTATTTTCCTTGAGATTTCTTTTCCCTTTTTAAAATTTCTTATGTTGCTATAAGCTAGAGATTTTAATTTCAGACTTTCTTATTTTCTAATTTAGGCATTCGAAGCTATAAATTTTGCTCATAATTCCACTTTATCTGTATAGTACATACATTTATATGCATATTTTCATTATCTTTCAGGTTTAAGTATTTCTTCATTGCTATTATAATTTCTTCTTTGACTTATGAGTTGTATTTTTTAAAATGTCCAAATGTACAGGAGTATTTATATTGGGGGTAGAGACTATGATCTGAAGAGTGGCAATCTTTTTAAAATTTGATGAGTCTTGCTTTAAAATCTATAAACTAGTCAATTAAAAAAAAAAAGAATGGTACATGAGTGCTTGAAAGAAATGCGTCTTCTGACATGTTAGAGTCAATGTTCTGTTCACAGACATCAAGTCTAACTTGTGCCCTTCACATCTTCTGTAGCCTATAATTTTTTGCTTGACCCTACAATTACTGAGAGAGTGTGTTGAAATCTCTCTGTGATTCTGGATTTGTTCATTTTTTTCTTGAAGTTTAGTCAGTTTTTACTTTGTATATCTTAAGATTATGTTATTAGGTACATTCTCATTATTAGATCTTCTTGCTGAGTTGAACTGTTTATTATGATGTGGTAGATCTTTACATCTCTGAAAGCTTATTGTCTTAAAATCTGTTTTAGGGTGGGCCACGGTGGCTCAGCAGGCAAGAACGCTTGCTTGTCATGCCAGAGGACCCGGGTTCGATTCCCAGTGCCTGCCCATGTAAAAAAATATATACATATCTGTTTTATATTATACTAATGCAGTGACACCAGATTTCTTTAGGTAAGTATTGTTCTGGTATATTTTTCTAGGTTTTAACTTTAAGCCATTCTGGGTCTTTTTGTTTTAGGAATGTTTCTTGTAACCAATTGGCTATAATATTTATATTATTTATATATATTTATAATATATAAATATTATCCTTAATATTTGGTTTAGTTAATTTCAAGTTACTGTGACTATTATAGTATGTTGATTTCCTCTGCCCACATCATTCTCCCTTCATTTGGGTTGATTAACTTGCTTTCTTTATTATTCATTTATTTTTCCCTCTTCATTTTTGAAGAGAAATGTCTATTCCTCCCTCTATGTCTATTCTTTTAGCTGAGCTCCCTAGAAACTTTAGCAGTAATAACAACTTAACTAGTCTAAAGTTAATGTACATCTCCAATCTCTTCCCCCCAAAATATTAGGACCTTAGAGCACTTTAACTTGCTTTAGTCATTCCCTTCTGAATTTACACATAATATTTTGACTTATCTTTCATTTTCTTATCCCACAAATAAAATGTTATAATTGTGTCTCATAGCTGGAGTTTGTTTGGATTTACCCACGTAGTTACAAGTAAGTTTTCTTATCATTCATTCTTGTATCTCAGACCTTCTCTCTTGCATTATTCTTTCTGCCTAAAGTAAATTCTTTAAAAATTTCTCTTATTTCATCTTTATTCTTGAAAGAAAATTTCTCTGGATGTAGAATTTTAGGAAAATTGTTTTCTGGTAAGCAGGTATTTCCCTATCGTCTGTTAGTTGCCATTTTTACTGTTAAGAGGTCATCTGTATAATTTTCTTTTGTATTTGGATGCTTTTAAGACCTCTGCGGTGTTCTATAGTCTTTTGAGTTACCTAGGGAAGCATATATTTTTAATTTATTTTTCTTGGGATCCACTGGAGTTCCTCCATTTAGAACAATTGTTTTTTGTTTTTTGTTTTTTAACATGGGCAGGCACCGGGAATCGAACCCGGGTCCTCTGTCATGGCAGGCAGGCAAGCATTCTTGCCTGCTGAGCCACTGTGGCCCACCCTGGAACAATTATCTTTTAACAATTCTAGGAAAAATTTCAGCCACTATTTTTTTGAATATCACTTTTTCCCTGTTTTGTCTCTTACCTCCCTCTAGGAATATGATTAAATGTTTGTTAGACTACTTCATTCTATATTCCTTAGCCTAATTTCTCCCATGTTTTCTCTTTCCTTGTCTCTATGGCTGCATTTTGGATAATTTCTTTTATTCTATCTTTTAATACACACTGATCTATTCTTTACCTATGATTAATCTGTCAGTGAGCTTTTAATTTTAATGATTATGTTTCTAATTTGCTGAAGTTCCATTTAGTTCTTTCTCAAGTCTGCTTGATTAAGTTTTAAAGGAAGGAATTACTAGATTAAGGTGGTTGGAGAAGGCCTCCAAGCTGAGGTGGGATTAAAGTTGACTCTTGAAGGATTGATATTACCTGGAGATAGAAGAAGAGAGTAGAAGGATTGGTGCCATGATCAATGTATAGAATTATGGAAGTTCAAGATATTTTGGGGGAACAGTGGAATACTTTGTTGGGGGAAAGACTAACATTTATTGAGCTCCTACTCTGTGCTAGACACTGTGCAAAGCGCTGTTCAGATGTTACTATGACACGTGTCATAGAGGCAGAAATGAGCCTTGATCAGACAGCACTCTGTGAATGGGCTGTTTTCATGTTTGATCCTTTGTATACACCAAATGTTAACTCAAACAGTCACTTGTGGCTCCTGTGGTTCATGTATCTGACCATCGTGACCACTCCCCACAAGCATAAAGGATTCTTTATATGAAGATGTCATGAGAATGATAATAGGATTTGTCAAGAATGATTGTGTTGTGCTTACACTCTTTTTTCTGCTTATATGCAGTGACTCTAGAGTGGGCCCTGGTTCTTTATCTTTGGTTCCTTTTCACCAATGAACTGATAAGAACCCTTCACCATTGTGGCTAAGGATGGTTCAGGCTGGATTTTCCTTTGAATGACCCCTACTACTTTAGTCATACAGGGTATGAGCTGGAATGTTATTTCTTCAGTGTAAATGTTATGAATCATCACAGAAAATGTCGTAGTGTTCTTGTGTGTGCTTATTCAAGGCGTGGTCTCTATCTAATGGATCTTTATCAAATCTCTTCCATGGAAGGTTTTGTTTTTTTCCACATAGTCAATGTTGTCTGCTTTTAAATCCCCTTAGTGGGAAGTTTCTCTCTGGGCCTGAGGTCTGTGTAAAAAAATGGATCCTTTTTTGGGCCCAAAGATGGAGACCATGACATTTCCTGAATCACACCATTTACTATTTACTAGCCTCTTGGTTAAAGTAGCCTATGGTGTTAATATTTCGCTTGATAGTCAATATAATCTAAATGACTTCATTTTATGTGATTTTAACAGCACCACTGAGGGTATGTTCTATTCCCGTTTTCAGTTGAAGAGGCTGAAGGTCAGAAAGGTCTACTGAGGGGCAGAACTGGGATTGGAATCCCAGGTATGAGCCTTTGGATTCCCATTCCCTCGCCATGCTACCTTCCAAATGTTTATGGAAAGACTCCAGTTTGGAGGAATTGGGGGAGGAAATGAGATCAGAGAAGAAGATTGAATTATTATGGTTGTTGATGTGGCACCATCATCTGCTCAGAGCTTTAGAATTAAGAGAAAACTATGACCATGAAACTATTAAAGATTGTACTGTTCTCTCTTCTATATCCTCTTTCCCAAGGGTGTAGAAAGACCCCCTCAACCTGGGTCTTCATCATGACTCAGAGAGGGAAGTAGTTTGCCCAGTATTACCTCTGAGTATGATTTATGAAATAGGATGTATCCAAATTTTCACCATGTTGGAGCTATTCAATTTTCTCTAATGGACTTTATCTGAGAGTTATGTCTATAAGTGGCAGCCACAACCAGTAAGTCATTAGCGTAAAGTATACTGATTGTTAATTTTAGCATCGTGGGACTTGGGCCGAGTGCAAGAGGTCTCTCGCTTTTGCAAATCAAAGCTAAGGAACATTGGATCAGTCGGCTAACATTGCCATCAGGAAAAGTTAGAAAGTAAGAGGGGATAATTTAAAAGTTAAAGAGTTAAAGCAGTTGAATAAGGTAGACATAGTTTGGGAGGTGGCAGAATGGCCTCTGTCTTGCTGCCTCCCTCCTTCTACATAATGTCCTTACCAGGAGAGAAGTGGAACCAGTCTTTATCAGGCACCTACTGTGCACCAGGCAACTTCACATCTATGATCTCACTGATCCACAGAGCAGTACCATAAGGAAAGAGTCATCACTTCCATTTTATCTTCACTACATCCTCATTAAATAGCCCATTTGACAGATAGGAAAACTTTATGCCTAAGGTCACATAAGCTAACATATGATGAAGCTCGGATTTGAACCCTGGCAGTTTGGCCTGGATTGTGTGTACTTAACCAAAGGGAAGATAATGCTCTGCATGGGGGTGGCCTAAAGGCTGAGCCAAGCTCCCTTAGGGGCGGAATTCCCCCTGAGGTCTTGGAGGTCAGTAGCATTTGTTTTTCCCTCTTTGCCAGTAGGATAAGCCTGACTTAGGACTAATTCCCAGAATGGCAGTACTTCATCTTCTTCATGTGGTTCCAGGCTAGGGGTTCTTTTGATGGACAGCTGGGAAGGTAGGGCCTCTGAGTTGAGAAGAACCCACCCTGAGACACAAAGTGGTGGTAGCCATGGCTTTCTTGACCCCATACACTTGAGTTTTCCTCCTGGAACTGTGACACAAGCTCCTGTAGGGGAGACTGACAAGCGGCTTGCTTTGAAGAAGTTGGAACCATTTAGAGGATGGAGTCATATAAATCAGGTGCTGCAGGCACATGGACTTCAGTGGGGAGAGCTGGACACTGGGTTTCTCTCTCTCTCTCTCTCTCTCTGACCTCTGGACTTATGGACACTTGAGTCAATCGCCCTTTCTTATTCCAAAGCTGGGCTGAATCAGACCAAGAATCCCTCGAATTTCCCTATCCACTACATGTTTCCCTATTCTTCAAAACCACAAGCAAAGGAGGAAGAGCTGTATGATTATTTCTGCTTAACAGATGGGTAACTGCGGCTCCATTGATTTCCTACTGTAAACTACTCTGAGGCCTTGGTGGATCTCTCCAGGTTCCTACCAGGCAAAGGCTTATTTAAACTTCCCATGGGAAGTGAGGAAGCCTGGGGGCAAGTCCCAGGTGTATTGTTGGTTTGCTGTGTGACTTTGGGAGAGTCTCTTCCTTGCTCTGAATTTATCTTTCTACCCATCCATTTAACCTCTCTGTACTTCAATTTCCTCATCTGAAAAATGGGGATAATAATAGTAACCTATTTTATAGGATTATCTAGAGTATTAAATATAAAAAAGCATTTAGAACAGTGCCTGTCCATGCTAAGTATCTAATAAGTGCTTCTCCCTCTTCCCTATTCTTCTCCTTCTTGTTATTACAAAGAGGGAATAACCTCTAAGGCCCCTACAAATTCTAATACTCTAGGATTATGAAGTGAACCCCTCCAAGAAGGTTGCCCAGGCTTTGGCTGGGAGCTAGAGCCTTACCCCTATCAAATTTAGGAATATATTTGTGTAGATGAGATTCCTTTTGGCCTTCTAGGGCCCAGGTCAAAGGTAGATGTCTCTAGTTGATCAGGAGAGGCTTCTGTCCATGCTTTGCTGAACACTTCCAGGTCCAAAATTAAGTGGCAGAGCAGTAGGTTTAGGTGACACTCCCTCTACCTGATGCCAAGTCCTCTGAGCAACCAGCTAGAGTTTTCAGGCCCTGGAAGGGACTAAGGCTACCCGTGTAAGCCCTGATGTCTATTCTGTCTATTTTCTGGGCTCTGTCGCCTGGCACCTGTGAGGGGCCTTTGGAGCTCCCTCCAGGGAGCCAAGGCTCTATATTTCATGAGGCTTGGTTCATTCAACAGTGCTGGGTGGCAGCTTGCTTGGTTTCTTGCAGCTCCCTTGGGAATGAAGTTTCTTAAAGTATCTGATTGCTGCAGGATGCTAGCAGCCACAGCCAGCAATGTTGAGGTACTTCTAATGACTGTCATCACTCTTCCACAGCTGAAGCAGAGGCCTAGGTTGTGGGTGAGGAAGGAGACTTTTCGCCATTACCTCCCAAAGTACTTAGAAACCCTCCTTTCCACTCCTAGGTCCTCGTTGCTCCATCCCCAAGGCTTTTGAGCTCCCTGGGATGCTTATAACTGCCTCTTAAATGGAACTATGTTGCCTGTCTCACTTGCTGGAGTCCATCGGATTCACAGGTCACCAAGTGAGCTCAAACTCCCTCCTGGTCCTTTCGCACCTCTGCTCCAACAACATCGATGGCTTTCCCTCACACACAAGAATAGAATCTAAAGAATCTGTTCTTTCATGCCCAGGGATTAAAAGGAATCTCCCCTCCCACCCCTCTGGGAGGGATCTGGGCAACTCAATGTGTCCTACCTTTTTCTTTCTCCTGGCTGTGGCTTACACTGTTCTCTTGTTCCTGAACGCTCTTGTCCATCTTTACCTGTCAAACTTGCACATTGCGTTTCATGCCCCAGCTCAGATATCACCTCTTCCAAGAAGTGTCCCTACTCCCCCAGATTCTGTGTTCCCTGGCCACTGGGGTAGTTTCTTCTAAACTCTCCTACAGCCCAGAGTGTTTTGTCCACCTAGAAAGACTTGCAGCTCCCTAGTCTTATCAGGCTGACACTTGTGTGCCTTCGATATGCCTGTCTCTGGGCCTGGCATGCTCTTCCTCCCAGCCTCCCCCGCTTCCTTTGCTGTTTCTGCATTCTTCTTTCAAGTTTCAGCTGTAGGTCACTTCCTGAAAAACTTTCTGCTATTCCTTCTCCCCACCTCCCATTCTGATCTGATCCTTTTTAGAAGCCCTCTGGGGCTCCCTGAGCATCCTTTTGATGACCTGATATTGAAGTTTTCATTTAGCATTGTGACCACCTGTTGGTCCATCTGTCTGCCTGTCAGGGAGACCCTGGTATGCACCGAGCTGGGGGTGAGGAGGGAGGCTGTCCAGCGGGGTGGATCAGCAGTGAGCACTACAAGAACTGATGAGGGTCAAGTGGCTTTGTCTCCATGGATGTGAGGACACTAAGCACTTTCAGTGTGCAGAAGGCCTTCCCGCAGTCCTCTTATTGAATACCTGTATCAACAATGGTGGTGAAATAATTATCTTCCTCTCCAGTTGACTGGATCTACCCATCCAGTCAGCAATTCTTTATTGATCATTATGCAGCAGACATGTGTCAGGTGTGGGAGATCCAGCAGTAAGCTGGATAGACCTCTAGTCTTTGTCCTGGGATCCCCAGGGAGAAAGATGTTAAGCTGTCAATTTCATAACTAATTATTTAATTATAACTGTGATGTGTTCTATAGAGGAGAAATAATTAGGGGGCTAGGGGATCATACAGTGAGGAACTTGAGTGAATCCATAGTTCAGGAAAGGCTGTCCTGAGGAAGGAGTATTTGTGTTGATATCTGAAAGACCCCCTTGGTGAGAGGAGGTGGAGGTGAGGCATTTCTGGTTGGAGGACTGAACACTGTGAAGGTGCTTGGGCAGTGGGAGGCATGGCCTGCCGGAATGACTAAATACCAGCTATTGTGGCTGGAGGGCAGACAGGTGGACTGAATGACAAGAAGAGATGTTGGAGAGGTGGGCAGAGGCCATCCATGCAAACACTTCATGTAATGGGGATAAAAAAACTTCACGTAAAAGACATCATGGGGGTTTGGTCTTTGTCTTATTGTGATGGAAAGCTACTGAAGGGTTTAAACAGGGAGGTGATATGATTAGATTTGTGATTAAGATCACTCTGCTTGTCAGAACAGTTTGGAGAGGAGAAAGTTTGGAGAGGAGTTAGTGATGAAACAATGCCAGATTCAATTCTCCTGCAACCACTGCAGTTCCTGGAATGAAAGAAAGTTGCTACCAGTTTTAAGCTTCCAGCCCTGTGTGCCTGATTAGTGAAACCTATATCATGTGTTTCGCTCTTGCAGAGAATGCTGGGAAACAAGTATCTGGCTCTTTCACTTTCTATGCTGGGAAGCAGGCTTTGTCTTCCCCGAGACTCATGAGGGTCAGGGTATTTCTTAAATGTAGTGGGTGGGGTCATATATTGGGAGAGACAGAAAGAAAGACAACTGCTTACACATAGATTATTTTACTTAATGCTTGCAACAATCTTGTGAGATTGAGTTTATTTTATCCCCATTTTACAGATGGAGAAACAGCTATAGAGGCATTGGAAGAGCCCCCATTTCTTCCCTGAAGAGAAACAGGGCTCGCTCAGGGCCTTTCAGCTCTAACTCTAAAGCATTGTATAATGATGGGATGATCAAACATTTTCGTTCCTTCCAGTTCTTGCACTTTCTGAAATCTTTGAGGAAGAGGTATTAGATCTGCCTGATCTTGTCCCCAGCCTCTCAGCTGCCTCCTCCTTATGCCTAGGGCTGCTGCTGGAGCTTGACTCCCTTCCACAATATTTACCGTCCCACTGTGCTGACTGCATTAATGGACCTAGCTGATTAAACCATCCCAAAATGGCCTTAAACCGCCCCTAGATTGGACAGTCAGGCAATGGCAGAAGCTTACTTTACTCCTGGTTCTAACTGAGTAATATACTGTAAATAAATGTCGTTTCCTCTGTGGTCCCAGGCTTGTTAGCCAAATGGAGGTGAGTAAGGGCTGTCTCTAATAGGATGCAGAAACAGAAATGAGTTGTCCCAATAGAGCCATTGTCGCAGCGGCCTTCGAATTAAATCAGAGGCACTTAAGACTTCAAGTTGTCCTTGTAAACTAGCCACTGCTCGTGGGGGTGGAGCAGCCAAGAGCCCTGCAGAAATAAGGCTGCAGACTTCAGGGTGGAATTTTCAATTAATTAGGAAGGGCCTCTGGGGAGGTGATGAAGGGGTTTCCTCTTCCCTAATCTCTCCTACACGTGTCTTTCTTTCCTCTCTCACTTGGCAGGGTAGCTCCTCTGCTTTGAGATATATTTATGAACTCCTCTTTCCAAGAGGGAAGACACTCCCTGTTTGAGGTTACCATGTTTCAAGCATTGGATCACAGACTTTAGCAAATGGTCTCATTAAATCCTCAAGAAACTCCTGCAAGTAAGTGTAACAGAGGAAACCGTCTTCATGAAGGGTTGTTGATTTTCCCAAAATCATGCTAATCAGGAACAAGGTCAGGATTTGAATTCAGGTCTGGTAGACTCCAAAGTTCAAATTCTTCTGGCAATCCTGGTAAGAGAATTCATCGGCATAGGGCAAGGACAGGGTGGGTACCTCGAATCCATTCTTGCTTTCCTGACATACTGTGTAGCTTTGGTGGAGGGTTTTCTCCCTGAATCTCTGCTCAGTAGGGTGAGCCAGACTTAGGTCAGTGGAGAGGTGGTGGGTGTGAAGGCACCAGACTGAAGATGGTGCTTTGCCTGAGGCTTAAAACAGATCTCTCCGTAAAACTGAGTGACTCTCTGAGGCTTTAGCTGGGCCTCTGGTTTCCCCTCCCCTAGCCTCTTTAGGGTCCAGAACTCTGTCTATATCATTCTCACAGAGGGGACCAATGAATGAAGAACAAATAAACAATGCCCCCGCCCCCCCTTTTCTCTGTCAGTAGGCATCCCTCCTTCTTCCACCGTATGAGTGCAATGCTTGCTCTTTGCTTTCTTCTTTGAGGGCTGTACTTCCATCCTCTGGTCAGGCCATTGAGGGCAGCAGGCACTGGATGAAATTGGGTGATTCACGGTCTAGAAGGTGGGAGCAGTGGGAGGCACTGGTGAGAGGAAAGAATGCTTGGCTGTCTGTGAGAGGGAGGGGACTGGGCACTGCCACCAGAGACAGGATCACGCTGACTATTAGCAAATGCTGATGAATGTCTGTTGTTTGTTACTCTTGCTCATCTTCAACTGCCCTAGCACCCATCGTAAAACCTGGGTTCTGGTCCTCTTTCTGTTACCTACTAGTGGCATGACCTTGGGCTATGCATGTACTTTTCATTGAATGTTTGTGGTCTCATCTGTAAAAAGGGGTTGATGACAATATTAAATGGGTTAATACTATATGAGAATCTAGAATAGTGCATGACATGTAGTAAGCACTCAATGAATAGTAGCTATTATTGTTATTGTGGTTGTATTGTAATAGACACTCTATAAATATCAGCTGGGCTAAACTCTTCTCATTCCCTAGCTCCCCTTTCAGGAATAGTCTCTTTCCCCCATTCCTCATCTCTAGTGAAGTAGGTAGTGGCTTCTCTGAGAGTGAATTTGATTTACAGTCCCTGCTTCTAACCCTGCAGGTCATTGTGTAGGGTTCTGTGTCCAGTCCCATGTTGAATAAGATGTTGTGACAGACATCAAGGAGTTCTGTCCCACTGGGGGAGAGAGACAGATATTAATGTAGTCTGCAAATAGGGCAGTGATACATATGCACCCCAGATGTCCTCAGGGAGCCTCCTTAATTTCTGATAACACATGAAATCATGCGAACCAAGATTTTAGTAGCTGGCAGGGTCCACTTGCATAATTTCTGGATGAAATGAATGAACAAGGACATTTCACCAGAGTACCCTGAGAGACTCTGGCCACCACTTTAATGAAATAAAGATATATTAGGCTTGACTTCCTGGAAGATGGTGGAATAGTATAGGCTGAATTCACCCCTGCTCCATGGAACAATGAGAGAAGTGACAGAAAAAGAATTGGAACTGTAGTTCCAGAGTGTGAGTGATCAGAGAGGGTATTTTACATTATATAGGGAAGTTCTGTATGAAAAAGTAAATAAATTGAGCTGGAGAGAATGGGGTGAGTGTGCTGTGTCATAATCCCATTGGGGAGAAGGGGGAGCATGCAGGAAAGTGCAGGACCAAAGGAATGGAGCATCCCTACATTCTAGCTTACCCCTGCAGCTGGCTTGGGAGCTCTTCCTTCACAGCTCTGCAGGTGGAAGATCCTGTGGGAAACCTGGAACCCAGGAGACTTGCTTTCCCTGTGCATAGAGTCCATTCAGCCAGTGCACAGTCCCTGTTTCCTGACCCCTGAGACAAACCACCATGGGCACCTGGTTTTATGGTAGAGACTGGGGGGGGGGGGGGACATTCCTCTTGGGAGGGGAGTGGAACCAGTCTGACAACTGGCTGGTGAAAGAGAATTTTTTGGTCTAGTACCACTTGCCTTTTCCCACGGAGGCCCAGAAACCTCAGGTGTGCCTGGACGGAGAGGCAGGGATGAGGTAGCACACCAAGCTGTGAGCTGTGAGCCAAACACTGTGCTGAGCCGCAAGCCACCAGCCATTTCTGAGTTGACTGTAGGGGCATGGGTAGATGAAATAGCAAGTCCCACAGCCCAAGGTCATTCCAAGTGGGAACCCAGGAGCCTAGGAGCCACCAGAACCATCAAGCTCACAGGCAGAGTCTCCACTGAGGTGTACTTCCCATCTCTCAGCCATGGCTTTCAGTGCTCACTGAGACCAGAGACCCTGGCTGGAATTGCACCAGGTCTCCAACCAGCTCAGCAAGCTGCCAGTCCAGGAGAAGTGGACCTGAGGGGAAGAGATGGCCTAAGAGTGTTATCTGCTGGGAAGAAGAGGAAAGTGCAGTCTGTCAAACTGCTTTTCTGCCTAGCTTTTAACAGATCCTCAAGTACAGTTGCATCCCCAGTATGAGGTCCAGGCCTTGGTTTGGCAGGGAATTGCTAACATACCAAGTGCAGAAAGAGACCTTCAATGCAAACCCAAGCAAATAT
The DNA here is from genome assembly GCF_023851605.1 of Tamandua tetradactyla. NCBI lineage: Eukaryota > Metazoa > Chordata > Mammalia > Pilosa > Myrmecophagidae > Tamandua > Tamandua tetradactyla. Next base: position 90,511,798 of record NC_135334.1, read on the forward strand.
AAAACCTTAGATGAGTAAAGGAAATCAACTTTTAAAATAGCCATATCAAGATAATTAACTGCTTCAAAGTCAACAGAAAATCACAAAACACATAAAGATGTAGACAGATTTGACACAGCCACATGACCAAATTAAAACACTAGAGGGGACACATAATTTGGAACAACTAATCAAAGATGTTCATACAACTCTCCTAAATGAATTAAATGAGTTGGATAATGACTAAAAGATGTCAAGAAGACACTAGAAGAGCATAAAGAAGAATTTGAAGGAATAAATAGAAAAATACCAGCTCTCACAGAGATGAAAGATGATGTAGACCAAATTAAGAATATACTAGAGACACACAACAGCAGATTTGAAGAGGCAGAAGAAAAAATAAGTGAACTAGAAGACAAGACAATTGAGTTTGAGCACACAAAAGAACAAATGGCAAGAAAGATGATAAAATAAAGTTAATAAGTTGAGCCCTTGATCTTGAGGCTTAATCTTATGAAACTTATTTCTGTAGTGGAGAAGCTAAGCCTGCCTATAATTATGCCCAAGAGTTACTTCCAGAACACCTCTTTTGTTGCTCAGATGTGGCCTCCCTCTCTCTCTCTCTCTAAGCCCATCTCTGCAAGGAAAATCATTACTTTGTTCCCTATGTGGGACATGACATTCAGGGGTAAAAGTCTCTGGCAATGTGGAACATAACTACCAGGGATGAGCTGGCCCTGGCACAGTGGAACTGACAACGCTTTCCTGACCAAAAGAGGGAAAAGAAATGTAACAGAATAAGGTATCAGTGGCTAAGAGAGTTCAAATAGAGAAAAGAGGCTATTCTGGTGGCTATTCTTTTGCAAGCTTCAGCTAGATATTGCTAAGTACCACAGTTTGCTAAACCTCAAACAAAATTTCATTCCTGTTAACCCTAAAGAACATCTAGGGCTCTATCTGAGATTCTACAAAGGTTTACTTTCCAGAAATTTATAATCTCCAGATGGTTCCTAGACCAGACAAGTCCTGAAACCCAGAGGGTCACACATCACCAGAACATCAACTACTTCTATTCCCCTATCTTATATTGTCATCACCCCTTTTCAACATGAAAAAGTTAGAATGGGTATAGACCAAATATCCATAAAGATTGGGAGAAGGATCAAGAGAGAAGGAAGATTTATAATAGAGAAGATAATATTTAATAAATGAATGTGACTGCTGAATCATTATATTGATATTTCTTTTAGTTTCCAGTGTCTTGGAGCAGCCAGAAGAAAAAAAAAACCTAAAATTGTGGAACTGTAACCCATACCAAACTTTGAAATTTGTTCTATAACCACTTGTTAAAATGTATTTGGAAATTTGTTGCTTTTTTAATATGTTATATTTCATAATGAAAAAGTTAAAAGAAAAATTCCAACTCTAACACTTACTTGTTGTGTGAATTGAGTAAAGCATGACTTGGTTTCCTTATCTGTAAAAATAGGGATAAAGCAGCACAGTACTGTAGTATCTAATTGTTATAGATATCATTTTAAAATTGAACAATATTTGGAAATATGCCTGGTTCTTAATATTCACTTCTTAAATATTCTCCAGTGTTTGGAAGAAAAATGATTGTATGTTCTGACTGATCACAATCACAAACTGTATTTAAGAAAAAAAAGTCACTTTTGTCCAAAAAAAAAAAAAAAAGATATATTAAGGCTTACTGCCTTCCCTTCACCGAAGAATCCAAGGGCCTCTAATGAAAATGAAGTGGATTGATTGTGCATGACTTCTAACTAGGGAGCTCAACTGGCTTCCTTTGCCTACTGCTGCTCCCATGGGCTCACCAGTGAGTAGGAATATGTTCTAGAATTGTATAGCCAATGAGCTTAGTCCTGAAATCACCTCATAGAAATTTGGAGCATTTGCTTGCATCGAGCCTCCTCCTTATGACAACTCTTCCTTTCTCTGGGTCCCTCTAATACTACTCGAATCAGACCCAGGTGTTCCTCGGTGGGATGCTTCCCTCATCCCACAGAAGGCTCCTGGTTCAAATTTTAAAGGGCTTTGGGACTTCCTTACTGTCTCTCTGTCTTCTTACCCATGTTAGGCTGTAATTCCTTTTCAACATTTTCTTCTCTGTGATGAATATGGAAATAAAAGAATATCTGCTCACTCACCGTCATCCAATTACATCATGGCATTTGTCCTGAGGAGTTATTTCCTTTCTTGATTCTTTAGCAAACATATAAAATGGGAACAAACACCTCATTGTTTTGTTTCTAGTGTTTTCTTTTGCACCAGCCTTTTCAAGCTACTGGCTTACTGGGTTCCAAAGTTATACTTACTCAATAATGATAGAAAAACAATGGTGATAAGATTGATGATAACTAACACTCATTGAGTATTGTTATTGTGCTAAATGCTTTATATGCATTATCTCCTTTTCTTGCATATCCCCTAGCATAACTGACCACAGAGTTAGACTCAAGGCATAATAATAACAACTAGCATTTATCTAGCTCTCACTTTGCCATGTACTTCCACATTCCTACCTCATGTCATCTTTATAATAGCCTTGTAAAATACATATTATGATCCTGAGTTACAGTCAAAGATACGGGCTCAACATCAATGTATTCAGAATTCATTCAACAGACACGTATTGAGCGTTTGCTAAGAGCCTGGCCCTTGGCTCAGTGCCAGGAACACACCCAAGATGCTCCTAGTCTAGTTGGGACCCTAAGCAGAGAGATAGGAAATGGCAGTCAGTTTCTAGAATTATCTAATGCCCCAGTTTATCCTGGGCTCCAGCTTCCCCATACTTTCCAGAGTGACTTTTTTGTTCTTTATTCCCAACATCATCAAGGATACTTTGTGTTCAGCCACATCAGTATTAATTAAGATCTCTTGTTACAAGGGTCACTTGTAATCATGGGTTAAAGATTTACATTTTTTTCTGGACATTGCATTGTTCTCCTCAGCTGTATCATTAGCCAAGTTCATACTTTTGCCTCTGGAATTTTAAAATCTGCAGTCCTCAAACTCAGGGCATGCCAGAATTTGGCCAATCCTGCTTCTGTTGCTTTACTCCTAGGGAAAGCTGACAGAATTTCCATTTCCTTTAGGCAGGCTTCCTTATTGCTTGAAGAAGGAGCTCCTTATTGTAGAAAGGGAGCAGATGAAGAAGAGAGAGAGTATGGAGGAAAGCCCCCCAGGAAGAGGGATGGGCCAAGGAAGGGTAGCACTAGACAAACAGTGGGAAGCTAGTTTTAGGGAAGAAAAAGGATACTAATTGTCTTGGCTCAGGCACCAGAAGGGATCCTCAGTGCTGGGATGGGTGACACATGGAACGTGGTTCACCTTTATCAGTTTGAATACTGTTCACTGTACAGAACAAAATCCTTGTAAACCTGACTTAAAAGACAACACTTTTATTATCTTACTGTAAGGGTAGGTCAGGTTCTAGGGTTGGTTGATTCAGCGATCCAATGATCAATGACCCAGATTGTTTTTTCTTGGTGTGCCAGCTTTGTTTTCTAGCAATCTCTTGTCATGATAGCAAGATGGTCACCAGCAGTCAAGAAGAAATAGACTTCCTTGTTCAAGTTTAACGTGAGCGATACTGTCTCACCTTGAGTCTAGAGAAGGAAAACTTTTCCTAGAATCACTCCTGTTATGTTTCACTCTCTGGAATTGAGTCACATGCCTTTTCCTGAACCAGTCAGTGGCAGTTTGGGTGAAATTACATCATTTGAAGAAGGTGGATTTGGGGAGATAAACAAAATGCCCATTACAGGATCACCTTTTCCAAGACAGCCTCAAGCATAATCAAAGGGAAGCCCAGACCCATGGTGGTGTATAGCTAAGGAATTAGCATGTAGAGTGCCAGATTTAGGAAATAATACAGAATGCCCAGTTAAATGTGAATTTCAGGTTAGCTATGAATGCTTTTTTAGTATAAGTATGTCTTTTGCAATATTTGCTGACTTGTATGTATCAATATTTGGTTCATATTTATATAAAATTTAATTCATTATTTATCTGAAATTTAACTTAACTGGGAGTCCTGTATTTTATATAACAAACATATTAGCATGGTATGGAGGAAAGTGCACAGATTCTGGCACAAGTCAGACTCAAGCTTGTATACTAAATCTGCCACTTAACAGTGACCTCAAACAAGTGCTTTAATTTCTCGAGGTTTCAGTTTCCCTCTAAAAGGGAATGATGATACCTACTATTTTAGTTTACTAAAGTGGCAAGAATGCAAAATACCGAAATGGATCACCTTTTATAAAGGGGATTTATTAAGTTACAAGTTTCCAGTTATAAGGCCATAAAAATTTCCAAATTAAGGCATCCAGAGAAAGACACCTTGACTCTGAAGAAAGGGCCAGATGGTGTCCAGGTTTCCTCTGTCACATGGGAAGGCATGTGGCTGGCATCTGCTGCTCCTTTCTTAGCTTCTCTGGGGCAAACTCTGGATTTCTTCTCTTGGCTTCCCTTGGTTCTCTCCAGGTTCTGGTTTGCTTAACATCTCATGGAAAGGCACATGACAGCATCTGCTGGGCTCTGGTTGCTGTCTAGCTTCTTTTAGCTCTGCAAGCTCCTGGTATCTCCAGGGGCTTTTGCATTTCCAAATGTCTGTGTTTCAGCTTTCTTGTGGATAGTATAGGCTATCCAAGCATCTCTGTTGGTATTCCAGGCAGCTCCAAATGTCTGCATCTGTGTTATCTCTGAACAGTCTCGCTCTCCTTGAGCTCTTTTAAGGAATCCATAAACTACTTAAGACCCACCTTGAATGGGCAGAGTCACACCCTTATTAGGGTGGGTCACATCTCCATGGAAACAACCTAATCATTGTTTTCACCCTAAACAGTAGTTCTGCCCCAACAAGATTGGATTAGGAAAAAAAGTATGGCTTTTCTGGGGTACATAACAGTTTCAAACCAGCAAATTCCACCCTCTGGACCCCCAAAAGACATGTTCTTTCCATATACAAAACTATATGCATTCCCTTATAATATCACAAAAGCCTTAAAACATTTCAATAACAACACAGATACAATGCAAAGCCAGAAACAGTACAAAATCTCATCAAAATCAGTTATAGGCTCTGGAACTGTGAAACTCAGAACAAATTATATGCTTCCATTATACAATGAGGAACAACCATATGATTAACATCATCATAGCTATAAGGGGAGATTAGAAGGAAAACAGGGGTCACTGGACCCAAACAGTTCCCAAAACCAGCAGGGCAAACTCCATCAGATGTCAAAGTCTGAGAGTCATTTATAGAGTGACGTTTCATTGTTGGGGCTTCAGAGAGCAGCAGTTCGGTCCTCTCTATGGGCTTATGCAGCAGCCCTGTTCTCTCCAAATGCTGCAACTTTGGAGAACATTGGGGAGACCACCTTTTTTATAGGCTCTAAGTATTTGGGTAGCATCAAGACTTTCTTCCATCTCTGGGGCACATGCTCAATCTCTCCAGAACACTGGGGTAACAGCCAGGCTTCCCAAAGTCCCTGGTTCATGTGCCCTCCAAGACCTGGGTCCCCAAAACTCTTCCTGAACATTGAGGTAGAAGGCCCACTGTTTGCTTCCAGGGCAAACTCATCCATGTGAGTTTGCCCTGACTCAAGATTTCTTGACTCCAAACTTTAGCTTCCATGACTTTGTCTTTGAAGTAATTTTTCCTTCAATCTGTCCCTTTTCTGTCCCTTTTAGTCTAGACTGGCAGTGGTTCCACTTATACAGATCTCACAAAAAATTTGTTGGTTTTCCATGTAGCATGCAGAGATCAAAGCCATCAGAAAATAGGACTTTCCATAAAACCTTTCCAGATAACTCCATTTCCAATCCCGACTTTTTCTGAAATGGCTGATGAGTTCTATGTTTAGCTAAATTTTCATGTGGGGCACTATTATTTTACTTTCTAGAAGCCCAGAATTTTCCAGATGATCAATTTCTGGTTTCTTTGTACCCAAGAGTTCAGTTCTCAGCTTATCTCTTTCCTCACATGTTTTACTGTAACCTGCAAGGAACAAGCATGCTGCATTTTCCATATTTAGTTTGGAAATCTCTTCAGCTAAGTATCCCAGGTTGTCACTTTTTAATTCTGCCTTCCATCCAACAGCAGTACTCAATTTTCGCCAAATTCTTTGCCACTTTAAAATAAGGGTCTCCTTCCATCCAGTTTTCAACAACACATTCATCGTTTCTATCTAAAGCCTCACTGTAGGTATCTTTAGAGTCCACATTTCTAACAACAGTCTGTTCAAAGCAATTCAGGCCTTTTCTATGAAGCATGTTACAATTCTTTAAGAACCTTCCCCTTATCCATTTAAAAAGCTATTCCAACATGTTTTGTATTCGCAATTTGCAGCATTCTACTTCTGGTACCAAAATCTGTTTTTAGTTTGCTAATGCTGCAGGAATACAATATACCAAAAATGGAATGACTTTTATAAAAAGGATTTATTAAGTTACAAGGTTACAATTCTAAGGCCTTAAAAATGTCCAAACTAAGGCATCTGGAGAAAGATAGCTTGACTTTGAAGAAAGGCCAATGTCTGTCACATGGAAGGTACATGGCTAGTGTCTGCTGGTCCTTGTTCCTGGTTCTGTTGCTTCCAGCTTCTGATTCTGGTGGCTTACTCCAAGTGGCTGTGGGTCTAGACTTAGCTGCTTTGGGAGGAAAACTCTGGATTCATCTCTTAGCTGGGGATTTCTTCTTTTCAGATTCTGGCTATCTCTTTGAGTCCTTGCTTAGCACCCAGGCTATTTCTGTCACAATCTCCAAACATCTGAGCTTTCTCCAAAGTGTTTCCTCTTTTGAAGGATTCCAGTAAACTAATCAAGACCCACCTTGAATGGGCCACACCTAAATGGAAATAATCTAATCAATGGTCTCATCCACAACTGAACATACAACATCACCATGGAAATAATCTAATCATAGTTTCCACCCTAAACAATAGGTTTGCCCCCACAAGTGTAGATTAGGATTGAAAGAACCTGGCTTTTCTGGGTACACAACAGTTTCCAATTAGCACACCTAGCCCATAGAGTTGTTATATGGGTTAAACTAAATGTAGTGAGATACTGCACATCAAATTCAACAAATGAGACAGTACAGCACTTAACATATTGCCTGACACATAACATTTAATAGCTAGTAGTCATTTTTATGTAACCATAAGGCATAGTCGATCTTCAATAACATTAGTTCATTTGTCCTATCTTCTTTTCTTCAGCAAAGTCTGGCCCCACTGTTAATATATTTTGTTACAGTTTCTGTTAATAACTATTTGGTTTTGTAGGCAGGTAAGTAGGTACTCTCACAGTAATAGGAAAGTTGGGGTTGTAAGGGAACCAGGCTGAAGCATTCAGGGATGGGGGTTGGTACCATCTGGGGAAGCTCTAGAGAGCTGCCCAGTGTTAGAGGAGGTCCTCAGGAAGCCTGAGACTTAAGGAGAAGGTTTGCAGTGGTCTCTAGGAATGGGCTAGGTGAATATTTGTCATTGGCATACAGGAACAGATCATAAGGGTTCATAGTGGACTAGTGGTGCTGTGTGATCGAATCTGGGTTTGACTTTTCTTGTGGGAGGACTGTGGAGTGCAAACTGGTTTAGAAAGGAGAGCAAGTCTGGAAGACCTTTCCTCCATACCTGCCTTAACTCCTCATGGCCTGAATCCCAGAGAGAAATGAGTTCACTGCCTCTCTCAGGGCCCTAATTGAGCATTTCTATCCTCTCTTTCCAGGGCCCTGACTGCTGTGGGCAGGCCTTGCTGTGGATTGGGATCAACATGATGGCACTGCCTGGAGGCCGCCACCTGGATTCCATCCCCCTGCCTGGTCAGCGGTAAGTCTTCTGGCCACTTCTCAGGGCCAAACCTGCCCTATCTGGACTCCAGCTGAGACCCAGACCCCCAAGCCTGAGGCAGCAGGTGGCCCCATCCTTGGATGCGCTGTCCTGGGGAGGAAGCCCAGGATAAGGTAATGGGGATGCAACATGCACTGAGCAAATAACGATGGAGCTGGGCCCTGGGCCACAGCGAGGAATCAGGCACATCCCATCCCCATGAGCTGCAGTCTAAGGTTGAGACTGACAATGAAACAAAGCAGGCAGTAGGGTGTGCTGCCTTTTAAGATAGGCAAGGCACCTGATGTGGCCTGGGCTGGGGTTGGAGGCATTGATTGTCTTTGGGGTTACTTCTGGCCCTCTCTGTGCCATTTAGAAGGTGCTGGTCTAGGTTTAGACTTACTTCTCTACTTTGCTCAACAGTCCCAGGGAGAGAACTGAGCACAGAGTTGATCCTGGGGAAATGCTGGTGGTCCTGAATTTGACAGTGTGGAGGGGTGGAAGGAGCAATACAATGAGCAGAGGGGAAGCCCAAATGACGAGGTGATGAATGTTTGGGAGGATTTAGTCTGAAGAGGAAGAGACTCAGGTGCACCAGAGGAGCCGTGGCACAACTGAAAGGTGTGGAGAGGCGAGTGTAGTTTTCACCTGTTTGGCCCTGGAGGCCTGAACCAAATCCAGTGATGGCAAATCTATGGTGACCAGCTGCCCGGCTTTGCCCACATATCCTGATTTTATCACCGTTGGTTGGTCCTGTATTAATCCCAGGCAAACCAGTCCTTTGGCCATGTTTTGTCTACAGAGGAACTTTCCAGCCTCAGTTGGTTGATAGTGAGTTTCCATCCCTGTGGGTGTGCCAGCAGGGGCTGTAAAATGGAGACAATAGTTGGCATATCAGGGTTTCTGCTGAGCCTTTTTTAATTGCTTGTTTTTGTGGAGACATTTTAAAAACAATTTAACTTCCTTTTATTGTTATACAAAAAATATGTCAACTTATCAACTCTTAAAAAATTAAAAATGAAGTATGTAAGTGTATCCAGCTGTGCTAATTTAAAGGAAATTTGCATTGTCAAACATTTTTATCAAGAGTAAGCCAAATAATTGCCACTAACGTGGTCAAGTTATTTTAAAAGCGTATGATACAGCCAAGATGTTTTATTCTATCGACCCTGCAGATAACCATCTGAAGTACTTCACCATCGAAAATACATCTATCTTTTGCTTAAAGCCTTTTAGAACAAAACAAAAAGAAATTTAAAAATGCAGAAGAAAAAAGGGCTAAGTTAAAAAGACAATGAGAAGGCTATTGCTATAAAGCAAAAGGTTTTTAGACAAAAGTATAGTGTTTCTTTATTGAGTAAGATTCATTCTAAAAGCTAATTCTCTCTAGCTATATGAGGTTGAGAAGAAAATGGCTTCTTTAGCTGTTGTTTTTTGTTTCCTCCTTCATGTGTTTCTAAATTGCTGAAGTATTTTGATGGAGCTGTTTGAGGCAACAGATTCAGTGTAGTCCTTGTAAGAGTGTTGAATCATTGCTGCTATTTTGTTTTGTTTTTGCAGTGCTGTATTTTACTTATTATGTGTGTCATGGATATCTTACCTTTATACTTAACTTTCCCCTGAATTACAAGGAAATTTCAACCTATTTGGTCATTCATTTCTATATTATTTGTTTGGTTTTTGGCTTGGAGATTTCTTTATTTTTGTGTGTGTTATTTTTAGTCAGAGTAACACTTATTAAATGTTTGTTAGAAACAAATATACCACACCAGTAGTAATGGTCAATAATATGGAATGATAAGGAGCACTGGAGGATTATAGTTTTCCTTTTTATATTTATTTCTTTTCTGGAGTAATGAAAATGTGCTAAATTTAATCATGGGGTTGTATGCACAACGATATAATGGTGCTGTGAACCAGTGATTATATACTTTGGATAGTTTCTATGTTTTGTGACTCTATCTCAATACAATTGCCTGTTAATAAACCCTAATAGAACTGGGTGAGCCTCTACAGGGGCTTCCCTTAAGCCATCATTATAAAGAGGTTTACGGACGTGAAATGTAGTTTGTGCATGTTACCCTTAGATTGTTAGAAATGTAATTAAGAATTTTCGGTGCAATTGGAAGCTGAGAATAGGGGTCATTCAGGGACTCAAATGTCCTTGCACACATGTGTCTGAGGCAGAAGTCAGAGACTGTGAGACGCAGACTGGTCGGGATGCGTGCGCGTCTTCAGAGGTGGAGCCCACACCTCTCTTCCGGGCTCACGCCCTTCTGCGCGCTGAGTGAGCATGCCAGCTTTTGTGCGTGATGGTGTTGCTTCAAAGATGGACTCAGCCCCTTACTAGCTGGGTGGCTTGGCACAAGTTCCTGAGCCCTATCAGCTCCTCCATTGCTTTGGATAAAATAAGTGTAGCAGTAGCACACACGTACTAGGGCTGATGTGCTGATTAAATGAGTTAGTTTAAGCAAATCACTTGAAGCAGGGTCTGAAACACAATGAGCGCTATGTAAGGGGAGCCCTTCTTTATAGAACGACTACTTCGGGCCTGGGGCTGGGGGGCGGGGGGGCTTTTATTCTGAGCAATCCTAGGGAATTCTTTCAGAAATCCCAATTCTGATCTCTCACTCTTGGCAGGTGGGAAGAATGAGAGATCAGAATTTTCACTGGGAAAATAATAAAGGACACACAGGCACTCCCAGCAGCCTAATATTTAAACCAGGAACTGTTCTGGATAAAGCAGAGTCTTCTTCCCTATGCAGGCAGGGGGTCAGAAACTGTGTAGGCAGAAGGACAGCGGCATTTCTGGCAGGAGGGGTTGGGGCCCCTCCTCTGAGCCGCTTGGGTCTGGGGATGGTCAGATCAGAGCTTTTGCTGGGGGTGGGGAAGCCATCCTCACAGGGCAGTTTAGTACAGTGGCTGGGAGTCCACTGAATTCTTGATTCTGCTGCCTATCAGCTTTAACCTTGGGGTTTAATTCTTCATCTATAAAATGGGATTATTTGCAATTACATCATTGGATTCTTATGAAAATTGGGATAATAATAAATAAAGCACCTGCCTAGCACATAGATATTGCTCTTTAAAAGTTACAATCTCCTTCTTGCAATGAGAAATAAATGCCCTGAGTAAAGAATTTGGGGCAAAGTAGAATAAATCCAACACCCTTTCCTGTCATGGGAACCAATGATTTCTCTCTCTCCTCTACTCCCAACTTCTTTAGAAGTTTTAAGGATAAAAGGAAATTAAATGATGTGAAAATGATTTAGGAATCATTATTATTTCTTTGAAGGCAGGGTTGAGCTTCTAAGTGATCTTGTGCGGCAAATTTCTTAGGAGGAAAAACCCGGACTAACATGTCTCCAGGGTTCTGGCTGGCCATAAATGCTACAACCTGTGAAAACATTTGTTTCGAACACCTTTAGCCTTGCTGTTCTGATAAGGTGGTCCTGCAGAGAGAGAGAGAGAGAGAAAGGTGCTTCCTTTAATGCATTCCCAGCCTGGCATTGCTAGGACTATCCAAAACTTTAGGGGGAATATAATCCCAGGGCCTACCAGCCTGGGGCATGTGCATGGACCATATTCACCGAGGAAGACTCATGTGTATTTACAGGGTATCAAAGGGTTAATCCATCCAACCTGATGTTGTATTATAGACAGACAACGACAGCTACTGCTTTCCTCCTGTTTGGAGCCGCAGAAGCCTCTCTTGTATGGAATGATACCATGGTTATTGTTCCAACATAAATAGTTAATGCTGAATAATTGACTTCCCTCTGCTGTGTTCTACTGAAAGTGAAGTTCACTCTACAGTGCCACTGTTTACTCAATGTACAAAAACAAAAACAATTACTGTTGAGTTGCATAGGATCACCCAGAGGCCTGGGAGAATCATATGGGTTAGACCATTGGCTTTTGAGACCATTAGGGGCAAGTAGCAGCAAAATGAACTGTTCTGGGCGCAGCAGGGAGGAGAGGGCAGGGAGCAACAGCCCTTTAGGGTAGGGGTTGAGATCCCATGCTGAATTAGCAAGTGTGATAGAAGGTGCTATGACAGGGCACAGGGTTTCTCAATGGTGATTGCATCTGAATCCCCTGGGAAGGTTTCATATTTAAAGACAAAATAAAATAAATAGACAAAAGAACACCACCCTACTTTTGGTGTCCTTAATGTGGGCTTAAGCAATTGGAAGTATTTAGACTTTGGAATCAGACTTGGGCTCAAATCCTCCTGGCCTGGTCCTTTGATTTAACTAACTCAATGGGCAGATTCCTAGGGGGTGAGTTGGAGGCCACACCTAGGGCTGTGTCCAGATACCACCTTCTCTCCCTCCTTCCTTCCACAGAACAAACCTGGGCACCTTCATGTTTTCTGTCCTGTCGATGGGGGTTTAGATTGGGGGTATTGATTAAGGGACTGGCTCTTACCAACCTTGATCACAACTCTGGCCCACACTTATTGAGCACTTGCTATCAACCAGATACCTTGATACACTACATCTCATTTAGTCCTCCCTGCAGCCCATGGATAACATTATTATCATCTCCATTTTACAAATGAGAGGTCACAGATTGGCTTCCCTGGGAATCCACTTCAAGATTGAGTTTAGAGTTCAGGATGGTTATTAGGAAATATCTCAGGGAGGGTAAGGAAGCAGGATTGGAGAGAGAGAGAAGTTGGGCTAGTTATTGGCTTTAATGTCAACCTCAACTGCCTTCATAGGGAATTCTGGAATCTGAGTTGTGTTCAGTGGTTGAAATAAACAGCACCTTTTTGCCCCACCTTGCTCCGTATTTGGATTGGACCACTCCAGGAAGGCCATGACTTTAGGTGAGGTGGCTCTGAGGCAGTATCTGGAGGGGCTGGCTGCCAAAGATTGTTGGCTAGCAATGTTCCAGCAGATGGGGCGAGTCCTTCCTTAAAGAGGAATCTGGGTGGCATATCATAGTGCATATTACATAAGAAAACTGGGTGAAGGGCAGGGGGTTGTTTAAGTTACTTTCCTTAAAACACAACTGTTAAGAAGCAGAGCTAAGATACATGTTCCTAGATGATGCTTAAACCTGGGTGTTGGCCAATACTCTATCCAGTCTTTTTTCCATGATGTTCTTGGGACACTACATAGTCTTTGCCTTTTCCACAATGCTCTTGGGACATCCATTATTCAGGAAGTCATTTACTCAATAGCGTTCAACAAAATTGTCCCATGAATATTTTTTGAGTTCAAATCATACACCATATATGGTGCCATGCTGAGGACGTGTTGGTGACCTGATGGGACCTTGTCTTCATGAAGCTTACAATTTATTCGCTAATTTATCCCTTGACCTAGTCAAGACTGGTTTGTAGCTAATATATGACTTGGGTCTTTCACTTGGGACTTCTCACTGTAAGTGAGTCATTTTCTCATGAGGTCTCTGGTTAGCCTGGAGTCTGCAATGAGCCAGGTCTGGGTGCAGTTGCAGCTAGCGGCAGGAGGCCACCTGGGTTGCCTCTGGCCTGCTGGGAAGGAGACATCCAGCTTTCCTGAGCCAGCAGGGGCTGTCACAGGCAAGCCTGTCGCCAAGGTGATAATGGCTCGCATGTGTGCACCCTTGCTTTGTGGTTGGTTTTCTGCTGCTGAGCCATTTTCTATGCCCGCGGTGAAACGCACAGACTGTAATTGTCAGTGGGGTAATTGGACATTTTTCTGTTGTTTAAACTGAAAGGAAGGCCAATCAAGGATAAAATCAAATTCCCTCCCTCCTTCCATTTCCCAAGAAAAATCCACAGACTTACAGGGCGTGACCTTGTGAAGGCAGAGGGACAATGATTCAATAGTTGTTTTTAAAGAATTGAGGTTGGATTTAAATTCCCATACAGTGCCGGGAACTGGGATCATAGAGGAATGGAATGTTGTTGCTGGAAGCTTTCTCAGAGCTCATCTGTGCCACTCCTTCATGATAAGATAGGGAAACTGAGGCCCAACGAGGGCAATGGAGCTGTCACAAAACTCTTCAGGTCACCTACCATCCCTCCACCCCACCTCCTCCCCCATTGCAGAGTCTTCCCTGGGTTGTTTCCCAGACTTATTCTCCCACCAGAGTCCAGTAAATCCTAGTTCTGTGTACTAACTCCTGTAGAGTTATTTCATTCCTTTACACATTCATATGCACGAGATTTACTTTGAACTGAGGACTTACTTTGGGCCAGGTCCTGGGTAATACAGTAGCCATTTATGTACATGTTATGTCCCCTATATTATTTATATGTATTATTGTTTATTCCATGGTAAATTTCTTGAGAGCTGAATTCATATGATTTATATTTGTGCTCCTGACTGTGATTAGAATGCACACAGTAGAAGCACAATAAGTAGTTGCTGAATGAATAAATGTTTAATGTTTTATGAATGAAAAAAAAAGTCCTTGGCTGGAGGACTTTTTAATTTCTCACCGACACGAGAGAAATTAAAGTAAGTAGTTTGGATTTTGTTCCTTTCTTCAAGACACTCTTGAAAGTTATCATCATTATTTTTGGTAGAAAACTGCTACTTGGGGGGAAAGGATAAGCTAAGATTTTCTCTTCATTAATTTAAATACTGAGTAGAAACCAAAGATTTAATTGTTTGATGTAGTCAGAGTATTGGGGAGGCATTTATTTTTTCTTTTAAAGAATAGAAATTCAGAAATATTTTTGGTCTTCATTTTTAAGTTTACTGAAAAAAATCTCTGCAAGTTTGTCATTTAACTTTTTTGCTGGGAAAGACAGCATAATGCGGTAGGAAAAGCATAGGAGAGCATAGGAAGCCAGGGGCTTCCTCCCTCCCTCCTTTTCTCCTTCCTTCCTTCCTTCCTTCCTTCCTTCCCTCCCTCCCTCCCTCCTTCCCTCCCTCCCTCCCTCCTGCCCTAGGATTTGCATGAACCTGTTGTCTGCCTTTGGACAGTCCTCTTTCTCTAAGCTTTTGTTTTTTCATCTGAGGATGTGGAGTTGGGTGAAAGTATCTCCAGGTACAGTACCTGCTCTAACATTCTAGAAGTCTATAAGTGGGCTTGGGATGGTCTGGTCCTTCTTCTAGACAAAAATATCTCACTTTAGGTCTCAGGACTGGAAAAGTCATCCCATTGATCAAAGCAAGGTCTTTTCATTTCTTCCTGTGAAATGTGCAAAGGGTTCTGGCATTTGCCTTGTAGTCGAGAATGAAATTGTGATGCATAGTACTTTGAAGCCGTGTCGCATTCAGGTTTTATGGAAGTCCTTTGGTATATTCAGGAGGAGTGCTCTATGGGGTAACAAGGGTACCCTGTTTTGATGGAATATAATACAGGCAAACCATGGATCCAACCATGGTCCAACATGCTTCACAATTTGACATGATTTTCGCTTCATCTCCAATCCTCTGGCCACACTAAGCAACTTGCTGCTTTCCCAGCACATGGTTCTGTATCTCCCTTCCTTTGTATATACTATTTCTTCTGTCTGAGACGACGTCTTCTTCAAACTCTGCATTTTGTCCTGTGAACTTGAAGATATCCTTTGAGAATTGGTTTGAGGAGCCTTCTGAGATAACCTAGCTTGGGTTAAGCATCCTATTTCTGTACTCCCATATTCCTCTCTGCCTCCTTCAAAGTGCTGTATATAGTAGGGTGAGCCATGGTTGTTTATTTACAAACATTCATTTTTTATTTATACATTCTGTGAATGTTTATTGAGTGCCTGTGATGTGCCGTGCACTATTCTAGGTTGAAGGAACATGTCACGGAGCAATAAAAGGCTCTGTCATAGAGATCATATTCTCACCATCTCCCTTGGTAATCCCAGCTCCTATCCAGTGCCTGGAGCATTGGGGTACTCAGCAAATGTCCAGAGGCCATTGCATATGTTTTTGGTATAGTAGAGTGTCCATTTACAGAAAACTTGCCACCTTCACACAGCAGGTGGGATAGAGGAGGGAAGAAATATCCAAATTCCAGATTTGTAAGGAGTAAAATTACTTCTTAAGTGAAAGGAAATTATGGTGAGCCAACGAGGCAGTAGTCATAGAGTCCCATAAGCTCTACTCACCCCAGAGTGTTTGAGAACACTTGTACATCCCACCAGCAGGATTAGCTGGGGACTAGAAACTGGTGTTAGCAGCTGGGGGCCAAGGACATGGGCTTAGTGAGCTGGAAAGAATCGTCTCCTTTGTCGTCTGAAGGATGGCACAGTTAGCTTCCTCCGGTGATGAGTTTGAATAATGAAGGGGCAATATGAGAGGCCAGGAAAGAGGGGGGTGATAACCAATGTTCTGAGACGGTGGCTTTCCACTCTTGTTTACACCAACCCCCTGGCCACACTGCTCAAGCAATGCATCTGGTGTAAACTCAGAGAACAGTTATGATGAAGCCAGTGGACTAGCAGTTCTGTCCTGAATTTTAACCACACACACCTGATTTTCTTTCAAAATGAAATGAGGGAAGGGTTTGAAAAAAATAACTAGACATCATATCACAATCTTGAAATGATTATGAGCTTTAAAAAAGCAGCAATATGTGGCTTTGGGTTTAAGGGTGTGAATATCAGCTCAATTGCAAAAGAGTATCAAAGGGCATAACACAATAGTCAAGAGCAAGGAATTGTTCTGAGGGTTAAGTGAACAATTAAGATAGAATCAAGCACTTTACACAATGCCCTGAACATAATAAATACTCAATCAATTTTAGCTTTATTATCAATCAATTTTAGCTTTATTATCACAAACTATTAATGGTGAGATCTTGGACAAGTCCTGTAACACCTCTAAATCTCAGTTTCTACATCTGTGGAATGGGGGTGGTAATCTCCAACCACCAAACCACTGTGAGAGTTGAAGGAAAGAGGGGTTGGTACACAGAAGGTGCTCTATAATTGGTGATCCTCACTTCTTGTTGTGCGGATGGTTAATTCCTTCTGCCTTTGGAACAATCCTGGGGAAACATTTTGGGGAGCCCATTATTTCATAGTGCAATTCCTTGGTATGAGGCTTTGCTACTCTCTTCCTTCTTCCTGCTCTGGATAATTCCAGCTTTAGAAAAATCATCTGACTAGTAGCCTGGCATGTGGAGATGATTTGGTGGCATCTGGCTTTGCATTTGGAGTCTACTAGACTCTGGAAAGCCCAGATTTGGGGATTGGGTCACCTTATTCCAAATGTCCAGGAAAGCCTTCAGAACGATGAAGGAAGTTACTTGAGGGGTAGGCATCTGCTTCTATGAGGGACTCTGTTGAGAACGCAGGGCTCCAGGGAACCCCATTCACTGAGCCCCAGGCTCTGGGGTAATCTTTAACATCAGGTTCAGATTCTAGTTCACTATGGAGACCAAGGAAATCAAAACCCGAGTCCTGGCCCCTGGCCCCTCTGGTTTCTTGGCCAGGAGACCCTATACTCTGACTCCAGTGGTTTTCCACCATGCAGGGAATATGACTCATTGCCAGTCCATCTGCTTTGACCTCAATTTTCAATTCCCTTACTCTGTGTGAGTAATAAGATCGGTCATCAGTACTTGCAAAAGAAAGATTTCATGCATAGTGAGATGGCAGCTTGAAGTTCATGGAGAAGGAAAGTTTAACCACTGGAATAGAGAGGTACAGAGGCAACAGTCAGCCCCCACTGCACAGCCTGAGTTGTCCTGTTTAACTAGACTTTTAATGTTGGGGTCAGTCAGCAAATTCAATAGGAGAGGTGGAGCCCAGAGAGCCAGAGAACTAATGATAGAGTTAGGCAAGCTCTGCAATTATGGGATGCTCAGAGCCTAACATAGTCCAAACCTTAATGAGTTGCGGTCCCTAGACTCCAAAATTTAGAGGAGCAGCTCATTATGTGGCGGCACAGTGACCGTGGCTGGGAGTATACAGGCTTGTTGTGGGGCCACGTGGGGTTCACCAGGCCTTGTCTCCTCCATGGAATAACTTAGGGCCTCTTTGATGGACCTCTCTGCAGAGCCTGGTCCCCCACTTTTCTGTGGACTCATGTATTCCACCTGTTATAGTACCTCACCTTGAAACCAAACCAGATAAAATGAAAACTAGCTCTTCCCTGGATGTGTTTCCTATTACAGCAAGTGGAAGCATCAGTCACACAGGTCAGAAACCTAAGAGTCAACCTTGATGTTTCTCTCCAACCTCCTCATGCCCTCTGTCTCTCTCCCAGATCATCCATTTTTTCCTATCCCATGTTTCAGCTTTGGTCTTCCATCATCTCAGGCCTCCTTCAGCTCCCTCTGTTTTATGATAATCATCTCCCAACAGGTCACCCTCCTGTCTTGGATAAATCCCTGCTCTGATCCATTTTCTGGCTGCCTACATAATTCTGTCACTGCCCTATCTTAAAATATTTTCATTCTCTCCAGATTGCCTTCAGAATTAAATCCAAATTCTGATTCATGACATTCAAGATCTTTGGACAGTTGGTCCCTAGTCTCTCTCTTCAGCTTCCTCTCTTTCTGGCCATTCCCTCAAAGGCTCACTATGCTTTGTGCAGTGAAATGCCTTGTTGGATTACTGTTGTTATGGATCTAGTTCTTTGCAGATGTTGTCCCCTCTATGTGGAACTCCTTTTGTCCTACTCCTCTCCATAAGAACCAGGGCAAATGTCATTTCCTTTGTGTAAATATTCCCAGCAAAGCCAGGCTCTCAGTTCACTGTGATCCTTGACCCTCCTAATCATGGTTTCTTGACAGCAATGTGGTGTTGTGATAAAAGTGGAGACTCTGGGCTCTAGAGACCTGAGTTGGATAATGGCTCCATCGCTGACTTACTGTGTGACCTTGCTGGACAGACGTTTCCTCATCTGTAAATGGGGATGATGATAATAGTTCTCTCACAGGGTTCTGGGAGGATTAAAAGATATCATATATATAAAGTACTTAGAACACTGTCTGGGCTGTTGCTGGAAGACAATTCATTGGCTGCTATCACATGTTTTATCAGGTTGGATTGGTGGTGATTGCTTTCTTGCTTGTTTGGGCGTCATGGCTGAGCTCTGTGAGCAATGGGATTTTGTTCACCTTTGTAGCCTCAGCTGCTAGACCAGGACTGGTGCTGAGCAGGACCATAGGAAACTCTAGGCCAAGTCCAACATGTACTGGCTTTGGGACTTAGCAGGACAGGCCACTTCTCTGGGTCTCTGGATCTGGGAGCCCTTTTGGAGGGCAGCTCTGCCAGTTTAGACCAAGGTGGGCGATCTTTAGTCCCTGTGGTCTGCCTGCTACTGGGGATACAGAACCTTGTCAGAACCTGAGGCCTGGGAGAGAGAGAGGGGTGGGTGGAGTAAAGAGGGCAAAGTAGCAGAGACTGGAGTTTGAGGTAGGCTTTGGAGCCTAGCAGATGATGTGTCTCCTGAAAACCCTCTAGTGGTGATTCTGATATTTTCACCTGCATTTTGCAGAATCACTTGGAAGTATGGGCTGGTCCCTGATAAATTAGATGCGTAGATTCCCCTAAAAGTTACATTTTGGCAAATTGTTCTCCTTAAAGTAAGAAGGAGAAAAGTTTAGGAAAGGCAAAGTGAAACACTTTCTAGTCCATATTTCAGATCCTGTATTATAGCCATGAAGGTTTAGTGCAAGCAGCAGAGTAGCTGTGTTCCTGAGTGTGAGAATGCGTTTATAATTTCTATCTGATTGTACTAACCCCATGACATTTGCACAGAGAGTGGTCTTCCATAAAGCAATTTAGTGCATCAAGTAAGAACAATGGGCCCAGAGTCTGGTGAGCTGGGTTCAGACTCAAATTCTGTCACTTGTAAGCTGTATGAGTTTGGATACAGCGCTTCACTTCTCCAAGCTCCAGTTTCCTAAATAAGGTAACAAGAGTTCCCTCCTCACAGAGCCGTCATGAGAACTAAATGAGATAACACACATGACACAGGTCACGTGCTTGCTGGCATAGGGCCCACACCCAATAAATGTCAGCAATAACAGTGATAGATTTTATCTCCTATTATCCTCACAACAGTCCTAAAGGACAGACAGTGCAGGTTTTTATCCCTGTTTGATAGATTCTTCAACTGAATTCAGTTCCATGAATATGCTCTGAGCATCTCAGTGTATCAGCTCTAGTACTAGAGGTGGCATGTAGGAGGACAGAAAAACATAAGCCTAGTCTGCTTATAGTCAAGTGGACAGAGCAGACACTCAACAAGTAGTTGTAAGTGAGATCAGGTGTTATGGCAAGGGAAAGAAACGGTGCTACAAACACATGGGGCAGAGGCACAAAAGCTCTTCTAAGGGTCAGAGAAATCTCCTCAGAAGACACATCCAAGCCAAGACTTCAAGGATGAGTAGAAGTCAGCAAAATGAAGAGGAGATAGGGAAGGATGGATCAACATGTTCAGTGTCTGGGAGTCTAGAAGTCCAGGTCAGAGGGACTGAAAGAATTTGTTGCTGCTGGATGATGATGGGAAAGGAACTGCAGAGGAGGTCAGGAAACTGGGGCTCAGAGAGGGGAGATGTGTGGGCAAGGTCACACAGGGGTTCTGAGGTGTAAGTGGAACGAGGTCATAGATGATGGTTTCCAATCAGCTATTCTTGCAGTCATTGTCATACCGCCTCTCATGGATACACTAATAATGTGCATACACATACACACACACATATTTCCTTTCAAAGAAAGCTGCTCATGTGTTAATAAGGTCCAATCCTTCTCAGAGAGCATCTGAGATGCTGGGTTTTGACAGAGTCTTAACAAGACGGAGTTCTGAGTCATCAGATAGGAGATAGCTCTTAAATGTATACATTGGCTCCTTGCACTGGAGACAGTTACCTGAACCAAATTCAGGTACTTTGGCTCTCTGAAACAGAAACAATGATGAGCTTCATTAGGGTGCTGGACAGACTGGAGGTGGTGAGGGCAGAGGCTTTGGAGTCCATTGGATCTGAATTTAAGTCTTAATACTCTCATTGACTTAGCTATAGGAACCCCTCTGAGCCTCTGTAAAATGGAGACAATAAGTCATGTCTGGGAATGCAAGTTAGATGTTGTATGTGCAAACACTTGGTATGTGCCTGGCATGCAGAAGGTGCTCAGTAAATAGTTTCCTTTATAGCATGCCTGGATCAATGCTACACTTTCAACATTGATTTGTTAGAGGAGGCACATCTCTTTTCTACCATCACACTTTCCTGCAGCTTGACAGGGGACCACAGCCTGGAGAAATGGGTATGGCATAGTAACTATGCTATGTCCATGCCCCCATCACAAGTTACTCCCTGTCATTAGCTTTGAGGGGGTATTTGTGGGCTGCATTTTTTCTTCCCCAGCGCTTCTGGGAGTATCTGAAGTATAGGATTAACTCCTTTACAATGCAATATTGAGCAGTTTAATTAATAGAAAATGTTATAATGGAACGTATATATCAATCATAAGTGGGTAGGATGAAAGGTGAAAATGGGGTTTCTGGGTGACCTCAACTTGAAAACTTTTCTCTGCTGCAGCTTGGAAGAGAGGGCCCATGCATTGAGATGAGAGGAGACACAGAGAAGCACAGAAGGAAAGAATGCCATTTGTAGCATGACATGCAAATTTTTCAGAGCCCATTGGAGGGGAGAAAACCTTCTTAATTGTTCTAGCATCGAGCAGATGGTTCAACACCAAGTCAGAAACAGGGCTGTTGTGAGCTCTTAACACCATGCATTGGCAAAGTCTCTATGCTTACAACGTGAACATGAAGTGGTTGGGGGTGGAAGGATGAAGAATTCTCTGCCACTTACTCAAAAGCCCCGGTGCTCAAAAAGGCCTGTGCTGATGCTGTTCAGTGTGGGATTCAAAAGTGGATCAGAATCAGGGCAATGAATACATCAGAAGATCAGAACGAGATCTGAGTAGGAACATTTTCTTTAGTGACTCTTGGCTAGGGCTTCATCAGTGCCTTATTACAGAGAAGTTGGAAATTAATACCCTAGCTGCATTGTAAATTATTTATGGCTTGTTGCATAAATAATTATGCTTGAATTAACTGCTTGGTAAACAGTTTATAATTCACTGCACAGCATAGGTTAAGTCATTCTAAATTAATCTGTGTTGTGTTTATAAAGTCCTTAGTGAGGGTCTTCCAGGTTGGGAGGCGTGTGGGCTAGGTGGACTCAGCTGACATCTGGTGACAAGAGTCCTCTGAGGACTCAAGTCTCCTGTTTACTCAGAGTGAAATGCAAAGTTCTTACAATGACTTCCGAAGCCTTACCTGATCTGGCCCCCGTTCCCTTCCTGACCCCATCTCCAACTAACCTTTCCCTTGCTTATTCCATACTTATCTCCCTACTGTTTCTCAAACAAAATAGGCACAGGGCACATTGCCACTCAGCGCCTTTACAGTAGCACTTATTTCTGCTTAGAATGCTCATCTTCTGATTTAAGCATAACCAGTTGTCTTATCTCCTTGAAGTGTTTGTTCAAATCTTACTTTCTCAGTGATCCCAACTCTGATTATCTATTTTAAATGGCAGTTACATCCCTGCCTCCTACCACTAGCAATCTTGACCCCCCCTTATTCTACTTCTACTTTTTTTTTTCTTGGCAAGTGCGTGGTTTGGGAATTGAACCCGGGTCTCCCACATGGCAGGTGAGAATTCTACCATGGAGCTACCTTTGCACCACCTCTACCTCTACTTTTTAATACAAATTATAAGTTTTTACCAAACATATTTAATCTTCCCATTTATTATATTTAATATGATTATCTGTCTTTCCCTGCTAGAGTGTTCCCTCTACAAAGGTGGGGATATTTGTTTGTTTTGTTCACTTGTGTATCCTAAGAAGTTAGAACAGTTCCTGGCCTATATGAGGCACTCAGTAAATATTGAATGAATGAATACTTGGAGGTGGGGCTCGTGAGAGTATGTGGGCCACATGCTCTGCATGGATGCTGGAAATGCCTGAAAGTGTTTGGAATGAAGCTCAGTGGAGGACAGTACAATAAGAGGAACTGGAGTTTTCAAAAGAAGGGATGATAGGCCCATTAAACTCAATATAGCTCAAACTGAACCCACCATTCTGTCTTCTTAAGTTTTTTCTCCTATCCATTCAGCTGCTCATGTCAAGCACTTAGGTCTCACTTTTGATTGTTCCCTTCATTCATCATCTGTGTCAATCAGTCTCTAAGTCCTGTTGATTTTATCTTCTTAAT
Source organism: Tamandua tetradactyla (assembly GCF_023851605.1). Taxonomy (NCBI): domain Eukaryota; kingdom Metazoa; phylum Chordata; class Mammalia; order Pilosa; family Myrmecophagidae; genus Tamandua; species Tamandua tetradactyla. The sequence continues at coordinate 90,534,761 of NC_135334.1, forward strand.
CATTCTTGAGTCCATTCCTTGTTCTTCAAGACTGTTGTTGCTACTGGAGCTCAGGGCTCATCCTGTCTTATATTTGAAAGTCATTTTGGCTGGATATAAAAGTCCTAGTTCGCACATTATTTCCTTAATTATCTTATGTTACTCCAATTTCTTCTGGCATAGAGCATTACTGTCAAAAATATGATAATGCAATTTTCTTTCCCTTATATTAGTAACATATGCTTATGCCCAGGTAATTTTCCTTTTTTTGTTAACGTCTACTCATCTTACTAGAATATGTCATCTGTTGTTTGGTTTCAAATCTGTGGCGTGCTTTTTCAACATGTAGCTTAAAAACGTTTTCGTTTAATAAAGTTTTCCTGACATAGTTTTTATACGTATTTGTTCTGATTCCTTGCTTTGGGTTTCTTCATCAGGAACCCCTTTTGTATGCATGGTGGATCTTCTTTGCCAATTTTTAATATTTGTTACTTTCTCTCAGATCCTTTTATTTCTTTTTTTTCCAAAATATTCTACTTTTTCATCTTTGGTTTCTTTTAAAGCATTATATAATGTGTTTCTTCTAGTTTAGCCTATTTCTGAATTTTTTTTTTTAATTTATAATTCTTTTCTGAGTTAGGACACCTCCTTCTATTTTTTTTTTCTTATTCTGATCTGTACTGCTCTTTCATGTCTTTTTTATCATTTTCATAACGTTTTTAAGCTTATTCTTAAATGTTAGGTGTTTTAGTTTGTCAATGCTGCCAGAAAGCAATACACCAGAAATGGGCTTTTATAAAGGGGATTTATTTAGTTACAAATTTATAGTTTCTCAGAGGAAAGGCAGCTGTCTTCCCTCTGCCACATGGGAAGGCACACTGCAACATCTGCTGGGCTTCTATCCGAGCTTCTGGGTTCAAATTGCTTTCCCAAGGAGGGTTCCTTTCTAAATCTCCAAATATCTGGGTCTGAGCTGGCTCTGCGCTTTAGCTGAGATATGCTGGGCTGTTGAGTTCTGCAGGGCTCAGCTGGGCTCTTTCTTTCTCTTGAGTCCTTTTAAGCCTCCAGTTGATCAAATTAAAATCTCAATCATTGTGAAAAGCACTTCCCTTAGCCAACAGCAGATATAATCAGACACAGATAAATTTCACATGCTGATGATTTAAGTCCACAGCAGCAGAACGGCTGGGAACCATCACTTGGCCAAGTTAACACCTGAGCCTAACTACTACAGTAGGTTATACTTTCTTTCAGATTTGTGGTTACATTTTCCTGTCATGTTTTCACTGTAGGGGTATTGCTCTGTTCTTTTATTCTTATTTTAAAATAGCTGTGTGTGTGATACGACTTCAGTACTTTTTTGTTGTTCATTTTTATGTGAAATGAAATTATTTTTCATGAACTTGCAGAGGGAGGAAGAGTTTAGGAAAGCTTTTAACTCCACAGTTCTTCCTTTCTTTTGTTTTTGTGTAGGATTAAAAAATATGATGATCTGCTTTCTGAGACTTTCTAGCTCTGCTTATTACCTGCCCCCCACATTGATCTGAATGTTCTCTTTCCTTTGTCTCTGTTGTCCCTGTCCTGCCCAATTTTGATTCCACTCCAAGAAGTTTCTCCTTAACATGGGGCCTTGTCATAGAAGAGGTTCTTCATGGGCCAGTTTTGCAAATTCATCATAGACTCCTTGCACTCATATTGGAACAAGCAATGCTCCCAGTTTCAACTGCTGCTCTCAAGTTGGCTTGCTGTGCCTTCCAGTAAATACCTGATGGCAATTTTGGGAGTCTTCTATCTCTTGTTCATCAGATGCTGCTGTGTTGCTTCCTGGTTGCTTCGTACCAGATCTTGTAACTGTTGGTGGCTTGTCCACTGAGAGTTATCAACTATTTGCTTTTTTTGGGTGCATGGTCCAGGAATCAAACCCAGGTCTCCCTCATGAAAGGTGGACATTCTAACCACTGAACTACTCGTGATAACCCCTGTTATCAACTAATTTTGTAATTAATATTAACTATGGGTTTTTAAATTTTGTTATCTATGTGGGGATTCAGAGAGATTGAAAAATTATGCTGCCACCTCTTCTATCCATCTCCCTAGAATTCTCATTTCTCTCACTTTTAAGTAACAGAGTTCTGAAAATATTCCTGCCTTAATTCAAACTGCTCTAATAATAAGTATCACATGTAATATTACCTTCCAGGCATTGTGCTAAGCAATTTTATATATGTTGATTCACTTAGTCTCTATAAGGCCAGGAGATAGCTATGATTATTTTTCCCATTTGCATATAAGGAAACTGAAATACAGCTAAAGATTAAGTAACTTGACCAAAGTTGTACAGTTAGCAAATGGCAGAACTCGGATTTGAAACCAGGCAATCCAATTCCAGATTTCATGATCTGGTGAGAATAATGGTGCCTCACAGAAGCCACAATGGTGCCCAGAAGATCCAGTGGCATGTGTAGTTCTGATGAAGGTACAGTAGTGCCAAGAAGATGGAGAAATAAAGGTAAAATGTCTAGCAGAATCCAGAGGGCATGGCATTAACCAGAGGGAAAATCAGTAGTGCTGAGTAGGCTTGGCAGATCCTGGAAGATAGAGTTTCTAGGGGTTAAAACAAGAAAGGTTGACAAAATCGTCCTATAGCATCATGATGGTTGTTTGAACCAGACTTTTTTGGTAGCATATGTGAGATGATGCCTGAAGACTTTTTGAGATTCTTAAGAAAGGCTTATTCATCCTTTGTCTCATCATGCTGGGATAGCATCGTGGTTGGGTTTTATTTGTTTATATCTGCTTCTTCTAGACTGTGAGCTTCCTAAGGGCAGGGCAACCTCATACATTGTCTGGCACTTAGTGTCAATAAGGTTTCGTTGAATCAAATTGATCGGGGATTGCCAGGGGGATACTGCTCAATGTTTTTTGTTTTTTTTTTTAACATGGGCAGGCACGGGGAATCAAACCCGGGTCCTCTGGCATGGCAGGCAACCACTCTGCCTGCTGAGCCACCGTGGCTCGCCCACTACTCAATGTTTTAAAGCTTGTTGAACCAGCTGAGAATATTTTGTACTTGTTAGTGGTGTCATGCAGGTACTGGCACTTCTCTTTGGAGTTCAGATCTCCCTTTAATCACTTCCCCAGGATTCGTTCACAACTCACTGGAACACCATTTACCTGTAAGTTGAGACCAGATGTGGGACAGTGTTTGCTAAGGGTTTCAAGTTCTACTCAACTAGGACACTGCTTAGTAGAAGACAGAAATCATTGCAAAATGTTTTGAAAGGTACCTCTATACAAGGTCTCTCTGATTCTATGGATTCCTGCTTCAACGGTTTCTATTTGAAATAAAAAAAAATATTCTTATCATGTCTTTTGTGGGCTCTAGTTACATGCTCAAGTCTCAGATGTTTACAAAGTGCATGGAACTCACTAATACTTAAGCTGACTTGCCCAGCTAAAGACAAAATCCATACCTCCTGATATGTAGTCTTAGAACAGAAGGAGTGAGTTTAGGGGAGTCCTATGTGCCTCGTCCAGGGACTCTTGCCCGTTCTTGTGTAACATCCTGCAAAGTTTAGAAAATATTTTCAGTTGGTTTGACAAGTTTTAAAACTTTCATCCATGTCCACAAGGAAGTCTCCAGTTTACTTGATTTAATTATTTATTGACACCAACCATATGTCCGGACTTGTACTGAGTGTTGGTGCCCCTGAACTGAATTGGAAGGTGCTGTCCTTGAGGCTCTCAAAGGCTGGTGAAGGAGAGGGACAGGTGGGAAACTGTGTGGTCAGTAGTACATAGTCTCTAGGGTCACGCTGCCTGCTTAGAGACATGTAACCCCTCTACACCTCAATATCTTCATCTTGTAAAATGAAAATAAGAAGAGTGTATACCAAAGCAGGTTGCTGTGAGAATAAAATAATGCATGATAGGTGTGCAACCCTTGGGCCTGTGATTATTACTTGTGGCTTTCCCTTTGACTTTAGAATTGCTTTTCCATCCATTTCTATCATTATTCTTCTGGTTAAACCAGTAACTCAACAGACTAGTTGTAATTTGGACAGCTTGGGTGCAAAGCAACTAGGAGATGTCAGACGGGGTTGGAGGCCTTTGAGCAGCTGACTCATAGTGCCCTCCAGTTGTTGGTGGACCAGGAACCCCCAGTGTCTTCCTTGCTCTGCTCAGAGTTGGTCTTGGACATAACTGGGGTGCACCTACTTGGAGGGCCACAGGATTAGCCACAGAGGGAGGTTAAGAGGAGGTGGGGACAGATCGACTTACTGGTCTGCTCTGTTTATTCTTTTTTTTTTTTTTTTTTTTATTTTTTATTTTTTTTTTTTTTTGAGAGAGGGAGGAAGGGAAGGAAAGACAGAGAGAAGGAAGGAAGGATGGAAGGAAGGAAGGGAGGAAGAAAGGGAAACATCTTTAAACATTTTCTTGTTTTATTGTATTTTGTTTGTTTGTTTGTTTTTTACATGGGCTGGGGCCGGGAATCGAACCGAGGTCCTCCGGCATGGCAGGCAAGCACTTTGCCCGCTGAGCCACCGCGGCCCGCCCTGCTCTGTTTATTCTTTATTCCAGTACCTTTGACTGCTGCTTGAGGAGAAAGAGGAGATTTCTATTTAAATAATCTCTAGACATAAAAGTTATTTTAGGCTCTTTCTTAAAGAAAACCAGACTCTGCTTTCCCCACAGGCGCCCCCTGTCCACCCTCATTTCTGAGGCTATCTCCTGGGAAGGCGGCTCTGCCATGGACAGCTGGGAGTGGGCTTGGCCTGGAAACAACAATTACATTCCTGGAGCCTGGAATCCTGGTCCACCCTTCCCATAGCAGCTTTAGGCAGAGCCAGCGCCTCCCAGTTTCCCTTCATCTTCCTGCTCATAAGCAGCCCTGACGTTCTTGCTTGGGAAGCACTATCTCCCTATTGTAAGGCTGCCTCATCATCTTGCTCTCTAGTCCTCCTTTTTTTTTCAGGAGTGGGCAGGGTGGTAAGTCGTAAAGCATAGAACCTAAAAGCACAGACCTGGGTTGAAACCCTGAGAGACCAGGGTTTCAATCTCAGTGCTACTTTTTTTTTTTTCTTTATTTATCATTTGCCTTAGTACTTTGGAATTTCTCAAATGCTCTTAAATCCATTATTTCATTTAATCGGTGAAACCTGAAAGGCAGATAGAGCAGCTATGTTGGGTACTGTTGCCCACATTTTGCAAGTTTAGAGGGGTTCGATGTTATCCTGCTGGTAAGTAATGAAACTAGGGCTCACTCAGCTCTATGGGTCTCAGACCCATTACTTTCTCTAATTCTACAAATGCAAGAGCCTGTCAGATCAGTGTAGCACTGCTACTTTTTACTGGGGTGATTTTAACTTCTCTGCATCTCAGTTTTCTCATCTGTAAAATGGGGATAATAATAGCCTAACTCTGTCAGTTATCCTGAGGAGCAAATGGAATAATTCATGTAAGCCCTTAGCACAGAGCCTGTCACACAGTGTGTGCTCAATAAATGCTGGCCATTACTATGCTTATAATTATTATTCCAGGTGTTAAAGTAAATGGAAAGGACAGCATATACTTTGCACCTTGCAGTGTGTTAAGCCTTTCACTTTCACCACTGAATTCTTCCATCAGCTCTGTGTGAAAGGTTCTATTATTATCTCTACTTTACAGGTGAAGAAGTTGAGGCTCAAAGAAGTGGAGAAACCTCCTCAAAACACTAATTGATACTGTTAAAAGTTAGGATATTGATTACCCTGAATGGGGAGCAATCCGGGGCACCAGGGGGAGCGTCTGGGATGCTGGTGATATTCTGTTCTTGAGCTGGTTGCTTAGATACACAGTGCATTGGCCTTATGAAAATTAGTCAGGCTTCAGATTGATATTACGATTTATTCACCTTTGTGTACATGCAATATATTTCAATAAAAATTTCAGAGAAAAAAAGCGGCAGCCTACCCAAGGTCACACAGATTGTGGGTAGTAGAGCTAGCCCTTTCTACTCCCACATGCCAATGTGCCAGCCTTGTGGGCCCCTGTGTCCAGAAGTTCCTTTTATGCTCATGGCCCTTAGACAATAGGTTTCTCAGTCCCAAGGAATAAAGAGGAAGTAGGGTTCAGTTAGGGCAGAGCCATATTCTGCTGCCACTGACAATTCACGTCCAGCAGCTCCAGCCTCAAGGCCTAGTCAGGTATTAGGAAGGGAACAGGATCTCCATAAGCTGACCTGAGGGGCCCACCTCTGCCACAGGTAGTGCTCCTGAGGCAGCCCTGCACGGAAGGCAAAGGTCAGAAGGGGGTCACCAGTGATTCAGCCAGTGGTGGATCACAGGGCAGATAACAGGGGCCTGACTGGAAGACAAAGCCAGTCAGTCTTTCTGTGCTCCTTCGTGCTGAGAGAACAATTTCCACCCCTTGTCCTTGTCTGGGAGGTCGGCCTAAGTATAGGTTAATTCCTAGGGTGAAACTTCTGCTGTGGTGAAAGTTTGAGAATTGGGCATGTAACCGGATCCCACAAAAGATAGTATAAATAATATTTTTATTTCAAATAGAAACAGTCAGGAATCAGTAGAACCGGAGAGACTTGCATTGAATGCCCTTCAAAACGTTTTCAAAGATTCCTGTCTTCTACAAGTTGAGTAGACAGTTGAGTATGCCCTAGATGAGTAGAGCTTGAACCCTTAGCATGTTTGGCCTCTACTTACAGGCAGGTGGTATTCCAGCGAGGTGTGGACAAACCCTGCGGAAGTGACTAAAGGGAGCTCTGAGCTCCCGGAAGTGCCTGTCTCTGCAAATAAACACAAAATGTTCTCAGTCAGTTCAACCAGCTTTAGAACATTAAACATTCTTTTTCTCATGATTAGATTGGGATTTAAAATGTTTTGAGAAGAATGCCACAGAGGGAAAGTGCCATCTCAAAACATCATATCAGGGGTATATGCTATCAATGAGGCTTATCCCTGGTAACGTGAACTTTGACCCCCTTGGTTAGCGTACTGCTTGCCAATTTCTCCACTATGAATTACCCACCCCCCACCTGCTCCATTCACTTCTTTGGAAGTGAGTCACTAAGTGTAGCCCATGCTCAAGGATCCCTTCCATTTTTAATCATCAAGTTTATATAACGTAAGACCTGTTAACACACACACACGCACAGGCTGAATATTTGCACAGGTAGGGATACACAAACTCACTTTTATAGGCATACAGATAGTATAGACAGACAGCCAGTTTAATTTATTTCCACAGACAGACACTTGCAGGCACAAACATGCAGCTTCTGGAGAAATCAATAGTTTTGTCATTTCATTTCTCCTGCTAGCAGGGTTATGAATTGACTAGAATTTTAATTAACACAGCTTCTGAAATCCCACTTTCTTTCTCATTCTTGAATATTTTATAGATCAAGAACTGAATATGCCTCCTGTGAGATTTTGGGGGTACAGAGGATGACAAAAATGTGAGTTTAGACTCTAGAATGGGCCAAGGCTTGAGGCATTTGGTGGCTCTGTCTTCCTTTTTTGCCTTTCCTGAATCTTCCATGGCTGCAGAGTTGGGCTGACCCTTTCCAGTACATGCTGGAGGTGAGGTGAGGGGGGTACATCTGTCTTGAGCTCTTCTCAGGAAGATATGCTGAGAACTCATTCCATCACCAGAAGTTTATGCCAGGTACGGCTTCTGGGTGCTGTGATTTAGCAGTTTTTCAACCTCACTAGTTTCCTCTCCTGCTGTCCAGCCCTGACACTCTTCATTAGCTTCTCAAGGCCTTCAGTGTAAATTCCCAACCCTTACTCTGCCATTCAAGGTTTCTCAAGATCTGAGCCCTGGCTCACTTTTCCATTTTTCCTTCTCACTGTTCTTCTTTCTTCCAGAACCCGTAACTTCAACCGAACTGACCTACTCGTTTTCCCTTTGCATGCTCCACCTTGAATATTCTCCCACTGTCTTCACATGTCCAATCCCTACCCAGCTCTAAAGCCACTCCTCCAGGCAGCTTCCCCTTATCCTCAACTGGAAGGATGACCTCCCTACTTTGAATTCCCAGAAGACATTTTCTTTAAGGTATGGCATTGACTCAACTCTGTTTAGTTACTCGTTTACTTGCTTCTTTAAAATAGGTTCTCTCAATTATATGCAATAGAAATGAACTATTTTGACTTATATCCCCACTCTCCAAATGATCCTGAAGTTTTTTATGGAAAGGAAAAAGGATTTGAACAAATAAAGTTACAGTCATTAACATGACCCATGTGCAACTCCTCTGGTCTCTATTACTTTTGGTTCTAAGTTTCAGTTTGGAGACAGGGAGTTGAAATTAGTGCAGTTTGAATTATTAGCCCATCCCTAGATCAGCCACCAACTATGGCTATGGGCAGCTGCACACAGCACAGACATAGCCACTGGGAGACCATACCTATGACCGAGAGGAGGGTTCTTTTCCAAAGTGGATGGAAAAGATGAAGTCTAGGCAGCTGCTTAGGAGGTAGTTAATAAAACTTGTCTTTGTTATTGACAGAAGAAGGAGGAAGAGATGCTGGGAAGAAAAGGAACAACAGATGTCTGCTGTAAACTGTTTATAGAGTAAATGAGTCAATGAATGAATGATTAGTTCATTTGTTAGCACTTAGAAGCTCCTGTGTCAGTTTGCCTCCCAGTTCTGCACCTCTAGAATACAATGATGATGTGCTTTCCATCCTTTATATCCCCTTTGTCATCATGTTGGTCTCAGGGCACCCACCAGGTAACCTGAGTGGCAGAGGCATATGATATCTTCTACAAATAGTTATAGCAATACGTGCCCAGTGCTCAGTCACTTGTTCATTTGGCACATATTTATTGAATAACTGATATGCTGTCAGGAACCTCATTCATTTGGGCCACACTTTAGCTAAAAATAACATGTTTGAGAGTTCCCACAGGAATGGGATTAAGGCAGAACATCCCTTAAATGATTTAGAGTTCAGATAAACAAATTACAACAGAAAGTGGTTAATGCTCCATTGGAGGATGTGATGGAGATATAGGAGCCCTGGAGAGGGACTGATGAGCTCTGCTGAAGGCTTTTCAGAAGAGGTAACATTAGAGAAAGGTCTTTCAGGATGAGAAGGAGCTTGCCAAGCAGAGAGGATAGAATGGGGATTTCAGTCTGAAACACCTTAGGTGTAAGGCCTCAGGGGACTGTGAAAGAGTTGGTATAGTTGAGAAATTGGGGGATTGAATTTGCTTGGAGGACAGAGTGTGTTCATGGCAGAGATATTAAGGGTTGGGGAAAGATGGGAAAGGAAGGTTTGCATGAGGGAAGGCAGAGGTCAGATCATCAAGGCCCTCATGTCCCATCCTCAAGAGTTTTGACTTTATCCATGGGCCAGTGGGCTGGTGGTGGGGGACAGGCAATGAAGGATTCAAGCAGGGGAGCAACATGATTCAACATCTATGTAGAAAGCTCCTATCCATTATTGGGGGAATGTGAAATAAATGGCAATATCTATTGAATTGTAATTTTACCCTTGGGGATCTATTCAATAGAATTCAGATGCTGCCATGTAAGGGCATATGCACACAGATGTTTGTTGTTGTGTTGTTCATACTGGCTACCTTAGTTTCCTGGCTACTATGACCAGTACCACAAAATAGCTTGGTTTCCCAACAGAAATTTAATGGCTCACAATTTTGAGGCTAGGTGGAGTTCAAAATCAAGATGTCATCAAGGTGATGCTTTCTCTTGGGGCAGTAGTATTCTGGTTTGGTAGCAATCTTTGGGTTCCTTAGTTTTTCTGTTCCATGGCAACGCACATGGCAACATCCTTTCCTTTCGCTTCAGGGTCTCATTGACTTCCTACCTATGGTTCCTCCTTGTGGTTTTCTCCCTTTATTTCTGAATTTCTTCTGCTTATGGAGAACTCCAGTAAACCAGATTAAGACCCAACCTTATTCAGTTGGGCCACACCTTAGCTAAAAATAACATGTTCGATGGAGGACTCCAGTAAACCAGATTAAGACCCAACCTTATTCAGTTGGGCCACACCTTAGCTAAAAATAACATGTTCGAGAGTTCCCACACGAATGGGATTAAGATTATGAATATGTTTTTTACTGGGGTACATAATCCAATCAACTATAGTGGGCAAAAACTGGAAACAAAGTGAGTACCCAACACTGGGAAAATTATTGGATAAACTGTGGTATATTCATAACATGGAATATTTTTCAGGCATTATAAAGAATGCTTTAGGACTCGACATTTAGGATTTGGAGGGGTTTACATGTTGAATGAGAAAGTCGAAATGCAGGAAAATGTGTATGTATTAAAGCAAATTTATAAAACAGTGAGTCAGATAACCTGATAAATGTATATATAGTTGGATAAATATCTGTGTAGGAAATGAGTGTGGGAAAAAAAAAAAGGAGTGGCTCCCACTAAGTTACCATGAGTTTGTTAAGGTGGGGGAGGCAAGGATTAAGGTAGGGATAATAAGGTGGAGAGCAGTAGAAATTGTCTACAATCAGAATACATGTGATATGATCCCACTTCTGTAAATTTAGTGCATGTATATGAATCAGAAAGATAGGAAGGGTAGCAGGGTGCTCTGGTTTCAGGTGGCTCTCTTCTTCTCCTATCTCCCCTTGTCTCTCTCTCTTTACACATTTACACATACACACACTCTCTCACACACACATATGTATTCAAATTGTTTTCAAAATATAACACCTGTTTTCATGAGCAGGGGGCAGGGAGCAAGAAAGGTCACTGGTGAGATTTAGTTTGCAACAATTCAAAATGTGATTTCCTAAAAGAAATCATGTGCACAACTTCCATGCTTAAACAATATAAGCCTTTGTAGTTAAAAATCATGTTTGAAAGCCTTATAGTCAAATAGTTACATCCTTCAGAAAGTTCTACTTCTCATTCAATAACTATAACCATGAAAACTTGATCTTCGCCATGATAATTGCAGCATCCCTTTATAACTTCAGTCCTACTTGATTCCTTTGCTTCATCTGTCTGGCCCTCATCAGTGCCCCTTGTTTGCTGTATTCACTCAGAATAAAAGCCAAGTACTCACCTGACCCGCACAGCCTATGGGGTCTGGCCCTCTTGCTGCCCTCACCTCATCTCCCCAGCCCGCTCTCCCGCTGCTCACTCTTCTACTCTGGCCTCCTTGCAATTACTCACATGTCCCCCAAATACTCCTGCCCCAGGGCACTTGCCTTTGCTGTTTATTTTCCTTAGCCTAATCTGTCTCCAAATAGCCATATGGCTCACTCCCTCCTATCCTTCAAGTCTTTAATCCAATGTCTCCCTTGCAGTGAGCCTTGTCTAATCCATGTATTTTAAATTGCAAAGCCTATGCCCTCTCCTATCCCCAGTGCTCTCAGCTACATTTTCATGTTCCCTCTTCCTTCATAGTACTAATAGCCTCCAACTTGCTATAACTTTGCTTAATTAAAAAAAATTACTTTGACTATTGAGTGTCCCTTTCATTTTATATATTTTTTGCATGCTGCTTTCGCCCCTTTCCTTTATTAGTACACACATTTTTCTTTGCTATAACATTTTTGAAAGCATTATTTTAAATGTGCATAACATTTAAGGTGTAGCTGTCCTATATCATACTTAACAACATACCTCTTATTAAGTATTAAGGCTCTTTTCCATTTTTCCTCTATTGCAAAGACCATCTGGTACTCTGTAGACTTCATTGCTTGTTGTTTATTAGTCTGGACGCCTGCCCCCAAAGCTTCTGTGCCTCAGTCTTATTATCTGCAGGATGGGGAAAGGGAGAAATAACTGAGAAGATTAAGGTATGTGACAGCGAGCAACATGTTGAACTTCTGGTAGGTTTGGTAAGCATAAGATGGCCCGGAATGGAAACTTTTGGAAACGATGGAGTGTGATGGTTTCTGTCCCTGGCTACAGGCTGCACCTGATGCAGGTGGACAGCGTCCAGCGCTGGATGGAGGACCTGAAGCTCATGACCGAGTGCGAGTGCATGTGCGTCTTGCAAGCGAAGCCCATCAGCCTGGAGGAGGATGCGCAGGGTGACCTCATCCTGGCGGGCGGCCCAGGCCCTGGGGACCCCCTGCAGCTGCTGCTCAAGCGGGGCTGGGTCATCAGCACCGAGCTGCGCCGGATCGGGCAGAAGCTGGCCCAGGACCGCTGGGCGCGCGTGCACAGCATGAGCGTGCGTCTGACCTGCCACGCCCGCTCCATGGTCAGCGAGTACAGCACTTTCAGCAGGAGCTCCTCACGGGAGATGGGCCAGGTTGGTGACCTGGGATGCAGGTCTGGGGAACAGGCACGGAGAATGAGGACGACTCGGGGACCAGGGGGTCTGAACCGTGCGGAGTTCGAATCTTTCCTGCCCCAGGGGAGCTCCCTCCTCTTCTAATAAAGCAGGGCAGAAGGTCAGTAAGGACCTTTATTGAGTGCCCACTGTGTGCTAGGCATTGTGTTAGGTATTTTTGCACAATTCCCATTCAAATTGCACAACCTGTGAGGCAGACCTCACCGTTGTGAGAGGCTGTGCAAAGGTTAAATTCACCAACATTAATACCAGCCTGCCTTGGTTCAAATGTCAGTTCTGCTGTGTGACCTTGGCAAGTTCCTTAATTTCTTTGTGCCCCAGTTCCATCATCCTAAAGGGTATAATAATAATATTTATTTCATAGATTAAGTTTGAGGATTAAATGAATTATTACATAGAAAGCATTTAAAACAGTTGCTTAAACTATTACCTACGTATTATTCTCATTTTATAGATGAGAACATGGGAGCTCAGAGAGGCAAAGTGACTTGTCCAAAGTTATATAGTGACTGGTACAAGCAGGATTCAACCTAAACCTTTCTGTTTCCAAAGCCCATTTTCTTTTCAAAGTCCAAAGTCTCTAATGAATCATTTAAACTCCCCCTTATCACTATTTCTCTCTTTCTTCTACCATCCACTTTTCACCTTAGTATTTACCCTTTGCTTGAAAGTTTTCCTTCTTCCACTTCACGGATAATTAGCTTCCGTCTGTTCTTTGAAGCCCAGCTCAAATGTGCCTTCTTCTCCCAAGCTTCCAAGATCCCCCAGAATAACTAATTCCTCAGTTTATGTTTTGTGCTCCCAAAGGAGCTGATAATGTTTTTGTTTTATTGCCATCCATCTCACACTGTATTATAGTGTATGTACCTGTCCCCTAAACTGGATTACATAATACTTCACAGTACCCAGCGCAGCAGGTAGTCCTCAGCAAATGCTTACCGGATTGACTATATTGATCTATTTTTTTACAGATTGAGAAGCTGATAATGGAGAAATGCTCAGAGCTCTCAGCAGTCACAGAGAGGTAAATCTGGACTGGGTCTCCCAGTGTCTTCCAGCCCATTCTCGGGCAGGGTAGCAGTCTGAATGGCCAAACTCTCTCTACCTGGGAAAACAGGGGGAGTGGAAGTGGGAACATGGGAGTTTTCTTTTGCTAACTTTTATTGGCAAGTTTAAAAGATTTCCCTTGGAGTTTTCTGCCCCCATTTACAGGCCCTATGGCTAAGTTAAAAGGCAGAGGAGAGGCCCAGGAATAAGAAGAAGGAGCATTTTTGAGGGATTGGTAACAAGGGAACAATTTCCTAAAGCTTTGGGAAGTTTCCTGGATCCCTCAAATCAAGACTAGAGTAAAGTCAAGGTCAAAGCAGATGATCACACCCTACCCATGCACACACACACACACACACACACACGGACAATACATGTTCACAGACATTCACTCGCTCATACAGAGATACATAAATACATAATCACAGAAATACACTCATACCTTCTTCTACATGTTTTACACACTTTAACATGCATACATTCATACTCAGACACACACACACACACACACTTCATATCACAAGCCTTCACACCCAGGTGTGTGTTGACACTCTCCATCACCCTTTCCAGTCCCCATGCCATGGAGGTAAAACCTGGAACTTGACATTCCCGGGGCCCTACAGGGTCTTTGGCTTCTCAGAATGGGCCATTTTCAGGCCACAGGGGTGTTATTCCTGTCTGGGAAGACAATCCTCAAAGCTGCTTTCTGCATGTCATAGGCAGCCGTTTCTTAATGGATCCTGGGCCTTGCCATATGCCTTTAGACACAGAGTGCATGGGCAATATCTGGCACTCCAGGCACTGCCCCACTGCAGCTTTCATCCCTCACTCTCTTAGCCCTAACATCATTGAGAATATATACCCCAGCTTCAATGATGACAGATTTTCCAGGGGAGACACCACTCTCTGACTTCCCTTGGGTTTGAAATCTGATGGCCTTTCTTCCTGACAACATGGACTGTTAGCCCCCACCTCAGACCAGCACTTCCTGCAAGCTAAGAGGTTAAGGGATGAGCCAGCCAGGGTTTACTCCATCTCGGACTCCCCAGGAACTGACATCCTCCCCCTAGGCCACTTTCACTATTCGCCGGTCCCGGAGCAGGCTCAGATCTGGCACCTATAAAGGCTATGTGGCTTCCCAGTTAATACCCCCCTCACTACCCTCCCCATGGTTTCTGCTCCCTAGGTGTCTCCAGGTCGAGAATGAGCACGTCCTGAAATCTATGAAGGCCTGTGTGAGTGAGACCCTGAGCACCCTGGGCGAGCACTTTGGCCAGCTGCTGGAGCTGGCCCTAACGCGGGAGGTGCAGGTCAGTGCAGACTGCGGCGGGGAGGAGATGAGACTGCGGACTTGTGCAGGGCAGGGGGTGTTGCGGAGTGGCTGGGTGCCACTGGGTGTAAGAGGGGTGGGGGGTGGCATGGAAAGGGGCTGGGACAGGTGGTTGGCTGGGGCAAGCTGCTGAAGTGGCCTTTCTTGGGAAACAAACTCCTCAGGCTACCACTGTCAACTTCAGCATCTGGAGACAAGAATGTCAGGGTGAGCAGAAGCTTCCAGAGCATTTAGCCCAACTCTGCACTTTCCAGACATGAAAACGGGCCCAGAGAGGGAAAACACTTATCAAAGTTCACATGGCGAGACAGTGGTAGAACCTGGCATCTCTGAATTACCCTTTCAACATGGTTTCTACCACCCTAAAGTTTTTCTTGAGTTACTGTTACCAGCCTACCCAATGGGTTATTAGTCTCCTGACTGTCTTAAGGCATCTGCAGAAAATAAGCCAATTCTGAAAATCCTGGTGATGGAGAAGAATCTCGAAAAGTCATATAGTCCAGCTCCTTTAGACAGGCTCGTGCTTGATTTCCAAAGGACTTTGGAGCCTGTTTACATTGTGATGGTTAGCTTCATGTGTCAACTTGGCCAGCTGATGGTGCCCAGTTGTCTGGTCAAGCAAGCACTGGCCTAACCCTTGCTGCAAGGAAATTTCCTGGAGATTGATGCATCCATGGCTGATTACATCTGCAGTCAGCCAAGGGGAGTGTCTCCTGCAATTAGTGATGTTTGATCTAATCAGTCGAAAGCCTTAAAGGAAAAGTCAGAAGAGAGAATCTTTCTCTTACTTTGTCCAGCCAGCCTTAACTGGGGGATTCATTGAAAACCTTCACTGGAGTTGTCAGCTCATGGCCTGCACTACAGAATTTTGGACCCTTACGTCCCCACAGTTGTGTGAGACCCTTTTATAAAATCTAATATTTATGGATAGCTCCTGTTGTTTCTGTTTCCTTAGAGAACTCTGACTTTCAAACTGTGACTTCCCATGGGACCTTGGTCAAGTTCTTTAATGTCTCACAGCCTTGCTTTCCGTACCTTATAAAATGAGAAAACCTTTCTCACTGAAATAGTGAGGTGCCTAAGCGAACAATATATGGAAGGTACTAAGCATTAGCATGGGTTATATATATGTTATTACTCTCCCTTGCCCTCTCCTATTTTAAAAGCCTCTCAGAAAAGCCGATTCCATAAGGTTTTCATTATGAAAAGCATTTGCATGTTATTTATAGTTACAGAAATATTATGTTACATATTTGCCATTCTTTTCCCACCACCAAATAAAAGCCTTCCACAAATAACAAATCCCTCCCCATAACAGCTTCTTTCCAAACTCGGACTCTTTATGGAGCCTAGAGCTTCTCTCTTTCCTGTGTGTTTGGCTCATTTCTCACAGTTGCTTCTGGACCAGCTCACCACTGCAGTCCACACTGCTCATGTTTGTGTGATGGTTCCAGGCATCCTCGTCCACCAACCACAGAAGGGTTTGTGAAGGCCGCGCTCCCCATCCTGGGAGTCTGGGACAGGGGCAAAGAAGGGCCAAGGGCTGGAGCACTGTGGCAGGCACTTGGAGCTGATGAGCAAAGACTGGCAACCATGTGCAGGAATAGGTGGTGCTTCCAGCTGTGGTCAGTGCTCCAAACTGAAGTCCCAGAAGGGACACTCGACTCAGTAGAACGTGGGAGCCAAAATGGATGAAGAAATCCGAGTGATGAGTGAGGAATACTGAAGTTAGTGGTGGGAAGGAAATTCTGAGTAGGGGTACAGGTGCTGGCTGCTGTTATTTATGTTGTTTTCATGCCCACTTGCCTGAAATTACCAAATTCAGTGCAAAAGCCTGAAGTGGCAGAGTTAAGTTGAACTTAACTCTGAATGGATGCCAGCTGGATTTAGAAGTTGTCATCAGCTCTTTCTATCAGGGAGCATTAGAAGATGGCTTCATGATGCTGTAAGTCACAGAATCCTGAGAAAAGTTCTCTCATCTGGCAGAAAACTTCTTGAGAAGTTTGGACTATGCATTTAATTTTTCAGGGCACTGAGTCCATTCTGGGTTTTCCTCACCCTGACCATGCTCAGAGTGGAATTCCTGATCCAGTGCTTCCGTGTCTGTCTCCTGCCCCATCCCGAGGTCTGACCACCTGGGTCATTGATGTCTGGACTGAGAGCTGAGCTGATTCAGCTGCTTCTCTGTTAGAACTTGATCCCCTCTCCTGGTGGGGCTGACGGAGTTCTGCCCTCCATTCCTCTGTATATTTGTTTTCCTTCTGATAACCCCTTTCCCCTGTGCTGCCTCCCTTCTCTCCAAGCATGACCCATAATGTCTTCTAAGCCTTTCTATGGGCTGAGCTCACCATGCTCATAATAATTTTTCCTGGTCTTTAGCTTCCATAAGGGCAGGGATTTTGGATTGCTTTGTTCATGGATGTTTAGAATAGTGCTTGGCATAGAGTAGGTATTCAATAAAGATTTGGTAATGAGTTAAGAGTAAGTAGTATACTTCACATTTAGGTGATTGCAGATATCTTTTATTCTTAAAGCACTGTATTCACTTGTTCTGGGATGCTAGTATGTCAGGCAATGCACTTTGAGAAATACTTCTTGAGCACTAGGATGATATGTAGGTTCTTGAGCAGAGGAATAATCCTTTCTACCACTCTCCAAAAATCATGAATGGGAGACGGGCTTACAATGGTAGCATAAGAGTAGAGTTGATAACCCAACTCTTTACTCTGCTGCCCCATCCTGGAACATTATATCCAATTCTAGACCCTAGAGTGGTCATTGACAATGCTTGTGTGCAGAGGAGAGGAGGGGATTGAAGATCAAGGTATGTGAGGAATAATTGGAGAAGCAGGGACTGGTTAATCTAGGGGATGGACACTCGATTACTGACAAAGTTCTGTACTTTGAGGCCCCAAACAGAAGATGGGCTTAGGGCCAATATGGTGAGCCTTGAGAAAATCCTGTGTAAAAAGAAGTTTGTGAAGCACTGTGACTGAGCAGCAATGGAAGGGGCTGCCTTAGGAGCTCTCCATCACTGAGATGGGCAAGCCATCGCAAGAGATGAAGGACTTGTAAAGCTTCTTCCAATTTTAATAGTATATAATACTCTAAATGTGGTCATTGTGGGGTAGTGGAATGAGGGCAGAATTTAGAAGCACATCAGGGTTCATATCCTGATTATGCTACTTATTGATTATGAATATTTGGGCAATTTCTCTGACTGTCAGTTTCCTTACCTATTTAATGGGTTGTTTTGAGTATTAAATGAGATAACACATGTTTGTGGCACACTTACGATTTTGTCAACTGCTGTTTCTTCACTAGATTTCTGTTCTGCCTTAGGAGAAATCAACAGCAAACTTTACTAAAGGAGCTTCCTGATCACTTAATTATTTATTAAGCACAAATTTAAGGCTTAAATGTTAAGAACTACCAATTGGAAATTAACAAGCTTGATGATTAGCCTATCTTGAAATAAAGGATTAGCTGTAGTGGGAGGCAATGGGAGAAGACTTGATTTAGAAAAATTGATTTTATTCATTGCCCTAACCCCTACATGGAACATGGAATCCAGGAGTGAAAGTCTCCCTGGCAATGTGGTACATGACTTCCAGGGATGAGCCTGGCCTAAGCACTATAGGACTGACAATGCCCTCCTGACCAAAAAAAAGGGAAAAGAAATGTAGCATAATAAGGATCAATGGCTAAAAGAGTTCAGATAGAGTCAAGGGGCTACTCTGGAGGCTGCTCTTATGCAAACTTCAGTTAGATATTGTTAATTATCATGGTTTACCAAATCCCAACCAAAACCATTCCCATTAACTCTAAAGAACACCTAGGACTCTATCTGAGATTCTACAAAAGTTTCACGCACTAAGATTTCTTTGTAGAAACCTGCAACCTCCAGCTGGTTTCCTAGGCCAGATAAGTCCTAAAACCCAGAGGGACCAGCCTCTCCAAGAATATCAACTAGTTCCATCCCCTTATACCATATTATCAACACCCCTTTCCAACATGAAAAAAGTTAGAATGGACATAGCCCAAATACCCTTAAAGATTGGGAGAACAGATGATAACAGAGAAGATAGGATTTAACAAATGAGTATGACTACTAAACATATTGATATTTCTTTTAGTCTTCAGTGTCTTGGAGCAGCTAGAAAGGAAAACCTGAAATTGTGGAACTGTAACCCGTACCAAATTCTGAAATCTGTTCTATAACAACTTGTTACAGTGTACTTTGAAATGTATTGCTTTTTTGTTTATATGTCCTATTTCACCCAAAAAGTTTAAAAACAGTGATTTACTTGAAGGTGGCTTATGGGTGTCTCTGTTGAATAAATCAACTCTCATTGGTAACTTTGAATCCTTGACTCAGCTTTACATTGGATCATGCTGTATTTATTCATCCATTCATTGTCAATCAAAATTGTTATTTTAGTTTATATTATTACCTTTATTTTAATTAGACTGACTGGGGAACTTAACTTTAGCTCTGTGGATAAGTGAGCTTGTTAAAACTTCATTTTACAGGAAAATTTCACCTCCCTGTCTAAGACATAGCTGGGCAATCTCAGGTCTTACGTGGGGGGCACACACCTGTGTCAGAGTTCAGACTAAGTTTAGACCAGAGAGACAATTACTAAGAGAAGAGAGGAATGTGCTAAACTGAGCATCCTCAGTTCCTTCTTTCAAGCTCACCCATCAGCAAGTTCACCCCTATGGTTCAGGAAGCCTTGGGTACAGAGGCCAGCAGAGGTGATATTGCCAAATTTCTACCCGTAGAAACAGGAGGAGTGGGGACTAATGCTCTCCAGATCCTGTCCTAATGTGTTATTGACTTTATAATTTAAGACTGTGTGTCAGGCAGGGGTGTGGCTTTGCCTGTGGGGGAGAAGTTCGGCCATCTGTGGACAGTGCTTTCTCACCTTCATGAAGCCATTCCCCAAATAACAACCCCTACTCCTTTGTGGATTCTTTTGGAATCACAGAGCGCAATTTTAGACTTTGCTCCCAGAAGGCTCTGAACTGACTCCTCATATTGCATCCATTAAATTAATTCTAAGGATGCTTTGGACCTAAGGTTCAAAATATGCTTCTTATTCTATTTCCTACTCTCTGAGTTTTTTCAACCAGGTTGTCCAGTGTAGGTTATCAGAGTCTACAATAAGATTAGAGGACAGCCTGAAGATAATCCAAATATACTTCCCAAATGAGAAATAAATAAAGATGTCAAAATTTTAATATGGTACCTTATTCTAATTTAGCAGTCCCTGGGAGAAAAAAAGAAAAGAAAAGAAACAAAAACTAAACCCCTTACCCTTAGAAATAATTCAGACTTAAATTCTTAGGTTAATATTTTTCCTTTTTCTTTTTCTTTTTATCTCAGCCAGAGGAGTCTCATTTCAGTGTCTGGGTAGAGTTGGGTTTCCTTCAGCAGCTGCAATCCAGGCTGTTTTTTCAGCAGTGGGCGTGGTCCCTCCAGGACTTGACGATTTAAACTAATCTTTCACTACAACACTTGAAAGGGCCCAGAGAGTTGATAAATTAGATACATGATATTATCACAGCATTATCTCTACCTTCATAAAAAGATGAAACAAGCCGTTCTGCAATTCCTAGGTTAGGCACTCCTGGCGACATTTTGTCCCAGGACTACCACATTCAGTTCCCAGAGGCCTCAGCAGAGACTCATCAGCGACTGAGAAAGAGGGTGGATGGTGGATATTTGGGTTGCAGCCGCCCAGAAAATGTCAGCCAGCTTATTACAGTTGCTCACAGTCCACAAGGATTTGTGGATTTAAACTCACTAAGGGAAAGTATCCACCATTGGTTAATTTACCATATATGGGAGAAAAATGTCTCCTTTCTCATAGAAGGGCATTTCTGTCTTCTCTTAAATTCAGGCATTTTTATTGGTGGCAACTCTATCCCAAGGACTTGTCTGATTTGTCTTCTTTCTTCTAAAGGATACTCAAAACTCTTAATTCCCAGGTCTCATCTGAACACTGTGTTTCTGTCACATGAAGCTTCATTTATTTGGGCTCCATGAAGTGACTTGGGCCAGTGTCTTCAAACTGTGAATGCCTTCCATCCCCCAGTTTCCAAAGATTTCCCAGGAAAAAGGCAAGCCCATATATAGTTTCAAGGTTATCAGTTTCTAGATCTTCAATTTTCATTTGTTTTCTTTCCTAAAAATTATCCTCTCAATAATACACTGAGTTTTTAACTGCTCTTCTATTACTTTCCAAAAAAAGGTATAGAATTCATGCATCCCAAATCTTCTTATAGTGCATTGCCCTAAACAAAAATGCAAAGACTTTCAGGTGGGAAATCAAACACAGGAGAAGCCTTCATTAATGAACTATAAAACCCTTACCCTCCCAAGATTTATTTCCGTTTCTTATACATAACTGTGTTGAGATAAGCATTAGAAATTGTGCATTTTGCTCAGTGTGTGGATTTTCTGAAGTTAGATATATGGTAGAGTTTGAGGGTGGGGGTGATCATGATTGTTTTCAATTCATCTTATCCCTTCTATCTCCATTTAGTCTCAAACAGCGCATCCACTTTGAAGGAACATCTCAGAGCAAAGCAAGAAGAGTACTGATAAGACAGATCAAACACTGAATCTGATTTTTTTGCTCATATTTAAATGCAAGCAATTCCTTTCAGATATTTTACGTATTCAACCCTAGGTTATGTCATTAGATGGAGAGAAAAGTATCTTTTAAGGCTCTGTGGCTTGAATTTAATGTCCTAAATCTATAACAATTTCATTTGCTTTGATACCAATTTCATTTCAACAGTGTACACAAACTACGTTCCCATACTCCTCCACCCTTATGTAGTTCTTGTCACAAATTGCATTCGTACGTTATAAGTGCAAAACCAAAACCACTGATATCATTCCAATTTATGCATTTGCCTTATAGATCCCATAGGAAGTAAAGAGTAGAGTTACCAATGGAAAATACAAGAGTACTGACATTTATATTTATCCATGTTGTAGCTTCCCTGGAGATTTTTAATTCTAAAGGTTAATGATATTGATTCTTCTAAGTGTAACTGAAAGGTTTTCGAGAATGACCAAATTTTTCAATGTATGTTGGATAAAATCCACAGATACAAGTTTTGAATGATTTTCTTTTCAGAATTGGTGATCATCATTTAATAAAGCAGTTAAAGTCTATTCTGTCAAAATATCTTATGAAATATTTATAGTAGTTCTTAGTTTCTATTAACAAAAGTTAAAATTAATTTCTAGAAGCTGGACTAATTCAATTTTAGCAATTTATAATTTTTTTCTGTCTTTAGATATGTAGGGAAACTTTGATCATGAGAGCTAATGAAGTTATGAAGTTAATTGTTATTTCTGATATTTTTTATTTTCAGTTATTTACTTATTCCTTTAAGTTGAACACCAAAGTTCAATACATATACACACCTATTTGCTGAAAAGAATACTACCCTTTAATCATATTCCTAAATTTATAATTAACTTAGAATGTTAGCTACAAATTATTTTGTATTATTACAAGTTTGGTAATTTGATTTACCTTGGTTTCATGACATAAAAAAATCAATTTGTATTTTAAGTATATGTTATTTTAATATTGACAGCTTTTAGCAATTTCCTAGAAGGTGATTTTCATGATTATTTGTCAGTGATTTTTAACATTTCTTGAAACACATTAGTGTGTATATATATGTATATATATATTCATATTTTTAATGTTTTATTTTGAAATACATTCATACTTATAGAACAGTTTCAAAAATAAAATCTCATTCAGGAAACTCCAACATACACCCCTCCCTCCCAGACTCCTCAGATACCCAAATCCACCAATTTTAACATTTTGCCATATTTGCCATATCATTCTGTCTTTACAGCCCTCTGTATTGTCTGTCAATCCATTTTCTGCACACTTGGGTATAAATTAGATACATCATACTCCTTGAACACAACTGCTACCATATACGTTTCCTAAGAACAAATATATTCACTTAAATGCAGTTATCTAGTTCAAGAAATTCAGCATTGGTATAAAGCTTATAGTCCATATTCTAATTTTTTCCATTTTTCGTTATTTCATTTCAGTACTGTCCCTTTAAGCTTTTCCTTCCCCTTTGTCAGTTCCCATCCAAGGTCATGTGTTGTAATCAGTTGTCATTGTCTTGTTAGTTGCTCTTTCTTTGCTAAATTGTGGGAACATATGCACAGCATGTACTTCCCCATCTCAATCACTCCCAAGCATACCATCCAATGGGCTTAGCCACATTCACAGTGTTGTGGTGCCCTCACCACTTCCCAGTACTGAAACTTGCCCATTTCCCCAAACAGAAACCTTATACCCACTATGCATCACTCCCCATTCTCCCTGTCCCCCAGTGCTGGCAACCTGGACTCTAATTTCTGCCTCTGTGAGTTTACATAGGCTCCATTTTTTTTTTGTAGTTACCATTGGGATTAAATTTAATCTCCTAAATCTATATCAATTTCATTTGTTTTGATGCCAATTTAATTTCAATAGCATATGAAAACTATGTTTCCATACTCCTCTACCCTCCGCCCTTATGTAGTTCTTGTCACAAATTGCATTTATATATTAGAAGTCCAAAACCACTGATATCATTACAATTTATGCATTTGCCTTTTAGATCCTATAGGAAGTAAAGAGTAGAGATACTAATGAAAAATACAAAAGTACTGTATCCATGTTGTTAGCTTCCCTGGAGATTTTTATTTCTTCATTCAGCTTCAATCTATCTCTTGTCCTGTCTTTTTAACCTGGAAAACTCTCTTTAGGATTTCTTGTAAGACTGGTCTAGTGGTGGTGAATTCCCTTAGCTTTTGTTTCTCTGGTTGTGTCTTAATCTCACACTTATTTTTGAAAGACAGTTTTGCTGGATATAAAATTCTTGGTAGACAATTTTTTGGTTTCAGTACTTTGAATATGCCATCCCACTGCTTTCTTGCCACCCTAATTTCCAATAAGAAATCAACACTTAATCTTATTGATTGAGTCTCCCTTGTGTGTTCTTCTTCTCTTTTGTGGCTTTCAGAATTCCCTCTTTATCTTTGGCATGTGACAGTTTAATTATAATTTGCTATGGCATGGATCTATTTGAATGTATCCTGTTTATCATTTGTTGAACATCTCGGATGTGTATGTTCATGTTTGGCACACATATATTAACTGAAAATGAAGTCAGATCTTTATTGAGAAAAAGCAAGTGTGAAGCGGATGACTGACTTCACCAAAAGGACTCTGTTTGCCAACTAGGTTATTGGGTGGATATTTTCATAAATTAAACAAGTTTAAAGCTGTAGCTTCAATGTTTTGGTAAAATATATTTGAAACACAAAAGGAATATTTCATTAGAAAATCATATTGGCAATAAAATTAATAATATTTTGATTTTCTCTCCTTTCTGAATAATTTAGGTAAACCAGGGTGCTCTAAGTGAGAGAGTAAAAGGTATACTTAATAGTCATTTGATAAGCCTTGGTAAAGTACCTTTGAAAATCTCAGAAATTGAGAAAGTAAATGAAGGACTCTAATGATTGGGTAATAAATGCTTTTCTAGTCAAGTGGTTTCCAATTCTTTGCTTTTAACAATTTACAGGAGTACCAATTTAGAAGACTTAAAAGCTGCCATGTCATTAAACATAGTATTTGATGAAAGATTACTATCTGATTATATAATTCAGATGGTGCTCAAAGAATTGAGCAATGTGGCTATATAAAATCCATGGACTGTTTGGAACAAGATTTTTCATGGTTTACATCTAAAAACATGAAATATAGCAGTGACTCATAGTTATTTATGGACACATGAATGAGTTAGGGAGAAGGATCAAGAAGGAAAAAAGCCCTATTCATTTCCTTAAGAGATAAACTTATAATAAAAGTTTAATTTTCATATTTCATAATTACTTATTAAAATTTGTTTTTTTAACTATTTTTGTTGACAATACTTGCAGTGATAACTCTACCAAGGAGGGTTTTTTTAAAGCATGTGTAGCATTTATAATCACAGTAAATATAATTTCAAATTTCAGTGAATGTACATTATTTATATATGATAAGAACAATCAATAAAACACACTCAAGTTTAAAAACTGTATTACATAAAGATAAAATTTACAGGAAGAATGGAGATATAAATTTGAAGATGAAAGGAAAGATGCACAATTTAAAAATGTTATAGAGAGATTGTACATGTAGTTTTAAATGAGTGGTATCAAATTGTTATGGTACTTTGATTCCATTCAATATATCCAAAAGAGTGATGCAATGGTTTTATTTTATGTCAGCCCTTACAGTCTGCTGAATATTGCATCCTTTCCTGCTTTTTCTTTTCTTAGACTTAAGATGAAAAATTTTAGTCGTCAAATTAAAAATGGGCAAGATGTCATATGTTGTTCAAAATTCTTTTAAGTCTAAATGAGAAAAAAAATATCTGATACAGGATGCACAGGCATTTTTAGTTTTATGTCATGATGACTGCTGTCCCTGCATTTCTTGCCAGAGAATTGCTTTAGGCCTAAGACCTCCTGTCTTTTAGAGGGAGTTTCCTCCTGCTTGCCACCTTTACTATCTTTGAAGACAACCCGAACCGAAGCTATTGCTGCTTCTCCTGAACCTGTGCCTTTGTGGGCCTTGTGAGGACCTATCCCTCTGCCATGCGTGTTCTAGAATACCGTCTTCCCACTCTTGAATATTCTGGCCTTGAATTGCATTTATTTCTGCTGCCATTTTTTTTTTTTATTCTCAATAATGAACAATGCCTCCAGTGTTCTGTTCCTCTGTTAGTCCTCTACTCATTTCAGGGAGACATCTGAATTTCTAACAATTTAACCAACTTCTCAGGCAGCTCTCTCTCCTTTTCTAAATCCTACAGTGAGTGCAACGCATTTGCTGGATCTGAGCAACTTTTTCATCTTTTGCTTCCATTTGCTTTCTGGCACATTCTTTTGTTTTTCAACAAACTGTTCGAGATTTTGGGATTTCCCTTACTGAGAGGAATGAAAGCAATTTATTTTTGCATCTGCCCAAAGCCTCCAGTTCTAACAGATCTTATCCTTATTTACCTCCCCAAATTGGATGTTCCCAACTAGGAAGCATATTCTCATCAGACCACTAGTTAGTCTAAGCCTGGATTCAATATGTTATTATTTTGTCTATCTTTCAGCATCTTCTTTAAGGCATAGGCAATATCTATATCCGTACTTCCAAGTACTTTCAGCTGGAAATTCATCCAGCAATCCTTTGAATATTTCATGCTAATTTCTCTAGTCTTTTCCACTGTTCCAGAAATCATATTGTATCTCAAGATTTTAAGGGTCAAGAATATGGGCTCAGCTCAGTGATTCTTTTGTTCCACATGGCATCAGCATAAATCACTCAATGGTATCCAGCTGACAGATGGTCCAGAGAGCCTTAGACAGTTCAACTTGCATGCATGGTGCCTCAAAGAGGATGGTTGGCCTCAGCTGAGAGCACTGGCCATGGCTCCTACATATGACTTCTCAAGGATGACAGTTTCAAGGCTCTCAAACTTCTTTCCTGGCAACTGAGGGCTCCCAAAAGAATGTCCCAATAGACCTGGGTAGAAGCTTCAAGTCTTCTAATGACCTAACCTTGGAAGTCCTGGAATGTCACTTCTGCCAAAGGCTGACTTCTATTAGCAAGACAAGTTAGTGAGACTGCCCAGATTTAAGGGGAGAGAAATGAGAACACACCCATCCATGAGAGAAGTAGCAAGGAATTTGTGGTCATCTTTAATCTACCATACCTTGTCAAATCTGCCCATATTTCATGTAACCCCTATTGCATAGCTGAGCTGCTCTAATGATGTCTAACTATGGATTCTTTGTTCGGAGATTTATGAAGAGGCCTCACAATATCTTCCTGGCTCATTCGGAGGAATTCATTCCAGTCTGCTCTTTGAAAGTTTACCTATCTTCTGATAGATTTCACTGCGCCACAGGCACCCTTTCTGATGGTGAAACAATGAAAAATGCATCCTCCCTTTCTTTTTCCTTATTTAGAGTAGTTAAAATGAATGCATCTCCTTAACAATATTTGTTCCTTTATTCTAGTCTTCAAGAGCCAATTTCTTGCTTCATATCTGCCTAGTTTGTCTTTTAAGAAAATCTCATCATTCAACCTAATCAACTTTTTTCCTTTATATAGCCTTCATTCCTTAACCACTTTCTTCATGATATAGAGCGAAGCATATTTTTGAAACTTCTTCCATTCCTCAATATCCTGAATACTTGAATCTGGAGACTGTGTTAGTCTGAAGAAGACACCAAAATATGATTAGATGGGCAATAACTGTGAACATTAAAGGGGAGGAAGCAGGAAGGAGGCATGGAGAGCCACATTGCAGGGCTGACATCTGAGAAGGAAAAGGGAGGGGAAGAATTGAGTAAGAAGAGACTCAGATTGAGGCACAGTTCCAAGAAAGCTTTGATTAAGCTGACGTGGAATTTTTGAAGCCAAAGTCACCCATCAGAGGTGCCCCCTTTCTCACAATCATGAACCTGTGAAAGCACCCTTGCTGTGCTGAGTCACAACTGGGTATAGCACTGGGGAACTGTGGTTTTGGCAAGAACAGGGTGGTGGGTCCAGAGCAGCTGGAGCTCTCAACCAACTATGCTCCCTATAGCAGGAGTTCGGGCTGCCATGAGTAGTGAGTTGTAAATGTTATTGGGAAGCCAAGGTGGAGAACCAGTCTTCTATTTGGAGAGAGCTGCTCGAGAGGTTGTAAAGTATCCTTGCCTTGATTCTTCCATCTCCATTTGTCCAGGTGAGGTCCTGACTACACTGAAGGAGATAGATTCACTGACCTTTGAAAACAGGAAATTGTATTTACAGTGAGTGGTCAGGCTCCAACTCTTCCATGTACCGTGTATTGCTTGGTCAAGTTTCTGTGTCTCAGTTTCCTCAGCTGTGATGTGAGGGCTGGGCAAGACTGGTGAGGGCCCTTCCAGCTCTGACATACTTTGTTCTTTAGGGTCCTGAAGCTTTCTGTTGAGCCTTTAATTTTATATCTTCCCAAATTTATTTTTATGGAAAGTGTGTTTACAAATTTCCTTTGTTAGATATCTCATTCACTGAGACATAGCTGAGGCATAATTGCTATATATATGTGTATAGACATTATTGTGAAATTATTCTGAGACATAAATGGTCTAATATTAGCTGATGATTACAAAATACAATGATTTGAATTGTTTCATGTAATGCTAATTTGCTTCAAGTACAAACACTAATCAGGAACATTAGGTAATTATCATTTAGGTATGGGACCTCAATATATGAAATCTGCATTTTCATGTAAGTATTAGTATCATGTGTAGCTGCTTATGGTAACGAAGGAGAAGGATTCTAAGAAGCCTGTTCATTACAGAGATTTGTAGTGACATATCTTGGTTATTAATTTTACCTTTTGTTGAATCCCTTACAAGAGGCATCTATTAAATCTTAGGGAATAATTTTTATATTTAATGTAGTTTGATTAAATACACAATTTTAGACTGTAATACATAGAGGGTTAGCATGCTGTGTGTGGGAAGAATTCTAGGAGTTTGAATAAAGAAGAAAAAAAGGAAAGTCATTTACCCTGAGGCTCAAACTCCTTAATTTTAATCATTTTACAATTGGGTAAACAGAGGCCTAGAAATTTGTTTAAGTTGCCCAAGATCACAAAACTATAACTGCTAACAATTTTGTTTTGCTTCCACATAGCAGGTGCCTTTTGAAGGCAACCTTAGAGATGGACACAAGCTTCTTAAGAGATGGACACAAGCTCCTTAAGAGATGGACATAAGCTCCTTACCATTTTACAGATGGGTAAATAGAGGCATAGAAAGGCTAAATTACTTTCTCTAGAGCACATAGAAGTGGCCAAGCCAGGATTTGAGCCCAAGCAGTCTGGCTCCAGAGCCCATGCTTTTAACATAGTATAGTAAAAGTAAACCTGGGAATAGAACTCAGATCTCCTGATATCCTTTCAAATGTTCCATAACACCAGGGTCATTAAAAACAAATCCATTTTAATTCTTTCAAATAAACATGTCACTGCAATTGCACAAGTAGCTACCCAGAGCACTCAACTCTTGAGGTCTTACTTTTTCTCATGATGCCCCCAGAGACAGCTTTCTCTGATCATTATGTCCAGGCCACCTAGGAGAAATTCAAGCATCTAGCATTAAATAGCAGGTAGGAAACATTTATAACCAATGAATCACATGTTCCAAGGCAAGTGTCTGATTATGAAGTGGCTTCAAGATACATGAAAATTTTTTCCCAGAAATAAGCTAAACTCTTCCAGGAATAATCTTCATATCTTATTTATGAATGAATTTTGCATTTGTTTTCCTTCCTGTAGCCTCTCAGGGTCCTATGATCGGTCATTTCTAGCACCTCTTACCACTAGCCTTAGATCCCTCAGCCTTGATCAGTGTGGCATTCTTCATTGAGATACCCACCCCTTGACTTGAGTACCAGTGTTGCTCCTTCAGCTTGGCTATACAACCAACCCCCAATCACTGAATGCTGTACAGTGCTTTTCTTGACCAAAACTTTAAACCTGTTAGTCCAGCTGGAATTCAACATTGGCCAATAAGAATCCAAAGTGAGCAATCTATGGTCATGGCTGCAGCAACTCCTGGTTTTCAGCCTGATGACTTATTTATTTAACTGACCACTTCTGTTGTCATTAGAAGCCCTGGTATCTTCTGGGTCTGCCAATGTTGAGAACAGATTTTCAAATTAATTGGAACAGGGCCATTTTCTTGTCCATGTCCCAGGGGTTAGAAGTTGTCCCTTGTCTTTCAAGTATAGCTCAGAAACTCCGCCTGACCCATTTCTTTACCAAATTCACAGTTGGACTGTGGATGGGACAAGATTATAGAGCCAGGGGGCTGGTATTCCACTGAGGACAATGAGCAAAGTGTGGATTGGGGTGAGTAATCAGCAGACCTCTGCTCTCTCTTCTTAGGCACTGGTGAGAAAGATTGATAACTCAGACAATATATATACCACGGAGTCCACCACAGGAAACCTGTTCAGCCTGACCCAAGAGGGAGCTCCCTTGTGCCGCATCATAGCCAAGGTAAGCTTCATGGTTGGAAGCCAAAGTGGCAGGACTGGGAAGAATGAGAAGAAGCTGTTTCTATGCAAATAGCTGCCTCAGAATTCTGACCTGGCTTTAGAATTTACTTGCTGTGTGACCTTGGGAGAGCCACCACCCCTCTCTGGGCCTGATGTAATTAAATTTATTAATTGATTTAAAGAGTAAATTAATTACTCTTTAATTGGTGAGTAGCCCCTCTAATTTCAATCTCCACTTGTGACAAAAAGCTGGTGCCCATCTGAGCCTCTATCCAAGATTTCGTCATGTAGTATGTGTTATAAATATAAACTATTTTTCCCCATCACTACACATTCTTCCCTTAGCAGTGGTAGTGTTCCTGCTGTCCACAGGGTGCTGGACAGTCTGGCACGGAACATTTTAGAAGATTGAGTGACTTCATGTTGCCTTCTGGCATTATGGAAGTAGGATATGCAATATCTCAAACCCATTTTAAAGGAACTTTTTTCATATGGACTTATCTATAAATCGAGTCCTATTTATATCTCTTAATCCTTTTGCCATGATAACCTAAATCCCATAATAACCAGTAGTAGTGTTATCAGAAGAAACAGGAGAAATCGATCTGCAAACATGATCTTCACATCAAATTCGGAGGCTTTTGTTCTAAAGGATCATATCCAGTGCTCCTCTTTTCTTTTGGGGTACCACTGGAGTCTTTTGGCCTCAGCATCTGACCATGAGTCCTGGAAAACAGAGGAAGAATTGGGATCCTTCCATCATTTTATCACCAAGGTCATTGGCTAGTGTTTGGTGGCATCAAGGGAACATAAGTTTCAAAATGCACTCAACCTTTGACTACTCTAAGCTTTCCTGTTTTTCACTCAAGAGAAGGCTGTGGACGATTCTATGGACAATGATAAAGGCAAGGGCTGGCCCAAGGAAAACAAAAAGGGAGATGAATACAGGCTAAATTGAAAAGCAGTCTTGAGATCAGTAATTCATCTCAGTTCTGCTTGGACGCTCCTCCTTTTAATCTTTTCTCTCAGTTTCTCCCACTGGCAGCCCGAAGTGGAGACCAGAGATAGCCTCCCTCTCTCCTCTGGCTCTGTGGGGCAGGTCCTACACTCTAGCCATTGGGCTGTGGTTGCTGTAACTGTCCCAGCCTCTTGCCTGAGGGGCAGGGAAGAGGACGACCTTCCTTCTGAAAGATTCCTTTACTCAGCCTTAAAGCCTCCAGTGGGCCCTTCCTTTCTCAGCCTTGTGTCTCCATTCCTTTCTGGCTGTCATTCACGCCCTTCACATCTCTTTTTGTTTGTGATTTGAATGAACTCCTACTCAGCATTCTGGACCCAGCTCTGTGCTGCTTTCCAAGATACTCTCTGGTCCTCCCACCTGTGGGGACTAAAGGCATGGCCATAGCACTAATAATATTCTAATTAGTTGTGTGCTTAAAGCTGTGTGCACCTTGAGGACAGAAACATATGGATCATCTCAGATCTTTAGTGCCCAGCAAAAGGCCTGCACAGAGCAGGTATTCAAAGAATGTGTGTTAAATAAATCAGTGATGAATTAACAGAGTCAAATGTTTGAAAGTTTGGAGGGCCTGAGGTTGACTCAACCCTTAATGTCTGTAGGGGTGCTTGAGTGGCTAATGAGCGTCCAACCAATGGGTCATCCTTTGATAGGAACAGATTCATGAGGTGCATTTTTAATAAGCACCCTCTTCTCCCAACTTTCATCTCCCCCAAATTCTAATGCAAGACCTCAGAGTACCATACTTTGAGTAATACAAGGCCAGTGTGGCAGTCCCTAGAGACCTTTAAACTAAGGTTAAATGAAGGGGATTCACATATATTGACCTCCATTACATCCTGGGCACTGTACAGATTTTATCACTCGTAATTCTCATAATGATTCCATGAGAAAGATCATACTATTATTCTATGCAAATGACGACCCTGAAGAACAGGATATTAAATAACTTGCTCAAAGCCACACAGATAGCAAGTTGAATTGCTGGGATAATAATTGTGGGGTCTGATTCCAAAGGATTCTTTGCACTTACATTGCATTGCTGGGGAAAAATCTAGAATTCATGAGGTCTGAATTATTAGGGCCCTCTTTAAGTAAAAGGGCAAATTATGGATTGGACATTAGTTAGGAAAGTGAATATTTCTTTGGAATGTGAAAAAAAATCACAGATATTTCTGGAAGCCATTCTTAAACCAGGTTGGCCAGCAATAACTCTCCTACATGATAAAGCAATGCCAGCCACAGAAACAAATGCCACCAAACCAAATATATCCCATGACTGAACTTCTTGGCTGGACCCACATATGCTTGTGGCAATGAGGGGATGCAAAAGAAGATGGTTTTAATCAGTTACAACAAGGGTTTTAATTCATTAGCTTCCTGGTCATTTCATTACTATACCTAGTCTTTGAACACGTCACATGCATACAGGCAATCGATAGTTCTGGGGCCTCACTAGGGTCTTTTGTTTCATTTTCACTTGAGAAATAACATCACCATTGAGGATGGACCCGATGATGTAATTGAAAGCAATGCCATTCCCTTTGATAGACTTAAGATGCCAGCCCCATAAGATGCTCTAGCTCAGTGGTTCTCAGTCCTGATCCTGCATCATCTCTTCGGAGGCATTTTGTAGAAAGCCCAGATACTTACTTGTTACACATACAAGGTTTACTGAGGTCCTGGGGGAATAACTGGGAATCTGCATTTTACTTCTGGGGCATGATCAGACTATTGGAATCACTTATCTAAGCCCATAAGGAAATCTAGAAGAACAAGCTAATTGCTTATCCACTCTGATCAGGGGAGGAGTGAATTATATATAATAGCAATAGCTAACATTAGAGTGTTGCTGTGCATCAGACTAAATGCCTGACATGCATAATTTCTTTTAATTCATACAAGAACCCTCTAGAAAGTATGAAACTTTAACACTGGGGAAACCCCTGGTACTGTGTCAAACAAACCCAAGTCAATAGGCCAAACCCTTGATCTTGAGGCTTGTTCTTGTGAAGCTTATGTTTGTAGTAGAAAAGCTTAGCCTAACTATACGTATGCCTTAGCATCACCTTCAGAGGACCTCTTTTGTTGCTTAGATATGGCCTCTCTTTCTCTAAGCTCAACTCTGCAAGTGAAATCATTGCCTTGCCCCCTACGTGGGACATGACATCCAAGGGTGGAAGTCTCCCTGGAGGCATGGGAGATGACTCCCAGGGATGACTCTGGCCCTGGCACTGTGAGATCAACAATTCCATCCTGACCAAAAGAGGGAAAAGAAGTAGAATAAATAAGGTATCAGTAGCTGAGAGAATTCAAATAGAGTTGAGTGCTTACTCTGGTGGTCACTTTTACTCAAACTTCAGTTATACATTGCTACCTATCATAACTTTCCAGAAACCTACAATCTCCAGATGGGTCTCTGGACCAGATAAGTCCTGAAACCCAGAAGGGCCAGTCATTTCAGAACATCAGCTAGTTCCATCTTCCTACCCCTTATTATTGACAGTCCCTTTCAACATGAAAAAGTTAGAATGGGCATAGCCCAAATATCCCTAAAGGTGGGAGAAAGATCAGAGGTGATGGTGGAGTTATACAGAGAAGGTGGTGTTTAACAAATGAATATTATTGCTGAATTAGTATATTGATATTTCTTTTTCTTCTTTTTTTTTATTAATGGAAAGAAAAAAAAAGAAATTAACACAACATTTAGAAATCATACCATTCTACATATGCACTCAGTAATTCTTAACATCATCACATAGATGCATGATCATCGTTTCTTAGTACATTTGCATCGGTTTAGAGGAACTAGCAACACAACAGAAAAAGATATAAAATGTTAATATAGAGAAAAGAAATAAAAGTAGTAATAATAGTAAAAAAAAAAAAAAAAGAAAAAAAAAACCCTATAGCTCAGATGCAGCTTCATTCAGTGTTTTAACATGATTACTTTACAATTAGGTATTATTGTGCTGTCCATTTTTGAGTTTTTGTATCTAGTCCTGTTGCACAGTCTGTATCCCTTCAGCTTCAATTACCCATTGTCTTACCCTGTTTCTAACTCCTGCTGGACTCTGTTACCAATGACATATTCGAAGTTTATTCTCGAATGTCGGTTCACATCAGTGGGACCATACAGTATTTGTCTTTTAGTTTTTGGCTAGACTCACTCAGCATAATGTTCTCTAGGTCCATCCATGTCATTACATGCTTCATAAGTTTATCCTGTCTTAAAGCTGCATAATATTCCATCGTATGTATATACCACAGTTTGTTTAGCCATTCTTCTGTTGATGGACATTTCGGCTGTTTCCATCTCTTGGCAATTGTAAATAACACTGCTATAAACATTGGTGTGCAAATGTCCGTTTGTGTCTTTGCCCTTAAGTCCTTCGAGTAGATACCTAGCAATGGTATTGCTGGGTCGTATGGCAATTCTATATTCAGCTTTTTGAGGAACCGCCAAACAGCCTTCCACAGTGGTTGCACCCTTTGACATTCCCACCAACAGTGGATAAGTGTGCCTCTTTCTCCGCATCCTCTCCAGCACTTGTCATTTTCTGTTTTGTTGATAATGGCCATTCTGGTGGGTGTGAGATGATATCTCATTGTGGTTTTGATTTGCATTTCTCTAATGGCCAGGGACATTGAGCATCTCTTCATGTGCCTCTTGGCCATCCGTATTTCCTCTTCTGGTAGGTGTCTGTTCAAGTCTTTTTCCCATTTTGTAATTGGGTTGGCTGTCTTTTTGTTGTTGAGTTGAACAATCTCTTCATAAATTCTGGATACTAGACCTTTATCTGATATGTTGTTTCCAAATATTATCTCCCATTGTGTAGGCTGTCTTTCTACTTTCTTGATGAAGTTCTTTGATGCACAAAAGTGTTTAATTTTGAGGAGCTCCCATTTATTTCTTTCTTTCTTCAGTGCTCTTGCTTTAGGTTTAAGGTCCATAAAACCGCCTCCAGTTGTAAGATTCATAAGATATCTCCCTACATTTTCCTCCAACTGTTTTATGGTCTTAGACCTAATGTTTAGATCTTTGATCCATTTTGAGTTAACTTTTGTATAAAGTGTGAGATATGGGTCTTCTTTCATTCTTTTACATATGGATATCCAGTTCTCTAGGCACCATTTATTGAAGAGACTGTTCTGTCCCAGGTGAGTTGGCTTGACTGCCTTATCAAAGATCAAATGTCCATAGATGAGAGGGTCTATATCTGAGCACTCTATTCAATTCCATTGGTCGATATATCTATCTTTATGCCAATACCATGCTGTTTTGACCACTGTGGCTTCATAATATGCCTTAAAGTCAGGCATCGCTAGACCTCCAGCTTCGTTTTTTTTCCTCAAGATGTTTTTAGCAATTCGGGGCAACCTGCCTTTCCAGATAAATTTGCTTATTGGTTTTTCTAATTCTGAAAAATAAGTTGTTGGGATTTTGATTGGTATTGCTTTGAATCTGTAATCAGTTTAGGTAGGATTGACATCTTAATTATATTTGGTCTTCCAATCCATGAACACGGTATGCCCTTCCATCTATTTAGGTCTTCTTTGATTTCTTTTAGCAGCTTTTTGTAGTTTTCTTTATATAGGTTTTTTGTCTCTTTGGTTAAATTTATTCCTAGGTATTTTATTCTTTTAGTTGCGATTATAAATGGGATTCGTTTCTTGATTTCCTCCTCAGCTTGTTCATTACTAGTGTATAGAAAAGCTACAGATTTTTGAATGTTGATCTTGTAGCCTGCTACTTTGCTGTACTCATTTATTAGCTCTAGTAATTTTGTTGTGGATTTTTCTGGGTTTTCTATGTATAGTATCATATCGTCGGCAAACAGTGATAGTTTTACTTCTTCCTTTCCAATTTTGATGCCTTGTATTTCTTTTTCTTGTCTAATTGCTCTGGCTAGAACTTCCAACACAATGTTGAATAATAGTGGTGATAGTGGACATCCTTGTCTTGTTCCTGATCTTAGGGGGAAAGTTTTCAATTTTTCCCCATTGAGGATGATATTAGCTGTGGGTTTTTCATATATTCCCTCTATCATTTTAAGGAAGTTCCCTTGTATTCCTATCTTTTGAAGTGTTTTCAACAGGAAAGGATGTTGAATCTTGTCAAATGCCTTCTCTGCATCAATTGAGATGATCATGTGATTTTTCTGCTTTGATTTGTTGATGTGGTGATATTTCTTTAGTCTCCAGTATCTTAGAGCGCTAGAAGTAAAGACTAAAATTGTGGAATTGTAACCCATACCAAACTCTGAAATCTGTTCTGTAACTAATTGTTGTGCTGTGTATTGGAATTTGTTGCTTTTTTGTATATATGTTATTTTTCACAAAAAAGAAAAAAAAGTGATGATAAAATATATATATATATTCCTTCTAGTCTCCAATGTTCTGGAGCAGCTAGAAGGAAAAATCTGAGATAGTTGGTAGCCCATGACAAACTCTAGGATCTTTCCTGTAACTACTTGTTGAAGAGTGCTTTGAAAACTGTTGCTTTTTTCCTTCCTTGCTTTGTATATATGTTGTATTATACAATTTAAAAAAAAGGAAAAAAAGGAAAAGAACATTTTGAGCTCTCTGAAATAGGTATCATACTGTTTCTAACTATAGTTGAGGAAATGGTTTAAGGGATTTATCCAGAGTCACACAACTGATAAGGAGTGGAGTCGGAATTAGAACCCAAGCCCGTTCAATTCAGAGCTCATGATCCTAAACCCCACCGCAGTGACTTCTGTTTCAATCCCCCGCCATTCAGGCCCTTGGACCCAGGTGTGACTCAGAAGTTCTCAACCCTGGATGACATTAGACTTACTAGGGAGCTTAAAACAATTTGGATTTTGATTTCATTGGTCTGGAGTGGGGACTGGGATGAGTATATTAGCTTTCCAGGTGATCTTATATGCTGCTTCTTTAGAGGACCACTGCTCTCTCTGGGAGTGATTTAGGCACAGTTCTCCCTGAAAACCATGTGGTATAGTAGGGGAGAAGGGGACAGCGAGGGTAGCATTTGGTCTGTTCTCCCCAAGGATTTTGTGACTTAACCATCCAGCTTGGTCAAGAGCATCGACTCTGCAGAGGTCTGCTTGGTGTTGTAGAGGAAGAGAAGTGCTCTAACCTCTGGGCTGAAGCAGGTTCAATGTCAGTTTAATGATTATCTTCGATAGAAATCAGCTGAATTTCTTTTGGAATTTTGACCATTTTTCCCTTTTGAAGTGGTTTGTAAATAATGGCTGGGTTTGGGCTCCAGGTATGAATCATGACGGAAGGAGCAAGGAGCTTCTCTGAATGGCAGCCTGGGGTCTGGGGTTGTTTCATACTTTGGATAGAACAGGCCCTGGACATTTCCTGGGGAGGCAGTTCTGCTGGGCACGGGCTTGAAGCTTGGGCACTCCAAGGTCTTGCCTCCATGTGCTGCTTGATGTGAGCGGCTCCCACTGTCTGTCTTCCTATGCACTTAATGTCCGGAGAGGCAGAGAAGGGACCCACATTTGAGCCGAAATGAAAGATGGTGTTTGGCCTCCTGCAGAGTTAGTCTCCTCTGGGGACCGGGCTTTACCTCTTGTTAACTATTGACCCCAAACATTTCCAGAGGTAGGAAGCAGGGGGAGAAAGTCCTGGACTGGGCACCAGGGGTCCATTTCTCAGCTTAGTTCTGTTGTCAGCTCATGGGGTACCTTGGACAGGCCACTTGAGGCCTTAGCTCCCCCTTCATGACTCTGAGCAGGTTGAACTTTATGATAGTTAAGAGACCGTCCACTTCTATGGGAAGAAGGACCATTACTTTCCTGGTGCTTTTATGGGAAAAGTAAGGATGCAATTTAGTTTTCGCCTTCCTCATTTTTAAACAGAAGGCTGAGGTGAGCTACTTTCCACAAATAGTCATCACTTCCTCCATTTCTTTCTACAGACTCCTTGCCTGGCTATTCCCTCCTCAGCCTCTCAACGATACCACCCCCATACCCAACACCAGCCCTGAGCTCTCAAGAATTTACCACTTAGCGGGATCCTTTGAGTGTGCACATGGGCCACAACTCACCAGGGCCTTTCCAAGGGAATACATGTGTCTCACTGAATAACGACAACTGCGGTAGTAATGCCCATTTATTGGTTGCTTTCTATGCTTCAGGCCTTATGCTGCATACTTTACACCCAGTTATCATAGCTTGTGTACAGGCACCCCTCCAAGATGGGTGTCTAGTTTTACAGATAAGGCAGCTAGGACTGAAAGCGGTTAGATAACTTGTGCAGCTGACGCTTGAAACCAGATTCGCCCAACTCTGCAGTCAAGACACTGTCCATCTCAGCAGCTCAAATGGCTAAGAAACTTCCCTTTCCAGGAAAACCCCTGCTTCAATAAATCTGTCTCCTTCTTAATGAGTATTTCTTCTTTCTCTGCTCCTGGTGCCTTGCACATTTGTCAGCTTCCCCCCTGCAGGAGTGAGGCTGGAAATACCTGGGGTTGAGAGGCAGTGGCAGGAGGGGAGGAGAAATGGGAGAGTTTGAAATTTCCAAAGCTGGAAATAGTCAACTTTGATGATGGTAGCTGTAGTAGTAACAGTAATACAGAAAAATAATCATAGTAATAATAATAATAAACATTTATATAGCACTTACTATATGCCAGATAATGCTCTGATTTATACATAATCACCCAATTAAACCTCATAACAGTCCTCTGTGGTAGATAGTTCTATCATCCCCATTTTACATGGAGGGAAACTGAGACACTTCACAGCTCACCCAGCTAGTAAGAGACAGTGCTGGAATTTGTAACAGCTCAAGCTGTTTGGCATCAAAGGCTGTGCTCCTGGTGAGCAAAGGACCAGTGGATGCCAGCCACGTGACTACCCAGCTGACAGAGGAGTTCCTGATCCATTGGATCTTGAGTGAAAGTAACCTCTTGTTGGTGCCTTAATTTGGACACTTTCATTCCTTAGAACTGTAAATTTGCAACTTATTAAATTCCTCTTTTATAAAAGTGAAAAAAAAAAAAAAGGCTGTGCTCCTGGTTATTTTTCTAAACTGCCTCTCAGTAGCTAGTCCACCTCTTTTTCTTACCTTCCTCCTCCTTTCCCGTTTCTTCCTCCTCTTCACCCTTCTCCCCCTTTCTCCTGCCTTCATTATTTACTGAGTCCTTCCTATTTGTCAAACACTGTGCTAAGCTTTCCATTCATTACCTCACCCAATCCTCCCAAAGCCTTCTTATTTTGGGGGCATGAGCAGACACCGGGAATCGAACCCGGGTCTCCGGCGTGGCAGGTGAGAACTCTGCCACTGAGCCATCGTTGACCCCCAAAGTCTTTGAATGTATTATGATTATAATTCCCACTTTTAAAAAATGAAACAGAGGCTCAGAAAGAAAGCTTGTCCAAGGTCATGCACGTTGCAAGTGCAAAGCTGGGATTTTAGCCTGGTCTGCTGACTTCTGGATTTTAATCTTAATGTCCTTATGTCTGCAGTCTTTGGGATAGAGTAGAAAAAGGGCTGAAGCAGAGGGAGGAGTCAATAATGACTCCCATATTTCTAGCCTGGAAGATGGCAAGACTAGTTTTTCCAGCAGAATCACTGTGTGTTTCTAGTCCTGATAGTCACACAGGCAGTAGGAGTCCCTGACCTGCCCTACCGTGCAACCCTACGTCACATGCTCCATAAACGTGCCCAAGATTGTGAGAGACTTGGGGCAGCTACTCCAGGTGGCTTTCCTCACCCATCTCTTCGGGGTACACTGGTGGTCTTTCTTTGGTCCCTCTGTCTAGCTGCCTCCAGGAGAGGATCTGGGCAGCCTGTCTGAGGTCTATGCTCTCAGAAGCTTGGGTTCCTCTGAAGACCAAGGAATAAACCCATCCTCCCTATGGTGGTCAGATGGTGCTTTGTCAAAATTACTCCCACTCCAGCTTCCCCATCATTCCCTCCACCCCCAGCCTACACACGCACAAGTGGCCTCTTCCAACTTTATGACAGCTTACCCCAAATCTGTCTGAATAATTCATACTGTTATACAGCTGGGCGCCGAGCCCAGAGCTTTCTATAAAATTAAACCAGCTCTGGCCAACAGCGTGATTCCGTTAGCTCAGGCGATTCCCAGCTCTTCTCTGGAATGAGTGCTACTTTCTATATCCTGAATGGGGCTCCTGAGTGGTCCCGACATTTGATGCCTCTTATTTCCTCTGTGGCACCTTTCTGCCCCCACAAACCCTCATGTATCCCATCTCTTGTGGCACCTTTCATGAGGGTTTGAGACACTCTTCTAAACAGGAAACCTTCAATAGGCTCACTCTCACTTCACTGCCCAGAACTGGGGGCTAAACCCTTTTACATACAGAATTCAATTTGTGCCACCCCCCAACAGCCCTGTGATGTAGCTATCGGACCCCATTTTTAGCTGGAGTTAATCAGCAGCAGATCTAGGATTTGGACCAGAATCCCCTTAGCTTGGGTCCGTCTTCCCTGAGCCAGGGAAGACTGACACATTAATCCTGACTGTGGTCCCCATGCTTTAGCACCATTTTTTCATTGTCGGTATCAGATGTAAATATGGCCATCTATCTATCAATCAAACCTTCCAACTATTTACATATAGATACATGTATATAAGTGCACAAATATAAACATACATATATGCATACATATATATACACATGCACAACGTGTGTATTTACATATGACGGGGAGTCATTGATGAGTAGCAGAGTTGGCTGGAGAATGCTTAGGACTCTTGTTTCTTTACTTTTTCACTTTAAAGAGAATCTTGATTTTACTTCAGTGACTTTGAGTAAGGCCTTTATGTGCAACCCTCATCAGATGTCCCATGAACCCATGGCAAAACAGGAGGGCAGTGAGGAAAGGGGTATGGAGCAAGAAATCAGGAGGAATACATGTCTTCCCAATCCCAGAATATATTTTTGCTGGTGTTACGAGATGCACTTAAAATCAAAGTGGTTCTCTCTTAACCCGTCATGAGCACCTCTCAGATTCTACTAGGAGCTCCTGCTCTGTGCTCCCTGAGTTCTGCATTCCCATTTCATGGCACCTCTACCCAGCATTGTACCTGCTTTAAAAATTCCCTGCCTTCCCCACCAGACCATGAGTTCACTGCAGAGGGGGAATGAGGCAGCCTCACTCAGTACCCAACAGTGTCTTGCACATACAAAATCATTACATTTTTGAATGCACGAATGAATTTGCCAGCCCTTAGCCATGCCCCTTTTCCACCAAACCAACAACCCCAGAAGGAAGTAAGAATATAAAGGTTAGGGATCACTCTTAGCTGACTAAAAGGTGTCGGATGATCAACTGCCCCAGTTGACATTGGACACCTTCACCTTCATTTCCGCAGTGCTCCACAGCAAAGCACTTAAATGTCCAGGGCCTCTGGACCCATCTCTGTGAGGAGAGGGAAGGGAAGGGCTGTGATTGGCTGATTTCGGTAAAGCTGAGCCGGGTCAAAGTGGTCATTGGTTCCTCTTCCAGTTGCTCATTAATTAACCTTTCACTCATTCTTGTCTGCACCCTTAGCACACAGAAGGGGGCCTGGCCCGTAGCAGGTGCTCAGAAATTTTTGTGGAAAGAGTTCTCAGGAATCTGCTAAGGGATGATCTTTTGCTGACCTCATCCTCTTCCCATAACATTTTTCTCCGCTTTGGGGACAGAGTGCATTGGGCTTAGTTAGACTCAAGAGAGATGAGGTGGAAGGGGAGTGCTCCCCAGGACCCAGCTCAGATTATTTCCTTTTGTGGTCTTTTTTGCTGCCACTCCCAGTCCCCTCCAGCCCTCAGGGGAGGGGCGAGAGAGAGGAAACAAAGCAAAGCCTGGTGAGGGCATCTGACCTCTCCCTCTTTGGATGCTGACGGTGGTGTCCCCACGTTTGCTGGGTGGCCTGCTGTGTCACCTTTGTGATCTGCTGTCTCTCTCACTTTCCTCAAAGTCTTTGAGAAGTGAAAAAAAAAAAAAATCCCACCCTCAGGAGCAGGGCTGATCATTCCTGAAGGGTTTCCTTTTTCTTTTACAACGTCAGATGGAAGCATTGAAACAAGGATAAGGTGTGGCGTGCATTATTTTAACCATCTGGTTTTTCCCCTCCACAACGTAGGAACAAATTATAGTACTGATATAAATAAAACTCCTTCTTGTCTTCTTCATGGCTATTGGGAAGACCAGATGAGCAGCACGGTTCTAGATGACAGAACGAGAACCAGCTCTGGGCTTCTAGTCCTCAGCTCCCTCTCCCTGCCACCGACTTGTTCCTGGGGCCTATTTCCACATCAGCCTAGCTGGGAGCTGGTTACAGCGCTCATGTGCCAAGTGCTGTTGGTCCCCAGCCCTAGCGCACATGCCTGCCGTGGCCCTGGTACCTGAGCCCCAGAAGCTTTGGGGGGAACAGCACCCCCACCTTTGACTATAAAAACATTACTTATGGGACCAGCCTCTGAGTGTGTGAACATGTGAGTGTGTGAGCGCATGAGTGCATGCTCGTGTGTGTGTGTGTGTGTGTGTGTGTGTGTGTGTGTGTGTGTGTGGCAGGGCCCAAAGCATATGAGCTGAGTAAGGGACGCCAGTTGTCTTTGGGGCAGTCACAGGGAAGGTTTTGCAGTGAGATCACGTGTCATCTTTCTCTTTTTTGGCAGGAGGGCGGGGTCGTCGCCCTCTTCAAGGTCTGCCGGCAAGACAGCTTCCGGTGCTTGTACCCGCAGGCGCTCCGCACGCTGGCCTCCATCTGCTGCGTGGAAGAGGGTGTCCACCAGCTGGAGAAGGTGAGGGTGCCGCTGGCTGGGCGGGCAGGGCCTGAGGCCGCTGGGGCAGGGTGGGGGCGGAGAGGGGCAGATCTCCTTGTGGCCTTCTGGACCACTTCATCGATCAAGTATCCTGAGTCCCTCCTCTTCCCAGTGGTCACCGAGATGGGGCTGCTGGGATCTGGACTTCCTGAGTCAATGAAGAGGAGGAGGGGACGGGGACTAAGGATCTTGGGTAGGAAAGGCAGGTCCTGATGGGGCACTCAGCACTTCCTGGGTGGGGTGGGGGTGCAACAGAGATAGTCAAATCCAGAGAGTCCACTGGATGGAACACTGCTGGAGGCAGGCAAGTCGAGTAGCGAGTGGCGGCAAGGTTCTGGATGATTCATCCTTTACTCACATTGGGAGGAAAGAGATCCAGCTCCTCTGGGGGTAGAACTGGCAAGAATAAGGTGGACATTGGGTTAGACCTGCAGAATGGGGGTTCATTCACTGAAGACTAGCGGGCTTGGGTGAGGGAAACGAAAACTTAGTCCAAGAGTAGACTGGATCAATAGCAGAGGGTAGGGTGAGGGCTGGAGGTGAAATGTGGTGACCTGATGGGCCCCAAGTGCCTCATCTCAAGCCCAATCTAGGGCGACATAACTAATTTCAGCTTCCCTCACCTGCTAACAGGTTGTAGGGCTGAGGGTGCCGCTTTACCCAGATGCGAGAAGATCTGAGCCTGCAGAAGGTCATCAGGGAGCCTTGCCAAGAGGGCTGGAGAGGCTGGGGTTGATATTTGGGAATTTCTCAACCAAGTTTCAGGGGAAGAACTGAAAGTTCTTAAGGAAGAGAGTTGAAAAGCCCTGGTATGCCCTAGAGGCAATTGTGGTATTTGCAGGGTTAGAGTAGCTACCCTGAGACCCGATCTAAATGGAAGGTGAGAGAAGCAAACTGCCACTTTCCCTCTGCATTCTAGTCTGATCCTGGCTGTTCAGGCAACCCCAACTCTACTGACAGCTTCTTCACTTTGGTCTGGACTCCTAGACAAATGTTCATCTCACGTCCACCTGTGTCTTTCTAAATCTACTCGGATTACTGGGGACAGGATCATAGGATGCCTGACTCAGAGATGCTCTTAGCTGGGGATGGAGGAGGAATGGGGATTTCACTCATTTTACAAG
Organism: Tamandua tetradactyla; assembly: GCF_023851605.1. Taxonomy (NCBI): domain Eukaryota; kingdom Metazoa; phylum Chordata; class Mammalia; order Pilosa; family Myrmecophagidae; genus Tamandua; species Tamandua tetradactyla. Next base: position 90,578,469 of record NC_135334.1, read on the forward strand.
TCAGAAGGCTGTGGCTTGGAATAGGCAGGTAATTTGTCCCAGGTCACACAACAAGGTAGTGGGTGAGCTAGTACCAGCACTCTTGACAAAGTGCCTTCTTCTATTGGTTTGTAAGCCTTTGGGTCTAGTTGTTATGGGCACTGGGCTTGCAGGTAAAAGACTAGTGCTCACACCTTGGTCCTATTAGTGGGTAAGGAGGCTCAGAGGAGAGAAGTAACTTGCTCAAGGTCATATAGCTACTAAGTGGTAGAGCCAGAAACCAAACTCAGGTCTTCCAAAGTTAGAACCAATGACGTATCTCAATGACACTGCACTGACTGATTGTGAGGACTCGTGTGTGTGTGTGTATGTGTGTGAGATCTCTTATGTGGGGGTGGAGAGAGAGACAGAGAGGCAGAGACAGGCTCCGTGGAGGACATGCATTGAGAAAGGTGAGTAACCCTTTCTCTTCTACCTTGTTCTTCCTTGGACAGTTGATGAGTGGCCAGATGGGGTTTGTTTCTCATCTTCTTTCATGTCTGGTTGGCAGGATACATAGGAGAAGAAAATAATGAAGGGCTTGGTATTACCATTTCTTCCAAAGTAGTGGGTTTCTAGGCTTGGGTGAGTTTGTAGAGTAGTAGGACGTTTTCAAGCCAGGGAAGAAAAAAAAGCAATTTTGTTTGTTTAGAGCTGGAAACCCAGGCAGCCAGGAAGGCCAGAGGCAGTTTTTCCTTCCATCTTCCAGCATCTTCTGATGCTGCTCAGAAGCCAGCATGCATTAGTGAGTTTTTCCCAGACCAGATGGGCTGGCCTGAGCGTCAGCCCCACCCTGCTCAACAAGGGGAAGAAATGAAAGCTCATCATCTGAGCACTTATAATGTAGGTGCGCAGCCAGCCCATTACTCACATCCCTTCATTAATTCACCAGCACCATGTGAGGTGAGCATTATTATCTCCATCTTCAAGGCAGGGAAACTGAGTTGCAGACAGTTCAAGTAACTTGTCTAAAATCACACAGTTAGAGATGGGAACCTGAATTTGGACCTGGTCTCCCTCACTCCAGTGCTCATGCTGTTTCCAGTCTTTCTCACTGCCTCCCAAGTCTCAAGGACACTCTGCAAGGTGCCAGCAAAATCCCTGCAGCTTCACCAGGTCCTGGACCAACTTACCATTCCTGGCTGTTGCCTAAATCCCTGCCCTGAACTGCCACAGGGGATGGCAGCCCTACCTGGGCATTCCTCTCCTCCAGGTTAGATTACTTCCAATACACAGACATTCAGGAAACCCTTCCTTTGTGCCGGCCCCTGAGAAGGAGTTGGGCTTGTCCTGAGAGGGGCTTCTGGGTGATCAGAACCAGCAACGACGTGGTAAAGCAGTTGTAGAGCTCACAAGGTGACTCTACATGCATTCTAATGTCATTTGATGTCCGTCTCAGGTGTGCAAGCATCCTCACTGCACAGGTGAAGAAGTGGAGGCCCAGGGAGGGGAACTGACTTTTTGTATAGAATCACACAGCTTATAGTTCCTTCGTCCGGAAAATATTTATTATAGGCTAATTGCCAGGCACTGTTTTAGGTGCACTGAACAGACAAAACTTGTCCTCGTGGAGATTACATTCTAGTGCAGGGGTGGTGAGTTATGACCCATGGGCCAAGTTCAGCCTGTTGCCTGTTTTGGTATAGCCAGTGAGTAAAGAATGTAGTTCTCGTCTTCAAATGTTGGGGAAATAAATCAGAAGCATAAGGTTTTGTAGCATATGAAAAATATTTTGAAAGTCAAGTTTCAGCATCTGTAAATAAAATTTGGCTGGAACACAGTTATGCCCATTCATTTCCGAATTGCCTGTGTCTGCTTTCGTGCCACATTAGCGGAGATGAGTAGTTGTGATAGAGACCCCATAACCCATAAAGCCAAAACTATCGATCTGGCCTTTTATAGAACATATCTGTCAACCCCTGTTCTAGCAGGCAATGAGGACTACATGACAATGATGAAAATGGTAAATGACTGACATATACTTGCTTTGGGCAATCACTTTGCTAAGCTCTTCCTTTAATCCTTGTGGCAACTGTATTCTGTTGGTGCTGGTCGTCTCCCCATTACCTAAAGAAGGAGAAAGGGAGACTCAGAAAAGTGAAGCAGCTTGCCTAAGGGCACACAGCTGATAAAAGGTCAAACAATGATTTGAACTATGATATCAGCTTGGCTGATATCAGAGCCAGCCTGGGCTATCAACCACTATGAACAGAAAGGACCCAAAATCAGGTCTTATGAGGCCAACACCCATCACATTTCCTGCACATCACGCTACTTCCAAAGTTGTGAGAAGCTCTAGAGGCGCCCGGGAAGGACCGTCCTCCCCCCAGTCCTCACCCCTGGTGCTCACTGGTCCCACCTGCAGCCTGCCTCAGCCTGCCTCATCCAGCCACACTGTCACGCAGGCCACTCAGTGCTGTCTTCACAGGCCCTGGTGAGGTTGGCAGTTGTCAGTGCTTCGGATAGAGGGTGGAGAAGACCCCACAGGCCAGATGGTAGAAACCAAAGAATCATGGGTGAGGGCTGGGTGGGCAAGTGTGGTGCCCAAGGGGCTCTCACCAGCTGCCCACTCAGCAGGCACAGTTCATGGCCGAATTAGATAATGCCAAAGTGCGAGCCTCGCAATCCTGATTTACGAGCCTGGCCTCTTCACGAAGACTCAATTAATTAATTCTCACTGAAAAATGTGCTGGATTTGGTGAAATTCATCTATATCGGGCTTCTTCCTCCTCCTTTCCCTTCTGCCTTGAAGAGGTTCATTGAGTCATGCCCGCACCCTAGTGCTGGTGTGGGTCCAGCCAGGCCACCAGGCATCCCCAGCCGTCCCTAACTTTGTTTTGTGATGCCTGAATCTTATCAGGTTTGGGGTTTTTCTCCCTAGCCTGTGTGTCTTCACCTTTTCAGACTGGTCTGGGGAAAACCCTGAATCACGCCCAAAGTGCCTGAGTACTGGGGATTTGCTAACAGCCCCGGCAGGCAGAGGTCTGGTGTTCTGAGTCGCTAAAGGGAAGAAGCAGGGACCAGGAATGGCCAGGGCCAGGGTGGGCATCAGAGGGAGCTGGGGTCTAGAGCTGAATTAGAGGCTGGGGTGCCGGTGAGGGGCTGGGGACCTCAGGGGTGAAGACTTTCAGGTACAGGGCCGTAAGGACTGTGGGTTGGCAAAAGCCTGGTGCTCAGACAACCTCACATAACCTCCAAGACAAGTTTGGTAACTGCCTAGTCGAGCTTCAAGAGCAGATATGATTTTGCTTTCGAAAGAGCATTCTTCTGTTTCTACCCCCTCCTTCTCATTTTATTTCTTTCAAATAAGGAGTTTACCCTGTTGCTAGAAGCCAAGGGGAGAGTTTAATGAAAATCGATGAAGAAATTAAAGGTGAGAAAGGGAGGGAGGGAGCCTCAGTCTTAAGTCCAAGAAGAAACTCATCATGTGCAGGGATGGGAAAATTGCTCCCTACCCCTAGGAGCCCCCCCCCACACCCCCATGAGCCCCCACCCACACCCCAGTTTCCTGGGGCAGCTTCTGCGGATCGATTTGCCCTGACATCTGAAACCTGGGCTGAGATGGAGTCAGGGAGAATTGGACCCCACTGCTGAAATTCCAGGGACCCTGCTCAGGAGAAAATGGAGTGGCAGGGGGTGGGGAGGCCCTGCAGCTCCAGCTGCCATTTTACAGGAGCCTCTCTCCACTGCCTATTTCTTGGAGGCTTGCAGATGGTCAGAAATAGGTAATATCTGCAAAATCCTGTAACCAGTCTTAGCCTCTCAGACTCTCAGAATTATTTTGCAAGGAATATAGGGAGAGATGGTTATCCGCATTTTACGGAAGAGGACATTGATGCTGAAGAGATAGAGACATTGGGAGGGGTAGAGAGTAGGCTGAGAAGCTTCCTTTTCGGCTCCCGGTCATAGGTTCAGCATGCTACATCACGCCCCCACCTCTCTGCCATGCTAAAAGGGCCAGGGCAAGACTGCTACTTGTCTTGATGAGTAAGTTCTAATGTCTAAATGAGGCTGGGTGGGGAGAGAAAGACTATGAATGCCAGACAAGAAATCTTTGCTTAATTTGACTTGCAGTCCTTTCTTTATCTAGGAGGAGCTCCTAGAGAGAAGTGGAGACAGAATAAGTCTGAATGGAGGGCCCAGATGCGTCCTCTTCTCTCTTTCTCTGGAACTCAGCCCACATAGGCTAAAGGTTTATCAGTTCCCCCCACCCTCCCTTTCCTAGGCGCTGGCCTTAAACTGCCCTGGGAATGTGCTAGGCAGGAGCAGAGAACCCTAGCGTTCCAGGTCGACTGCTTTCGCTGTAACTGGTTTACAGGGAGGGGGGTGGGGACAGGCATGGGGACCAGGATGCAGTGTCCCCTTCCTCGGCCTGCCAGGAGGCGGGGCTGTGCAGAGCCCTCCCTAGGTGCCAAGTCTCCCAGCCCTATCTGCCCTGCAGGTATGGGTGGGAAAAGCTTAAAGACAGCCAGAATGTGGAGGAAAAAAAATCAGGTACATAGCCCCTTTTCCCCACTCCTCTCCCATAGAAGATCCATGCTGAGATTATGGGCCAGTACTGTCTAGTCTGAAAGTACGTCCTGCAGGCTTGGAGGCTGCACCTGGAGAGGTCCATACTGAGTATGAACCAGCCTGGCAGTTCTGGAGACTTAATTCATCAGTGGGCAAGGCCTCTGCACCGCCAGGGCCTCCACCCAGCTCCATGCGCTATGCAACAGCGGCCCCTGGTGGATAAGAGCTGCAGTGGCAGCCTAGCCAGGCTGGGCAGCTCTCTCCAGGCATGGGTGAAGCGACAGCGCTTCTGCCCTGGGGCCCAGAACCATTGGCCAAGGCCGGAGTGTGGTGGTAGTACTGGTGGTGGTGCATATGTGTGGGTTACGGTGTGTGTGTGTGTGTGTGTGTGTGTGTGTGTGTGTGTGTGTGTGTGTGTGTGTGTGTGTGTCCTCAAATTCAGGGCAAGGGAGGTCTCTTCCCACTGAGCCAGCCTCCTACCGGGCAGGAGAGGAATGTAGACATTTCTTATCCTCTAACATGGGCCCAAGTCCCAAGCTTTCCCAGATTGTCGGTCCTGTGCCATCCTGGAGCAGAAACCTTCCCAGGTTCCCCAGCACGCAGTGGACGAAATCCATCCCCCTCAGCCCGGCACTGAAGGGCCTGTCTGAGCACGCTGTCTCCAGCACACTACCCCTTTGCTAAGGTGGCCTGAGTTCCACATCCCACTTCACCATTTACATGAGGTGTGACTTTGCACCCTGCTGAACTCCAGTATCATCGTTTGTGAAGTTGGAGTAATCATGCCTGCTTTGCAGGTTGTGAAGACTAATGAGTAAATGCTCCATAAACGTGAGTTATTTTCCCCTTCCCGCTGGATTCCTCCTAGGAAGATTTTCAGGGCTTCCTTGTCTTGGGACCTTTCTCTGCTCTGGGTTGTCCCAACCAGAAATCGTGTTTCCTTCCACCTCCGCTTGTTGACATGTGACTCAAATGCCTCCTTTTCTGGAGAGTCTTCTGGAGCCCTCTTCGCTCCTTGGTGGTCATACTGTTTTTGGGTTCCACGCTGCCAGGCCTGAGTGCTATCGAAGCTTCCCCACCTTTAGCTCACTGCATGTGCACAGTGTCCGCTGCATGATCTAATAAAATCTTGTTAGAAGAATTCTGGTGCATTCTTCCCCACTGCGGACGAACAGGATAGAGACCCAGAGGGGCGAAGTGATGTGAGTTGCAATCTCAGCGTCAGCAGCATTGACACCACCTGGCACTACCTCTGTGAGCAATTGCAGGCCTCGGTGGGGGTAGGGGGCAGGGGGCAGTGGGAAACCACACTGTAGCTTTCCTCAGCAAGGACAGAGTAGCTAAAAACCTTCATGTAGGACTTTCCCTGAGTCCCCTTTTGTATCTCCTGGTCCTGGTAATTTGTACTGGCTTCTCTTCCCTCCTTCTAACTCCTGTGACCCTGAACCCAAGTTCTTAGGTCCCCAGACAGACTTAGGGAGGCTGAAGGGTTGAGATGAGCTTGTGAGTCAGATGGAAGGAGGCATTTGCGGCTGGCCATGGGTCCTGGGAAAGGCCCCTAGTCTGGGAGGTTTGTAGAGAAACCCTGGGGCCAGTCTTTCCTTTGCAAGGAAAGGAAATTTCTTAGCCCCTTTGAGCCTTCATTTTCTCATTTGGTGACGGTGCCTTCTGCTGCTGGCATGTGCCATAGGAAGTAGTTTTAGAAAACATAATGTGATAACAAATACTAGATGGTGCTGAGTTAGGCTAGATTGTCTCCTGGACTGCCTCAGAAGAACAAATCAAATTCTTGGCAGATCTGTGTTATTTTGACAGGGTTGATAGCTCGATATGTAGTGATACCTCACTTTGGTTTTAATTTTTGTTTTCCTAAGTAACAATTTTGAACAATGATTTTTAATATCATTGGTGATTTGGTTTTCTTCTCTTGTGAAATGTCTGTCTGAGACTTTTTCCCATTAAAAAATAATTAAGTTGTTTTTTTCTTATTGATTTAGAAACTTAGAAAAATATATTTTAGAGATGACTTCTTTGTCAGATATATGTATTGAGAATACATTTCCTCAGTTTGTTTTGCTTTTTCATTTTCTTAACAGAGTTTTTTAATAAACAGAAGTTCTTAATTTTGATGAAATCTGATTTGTTGATCTTTCCAATTTATTGATCTTTTCTTTTATGATTAGTGCTTCTTGTGTCCTGTTAAGAAATCTTTGTTTCCCCCAAAGCTGTGAAGGTTGTGTTTACTTTAGAAGCTTTATTGCTTTTCATCTTTCGCTTTTAGGTCTTTGATCTACTTCAAATTAATTTTTATATACAGTGGGGAGTAGGTTCAAGATTAAGTTTGTTTTTACATGGATATCCAATTCAGCCAATACCATTTATCAAAACAACCACCCTTTTCTTACTGAATTGTGGAGATGCCTTTGTTGTAAGTCAAGTGGTGATATATGTTTGAGTCCATTTCTGGACTTTCTATTCTGTTTTGTTAGTCTTTCTGCCATCCTTGTGTCAATGCAGTACCATATGAGTTTCCATAGTTCATAGCATGTTTTGATATTGTGTAGTATAAATCTTCCAACTTTGTTCTTCTTCAAGATTATCTTGGTAATTGTAAGTTCTTTGCATTTCTATATACATTTTAGAATTAGTCTGTCAATTCCCAAAGAACATCTTCAGGAATTTTGATTGGATTTCTTTAAAACTGTTTTACTCTACTAAAGCTTCTGGAATGCAATATACCAGAAACGGAATGATTTTTAAAAAGGAATTTATTAAGTTGCAAGTTTACAAGTCTAAGGACATGAAAATGTCCAAATTAAGGCACCAGCAAGAGCTGACCTTCACTCAGTAAAGGCTGATGCCATCAAGAACACCTCTGTCAGCTGGGAAGGCACATGGTGACGTCTGCTAGTTTTCTCTCCCAGCTTCTCAGTTTATAAGGATTCTCCAGGGGTGTTTTTCTTCTGCATTTCCAAAGATCTCTGGCTGGGTGGGCTCTAAAGCTTTTTCTGAAATGGTTCCCTCTTAAAGGGCTCCAGTAAGCAACCCACCTTGATTGCAGGAGACGCATCTCCATGGAAACCACCTAAAAGGTCCTCCCCACAATTGGATGGGTCACATCTCTGTGGAAACAATAAAAAAGATCCCACCCAGCAATACTGAATCAATATTGAACATGGCTTTTCTGGGGGGCAGAACCGTTTCAAACCAGCGCAGAAACTTTAGATACATTTTGGGATAACTGACATCTTTGACAATATTGACTGCTTCAATCCATAAACATAACATTCTTATTTACTTAAATAGATTGTCTTTAATTTCTCTCAGCAATGCTTTGGGTTTTCAATGTAGACACCTTGCACATCTATTTAAGACTTATTCCTAGGTATGTTTGATGCCAATATAAATGGTATTTTTTTGTGCTTTTTTCTTTATTAGAGAGGATGTGGGTTTACAGAACAATTATGTATAAAATACAGTATTCCCATAATACCACTCTATTATTAACACCTTGGTATCATCACCACCATCCATGACAAAACATTTCCATTATTTCAAATAGGAACACACTGTACATTTTAAGCCTTAACCTTCCATTCCTTTTCCCCACCCTGTCCCCTGGTAACCTATATTCTAGATTCTGACTCTGTGAGTTTGCTTATTCTAATTGTTTCAAAAGTGAGATCATACACTATTTGTCCTTTTGTGTCTGACTTATTTCTCTCAATATAATGTCTTCAAAGTTCATCCATGTTGTTACATGTATCAAAACTTCGTTCCTTTTTACAGCTGAATATTCCATGGTATGTACATATGACATTTTATTTATCCATTCATTGGTTGATGGATGGGCTACTTCTATCTTTTGGCAATTGTGAATAAAGCCACTTGTAAACACAGTGTACAAATACCTGTTTGAGTCCTTGCTTTCAATTCTTTTGTGTATAAAACTAGTAGTGATATTGCTGAGTCATATGGTGTTTCTATACTTAGCTTTCTGAGGAACTGCCAAACCATCTTCTGCAGTGGCTGCACTATTTCACATTGCTGGTGAGTGCTCCTATTTTTTTGCATCTTCTCCAACACTTGTTATTTTCGGGTTTTTTTTTTTTTTTTTAATGGAGGTGTATTTTCAAGTTTCCATTTTACAATTGTTGCTAATGCATAGAAAGTAAAATTTTATTCATCATACACAATGACCTTGCTAAATTCACTTATTAATTTTGATAGTGTGCTGGTCTGAATCTGTGGCGGACCCCAGAGAAGCCATGCCCTTTGATCCTCATTCAATATTGCTGGGTGGGAGCATTTTGATTGTTTCCATGAAGATGTGACCCACCCAATTGTGGGTGGTAACTTCTGATTAGATGATTTCCATGGAAGTGTGTCTCCACCCACTGAAGGTGGAGTTGCTTGCTGGAATCCTTTAAAAGAGGAAACATTTTGGAGAGAGTCCCCTTTTTTGGTAGAGCCACGTGAAAGCCAGCAGATGCCACTGTGTTTGCCATGTGCCCTTCCAGCTGAGAGAGAAACGTTGAACATCATTGGCCTCTTGAACTAAGGTATCTTTCCCTGGATGCCTTAAATTGGACATGTCTATGGACTTATTTTAATTGGGACATTTTCTTGGCCTTGGAACTGTAAACTAACAACTCATTAAATTCCCCTTTTTAAAAGCCATTCCGTTTCTGGTATATTGCATTGCAGCAGCTAGCAAACGAGAACAGATAGTGTGTACATTCTTTTTAGATCTTCTATGTACACAATTTTGTCATCTGCAAATAATGACAGTTTTACTTTTTTCCCTGTCTCACTGTATTGGCCACCAGTACAATGTTAAATAGAAGTGCTGATAATTAATTCTTCGTCTTGAGACTGATATCAGAGAGAAAGCTTTCCATATTTCATGCCCTATTTCATAGTTTAATGTGATGCTATCATTTAAGGGTTAGGAAACAATTTCAGAGAGGGCAAGTAACTTGCCCGTTTTATCAAGACGGCAGTTGTGAGCTCAGGTTTTTCTCACTCCTCAGGTTGTACAACTTCTGTTGTCCCACAGGTACCTGCAGAGTAGTGCTGTGTAGCCCAGGGTGCCCATTAGAACTACTTGAGGAACTCTTCAAGACTTTACTCCACATCATTTAAATTGCAATTTCTGGTGTTAGAGCCCAGGCCTCAGTATTTTTAAGTTTCCCAGATGATTCTAATCACCTGAGAACCAGACTGAGAACACTGATCTAGTGGCACTTTGGGTACAGTAGAATTTGTACAATCTTAGGAGACAGAAAAACCTGGGTACAGAGTCTGGCTGTGCCTGGTAGTACTTTGCTGAAATTTTGATATATTCCTATCAGCACCTTAACTCAGGAAACGAACTTGTTCTTAGTCGAAACCTGTGCTGGTCTGAAAGAATTATGCACCCCGGGAAAGCTGCTCCTTAATCCTAATCCAGTTTTGCAGAAGCAGCCATTTCCTTTAAACCCTGTACAGCACTGGATGTTGGAAATCTGATTAGATTCTCTCCATGGCGATGTGATACACCCAGTTGTGAGTATTCACTTTGATTAGAGGGAGATGTGACTCTACCCATTCCAGGCGGGTCTTGACTAGTTTACTGGAATCCTTTAAAAGAGGGAACGTTTGGAGAGAGTCCCTTTTAGAGCCACGAGAACCACGAGAGCCCACGCAGCCAGAGACCTTTGCGGTGAAGAAGGAAAATGTCTCCGGGGCTGCTTCATGAAACCAGAAGCCTGGACAGAAAGCTGGCAGATGTCGCGTGTTCACCATGTGCCTTTCCAGTTGAGGAAGAAATCTTGAACTTCATCGGCCTTTCTTGAGTGAAGGTAACCTCTTGTTGGTGCCTTAATTTGGACAGTTTTATAGGCTTGCTTCAATTGGACATTTTCATGGCCTTAGAACTGTAAACTTTAGCAACTTATTAATTTCCTTTTAAAAAGCCATTCCATTTCTGGTATAATGCCTTCCGGTAGCTAGCAAACTAGAATATGACCCTTTGATGACTTTTCACAAGCACCACTCTCTCCACCCCCACATGCCTTCAGAGCATCTGCCTGACAATTTGCTTAAGGGGAAATTATATGCTTGACAGAGAAATTATCTTCTATTTATATTCTTAAATAATTCAATCCTTGATTTCTCTCCATCTAAATAACTCATCTATGCTTTCTCTGCCTATATCTCTCTCTCTAACTCACAAATTTCCTGCCAGAGTGGTTGTACAACCCCTCTTACTCATTGTTCTACTCCTAATCACATATTAATATGTGTATTCATCCACTTTGAAATTTAGTTTTTAATCAAAGATTCTTTTTATAATAGCAAGAGCAGCTAGTTGTGGTCTGGAATATGCTAGTTTAGGATGGGAATTCTAGCCTCCTAGAGACTCATTTTAGTTCCTTGTAGCTTTCTATTGAGCTGTCAGACCTACCCCTCCTTAAACAAATACCTTATTCTGAAAATGAGCCTTTGAAAGCAGCATTTTTTACAGATTTTACCCTGAACTTTACCTTCATGTATTCTTCAGTCCACATTCAGATTTTGCTTCTTACCCATTGGCTCATTTATTCTACCTGTTTTTCCCTGTCCCTTGGCCCCACACTCGTCAGAGCTTCCTTGGGCATGACCCTTGTCCCCGCTGTGACTGTGATTGAATTTTCCCTGGGCAAACAGGCTTGTCCTAGCTGAACCCCTGAGTAAGATTCTTACTGCTTTGTGGTTCCAATTTGAATTTTGTTTTTGTAGCTTTTAGCTGTCTGAGTGGACAGAAAGGTGAAAGAATATCTGGGGGTCTTCAGTTCATGCTTTTTTCCTGCTGCTGAATAATCACTGCATTTGCAGACTCTGTTTAATGGCTACAACTCAGCAACTATTCCCTCCACCTTTCCCTGAGAAACTAAACACCACCCCCCAAGTACAAATAACTAGGAAGCAGCGGACACCACCAGTGATATATGATGGGCCTTTGTATATTAGCCTGTGTCCTTTAGATTTTTGCATAAAAGCTACCACTGATGCTTTTCCAATAATCAGTAGGAGAACATTGTTCATAAATCTGACATGATGTTCACTGTACGCTTTGGGTTCCCCAACTGTGTGGGTTCCGTGCTTCTTCTCCCACTTGCCATGCTCCCTGCAGATCTGGGCAAGAATCTCAGCATTCAGCAGCAACCTCTGGGTCCGAGTATTTGGTCCTGCTGCCCAAGTGATGACCAGACGAGACCACTCTCATCACCATTTGCATCCCCTCTCAAGAGGAAAGCTGACCTTGGTCCCAGGCCCATCCCATGCCATATAAAAGCTAATTATCTGTAAGTGCTTCCAGCAGCAATTTCTTAAAGGATATGAAAGTGCTTTGATTAGATTGTTTTCTTGGCATCATTAGTGATGAGATTAATGATGGCTGGAGATGGGAAGTGGGTGGTTTGGGGATGAAATGGGACCAGAGTTTGAGGAAGCTGGGTCTCAGTCTGGGCTACCCCTAGAGCCATCACTGGAGCTGAGTGATGGCCTTCTCACCAGCTCCTCTTGCTCGCTCTTCCTAAAAGTTTCAGTGAAGGAAGCAGAGGCTAAAGAGTGGGGAGATAAGGATTAGGGTCTCAGCACTGCCATTAACTTGCTGTATGGCCTGGGAGATCTCTTACCTTCCCTTGACCTCTCTTTCCTCATCATTTAGCACATACCTCCTAGGCTCACTGTTGGGCACAGGCTTCAGCTGGGTGCTAGGGACCTAGAGAGGACTCAGTTTAGTGCACCTTGAGGAGCCCAAATCTAGTGCGGTATAGGTGTGTAAACTGGTGAAGAGAATCCCCCGTGACAGGGGCTGTAGTTGAGGTCAGATCTGCATGGTATGGGAGTTCGGAGCACAGAGACCATCTCTCACACAGAGGAGATGACCTTCGATCAGGTCTGAGAGGGGAGAGAGGAGGGCAGTCAGGGAAGATGGCCATTTCAGCTTGAAGTGAAGTGGGTTTGCTATTTGGGCAAATTACTTTTGGAGTTAAATGTAAGAGACCCAATAGCAGATTGCAAATGTGGATGCGGGCCTTGGGCAAGAAGGTCAGGGCTGGAGGATTTGGTTTGGGGGTCATCACAGAATCACTGAGGTCACTGGTGTTGGGTACCACCCCCTGATATGGTGCAAAGTGGGTTGAAGGCAAAACCTGGGCTTTCCAGCTTCAATAGATGCAAGGGAAGAGAGACTAAGAGAGAAGGGGATGAGGAATAGCCAGATGGGAAGGAAGGGGGGTGAGCAGCCCAAGTGTGGCATCATGGAACCCTAAGAGGAAGGAAGGCCGAGAGAGAGAATTCTTAACAGGGGCAGGTGTTACGGAGAGGCTAAGTAAGAGAAGGACTGAGATGTTGGGGTTCCCACCAGACAATTTCCGAATCCTTTTTTAGGCCTATGATTTCTCTCTCTCTCTCTCTCAATTTTTTTTTTTTTTTTTTTTTTTTTGCATCCCTGACTGTCCATGGCCACTTCTTGTCTCTCTCATTTATGGCTGATTCATCTCTGTTCAGTGCTGAGTTCAGCATCTGCTACAATGTAGATGCTCAGTAAATGTTTGTTGAACTATAAAGAGATGCAGAGCTATTGCTACTTTTTTCTTTATTACCTTCCGAAGGATCACAATTGTTTATCTTATTGTTTCCGGTCAGGATTTAAAACAAGATTCACTGCCCTTTGAAAAGTCCTAATTCTGGGTTTGATTTTTGAAGGCTGCCCAGCAAGTGGGTAGAGCTGCTGCCCCAAGCCAAAGGACTGGGTTTCTCGGTGGGGTCTCAGACGCAGAGGCGGTGAGGGGAAGCACCCAGGGAGAAGCCCAGTCAGAAGGCCTAGGAGGCCTAGACTGAGCAGGCAGAGGGGAGGCCAAGTCGCTCTCAGCCTGGCATCTAGGGCCCAATACCTCAGGCCACCTGGAGGGGATGGGATGGAGTGATGGCGCCACCATGTGGCCGGCGCTTTACATGCATTACCTCATTGAATGATCCCAAGAGTCATCTGACGCTGGTATTTTTACACCATTTTATAAATAAATCAGAACAACAACTATGAGATGGCATTATTGCCAAGATTTTACAGATAAAGGCTCAAAGGAGGTAATGAAATGGTCAGGCTAGTTTGAGGCAGAGGGAGGATTCAGACCCAGCTGGATCTGACCCCAGACCCTGTGCTGTCTGCATATAACGCAATAAGAATTGGCTCAGGTGTTGGGAGACCTGGAGCCTGGCAGGGGGTGGGGCCCTCTGGTGGCTGCTCACTGCGATAAGCTGGGATGGGTAGGGACTGCTGAGATGGTGATATGGAGACTCACCCAGGCTGGTGGTAGCTTGCTGGCAGCAGGCTGAGTGGCAGGTCTGCAGTATCAGAGCCAGAGGCCAGGGAAATTGGTCCAAATAGACAAACCATGAAATAGAAATATAGCCAAAATACTTGAACAGGTAATTCATAGTAAAGGAAGTCCAAATGACAAAAGACAAAACAAAACAAAACCACACAAAAAGACTCTCAAGGTCATTAGTGAGTGGAGACATGCAAATTAAAATAAATATTTTGCACTCATCAAATTGGCAAAAATTTGAAAGTCTGACAACACGAAGTGTTGTTAAAATATGGAGTTTAAGTGAATCCACACATTGCTGGTGGGAGTATAACTCATTGCAGCCATTTTGCAAAACAGTTTGGGGATAGTAAGGTTAAAGCTGTGGGGACCAAATGACCTAGGAATTCCACTTCTAAATTGAGCCCTTAGAAAAAAGTGGCACATGTGCACGAGAAGACATTTAGAAGAGTATTTAAAGTGACAATTTTTCATATAGCAAAAACTGGGAAACAACTCAAATACCCATGGAGAGGAGAAAACACAAATTGAATCATGATAGATTTGTACAGTGGAATACTATACAACAGTGCAAATAAATGAGCTACAGCCACATGTAACAACAGAAGGGGGTCTCACAAACATAATGTTGCCTGGAAAAAAATGCCAAATTTAGGTGAATCGATGCAATATGATGACATTTATGTTAAGTATATCTAGTTCTGTAACATGAGACAATATTCATATGTAATGAAGCTCTAAAGAAAACAAAGAAACAATAAGCACAAAATTCAGGACAATGGCCCATCCATCAAGGAAAAGCAGAGGGTTGTGATAAAGGGGGGTTTATAGGGGGTATTGTTGGTTTTATTTTACTTCTAATATTAAAATATCTGGGTATTAAACACACACATAAGAGTGGGCCACGGTGGCTCAGCAGGCAGAGTTCTTGCCTGCTGTGCTGGAGACCTGGGTTCAGTTCCCCATGCTTGCCCATGCGAAAAAGAAAAACCATATACAAATATGCTCATTTTATTATTTTCCTATTTGATACATTTGTAATATATATGTACATATTTATATATATATGTATATTCTCTTGAAAGGATGATATATTTCATAATCAATACATTACAAAAAAAGAACTGAAGCATATTTAAAAATGAGAAGGAAAGCAAGAGAATGGGTATGGCATAGACAGACTTTCACAAATCCTCTTCTCTGGGAAATCGAAAGATAGAGAAGGAATCAGGGTCTAATCAGGCTGGGGTCACTTACAGAAATTGTGGAATTTATGTCCCTGTGCCAGTTGTTTCCCCAGTGGATGTCCTTTCCTACAACTGCCTTTGCTCAAGGTGTCCCTACTGTCTGCAATGCCTTGCACTCTGCTAGTCTAAAGGATGTCAGCAGGTCTTAAGTTCAGGTTTTGCTCTCTTGTGTTTTTTTCCCCACTTACTAAAAGCTGACTGTGTGTCAGGCCTGGAGCACCAAGAGTGAACAAGCTAGAGACCCCAGCCCTGCAGAGCTGACAGGGTGTGGGGGGCGGTTCCTTTACCCAGGGTATGGACAGATGAGTAAGATAATAAGGACAATAAATGGATAAATAATAGGGGGATAAGGGATACGGGTTGTTTTGGGTGTTCTTTTTTATTTTTTGTTGGCGTATCGAAAATGTTCAAAGATCGATTGTGGCGATGAATGAAGAACTATATGATGATACTGTAAACCACTGATTGTTTATGTTGGCTGAGTATATAGTATGTGAATATATCCCAAAAAAATTGCATTAAAAAAAGAAAAACCCCCAATGAATTTGAAGCAGCTGGTCCGCAGACCCCACTTGGAGAAACAGGGCCCTTTGGGTGTGATAAATGTTATGATGATAGTGAAAATACCCGGGTGTGGGAGCTCTGGGGAGGGCCCCCTTCCCCAGCTGGAGTGAGGGAGGGTGCTGAGTCGGGGCAGCTTCCAGGAGGCCTCCCCACAGGTCATCCTCATTGGAAATCATGGGGTGTCCTCTGAGCCCCTGCACGTGCTCTTCCACCTTGCCTGATGGTCGTTTGTGGATGAGTCACCTCCCTCACTACAGGGGAGAGTTCCTCTGCTCCACCTTGGCCCTAGCACAAGGCCTGGCCCTGTTTGTGCACAGGGAAGTTTTGTTCGGTGGGTTTGCAGAGCAGCCTTCTGGGCTAGGGAGCAGGCTTGGGGCTGGGTGCGGGCCTTGGGTGGCATGAAGCCCTTGGGACTCATCGACTCACTGGCTTCTCCAGTGTGTTCAGTTCCGGGCCAACTCCCAGACTGTGTTGGGGGCTAAGGCGGGACGTTTGTTTGGGTCTCACTAGCATTCCCAGCTGAGTTGGGCACCAGGGAAACAATCTCTTCTGCATTTGAGATGAGATGAGGGAGACTGGATTTATTGAGACATTTCCCCATCAGGTACCGGTGTTCTCCTGAGCAACAACCTTGGTCAGGGCTGGGAGGAGGGAAGGGAATGAAAGCCAGCTAGGCCTAAGAGGTTTCTCACATTAGCAACAGGACTGTTTCCTGCCTGCAGGTCCAGAGCAGGCCCCCTTCCCTTCCCTGGGCCCGTGTGAAATGAGTTCCCTCTCTGAGGGCCTGTTAGTCAAACACCTGGCATGAATCCAGTCCGGGCTGCTGTTTGTTCCCTTTTATTAAGCACATCCAGGTGAGTTTTACTGTGGACAGTCCCCCAGGTGCCTGTTTCCACATTTGTCTCCTTGAGTCAGAGATTGCCAAAGGCTTTTGCTGCTAATGGACCTTACAGTTCCCAGGAGCCACTTAAGGGAGGTACACAGAACTCAGAGCCGATAATTAGTCAAAGGAAACATGGACCTCTGGAGACCCACAGGGGCTGAGTGGCAGGAAGTAAGAGCGCAGGGGCAGGAGGCTCAGGCCTGTGGCTGTTGTGGCAGGAGCACCAGCTTGGGCTTCTCCTCACCTCACCTTTCCCTGGTTCTTACCCTGCTCCTTTCCTGCCTCCCCCACTCCTCAGCACGGATGGATTCCTTGTCACTTTGGAGGCAGGGTCCTCAGGCAGGCTGATGTCCTGGGGCATTTGAGTGGCTGCAGTAACACTGCTGAGCTAAACTCGGCAAGTTACTGCCCAAAATATCTGTCCCCCTCTCCTTTTCTCCGAACAAGTCTTACCTACTGACCGTTGATGCAGTCGGGCTGAGGTCTGAGCTCAGGTATGAATTCTTGGGAAGCAGTACAATGTCATGTTCAAAACTGTGGGCTTCAAAGCCAGACCATTTGGGTTCAAATTCCGAACCTGACACTTTTAAAGTTTGTAATCTAGGACAATAATAATAATACTGACCTCACAGGGTTATTATAAGGATTAAATGTATCATAGCATATATGCTGTACTTTGAATGGTGCCTGGCTCTCTGTAACCACTAGAAGAAAGCATCAGCTATTATTTCAAGAGCAAGTCTAACTGGGGCAGAGTGCGAAAGCGGAAGTCTTTCTGTGCCATTCATGTCCCACCAGGCCCAGGTTTGCTCCTTTCTGGTTGAACATAGAGAACAAGACCTAAAGAGAAGCAGTCCTCTTTTTGTGGAGAAGTATGGTTGAGGACAAGATGGGAAAGGAAAAATGCTGAGCCCCGCATGATGACAAGTCCAAGGAAAAGAGGAGGGAACCAACAATGCTTGGGTATGTCTTCTGGACCAGGCATTGCTGGCATTATCTCCTTTAATCCTCCAACACTCTGTTGATGGATGAGAAACAGTTCCACAGAGGCAAGTGACTCATCAGTCAAATAAGGATTGGAGGATGTGAGATTTCTAAGCAGCTGTTCTTTTCACTACGCAATGCTATGGTGAATGACCAGAGTCTGGTCCCTGAGCTCTTGGCTTGATGTTCTCTCGATAGGAAGCCCATGCTGGGTCATTGCTGTCTGCTGGAGTCAAAGGACAGGCCTTTGGGGGGCAGATTCTGGGCCACTCTGGGGCTCTGTCATTGGCTTGTCCCTGGTAACACCGAATCCTGGGCTGTTTCTGGGAACCAGGACTGGGCAGGAGGTGAGTCTCTTTCTCGTTACTACCGTGAGCAGTGGTACCCACCCAGGATCACAGGGATGTTTCCTCTCCATCTGCAGGTGGATGGCGTTCTGTGCTTGGCCGACATCCTGACTGATGACAGCCACTCAGAGGCCACGCGGGCTGAGGCTGCAGCTGTGGTTGCCCAAGTCACCTCCCCACACCTGTCCTTCACCCAGCACCTCAGCAGCTTCTTGGAGAGCATGGAGGAGATTGTGACAGCCCTTGTCAGTGAGTCATCCTGGGTGGGAGGGGTCCACCAGGTGAGAGGGCCAGTCGCAGTTGTGTTTAGCAGGGTCAGAATGGCCTACCTGCCTTCCCCCACCTCAATGAACCCCCAGTGTCTCTTGCCTAGATGATCGCACTGGTTCAAATCCTCCCATCAAAGTATTGTAGTTTGGCGTCAAGTCTCCTACTAAAATGCATGCAGCCCTCCAACCTGTGGTCAGGTTGGGGTTAATTAGTCTTTCAGACTGAAGTCCAGGATAGGCCCCAGGGAGGAGTGGGGCCTGAAATTTTGAGGTTCAGATCCTTGGCCAGCAAGACTCTGATGGGTGGGCTGTATTCCTGAAGTCTGTCTAGTGTAGCCAACAAATCTGGCAGCAGTGACTGGGGACAAACAGCTTCTCAGACAGTGCCAGCTAATCCCAACCTGCTGCCGCCTAAAATCCCACTACTGGTCTCACCTCATGGGGCCTTGAAAGCTTTGACTCTTCTAGGTTCTCCTATTCAGACATAGATATACCCGCAGGAGAATTAAAGCCTGATATCTAGAATATGCTCCTCCCCGCGCTTTTCTTTGCAACACTGCAGAAACTAGGACTTGGCTGGAGAACAACCCTCAGGGCATTTTGCATACCTTCTTCCTTCTTTAAAATGTGCCAGTGGTGATTGTGTTTCTACTTCTATCCTAATCTCTGTCCATGTCTCTATATTAATACCTTGTTGAAAGTGAATGAAAATATCTTTCATTAAGATATTTCCCTTTCATCCAGAAATTTAATTTCTTCCAGCTCTTGGAGTCACCAAACCAGGGCTAGGAATATTTGGAACAACACAAATAGAGGGACAAGATGGAGCAATGGATTGGAAGTCAGAAAACATGGATATTTCTGGCTTTTCTTTCATTCATCCATTCAGCAAATAATATTGACCAGTAATCCAGTCAGATACTGTGTTAGATTCCGCTGCTCACATGTCACATTGTTAAGCTCACTTTACAATTTTTCTATTATATAACACAAAGGGGTTGGGACCAGTTTCTCTCAAGGGTCCCTCTAACTCTATAATTTGAAGATCTGCAAGTATTTTGCTCATAGTAGGCATTTGTTAAATTGGTTTTATGGCTGATTCGAGTAGCTGTGACAGAGGCACCCAGAGGCCAAGCTGGATGAAATCAATTTGCCAACACCTACATTTATTGAAAATTGAGAAACATGGAAGCCAATTGTTGAAAGTCATGACTGGAGGGAACGTAAGAGACCACGAAGTTCAATGCCCACTTGTATTGGAAGGCCTGAAAATCAGGAACAATGTTCAAGTGCTGCCTTGACATCTTTGAGCCTCACAGGGCCCTGAAGACTCAACTGTGATTCCCCTGCTCTTGCCAGATATGCCTCTCACCTGGCAGGAAAGGCTCTCCACTTGGCTAGTTCCCTTATCAGCTGAACCAGCTATAGTCCACCTGATCTTCAGCCTAATGGGGTCTGGCTCCCTGCTAGCCTGAAAAAGTATTCAAACAAGGCAGTAGCATCCTCCCATGGGTGCACTGGTCACCACACCCTCTGCCATCACACCCATAACTCCTGTTGGTTCACTCTGTTCCCAAGTACAACCCCTGTGTGGCCTTGTATGGCATGCAGTGTCCTCCATTGGGCTGCAAGTAATGTGACTAATAATCTGCGGCCTATGTCACCTGTCCAATGTCGGGTGCCATGTACTGGCCATCTCAAGGGTGGGAGAAACCTCCATCACCAATGTGGTGAATAGGAGGTGATCAAAACATCTGTCTTCACAGGAGAAGGCTTAGAGAAGTTGAGGAACATTCTTAAGACCATACAATAGTGTTAGAGTTCACTTATGCCAGGAGTCTCATGCTCAAATGACCATAGGAGGTGGGAAAATATAAATAAGTTGAAAAGGGCCAGATGGAAAAAGAAAATAAAGGGTTTTTGGGTCCTTTGTCAAACTGAAAGCACATGCACTGCACCAAAGGTACATAGTCACTGTAAATTTCAGTTGTTTGTTGCCACTTAGGAAAGGCCAAGATTTTTAAAGATAAGCCAAAAATCCTAATGTATCAATGTGAACAAATAATAAAATAAACTAACTAAAATATGTATATAGTTCAAACAAGCTTTCACTATTGCCATATATCCATTTCTATTTCTTTGCCCAAGCTGGATGTCTCCCTGGAGAGGTGGAGTCTCCCTATTTATTTCATCCTGATGATGATGCATTGTGGAGTCCATTCTGAGAGTCAGCAGATGGGATATATCTTCTGGGCGGGGAGCCAGTGCTCTGTTCTTTGGTGGGAAATAACCCTCCAATTTCTTGCCATTCTCTGGAAACATTTATAAATGAGTCATTGGAATCCTCAGTTTAATCTTCCTAACACATCCCAGGTGACTCAGACTATAGTTCAAATAAATGTGCACCAAAATTAAAAGGCACTTAGGTGGTTGTGTTAATAATCACTGTGTTGGCAGCAACAGAGTCTTCTGCATGAAAATAAGGGTAAGTGTTTGGACCCAGAAGAAATCTCACAGCAACGTGGACAGTCAGTCCTGAGGTCTCACCTCCAGGTTCTGGGGAGGTGACCTGGAGGAGACTGGCTGATTCCAGTGATACCCCAGACATCAAGGATTGGGAGGTCACTGGACAAAGAGAGGAATAGAGTTCTTAATTCCCTTGCCCTGTATGGCTAGAACAACATTCTGAGTTATCTAGTGGTCATGCCTTGACTGTGGGGAGCAGGACTGTCCAGAGGTAAGCATTGCTCTCCCAGTAGGATCAAAACCTACGTCTGATGGTGCATCACTGGGAATGAGTCAAAGAGGGCAAGCGCCAAGAGGCAGCACGGAGTAGAGACAGAATGATGGCTTTGGAGTTGGGGATACCTAGATTTGATTCTAGTCCTATTGATTACGTATTGTTTACAAGAACTTGGGCAAGTCCATTTTCAAATCTTCAGTTCCTACGTCTATAAAATCATTATAGAAATCAGTTTATTGTGAGGATTGAATGACTGAATGAGATAAAAAAAATACAGCAGTGCCTGGTACAGAGTAAGCACTCAATAAATGGTAGCTGCTGCTGCAAGTGGCTTCTGTGAGTCTCAGCTTCCTCGTGTATAAATAGAGACAATCATTATCTACCTTGAGAGTACTCAGAATTTAATGGCACAGTGCAAAGCACACTGCAGGTGTTCTACTAATGTTATTTTCTGTCCCTTTCTAGGTTGGGAAACTGCATTCACTACCAAAAGCCAAGAGCAGGGTAGTTAGCTCAATATCAGAACCTAGAAGTGTAGACTGAAAGCAAGAACTAGGGACCAGGTTCAACTCCATCT
Source organism: Tamandua tetradactyla (assembly GCF_023851605.1). Classification (NCBI taxonomy): domain Eukaryota; kingdom Metazoa; phylum Chordata; class Mammalia; order Pilosa; family Myrmecophagidae; genus Tamandua; species Tamandua tetradactyla. The sequence continues at coordinate 90,599,972 of NC_135334.1, forward strand.
CTTGAACTTTCTTTCTCTCCTGGGACTGTTTTTCTGAAGTGTGGCTTCTCTTTCTGTTCTTTCTTAGAGATGTAATCTAGAAGCTGATCAGTAGGAGAGGGGCTGGACTCTTGATTGGTTATAAAGTTGGTGTTGACTGGTCATCAAGTGGGTTAGAAGTCAGCAAGTAGCCCATTGGGATAGGAAGCAGCACCATGGACAGAGTACTTTAAGCCATCTTGTGCAGCAGAGTCTATTCCAGGCCCTGTGGAATCCAAGATGGAATGTGCTAGGTGGTGGAGAGATGGGGGTGGGGGTGGGGACCTTCACCTTGAAGACCCTCAGTGTAATTATAGATATTAGGTAGGGTAATTTGTTTAGAGTTGGGCTTTGACTAATAGGCTCAGAAAGAAAGCACCTGACATTCAGGGGCTTGGTGTAGGACTTTCTTACAGTCGGATGACCCTTATCCTGGAACCAAAAGGAAGTGTCGAAGCTCTGCTGATGGGGGCTGGAAAAGTCAAGTCTCTCTGTTTTACTTCAGCCTCGTTCTTAAGGAAAATTTAGCATCAGTGTAGTGTACATTATAGGAGACATGAATGGACTAGGAGCTTTTTCCTCTCTCAGGGTTTTTGTACGTGCTGTTCACTTGACCTGGAACATGCTCTTTCCCAAATATTCTCATGATAGGCTCCTTTCCCTCTAAAGTCTCAGTGGGAAAGTAACATTCTCAGGGAGACTTTGCTTATGCTTCCTAGTGGGCCACTAGTTACTCTTTATCTTAGCATTTGTTTTCTTCCTGACATTTATCAGAATCAGCGATTATTTATATTAAGTTCTTAAACATTTCAGTTTTATAGCTCACTACTAGTGAATAAGCTCCAAAAGGGCAAGAACCTGATCTATTTTGTTCATGACACCAAACTGTGACACCAGAACAGTGCCTGGCATGTAGTGTTCACTCAATATATATTTGTTAGATGAAGGAACAAGTGGGTTTCAAAGCCTAGCTTTGCTACTTATAGAGACAGAAAAACTTCCCTCTCAACTTTCTACTAGAGATTATAACGCACCCAAATTATCTCCCAGAGCTATTGTGGGAACCAAATGAGTTAGCTGGTATGAAAGTACTTTGCAGCTGTGAATCTATTTTTTTTTTCCTCTCCCCCATTCAGAACTGTGCCAAGAGGCCTCATCTGGGGAAGTCTTCCTGCTGGCTTCCGCAGCTCTTGCCAACATCACCTTCTTCGACACAATGGCCTGTGAAATGCTCCTGCAGCTCAATGCCATCCGCATCCTCCTGGAAGCCTGTAGTGATAAGCAGAGAGTGGACACACCTTATACCCGGGACCAGGTGGGAGACTCAGGAGGGGTCAGGCACAGATCCTGTAACTATGGAAACAGAGGTCAGGAGTCCAGAACTTAGGTCCTCAGGGTGGAGGAGACAGCACTTGATCTATCCTGCTAATTCCTTTTTCTGGAACTATGAGCTTTGCATTCACTAGGAAGGTAAAGGAAGATGTTCTCAATGTCCCTCATTGACCTTGCAATATTTGTGAGCCTCCCCTCACCCCCAGCACTGCCTTTCCTATCTTAACCATCACAGGGCCTTCATCTATCTCCATTAAGACTAATCCATCATAGGAGGCAGAGAGGTGTAGAGGCAAAGAGGACAATCTATGCCCCAGTCATGTTTGTGCCCATCTGACAGTGCACCCTGCAATGAATTGTTTCCTTTCTCTGCCTCCAGAAAAGCAAGGGCTTGGAGCAGAGGCTGGATTCTGGCCCTGAACCCCTACAGCAGTCACAATTCTTTTGTCAGTCTGAGCTCCGTATAAGGTTTTGTTTGAGGAAAAGAATTTCAATGCTGTAAGTCTTTGAAAGCGTTGATCAAGGGGATTTCAAAGGACCTTCAAGCTTTGATGCTGTAGAATTCTATCTTACCCCTCCTCTGCCACACCCGTGCCCCATTTCTCCATTGAGGAGTAGGGTGTGGAGCCAGTGGGTTTTAGGTCTCTGTAAATTCCACTAGGTCTGAGCTCTAAGTTAGATGATCCTTCTAACCCCAACCTAGTTTACTCCTGTCTGCATTTTAGCTACCCTGAACTCTTTCTTCTAGTTTCATCATCTAACTACAGCTATTACCGTCTCAAGTTTAATTTTTTGCAATAGCAACTCAAGAAGAACCTCCCCTTATTGCTTCAGTTCTCTGAAATAACCTCCTTTTCTTAGAGTGTTTAACTCACAATTCATTGTCAACTTGCATAGTGATCTTTATTCCCTTCTAAATATTTCATGTGCGTTTTTATTTTCCTCCAATGACCTGGTCCCTGTTTTATAAACTTCCCCAATATTTCTTAAATCCTTGAGCCCAGGGCCAGTGCCCTCAATGAAGTTCCCAAATGTTTGTTTGGGGCATAAAAGGGAAGAAACAGGATGTTGCTTTATCAGTTATTTGTTGTCCTTAGAATCACTTGTGGAAGGACAACTATCCCTGAGAGACTAGAATATAAGCACTTGCACATAAGGGTTTTAATAATATTGGAAGCTGGTAATATTTGCCCCATTATATAGCTAAGAGTGTTGAGACTCGTGGAGATGTCCCCAAAGTCATATGATTAGCATGTAGCTAGTCAACTTTCAAATCCCGGCATGACTTAGACTTTGCTCTTTGACTTTCGTTTGCTACCATCTTTGAAAATGAAGTGAAGGAGGCAATACAGCTGCAGGCTCAGGGAGATTGGGTGTCTTTCTCCAGCCAGTTGTTAAGTGAATGAGTTTGGGCAAGTCACATCCTCTTGAATATTGGTCTTCTTATCCATTAACTGAGACATTAATGCCTACCTTGCAAGGTTATTATGAAGGTGAGTGAGATAATACATGTAAAGGGCCTAACACATAGCTTAGAACCTACTATGTCCTTAATAAATGTTGGCTTTCATTTTTTTTTTTTATAAAATCTGATGGTCCAAGGAAGAATTTAAATAATAAGTTATGCAAATGCTCAACTTGGCCTTCCAAGCCATCCTTGATATTCCAGACTTCCTTTCCAGTCTGATCTCTCATTTAGAATTAAACAAGCTCCTCCCTCTTCTTGCTTAGAGATATTATGGTTTTATGCACAGATAAAGAGTCATTGCACACTGGGCTGGCTGTTTGTCCCTTTGGTTCCTGAGGGGGCCATGTGCACTGCGGTCACAGTCCTGGGTTGTGGGGAAGGAGACTTAAGGGCCCCAGCCTCTGTGATCTGCTCTGCTCATACTCTTCTGTTTTTTGGCTAGACATCGCCCATTGCTGTCTCTTGCCTACCTGACACAATTTTAGGTCCCTTCACTTTCAAGTGCCCCTCTGATCAATTCATGCAAGGTCCAGTTGTGAGGCAATAAGAGTAGGGATTTTGACATTAGATGACCCTTGATTCAAAAAGTCTCTGCTGCTACCTACCATGAAACTTTGGGCCATTCATTCTGAATTTCACTTTCCTTATCTGTAAAATGGGGTTGAATATACATATTTCACAATGTTGAAAATAATTTTAAAAACTAATGAGGATGAGGAGGTCCCCATCTATAGATTGAGCATGATCTTTTTCAGCTCATGCATCCTATGACCCTGCGTGCAAAGACCCCTTTCTCTTTATGAGGAATGACTGGCCCCCTACTGAGGCTTAGGGGTAGAGATAGAATATGGTCAAGCTTTCTGCATTGGAAGTTCGGAGCTTTTCCTGCTACCTCCAGGTCTGAGCCAGGCACGTCCCCCTCCATCCTCAGGATGGCTTCACCTTCAGCCCTGGCTCAGAGCAACCACTTAGCTAGTGAGAGTGCACCCATTAAAGAAACAAATAGCTCTTTCCTGTGGCAGAGGGAGGATTAAGGTGATCATAGGACTCTGTAATGATTACAGAGAAGATGAATTAGTCTCTGAAGTGCTCACCGCCCCCTGAAATACTTAGGAGATTAAATGCCCCATGAAATTTCCGGTAATGAATCTGCCAATGACGCCGATGCTGTGTGGAGCTTCTTGATCTTGGATCTGTACTGTTTGGATGCCTCAGTGAGATCCCCTTGGTCATCACAGCAGGCTGAGACCACTTAATTTGTCCAACTGAAGCATCGATGATCCTACTTATCTTGGACCAACTCTTGGGGTATGGACAGGGGGTGAGGGCAGACTTGTGCCTGAGTTCTTCCACTTCCCTTTTCCAAATGCAGATCCAGGTGAGGGCAGTGTGGGCTGCAACTGGATGGGATCAGGCAGCAAGAAGAATTCCCTGCCTGAGAAGTGATCTGTGCGGGGCCTCATCCCTAGGAGTTATTTTTCAGGGAACATGCTGCCCAGGGGAGCTAGCTATCTGGCTTGACATGAGAATGGGGAGAGGGCTATCTTTAGGGGTGTTGACTAAATTCTGCCCTGGCAGGCACTGACAACCTAGGATGAAAGGGACCTGGTTATTTTGTCTAACCCACAACATGATCTTTTACTGAGCTTATCCTTTTGTGACCTTCAGAAATTGATTGCTTTCACAGAAGTGAAAAGTGTGGGTGTACACCTCCCATAGAAACACATGATCTGTTTGACATTTTAGAATGTCTGGATTTCATAGCATTTCTGGGTCCTCACCATGAATACCATTCATTAGGACTACTAATAGAGGAATAAATGCCAGTCAATAGGGAAGATAACAGGACTTGGGTTCAGACAGACCTGAGTTCAAGTTCTGGCTCTGCCATTTCCTAGCTGTATGATCCTTGGCAAGTCCTTAACCTCTCTAAGCCCTAATTTGCTCATCTGTATAATGGGGATAATAATATTTCCTCCCTTGTTACGTTATTGTGAGGAATAGATGGGCTAATGCTAGAAAAATACTCAGAATCAAAATGATACACAATAATGACTGGAGTGAGGGTCTCTGATGGAACCAGGGTTTGGAATTAGGTCTGGGACAGGGAATACCATCTTTGGGGCAGAAAGATAGGGCCAGGAAAGTTAGCTAATGTAATGGTGAGGATTACAGTTTGTGTGTGGGTATGTGCACGTTGTGGTGGTGGTGGGGGGAGGTTGGGGTGTGCCCGTGTAGAGGGCTAGAAGTCATTGCAAGGAGTGGATATGTTTATTCGCGTATGAGTATGCATTCACGTTGACTTGTTTGGAGAAGCTTAGAGGAACCCAGGGTCACACACCAAATCTTGACCTATTCCAAAGCTTGGGGAAAGCTAAGCACTGGACCATGATCTGGCATTTGCATGCTCTCCATCACTGTGAGGCTTGCACCCCAACCTCAGTGCAGTTAGCAGTTGCTACAATTCAGTAGGGAGATTCCTTTGGCCTAGTCCACCAGCAGCCTGGGGCCTAGTTGTGAAGCAGTTTAATGGTGTTTTTGGCTCAGCATCTCTAAGCCAAAATCTCAGCCTCCAGTCTCACCTCCAGAAAGCAGCTTGGGTTTAGCCCTGCAGCTCTAGTTTTGACTTCTGATTTCCAGAACTGTAAGATGATAAATTTGCATTGTTTTAAGCCTGTAAGTTTGTGTTATTTTGTTACAGCAATAGGAAACTAATATACCCCCATTGACCAAAGCACAGAGAGGTCATGTGGCCAAGGTCATGTGGCAAATAAGTGACAGAGTCGGGATTTGGACCAAGGTTAATCCATGTGCTTAGGCATTACACTGTAAGTCCTCTCATCCATGGACTCTCCTAGAGGCTATCTTTATTCTCCAAATAACTGTAAGGGGAATAGTGCACTTTCAGAAGGAATAAGACTTAATTGTGCATCATCAGATAAGACTGGATCAGTCTGGGCCAGAGAAAACTGTCTGCCTAGCTCCTGCACCCTCTGACAGCATTAATTACTGTCTTGTATCCAACCAGGTAAACCAGTCCCTATCCCAGCCTGGCCTTCGCTGCAACAAGAAACTCTGACCTCCTTCCCATGACATTCCAGAGCATGCAAAGATGTTTCCAAAAGGGGATTCAAAGCAGGGCATAATTGGCATTTATTCAAATTGTGCTTAATTGAATACTTCATTTGCACCTCAGAAAACCACATGGGGTACAGGCTCTGTACAGAGGAAGTAATTTTCATTAACAAGATCTAAATTAGTCTGACACAAAGACCTACCTGGTGCCTGTGACATAGCTAATAATTGCTGTGTAATGAATCTCATGCTGCAGACAAAGGTTTCCTTTTCTTTTTTTTCTTTTGGCCTTCTTTCCTTCATCCCTCTCTTCCTCCTTTCCTTCCTTCCTTTTGTAATGAATTTGCATGTCAAGCAAATGTCTTTATTCTGAGAGGCCAGGCAGGTGATGTTTGGAGTTTAGGGGCCCCCAGGTTGGGGAAGCCAAAGCCATGCTCTCTACTGCTAGTAACTGCTTAAATGAACTGTAATCTGGAATGAACTTGGCCTTGTGTCTCCTCCCTTGTAGGGACTGTGTGCTTTATGCCTCTTGAGGAAACTTCCATTTTTCTACTGCGTTGTCAACCTATCCTTCACCTCTAACTTCTTCCATTCAACCCACAAACACCCACAATATTAAAAGGGGGAAATAATGATCCTACAGCAACACCTATCTCATTTAGTCCTTTATTTTAAATAGTAATAACCTTTGTTTAAAATACTTTTTAATCTAGGAAAGCTTATTTCACATGCATTTCCAACTAATTAGTAGAGTCAGAAGCAAAGAAAATAAAACCAGAGAAAATCTTTAGTCTTTCTAAAATGCATATATGAGCTTGTAACTCCCCTTATAAAACATTCTTGTGGTGCAGAGTTGCCTTCAGGATTAAGCTTTCAGGATTGGCTCCCGTCCCCTCTCCTGGCAACCTGCCCAGCCATGCTTATCCACCCAGGTCCCTGAACGTGCCTGAGCTGGGAGGGGGTGACATGCACGGATGCCGCTGGCAGCCTAAAAATGCTGCATCCCTTTTCAACATATGTTTAGTGGGTAATAGGTGTTTGTGTGGGGGGGGAGGCAGACAGCTGTTCTATTAATATGCCAAAACTTTTCCTTTCTGCTTAAAAGAAGAGATCTATTATATGCTTTTATTACCTAGAGTAATATGTCAATATTAAACCAATTAAAATCCAGATAAAACTCTTCTTGGTAACATCATGTTACCATGCATTACCCAGTTTCAGTATTTAAGTTGACTCAACTGTCCTCAGGACACCATCAGCCTCAGAGGTAGGTATATAACCTCCAGTTTATGCCATGCTACGAGTTTTGCAGAAACTTTTCAACAGAGATAGGGCTGCACTAGTGAGAACCACTTTTTATATTATTTTATTAGTTTTTTTTTTCTAAACTGCCACTTGAGAGTCCTGTCCACATCTGCACACAAGAGGATAGGTTTTCAGTTCGGTGCTATGTCCAAGAGCAGGATGTTGTGTGCTGAGTTAGTAGGTGCCACATTTCTAATATATTTCGTTGGTGTTTTGCCACCCCTTTACAGTTTGGTGCCCTTGGAATGGGTCACTTGCTGGCCTGTTATTCAAGACAGTCTTGTGCTCTCTCTACTGTGCTGGGGTTGGGAATGGGGAGCGCTACTGCCTGAGCAGCCCATGAGGTTGTAACCAAGGTTGTCCACCTGGTGTCAGCATGTCTTTGCTATGGGAGGAACCCTTCAGGAAGACTTGACAAACCAGGCTTACGATTCACAGACTTGCAAAGTGTAGGCCAGTGCAAATGTTCTCATCAGATTCCATACCATATCTGAGGCTTGTGGTGTAAAGCTGCCTCCATTCATTTCAGTTTGCAAGTAAGTGGGTCTCACTATCAGGGCAAGAAGCTGGGGTGGAGGAACCGAATCCAGGGCGGGCATTGGGCATCAGGAGGATCAGCCAGCACAGAGGTATGGGAGGAGGACAGGCACTTGCCAGTTGCATCTGCATTTTAGGGCCTGGGGCCAGAGGGTACTGGAGAAAGACAAAGCAGGGGCCCTATCTTCACCCAGGGTGACACTGTTCTCTTCAGTGGGTCCTGGAGCTTGCAGGCCATCTCAAGGCCACAGGTGATGGTTGACAGTCACTGAGGAAATATAGCTGGGTGGCAGGAGCCCATGACACTGTAAGGAAATGCCATGGAAGAATGGGTCAGGTGGGCAATCAGGAGTCACGGGTTAAAGGAAAACTCTGAGGCTGCTGGCTGACCTGTCTGTAGAAAGAACATTTGGATCACTTAGCACCCATTTTCTTAGCTTCTCAATTATTTTTTTTTAGATTGTGACCATCTTGGCAAACATGTCTGTCCTAGAGCAGTGTGCCTCTGACATCATTCAGGAGAATGGTATGTCTTTTCAGCAATGTGTGTGGTGCATGCATTGTGTACACCATCACCTTGTGTCTCTGTGTCTATATGTATGACTGTGTGCAAGATTGTGAACATGAACATGTGTCTGTGTGTGCATAAGCATATATGTGTGTGCCTATGTGTGGATATGGGTCAGTATTTAATATCTGTGTGTATGTGTGTACCCAGGTATGTGTACATAAAAAATTCATGTGTATACCTCCATGTATATATGCTTTGGGGGATATGAGTGTGTATATATGTATCCCTACATATGTCCTTGTGGGTTTGTGCAGGGATGTGTAACTAAGCACACGTGTGAATGTGATCTTTATTTATCAAACATTGGATGCCTACCAGGTGCTGGGCCTTGTGCTAAATTCTTAGGATCCAGTGATCCAGAAAGTGGGAAGGCAAATATTTAAATGACTAAATACAGAATAGCATTCTTGCCACCAAGTAAGTATAAGACAGTGTAAGTTCTGTACTAGAGATAGGTACCAGATAGGTAGAGTATTGTAGGAACTAGTAGCAATTAGAGATGGCATTGTGGAGGAGGTGACATTTGAGATGGGTCTTGTAGAATTAGTTGTTTTATAGTCTTCCAGGCAGAAGGGATAGAATAATATTTCAGTCTGAGAGAATAGAATGGGCCAAGTTCTAGAGACAGGACAGGGCAGCAGACGCTCACTGTAGCTGGGGCTTAGGGGTTGTCATGATGGAGGGGGCAAAGATTGAAGATGCAACTGGAAGTGAGGGTTGGAACCAGCAGACAAAGGGCTTTGAATGCCAGATGAAGGAATATATAGTCTTGTGATCCATGAAATGTTGGTTTTTTTTGCATGTGGTTTTTTTTGAGCAAAATCTGAAGTGTGCAGATTTTGAGCACACAGTGACATGTTTAGATTTGCCTTTTAGAATGCTCCCTCTGGCTGTGCAGGGGAGGGTCGTTTGGAGGGAGTGGAGCTGGAGGAGGGAGTGGCAGTTGTCAGGAGTCAGGGCAGAAGTAGAAGAGATGGAGAGATGGAAGCAAAGATGGGAGGTGTTTGAAACTGGCCTGGGGAGTGAAGGAGGTAGGGCACATCTCAGCAGAGCTCTCTGTGATATAGCCAAGGACACATTCCTTTCTCAATCCTTATTTCCTTTAGTAATGGTGGGTGAGGAAGAAGCCCTTGGGATACTACCTGGATATGGTGAGGGAGACATTGATTAATCCAGAGCCTTTGGGTGGGAGTTGGCCAAGCCCCCTCCATATCATGGATGGGCTCTTTGGGCCCTGAGTTTGCTAATCCCCATTTCCCAATCTGGGCATCAGAAGAAATCCTGGCAGGAGTTAGCCTTAGGTGGTTGAGGTGAGGTCTGTGCATATTCCTACTAATTTCTAGAGGGGAGAGGCTTACATTGCCAAGGTTCCCTGGCTTGAACTCTTGCTTCCAAAATATGGAGGTCATGTTTCCAAACAGCGCTTGCTTTTAGTATTTCCCACCATTTTGACCAAGATATTAAACACCTGTCCTTCCTTGTTTTCCAAATACAATTGATCATAATTATATAATAACATTCTTGCAAGGCATTTATGTGCTTACTGATTTTACTGATGATTTGGGGGAAGAAAGGGGGTGGGGTTTAAACCAAGCCACATAAACAGCTTTAAATTGATTACCAGACAACCCGGTTCATCAGCATTCTTCTGTTACTTGACTGCTGGGGATTTTTCACCAGCTTCCAACCCCATGTTGTGCCTAGGCAAAACCCTTTTAGATTGGGCTCCCTTCCTTTCCTGTACCCTCTGGGTTCTCTTAGGAGATGAAACCCAACTCTTCTTACTTTCTCCTTCAGAGCACACTGCTTCAGCTCCTGCCCTCAAAGTGGCTGTTATATTTTCTCCCTAAATTAGGAGAGTTTCCTAGTGAATCCTATTTAATGCTGGGCCTGTGCATACCGAAATAAATCAGGCATGCCCATGTCCTCAAGTTACTCATAGTCTGACAGGAGTCAGGGAAGACATGAGTAGGCCAATAATTGCAAAATGTGGCACCTCATGCTGTATGGTTATAGGGGCCAGGTGCAGTGGGGACACCAGCTCTGTGGAGCAGGCTGGACATTTGACAGGAAGTCCTCTTCATGGGATGCTTGAGACTTGGATGAACCTTGTCCTAGAAACCTGGTAATTTGGTCTGTATCCTGCTCCAGACTGGGTGAATGTTGGGGCTGGGAAGCAGGATGAAGGGCTGTGGGCCATGTTTGGGTTAAAGTCTAAGCTGGAAGTTGCTACTGGATACAGAAGAGGGGATGTGCCTTGGGGTAGTTGGGGGTCACCTCCCGTGGAAGGTGGACTTTTACTGCAACCTGAAGGCTAGGAAGCATTTAGATGGGAAACAAAAGGGAAAAACGCATTTCCTACAGAAAGAATGAGATGGACAAAGGCATGGAGGGGAGGTAGACTTGGGTTTTGGTTTATAGAACAATTGGAAGATAGGTCTTGTTTCAGAGAAAGGTCAGTGAGGCTTCTCAAAATATTATTTCACATGTAAATCTCTCGGGTCAACTACTCTACCCTCCTCCAGTGGTTGGATCCCCTCTAAAGCATTTAACTAGTGATTATCCAGGTTAGGCTTGGATCACCTACCTTCACTCTGGACATATCTCAGATGCAGCCAAGCATCTGAGGTGATGAGGTGGTGAAAAGTAATCAAATATATCTGAGTTCTGATACCAGCTCTCCCAACTACTAACTGTGAACTCTAGGCAAGATATGACTCTTCTCTCTGGGCCTCATAGTGGGGTTATAATAAGACCTACTTCATGGGGCTGGTAGGAGGTATAAAGGGATCATGTATCAGTGTACATTTAGAATCATAGAGTCTTATATAGTGAGTAAAAGTTCACTATAGCATTAAAAAAAATAAAAAAGGGGGATGTCCTGCAGATGCCCCTTCTCAGTGCCGTGGCTTGATACATGGAACAGAAACACCCCCAGGACATGCATAAGTCAATTTGCAAGCTGGTTTTGGATGCCACCTGTTCATTGCTTCCTGCCCAGGGATCCAACTTATCATGGGCATGCTGTCTGAGAAGCCAAGGTCTGGGACCCCTGCTGAGGTGGCGGCCTGTGAGCGTGTCCAGCAGAAAGCTGCAGTGACCCTGGCCCGTCTCAGTCGAGACCCAGACGTGGCACGGGAGGCAGTGCGGCTCAGCTGTAAGTGGGGCTGACGTGGCTGGAGTGGGGGACTTGGGGAGGGAAGCTGCCCAGATATCACAGCAGCAACAGTAAACACAGAGCAAGGGCTATTGAGTTGAGCATTACTCACTGAGTGCTGGAAATTACAACTGAGAGGGGCTGGGCCCAGCATGCAAATTCACTAGCTTGTAAACCAGGGGCTTAAGCAAGAGAGAGAAAGGGCCTATGAAAGTTAAAATTGCCAGAACAGTGACCCACCCACAGACTTCCTGCTGATTAGGATTCCCATTCTTTAATTCACACATTCATTTCCCCATGAGTTTACTTATTCAGTTACTTATTTGTTCATTTATTTATTATCCATTGGTTCATTCATTCATTCATTGATCATTTTGCTCATCAATTCATTGACCTAGTCATTACTTCATTTATTCATCATTAACTCATTCATTAATTTACTTACTCATTAAATCACTCATTTCATTTGTCACTTATTTAACCAAGAAGTATTTTCAGAGCACTCTAGCTAAGCTGTGTTCTGGATGGTAGGCATATGGCACTGAATTTAACATCGTTCCTGACCACAGGGGTCAAACCTTTAACATTGTTCCTGACCACAGGGGTCAAACCTAATGGGATGACAGACATGGAAGGAAATATTTGCCCTTGAGTGTTACAGGAGTGATGCTCAAAGCAGCACATGGCACATTTAGTGCCTAGAGGAAGTAGTCCACATTTTATCTAGGTGATTCAAAAAATGTTTTAACAAGGAGGTAAGTCTTGAGCTGTGGTTCGAGAGAGATGTAGGAGTTCTGCAGGTGTGAAGTCTGATAAAGGTCTCTCCAGGAAGAGGTATGAAGAAAGGAGCAGCCCTGTCCCAATCATTCAGGTACTTTGAGGGACCACAAGAGGGGCTCTGGGGCAGCAGAGGGTTCCTGCTCCAAGAAGATTTCCTGGAGGATAAATATCCAGAATGTGTTGGCACACATTTTACTACTATTTTGTAACATTTCGAAATAAGTCAATTTGCATTGAACACTAAAATCATTTCTTTAACTTTTCCTCTGTAAAGTCTTAGGAAACATCTACATGCCATAGTCTGTAGTTTTCTGTAATTTTAGACACAATATAGTTTCTGACTGAAATAGGCAACTGATGCAGGTGGGGTGGGGGTGGGGGGTATAGCTGAGAAGTTCCTCCAGTGAACATGCAAACATTAACCACAGCTCTGAAAAACTCAGATGTTCCGAAACAGGAAGCTATTCCTCAGACCCACGCCACCCTCAGCTCAAGTTTTCACTGTGTTCACTCTTGGTGAGTGAACTTGCGGGCTTGGTTTGGATGCTCCGGTTTATTCCTTGTGTCCTGGTCTGAGCCTGTTCACAGCTGAGGGAGCAGAAACTCTCCACCACAGACTCCTCTAGAAGGGTCCAGCCGCTTCCCTGGCAGATTAATGGGCCGACCAGGGACCTGTGAGCCGTCGGCCCCGCAGGACCCCGTGTAGAGTGGTGTGGGTGACACCTCCGGTCAGGCCTGGCCGCCCTCTCCATGCCAGGCAGGAAATTGTCCCTGTGTCTCACACAGGCATGTCCCGCCTCATCGAGCTCTGCCGATCCCCGTCGGAGAGGAACAGCAGTGACGCGGTGCTCGTGGCCTGCCTGGTGAGTCCTGTCTCCCCCCAGCCTTCTCCCTGGACATTGGCATGGCAGACCTGGGGCCCGGAGAACAGGCTATCCCATGAAACTTCCCTGGGCTTCTGCTTTTCTGTTTTTGAAATGGTGATAAAGGTCATACTTACTTCACTTAATTTATATGATTGTGGTAAAAGTTATAATGAAGTTATGTATGTGAGAAATGGGGCTGGGATCGCCCAATTCTTAGCCACCATGAACTTTTGACGTTCTGGGGTATCTTTAACAGTACATCAAGACCAGAGTGTCCAGCAGACTCCCAGCTGATGTTTTTTTTTTTCTTAATATTTTTATTGAGAAATCTTCACACACATACAGACCTCCCATAGTATACAATCTGTGGCTCACAATATCATCACGTAGTTGCATAGTCATCACTCCAGAAAAAGGAATAAAATGAAAAACTCATACATCCCATACCCCTTACCATTACTTCTCACTGATCTCCAGTATTTCAAACTACCCAATATTTTATGCTTTATTCCCCTATTATTTATTTCTTTTTCATCCTTTTTTTTTTTTTTACTTAACTGTCCATACCTTAGATACAAGGAGCATCAGACACAAGGTTTTCACAATCACACGGTCACATTTGTAAAAGCTATATAGTTATATAGTTGTCTGCAAGAATCAAGGGTCCTTGAACACTGTTCAACAGTTTCAAGTACTTCCCTATAGCCACTCCTATATACCATAAACTAAAAAGAGATATCTATAAAATGCATAGGAATAACTTCCAGGGCAACTTCTTGACTCTGAAATCTCTCAGCCACTAAACTTTATTTTGTCTCATTTTTCTCTTCCCCTTTCTGGTCAAGAAGTCTTCCTCAATCTTATGATGACAGGTCCTGGTTCATCCCTGGGAGTCAGGTCCCATGTAGGGGAGGAGGGCAGTGAGTTCACCTGCAGAGTTGGCCTAGAGAGAGAGGCAACATTTGAGCAATAAAAGAGGTTTTCTGGGGGTGACTCTTAGGCATAATTACAAGTAGGCTTAGCTTCTCCTTTTCAGGAATAAATTTGAGGGGTTAGCCCCAAGATTGAGGGCTCAGCCTATTGAATTTGTTGTTCCTCATGCTTGTGGGAATACCAGGAATTCCCCAGATGGGAAAGTTTAATATTTCCTCCTTTCTCCCCAGACCTCCAAAGGGACTTTGCAAATACTTTTATTCTCTGTTCAAATTCTCTGGGGTATATCAGGTATTCACACTAACCTGTACAAATCAAGAAAATCTCACACTTTATTCAAGATTCCATGTAATTATGGTGTTCAAGTAAACTGACCATACAAATTAAATTAGAAAACATGCTACCCAAAATTAAAATTTTGCACCAAATAAACATCTCTCCCTCTGGTCTTGCACAGGAGTTGAAGTCTAAAAATATGGGCCATATCATCCTTTACCCAGTATTCTGATTTACCTTAGTCCTAGCCATATCAGCTTCATTCATATCTCTGGTTGAAGTGCAATCACTTTTTCAGCTTTTTTAATAGCTGACTTTCATAGCTGCTATGCTCTGACTCTTGATCTCAAGTGTCACATAGATACCCAAAGTTTGAGGGAACTTTATATACAAATAGCTCAGTATCAGGTTATATGCAAATAGCTCAGTATCTCAGAATTTAGAAATAACAAGTTATAATTCCTGAACAGATGTGACTGCTATAAGAGCTTACAATCTAGGACCTTTTACAATAGACCCCCCCGCCCCATGCTCTTGACTTCAGTTCTCCAAGTTTCTATATTACAGTTAGTTCATATGAGTGAGGCATGATAATATTTGTCTTTTTGTTTCAGACATTTCATTCACCATACTGTCCTTAGGTTCATTCACCTAGCTGAATGCCTCACAGCTTCATTCCCTCTTGGCCATTTCAGCAGTCCATAGTATGTAAACACCACAGTTCCCACTTCCATTCCTCAGTCGTTGTACCCTTAGGCCACCTCCATCCATTGTGAATCTTGAAGACTGCTGCCAGAAACACTAGTGTGCACATTCCATTCATAGCCCCACACTCAGTTCCTCCAGGTATATACTGAGCAGCAGGGTTTTAGGATCATACGCAACTCTGCCTCCAACCTCCTGTGGAGCCACCACACTGCCAGGTGGGGTTCTTGAGGTCATGGTGCCTGCAAGCACCTGGGAGCTCGGCTATGGGTGTCTCCTGCTGGTTCTGAAGCAGACATTGTGAGAAACACCTCCCTTTGCCCTTGAACAGAGCCCCTCCAGCTGGTGCCCATCCCAGCACTGCAGCTGCCTCTGCCTTTGTGGGACAAGGAAAGGAGGGAACATGGCAGGAGAGTCTTATTCAACTGGCCACAGTATCTTCACCCTGAGCTCAAGCACATGTCCTGGGAGGTCCCCACCCATGTCCTCCTTGATGCCTGGGTGAAAGGATTCATAACACTAGATGGAGAATGCGTGCTTTGCACTCCTCCCTTCTGGGGCCATAATGGATCCCAAAGCAGAGCAGCTTCCATTTGGAAACACCAAGCATGACAGGGAAACCATTGTTATATACAGGGTCATTTAACTTCCAGAAGAGTCTGCCAGCTCCTTGATTGAAGCTCAGAAAACACATGAGAGAAGCAATGGATTCAAAGGTCCTTTAAACTATTTGCCATAAACACTTTCTCCCACTCCATACTTCTCCCACCATTTTGTGTGTGCGTGTGTTTTAAATATTTATCACCTTTATTTTTTTTAGTATGTTTATTGAGAAATATGCACACATGTACAGTCCAACCATATTATGCAACCAGTGGCTCACAATATCATCACATAGTTGTATATTTGTCACCATGATCCATTTTAGAACATTTGCATCACTCCAGAAAAAAGTGATATTAACCCTTTTTGTGCCTTGTCAGCTAGTCTGGTGAAGCTTATGGACTTCTTCTCAGAATAATGTTTTTAAATTAATAAATAAAACATTTCAGATTAAAAAGAAATCTAATAATAGTAACATAAAGCATTTAAACATGATGTATTAATATATGTTTTTTACTGAATGCATTAAATACGATCTAGCAGCAGAGCTAACCAGTACTGTAATCTTAAGCAATGATGGGTATAAGTGATATGTGAAGATATCTGCAACAACTGTAATGGATATAAAAGTATGTGTGATTTCTTTTGGTGAACAAGTCACAGGGATTGCTAAGACTCCATGGTTTGCCATCACATTCATACATGAAGGAAATGCTGAAGTTCAGCTAGAGGTTAATGAAAATAAAGGTGTGATTTTTTTTTCTCATCCAAGTTCATAGACCCTCTTAATTCTGCCTCCTCTAGTGAGTAAAATGAGGGAAGATTAATAGCTGGCATGCACTTAATAATTGGCCACAGCTACCATTATCCTCACTTCTTGGAGAGCAACTACCTGACGTTGAATAGGTCCTGAGAAAGCATCAGTAGCATTGAAAGCACTTGCTAAAGTATAAAGCTCCATTCACATTTCAGGGCTTGTTATTACTGTTGTCATTTTTATTATTAGTTTGGAGAAGAGCATACTCAGAAGGGGTGGGCCACTGTCTTCAATCACTTGAAGGACTTTCAAGAAGAAAAAGGATTAAACTTGTTCTTAGTGGATTCTCCACATGGCTGCTGGGGTAATTTCCTTAATGATAGTCAACGACTTCCCTGATCAAACCCTTCCATGCGTCCCCATTTTCTACAGGCTACTGTCCACCTGGTCAAGCCTTCCCAGTCTGGCTCTGACCCACCTTGGGGCCCTTCTCTAGGTCCTATTACCCCTGGCTGAGCCAGAGGACCCCAATAACCTCAACTCTGTGCCTTGGCCTTGGTTCAAGCAAATGTCCTCTCTGCAACTCTGCTTAGTAAAGTCCTGCCCATCCGTCCAGGCTCAGGCCCAAAGCCCTCTGCTCCAGGATGGTTTTCAGGCACCCTTCTGGCACAGAGACAAGAAATACAGGATGGCCCCAGAGCTCCCCTCTTGGATTTCCTTTTACCCAGCATGAGGCAGGTTGTAATATTCTGTCTCCCAGGGATTGTGAGAGGAGGCGTTTGGAATTCAAACACAGGCCTGTCTGACTCTGAAGGCCTTGACTTTTCCACCCCAACAGCGTGTACCAGTCGTTCTCTTCCTCTTGCCCCATCTCTGGCACCTCTCTCACGACCTTGGCTCACAGGGGACGATTTATCCTTCCAGTCAGGGACCTTCCTGGGGCAGAGGTCTTTTTCCAGACCTTTGTATCTCCGTCGGACCTGGAGTTTGGTGACTGTTGATCACCTTTCTGTAGACTCACATCCCCTCAGCCCCATCGGTGCGCATCTGTGGTTTGGCTCACAGGAAGGGGCCACGTTTGAGTGTGGCCATTTGGAGCCCAGCCCGGCAGACGGAGTTGGAAGCTACCTGTTCTGCTCTTTTTCAAGGCTTTCTTTCCGATTTCAAAGGCTCTTTTCAGGTGGAGGGAGGACATTTCAATTATCCTCTCCCACATCTGGGGGAGTTCCAGTGCAGATCACCACTCGCAAACAGAATTGATTTTCCCTTAATGAAGGCGGCTGGCAGCGGGCTGCTGGCCTTGTTTAATACTTGGGTGTTTTCAGGCGGTCTGGGAATGAGATCCTGTGATGACTGGCAGTTTACTCTCTCAGGAAAGCAGAGGATGAGAGAAAGGCTTCTGAAGGGTCCTCAGAAGAGGCTGGACACTGGGGGTGGGGGGTGGGGGGGTGGGGAGGTGAGGGTGGTGATGCTCTGAGCTGGTTTTGGGGTTCATGTACTGCAGACTTTCTGGGGCCCCTGAGGATCTGGGTGGTAGAATCTGAAGGCATCTACTTGTATTTTATCTTTTGTAGGTCTTTTTCTAGTTCTTTCTCTGTGGGTATGTGCGTTGTTTTGTTTTGTGTTCGTATTTTGATTTTCCCTCTTTCTAGGGCTACCTCCTCTCCTAGGGGTTTCTCTCTTCCCTCCTTCCCCATTTGTCTCCTCTCTTTCTCCCTATACCTCTCTCTTCCAGTGCCCACTCCTCCCCAACCTCTCATCTCCTCTCCCTTTCTCTTATTTCCCTGACTCTTCCTGTAGGGATCTGTTTTTTCTCTTTCTCATTATTTCTCTCTCACCTCTCTTTCATGCTTGGCTTCTTTTCCTTCACCAAGTTTATCTCTGTCTCTGTTTTAATAGTTCCCTCTCTTCGTCTTTCTTGTTCTGTTTCTCTGTTGCCTGTTTTTCTTTGTCTCTCAGGTTTTTTTTCCCCCTATCTTGTTTTCTTTCTTGATGAATCATTTTCTTTTCTGTTTCAGTGTCTCACTTTGCTCCTCCCTCTTGCTTTATTTTTACCCCAGATGATGCAAAATGCACCAATGACCTCATATCCTCATTTAGTGAGTGATCTTTGGATCCATTTTTACTGAGACAATTCAGGAACTACAAGGTAATTTCTCCCAATTGAAGCGTAGAGGGATCAGAAAGTGCTATGGAGTTCAGCCTCATTAGACTTGGGAAAAATCATGCCCCAAGACAGGGAGGCCACCTGACTTAGAGATAGTCCTGTGCAGGCTATTTTCTGCTACTCTCGTCTCAGA
Organism: Tamandua tetradactyla; assembly: GCF_023851605.1. Lineage (NCBI taxonomy): Eukaryota > Metazoa > Chordata > Mammalia > Pilosa > Myrmecophagidae > Tamandua > Tamandua tetradactyla. The sequence goes on from NC_135334.1 coordinate 90,618,655, forward strand.
CCATGTTCCCATGGACAGAGACACATGCTCCTTCCCCTTGACCTGGCTTGGACATGGCCACACCTCATGACACAAACAACCAGTTCAAGCCATCCTCTCTTCCCCTCCTGAGCCTGATCTCTCCCTAGCCAGTTACATGCCATATCTAGATAATGAGCTCTACCCTTACCTTGGATACATTATACCCAATGTTCTTGGGTTGCAGCATTCTGTCTGTGTAGGTTGGAGGGCCCTGGACTTGTGCTGCTTTGGGTTTGAATCCTGGATTTACCACTTATTAGCTTTGTGATCATTGGAAGCCATTTTCCCTCTCTGAACTTTTGTTTCCTTATATCCAAAATGGAGATCATGATACCTATCTTGCAACATCATGTAGGGTTAAATGAGGTATTATGTGTAGATACTCCCTCCTTCTTTGCTTCCCCTGCCATTCTAGATGTTTTCCACTCTCTTTGTTTCCTAGACACCCTAAAGCTCCCACCTTGTTTCTGCTTTGTAGATGCTCAGGAAGAGGGAAGAAGTTAATATTCATTGAACATCTGCTAGCACTTGGTATGAATTACCTCAGTTAAGTGGTAAAGAACTCTAGGTAGGTGAACAGCTCACATTTGTATCTTCAAGTTGTTCAACCAGGAGACCTCAATTTTAAAGTACTTTATTTGTTTTTTTTTTTTTCAGCAAACATTTATTGCATCCTGTGCCAAAACCTGTACTGCCTACTAATGATACAAAGATAAATAAAACAGGGTCCCTACCTTTGAGGAAATTGGAGTCTAGTGTGGGAGATAGAAACCAGCTACGGTCAGTTCAGAGGGAAGGGAGAAACCATCTCTGCTTCAGGGAAACCAGAGAAGGCTTCACAGAGGAGGTGGCAATGGTGCAGACCTTGCAGGGTGAATGTATTCTGCTGCCTAGAAAACAGTGGGAAGGAATTCCATTCATAGGGAAGAAAATGAGCAAGGGCATAGACATAGAATAGGACAGCAAACTCAGGGAAGAGTGAAATGCTCAGTGTGTGGGGAGGTGGGGAGTGGTTTCATTCTGGAGGCACCTCTCTTACCTGCTCATTTCCTTCATAGACCTTGAACTTCTTGGTTGCACAATCCTGATCTCCTTCAACTTTGTGCTCTTCCTCTCAATCCTCCCTTCTTCCCATCCTATACTTCTCTGCTCACGACTTCTTGGAATTAATGGATAAATAGCCCTTGTTGTCCTACGATTGCCCCAGGGCCCTAGAACCAAGCATATAATTCTACTGATGCTTCAGGAAGGTCCAGCCTCTGGGATGAACATGTCTTAAACGTAAATATACCACTGAAGTGGCCCTTAACACGATAGATCTTTAAAATGACCACCTGCCTGTGATGATGAAAATTAAGAAAGCAAGATGATTATTAAAGTTGAGAACTTTCAGATGATACTTATCTGGTGACCAGAATGCATATGTAACCAGGAGAAGTGATGAAGTCACTACGGTGACCAGGGGGAGAAAAGGACCAAGTAACTTAGGTACCGGGTGACCAAGATAATGATCAGCTCAAATGAGCTAGTTAATGAGCCACTTTCTGAAATGCATCTTTCAGGACAGTTGAAGGAAATGCATGCATCTGAGCAGGGCCCAGTCTGATCTGTGTGTCCCTTCTGCTTTCCCCCCAGGCTGCTTTGCGTAGGCTTGCTGGGGTCTGTCCAGAAGGCCTTCAGGAATCCGACTTCCAGCAGCTGGTCCAGCCCAGGCTTGTGGACTCCTTCTTACTCTGCAGCAACATGGAGGAGAGTTTTGTGTAGTGAACATGGGAGAAGAAAGGCATCCAGCCCAGTTCTCCTGCCTCCTCAGAGCATACACCTATGAAGCAGCCCTCACATCCTTATTTATACTTAATTTATTTTTACATGAAACAGACAGAGGGCTAAATCTTGTAACAATGTCATCGGGCAGTCTGCGGTCCTTGGGAGTCTTTTTTTGTTTGTTTCTATTTTTGACTTCTGTGGCTTTTTGGTTGCAGATGTTGAAGCCTATAATGGCTAATATGACAGATTGTCATGGGTGATTTCAATTCATCTTGCTTTTTCTACTCTCACTATATAATCTCACCTCAATTTTGTATTTTGGAACCAGAGTATCTTAACTGCCTAGCAGTGTTTTTTTTTAAAGTTGGATTTGCTCTTTCCAAAAATGTTATACTTAAAATAAATTTCATAGTTGGACAGAATATTCCAGAGGGAAGTATTTTTCTTTTATGACGGAATTATACAAAATGTGTCTTGGATTTTTTTATTAAATTATCTTAGACTAAATTCTTGCCTCTCAAGGAGTCAAGCCACAAAAACCTTTTCAATTATTAAAACTACATCCTTTCAATTCCCAGTGCCTGCCCATGCAAAAAAAAAAAGCGACATACAGAGTTGTCTTGTTTTCATAGGTGCAAAAATGGGTCAAGTTCTGAGTGAGTTAGTGAAAAATTATGATTTTCAAAAGGATTTCCAAAGTCACCAAACAGCTTCTCTTTTGGCTTCTAGACTCTTGTGCAACCTGCTGTTCACCTCCTGATAAATAGAATCCTCAGTTGAGGTTCAGTGAATGATGCCACTTCAAAAGTATACTTGAAAGCAGTGGTGTGCCGAGTCTAGCCTACACCACCTCTAAGGACCGACTACATGAATATCCTTCCGACTCCACATCCAAAGACCTCATATTGAACTTGGTCATGGTACAAGTATTTGCAGCACGGAAACTGACACATGCTACAAAGTGTCAGCAGCTGTTGACAAAAAAAGAGCTTTTGCTTTTTTCAAAGAGCTTGTTTACCAACATAACTGTTGAAAATATCACAAACTCTGTGAATTCTGATAATTTTAATTCCAATATATTGCAATATTATTATTATTATTATTATTATTTTGCAAGGGCAGATACCGGGAATTGAACCCGGATCTCTAGCATGGCAGGCAAGAACTCTGCCACTGAGCCACCGTGGCCCACCCATATTGTAAGATGATTTTATGGAATTCAAGAAACATTTATTTCATTCCTAATTCCTAGTCTAACAGAGTTAACCTAATGTATCAGGTCATGGGCTAAGCATTTTACATGCATTATCTCAATTGTTCCTTACTATAACCATATTAGATAGCTGCCATCATCACCATCATCATGAAATCCCTTACCCAAGTTCACCAGCTAATAAGTAGTGTTAGGCTCTGAACCTAGTGATATCTATCACCAGAGCCTTTGATCTGAAGTCCTATGCTAAATAGAAAGCTGGTTGTCTAAGTCCTCTTATATAAAAAGATAATGATAATGACAGTAAACATTCATTCAGCGTTTACCATGTGCCAAGCACTGTTTTATACCATTGTACACATTAATTATTAATGCATATTAACATTTATTATTATGTATTATTTATCCATTTCCTACTAAAACTCTGGGAGGTAGCTATTATGCCTATTTTACAGATGAGAAAACTCATTTTACAGATGAGACAGTGGAGCCATAGTATTAAGTAAATGGCAAACCCTGAACTCAAGCTGATGTCTTCTGAGTCCTTATATAGAGCTTCCACCTTTAGGAATAAAGTTTTCTTTATATATGTCTCTGAGTTGTGCAGATGTCCAAATGTTGACACATTTCATTATATAATATCAACAAACCACTTGTGTTACTATTACCACTGAACTCAGAAAAGTCTTTGGGTACTGGGAAGTTATCAAGCTTGAATGCTCAAATCTTATCAATGGTAAAAAATACTGTCAGTCGTTTCCTTTGAAGGGACAGATTACTTTAATTTTTAGAAAATGTCTGCTAAGTATATCAGTCTGAATAATCATAGTATTATGATTTCAAGTAAAAATGGTGTTCTTTAAAAAAATACCAAAACAAATAGTTCAGTTTACAATGCAAACAATCCTACGAGTTCTTTTTCTAGAGCCAGACATCCATTGTATTTTTATACACAGCAGAAATGCCTTATCTGTAATTATTATTTCATTACTCAGGATATAAAAAAGATGTACTCAAAGGTCAAGATTAATAAAATTAATAAGTTTTATTGCTTCATCAAGGATATTCCTAAATGAAATTGGTATTTAAAAATTGACTGTAAGTGCAGGACACTGAGTAACACAATGACTCTTAGTGCATTTTGGTGCCACTGCTTTGATTCATGCTAAGGTGCCAAAACTTCTACCTGTCTCTGCTTTTGCACCATTAGTGCAAATGCTAAATAACTTAGTATTATTATCAAAATAGTTTTGATTTCACAGAACCCATGAAAATGTCTTGATAACCTCCAGCGATTGCTGGGCCTTAATTTGAGAATAAATGATCTAGATTAACACTTTGTTTCATAGTTGAGGAAACTGAGGCTATATTAAAAAAAGGAAGTGGCTTTTTTCCAAAACACACAGAATGAGGACTGAAGTTCAGCTTCTTGGGTCCAAGGTCAAAGGTCAGCTCATTCCTTAAAACCAATAAGCTCTTTGGGCAATATTTACATTGCAAATCTCTACATTGTAACACCTGCATGGCATAAGCATATCAGTCAGGGTCTTGGCAGGAAACAGAATTTAAATCAGATGGTTCAAATAAAGAGGTTTTAGTAAAAAGACTCCTTTAGATGTATTGGCAGAAGAGTTAAGGAAGCTGTTGAGGCATGCTGAGGCACCCAGGCACTAGCAACATGGCAAGCTCTTACCATACTTAGGACAGAAGGGTCAGGTGAGATGATAAGGTTATCAACTTCCCCTGAGAGCTGGAGTTGTGGTGGAGGGGTCACCTGGGGGGCACTGCAGGGACTCAGCCACTGTCAGAGACATGGTGCCTGAGCAGGGAGGCTGCAGGGGAGAAACACCCAGACCCCTCTCCTCCCACCCTCTAATCTACCATGCCTCTCATTGGCTAAACAACTTGGCAAGAGAGTCAGTGATGAAATCCTTGGAAATCAGACTTGTGGGGAGAGCAAGGCAGAGAAGGATGGAGAATGGACCTGGGTGAGGTGGGGGTAGGGAGTAATGGAGAATAAAGACCACAGGTGGGAAAGTTCCTCTCTGAGAACATGGCACAGCCATCAGTTGAAAGGATCTATGGGAATAGTCCTTTCAACACGTGGTGCTGGGACAACTGCATATCCACATATAAAAGAGTGGGTTTGCATCCCTACCTCATACCATAAACAAAAATCAGCTCAAAATATCTCAAAGACCTAAATGTAAGAACTAAAACTATAAAATGCTGAAGAAACAGAGGAGCAAATCTTCACGACCTGAGGTTAGACAATGGTGTCTTAGATGTGACACTCAAAGCACAAGCAACAAAATAAAAAACTAGATAAAATGCACCTTAATTCACAAAATTTTAAAAATTATGTTCTTCAAGACAGATTGCATCAAGAAAATGAAATGTCAATCTATGGAATGAGAAAAAGTATTTCAAATCATATGACTGATAAGGGATTAATATACAGAATATATAAATAACTTAAAATTTAAGAGCAGGCCATGGTGGCTCAGAGGCAGAGCTCTTGCCTGCCATGCCAGAGACCCAGGTTCGGTTTTGCGGTGCCTGCCCATGCAAAAAAAAAAAATTTAAGACTACAAATGCAAATAACTCAATTTAAAACTGGTTTTGAATAGACATTTCTTCAAAGATGACCTACAAATAACCAAAAGGAAAATGAGACGATGCTCACCAGCAAGTCATTAGAGAAATGAAAATCAAAATCACAATGAGATGCTACTTTGTACCCTCTAAGGTAGTTAAAATTAAAAAGACAGACAATAACAAATATTGAAAAGGACACGGAGAAATTGAACCCTCACATTTCTGGCAGGATTGTAAAGTGGTACAGCCACCTTGAAAACAGTTTGTCATTTTCTCAAAATATTAAATATAGTGACCATATGACCCAACAATTGCTCTTACAGCATATACACAAGAGAAGTGAAAATATATGTCCGCACAAAAACATGTACATTAGTGGTCATAACAGTATTATTCAAAATAGTTCCAAATGCCCATCAATCGCTGAGTGAATTGATAAAATGTGATTAATCCGTACAATGGAATATTATCAACAATGAAAAGGAATGAAGTACTGTTATATACTATAACACAAATGAACATTGAAAACATCATGCTACGTGAAAGAAGCCAGCTACAGAGTAGCCACATCCATGTAGACAAAAAGTAGATTAGTGCTTGTCGGGATCTTAAGAAAGTGGGGAGTTGGGAGTGACTGTAAAAGATAAGGGGATTCTCTTAGGGATGATAAAAATGAGTGGCGATGGCTGAACAACTCTGTGCTGAACTAAAAACCAATGAATCGTACACTTTAAAAGAGTGAATTTTATAATATATAAAATTATGTCTCCATAAAATTTTATATATAAATATATACTATAATGTTGGCCAGGGCTGCAGTCAGTCATGAAGATATGACTAGGACTGGAGAACCTACTTCTAAGGTTTGTCACGTGGCTGGCAAGTTGTTGCTGGTTGTTGCTGGAGGCCCCTGTTCCTCTTCCTAGGGCCCTCTCCACAGGCTCCTGAGTATCCTCACGACAAGGTATTTAGCTCCCCCTAAGAGTAAGAGTTCCAAAAGTGGCAAAGACAGAATCCACCCTTCTTATGACCTAGCCTCAAAAGTCACTTAGATTACTTCCACCACATCTTATTTGCTAGCAGCAGGTCACCAAGTCTAGCACACATTCAGTGAGAGGGAAATTAAGCTCTGCATCTTGGAGTGAAGAGGATCAAAGAATTTTAGACATATTTTCAAACCACCACATTGATTATGTTCCCAGCAAGGCTTCTCTGACCAATATGTTATTTTCCCAATCATATTCATGTTCTCCAGACTTTCTCCAAACGACTTGATCATTTTTGTAAGGGTCATTGTGTTGATGCCCCTCAGGCCCCATTAATCTCTCCTTGTCCTAGTCCCATCGAAAGGTAGCATCCAGAATCAAAAACATACCCCACCCCTTTTTCCTTTATTCCCCACCCCTCCTATTTTCAATCTCTCCAGCCACCCACCATAGAAGAGGGTCATTTATGACTGTGTTTATCAGAAGGATGGTGGGTGAAGGGACAATGATCACTGGACATTCTTTTGACTTATAGGACAACAGTTCAAAAGACTAGACAAAGGAAATGCTCCAAATGGAAGAAAACAACTTTTCTTGCTAAATGACAACATTCCATGTCTTTTGAGTTTTTCTGCCTGGGGTTAAGGAGGGCTGGGAGCAGCAGGTGTATGACTCTAAGTTTCTAATATAAAATAAAGAAGTTAAAGTTATGATAAAGAATAGTAAGGAAAGATCTAAGACTGGTGGAACTGAGAGCCTATTCAAAGGAGATGGGACACAAATGACACCAGGAAGCTTCATTGTAAGACTGTGAGAAGCTCCTACCCTCTGAAGACCTGCAGCTTTGTCATGTCTTGCCTCTGGCTATAATAAACCCAAGAATAATTGCTGTCCCTTTAACAATATCTTTTTGTTACACCCACAAATGTGTCACAGGGAGAGATGATATTAACACAGAAAGGAAACTATTAATAAGCAAAAGAAGAGGAGGAAGAAAAGGAAATTGAACACAGAATGGAAATGCAAGCCAAAGATTTGAGTTAAAAAAAATTGGTGTTACTCAGAAAGGCAGAATATTTGAAAGAGGAAGTTTAAAAGAAGAAGGAAAGAATAACAGCAAGCCCTGGATGGAATTTGTAGTTGAAACTCATAGAAAGGAGGTGGCCTAAGAGTACAACGACTGAGGAAAGGAAGGGGGAACTATGGTGCATACATACAACAGAATACTGAGCAGCTACACGAAGGAATGAAATTGTGAGGCATGCAACTAGGTGAATGAAACTAAGGCCAGTATGTTGAATGAAATATCAGGAACAAAAAGACAATAATTATCATGCCTCACTCATATGGACTAACCATAATATATAAACTTGGAGAACCAAGGTCGAGAGCATGGGTTATCAGATTGCGGCCTATTGTAAAGGGTCCTAGATTGTAAGTCACATATATTTGGAGTTGTAACTGTTATTTCTAAATTCTGAGATACTGAGCTATTTGTACACAACCTGGTCATTCCCTGAAACTATGGGTATGCTTATGACACCTAAGATTCAGGTTTAGAGCAAAGAAGCTATCAAAGCCAGTGTTACCCCATTCAGCAACTGTTAAAAAAGCTGAAAACTTGATCAGACTTCGACTAGAGATATGAATGAAGCTGATTTGGATAGGACTAAGGTAAAGCAGAATACTGGGCAAAGAGTGATATGGCCCATATTTTCAAACTTCAACTTCTGTGAGAGACCAAAGGGAGAGATGTTTATTTGTTGGTAAATTTTGCATCAAATAAACATCTCTCCTTTTGATTTCACACAAACATTGAAGTTTGAAAACATGGGTCATATATTTTCATTATAATTTGCTATGTTTTGGGTAGCACATGATCTAATTTAACTTGTATGGTCAGTTTACTGGAACACCATAATCACATGGAATCTTGAATAGGACATAAAATCCTGTTGGTTTGTACAGGTTAGTGTGATGCTCTGATATATCCTAGAGAAATGTGGGCAGAGAATAAAAACATATTTGCAGAGTCCTCTTGGGTGATTGGGGAGAGAGGAGAAAATATTAAACTTTCCCGTCTGGGGAATTCCTGATATTTTTGAAAGCAGTAGGGACAACTAATTGAACAGACTGAGCCCTTGATCTTGAGGCTCGCCCATCTGAAACTTATTCCGGCAAAGGAGAAGCTAAGCCTACTTATAATTATGTCTAAGAGTCACTCCCAGAAAACCTCTTTTGTTGCTCAGGTGTGGCCTCTCTCTCTCTAAGCCAACCTGGCAGGTGAACTCACTGCCCTCCTTCCCTAAGTGCAACATGACTCCCAGGTGTGTAAACCTCCCTGGCAACGTGGGACCTAACTTCTGGCAATGAGCCGGGACCTGTCATTATGAGATTGAGAAAGCCTTCTTTACCAAAATGGGGAAAAGAGAAATGAGACAAAATAAAGTTTCAGTGGCTGAGAGATTTTAAACAGAGTTCAGAGGTTATCCTGGCAGTTATTCTTATGCAGTATATAGATATCTTTTTTTAGGTGAATTGGAGTGGCTAGAGGGAAGTACCTGAAACTGTTGAGCTGTGTTCCAGGACCCCTGATTCTTGAAAAGACTGTATAACTATATAGCTTTTACCATGTGACCGTGTGGTTGTGAAAACCTTGTGTCTGATGCTCCTTTTATCCAGGGTATGGCCAGATGATTAAAAAAAAATGAGAATAAAAAAGAAATAAATAATAGAGGGATAAAGGTTAAAAAACTGATAGATAAAAATACTGGCGGTCCATGAGAGGGAGGGGTAAGAGGTATGGGATGAATGAGATTTTTTTTCTGTTTATTTCTATTTTCTGGAGTGATGCAAATGCTCTAAAAATGATCATGGTGATGCGCACACAGCTATGTGATGATATTGTGAGCCACTGATTGTATACTATAGTTGGACTGTATGGGTACGAAGATTTCTCAGTGAAAATATTTTTAAAATAATAAAATAAAACCCATAGAAAGTGGGGGAAGGCCCCATCCTCCTTTCCTAGACTACAAAGTGTTGGGCAGACAGTGATATGATTCAGCCTCCGTTGGTGAGAGCCTTGGAGACCCACGGATTCTAAGGGAGCCTTGGAGTATGGACTGCATGCCTGGCCATATCTATGAACAGCTTCCCCTCCAGGGATGCCTTAGGCAAGAAGTCATAACAGGAACCGAAGGCAGAGAATCCCACCCTGGGACGCAGCACTAAGGAGAGTTGAAAGATCCTTTCCTTAGCTCAGAGGTTTCATTTTAAGTTTGCTTCAAGGAATGGAACTAATATTGATCCTCGGTACTGAATGTTTCTTGCATGCAGTCATTTTACTACGTACTACCTCGGGTAATTCTCACATTTGTGAGGTAGGTGCCATTGCTAATACTCCTATTTATACTTTCCATTAAAGATGGGGAAGCTGAGGCTTGGAAAGGTTGATCAATGTTCCCCAAATCAAATAGCTAATAAGGCAGATATGGTATTTGAACTTACATCTATCTGATTTGAGAGACTGTTTAGGAAGAAAGCAAAAATTTAGCACCAAGCATATTAGAAGATAAATATGCCTCTGGATCTTTATAGAGCTGTCCTCCTGTGTACACAAAATTATGTCTGCTCCAGGCCCAGGAAAGAAACATAAAAATGAATGTGAGGGTGGGCAATGGTGGCTCAGTGGCAGGGTTCTCACCTGCCATGCCAGAGACCTGGGTTTGATTCTGGAGCCTGCCCATGCAAAAAAAAAAAAAAAAAAAAAAAAAAAAGAATAAGTGAAATGCAGGGATTACCTGTGATTTTTAAAGAGAGGGTGATGGGTTTGTTGTGGGTAGGCCAAGGCCTTTAGAAAACCTGTAAAGCGCAGTGCTTGGAAGCACGGGTTCTGAAGACTATCTTTATTTCAGCCCTGCTTCTAACCTTACTAGCTGTTTGATCTTGGGCAAGATATGTAACCTCTCTGTGCCTCTGTTTCCTCATCTGTAAAATGAGAGAATGATAATGCCTTAGTCATAGGGTTCTTGTGAGAATTAAATTTGTTAATACCTGGAAAATGCTTAGAATAGTGCCTGATAGCAAATGCTTAATAAATGTGGCTGTGATTAATGTCAAACAAACCCCACCTTTGCATCTATTCCTGGTGCCTGACAATGCCTCAAATATAGACCCGCAGTATGTTAGAACAGAGACAATTAATCTTGCCAGGAGGAAGAGGCCATTCAGTCCCATCTCTATATCCTATCAGGAGGAGTAAAGACACTTGCCTAAAATCATTTGCAAATTATTGGAAGAGCTGGGACTTAACTGGAGAAATAGAATAACAACTATGGTCACCATAGTTGCCATTTCTTGAGTACCTTCTCTGTGTCAGGCACATACATCACTTCATTACATTTATAAAACAACCCTGCTAAGTAGTTATTATTAATCCCAAGGTTACATAGTTAGTAAATGAGAGACAGGATTTGACCAAAGGTTGGCTGACACCAAAGCTGATGCTTATTTCACTTTGCTACACATCTATATTATTGTATTTGTGTGCACGACAGCCCCAAACATCATGCTGAGCCTTAAATATAGAGAGGAATAGCACTTTGGTAAATTCTGAATTTTCTTTTTATTTGAAAAAATCATTTGCATATTAACTAATTAATTTTTAAATTCTGATGCTCAGCCTTTACTTATTCACTTGCTGAAATTGCAGTTATATAAAAATTATTTCAGGGAGAAAGAGAACAGGAATGAAACAATGAAATATAACTTAAATAATGAAGGCAGAAATCTTGTACGAAGTGTCATTGATTACACACTTTGGATGGATTGTATGATGCATGGATAAAACTGTTACAAAAAGAAAGGAATCCTGTGTTGTTTCTGATTAACACCAGGAAAATCTCTAAAATAGCTACTCTTATAGTTTTAGAGTAAAGTATCAAAGATAAATCAAAGTAGGTACTATATATTATCAGTTCTGATTTTAAAGCAATGACGCCCTTTGGGAACAATTGCTTTAAAATTTCTTTCTATTAGACATTTCAGATAGTCCCTTTGCAGAGATTCTTTTTGTGTCAATCTTATTGTTTCCCTCACCGAGATTTTTATTCATTTTATCCATTGTAGAGTTTCATACCAAGATTTTTATCCATTGTAGAGTTTTTGGAGCTAGTGATGATGGATAAAAGTAGATATTGGAGGATATTTATATGTATGGATGGATATGTGGGTGAGGGTGTGAGAATCTGACTTGAGGCTCTCAAAGGACACCGTGGAGCCTGTATTAGTTTGTTAAGCTTCTGGAATGCACACCAGAAATGGAGCATCTTTTGAAAGGGGAATTTAATAAGTTACAAGTTTACAGTTCTAAGGCCACCATAAATACATCCAAATTAAGGTATCCAGAGAAAGATTCCTTGGCTCAAGGAAGGGTAGCCTGGGAAGGCACATAACTGGCACTGCTGGTCCTTGTTCCTTGTTCCATTGCTTCCAGTTTCTGATGTCAGTGGTTCCCTCTCTACGTGTCTATGGGCCTTCACTTAGCTACTCCGAGACAAAACTCTGGGTTTCATCTCTTAGCTTAGAATCTGCCAGGGCTGGAGATTTCTTCTTTTCAGGTTCTGGCTATTTTTGTCTCCATCTCCAAACATGTACATCTGCTCTGTAGCTTCTGTAGGCTTTGTGCTCTCTTCAAAATATTTCCTCTTTTAAAGGACTCCAGTAAACTTGATTTCTGGAATGGGTGGAGTCACATCTCCATCTAATCAAAAGTCTCACCCATGATTGGGGGTGCCACATCTCCATGGAGATAGTCTAATCAAAAGTTTCTACTCTACAATATTGAATCAGGATTAAAAGAAACAGCTGCTGCTAGAAGATTGTATCAGGATTAAAACATGGCTTTTCTGGGGTACGTAATAGAATCAAACTAGCACAGAGTCCAAACAGAAATCCTTACAGAGGGCTTTTTGCTTATTTTCATGATTTGGCTTCATATAGAAACAAGGATCTGGTCAGTGTACTCACATCTTTAACTTGGCATTTTCTTTAAAGCCGATGGCCTCTCTCTTACCCATTCTGAGACTGGATCAGATGCACTGTAGACACATCCCATCATCAAACTTTAAAATAGAGACATTTTTCACTTTGGAGGAAGCCATGGTATCATAACCATGGATGAAAGCCAAGAAATGGGAGTCACACTACTCGAGGGTGAGGAAGAGAAGAGGAGAAAGAGAGAGAGAGTATGATAGGAACCTTTTGGCATCCTTGTATTAGCCTCATTTCTCAGGCTTGGCGTTTGACGCTGTCCCCAGGTGTTTCATCTTTTCTCCCTAGAGGTAAAAGATGGAGAGGGTGCATGCTAATTTTTAATATCTTTGAAAAAAATATTCTTTAGACCACGAACATATTAAGATTTAGAACTTACATATATTTCTAAAGTAATTCTAAAGTTAAGAGTTCATCTGGGGAGTTCCATTTAGATGGTTTGTCTGTAGAAACCTAAGACAATCTGACGTAATTCACTGCCTCAGACTACCAAATTTTTTACAAGACTTTTTAAGAGCCCTTAGGCTGAGTGTCCTTTTCCAGGTAGCAGACAAGGGAAGTGGGAGGTGTTCCCTTAAAATTCACATCCGACCTCATTTCTCACTATGATTTTCTATCATATTCCTTAAGGGTCCAGTATTTAAAAGTGATGAGGAGCTCTCCCCTAGGAAATGTTCAGAGAGTCATAGCGATGGAGCCATTCAAAGGCAGAAGGTGCCACCCCTGGAAGTGACACCCCCAAACAGGAAGAAAGGGTCCCTGAGCAATGGCAGCCAATGGCTCTTCTTCGAGAACTGGTTCCATGAAAGGCCCCGTCACTCCATCCATGCTGGCAGCTCCGCGTCAAACGACAGTGGAGGTTTTCACTTTCTGTAGGGACTTGCCTAGGACTGCCTTTTTCTCATCTATCTTTTACTGCCTCAGTTTGACAGCTTTGTGCAGTATTCAGAAATGCAGGTGGGCCTTCCCCACCTCTCTGCGGTGGGCCACATGAGCCCACCTCAGCTTGTGCTGAATCTTCTGCCTTTAAGATTGAGACTTTATTCACTTTGCCTAATCTTGGGCCAGCCATGGCTGAAACCCTGGACAAGGGAGACCCCAGATGAGCATGCTGAAGCTCCAGGCTTTCACTTGCAGGAAAGTCTAGGAGTCTTTCTGCAGCTTTTGGGTTATTAACTAACTCCCCTTTACAGGGTTTGCTGCTGATCAAAGGGCAGTGGGGAGGATCTCCTCCCCTGTAGACCAGCCAAGAGAGCCCGGGAGTGAGCCACAGGCTTGCTTTCCATCCTTTGCCTCCTTCTAAGACCAAGTCCCACTGGGCTCAGGAGGGTCACTTGTTATTCCAGGCCTCTCTCAAACCAAACTCAAATTTAGAAAACTTCAGTCATCAATTAAAATAATGTTCCCTTTCTTCTTCATTGCTTAATGAATGAGATTCCCCAACTTCCTTAACAATTAAATGTGCTGAGGCCTGCAATCATAACTTCACAGGTTCACAAAACAGTTCAAGATTTACAAAATATTGGCAAAGCTGGAACCAGACTGCTCATGTAGTTCAAGCTGGAGATACATGTACTGGTTATTTTCTGATCAGATGGCATTTTGAATATTGTTGAAATTTTTAGTTTTAGTGTAAAAAGAAGACTGATGCTGGTAAATTCATACAGTGGGATACTATAAATGGTCCATATAAAGTTGTATATGGTTACGTCTCAAAAGCACACTGTGGGCTAAGAAAAATAAATTACAGAAGGATGCATGCTGCACAATATTATTTATATAAGAGTTGATTATATAGAAGGTACTATATATAAATATTTATGGATAAATTATATTAGTAGTGAAAATACTAATACGATGGTAGGAATGATACACATGAACTTCAAGGCAATGCTTACCCCTGTACAGGGAGGGAAGTGAATGGAATTGTGAAGGGGTATACCAGATATTTATTTCTCTAACACTATAATAAAAGATCTGCAGTTAATATGGTAAAATGTTACTATTTATCAAATCTAAGTGGCAGGCATAAGGCTGTTTGTTGTATTCTTCTCTGTTCTTTTCTTAATATTCCAAAATTAATATAAAATATATTCAGACTAGAGGTCTGCACACCCAAGAGAAGCATGGCAGTATTGTCTTCAGCTGCTAATTTTTAAGTCATAATAAACCTAAAGTCCTCCCCTATCTTTGGTGATAAAAGAAGAGCTTGCTGTGTTCTGTGAGCCTGAAAATTTGAGAGTCAATCCAGATGGAAAATGCAGAGGAAACCAGATAGCTGACGTAGACTAGATTTATTTTTAGAGCAGCCACCTTGTTCACTTGTCTCTTTATAATTGAAGCTTAAAGTTCTTTATAATTGAGGCTGCGTCATTCATCTATCTTTGGGGTTGAGACGTAAGGTCAGAATTTTACCAATTAGAGGAGAAGATCCTTATAGGAAAATATTTGTGTCTGAAGTTAAGGCTCATACAATACCCTGTCTAAAGATAGCTCTTCAAGGCAGTAGGTGATGTCGCTTGATATGTAAATATCCTACCTAAAAAGACTCAAGAATTCATACTGACATCTGCTGGACCCTTTGAATACTTCCTGGTCTAAGTTGGAGCCAAGAATTCTGTAGCAACAGGCCCTTTTCAGAGCTTCTTGCCCTGGGGCGGGTCTGGCAGCATGCTGAGATATGCAGCTTGAAATCAAATTTAAGCTCTTTTGCTCACTGCACACATTTAGCATAATGCATCCATGGCAGAATGAGGCAGGACATCTAGGGTATAATTAACAATCACTATTCTATGACAGTCTCAGCAACACAAATGCCAATTTGCTTGTCAAAGTCCAAAGAGAGAGAGGAAGGGTGCTGTGTGGTAACCATATAAAACAAAGTCTTTGTTTTCAGGGCCCAACTGAGTAATTGCTGTCTTTGTGTAGCAGGAAAGGGAATGTTGTCAGAATCTGGTCCACTGTGCCCTGGATGCATGCTCACTGCCTGAACACCTCTCCAGAATCCAAATCCCGTCTAGTTGGGGTTCTAGATCCTTGGGGAATTTGCAAAGATGTAAATGGCAGTCCCTGAGTCAAGAGGAGGCAGTCCAGATGACCAAGACAGCAGGTTCCTTTGCTTGGGGCATGCCAAATGTGTGTTGACCAAAAGCACACAAAGTCATTGTACTTGGGTATTGTTAAGTAAAAACAAGAGAGCGAATCATCACTTAGTAAATTCAGTTTGTCAGGCAGGTTTTTTTTTCTGAGTGTGGGGTTACCTTAAAAAGAAATGAAAATAATTCCATTGCAATATAAATGTTAAAGCTACTTCTACAGATAATGATGAAATGTAACAACATTTTTACTACTGAAAAGGAATGTTGATCATAAAAGAACTAATTTTTTCCCCTTTACCCCATGTCCTTCCAATATAATAGGAGTTATATGATTTGAGTTAAAATTGGGTTTTTATGCAAATTCCACTCATATTTGTCTATTATTGGATGAAAGTCAGTTTTTAGATTCTTTCTGTTTAGAAGACAATGAAGGAAGGAGATAAGCATTTATTGAAATGCTAGGCACTTTGGATGAATCCTTGAATTTCATTTTCACAGTAATCTTGTGCTCATTTTGTAGATGAGAAATCTTGTTTCAAAGAGGTTAAACAATTTGCCCCAAATTTCATGACTAAATAAACTTTAGATCCAGGATAGGAATCCTTGCGTGGCTCTGAAGCCCATTCTCTTTCCTTTACACTGTTCTACCCATGATGATAATTTTAAGGTGAAATAAATGACCAGATTCTATTTCAGTCTCTTTTTCATGCATAAGTATTTGAAAATTGACATAATCTCAGTGTTCAGATTTGAGTTCCTTCCTTATGCTCTGATGTAAGAGAGAATGAGAAGGTGAAAATGACAGAATAATCAGGAGACTATATTTGGGGGGCAAAGAAAGAGCTTCTGTTTTACAGTCAAGGTAGGCACTGATCAAACAGCCATGGGGCTGAGGTGAGGACCCTGTTAGATGCAAGGCTCAGGGAACGTAGCTCACCTAACTTACAGGGTGAGAAAATCATGGATAGTGGAAACAGTAGAACAGGGCTATGGCGGAGAGCCAGGACTGGCAAGTATGAAGCAGATGAGTAAGCCCATCCTAATTATTGGTGTGCAGAAAAGTGCTCCCGTATTTCTGGGTACAGCTGCTTTAGAAGGTACCCAAGAGAAAGGCAAATGGGAAGGTGGCTGCTTGATTTCTATTTTGAGAAGTCATTTGCAGAAGGGCTGGAGTGCCGGGAGCTTTCTTTACTAGCAGTGTGACAGATGCAGGTTACCCTTATTGACCCTCATTTAAATAATTAAGACATTGGATAAATCATATACAATATCTTATTAGAGGCATTAATGATCTGGCAAGAGAAAAGGAAGCCACAAATTAAGTGAAAGTAGGAGCTCAAGAGGCAGGCTTTTACCATGAGGATATTTGCTAAACCAAACGAAAAGAAGCTACAGTTTCCAGAGCCTCAGAGGGTACTCGTGAATTAAAGAGCCTCCTTGAAGTGGAGAGTCTAAAGAGAAACCTCACGTGGAAAGATGGAGTAAGATTTAATCCTCAGTATAGGGTGAGCTAAAAATAAATCCAATCCTTCAACCCAGGCATCTGGAAGGAAACTGACTGTCTTGAGTCTTGGTACTAACATATAGAGAAATTTGGGCCACAGGATAACCCTCACTTAAATTCTCAGTATGAATTCATGCTGGCATCTGGGTGATCCAAAAAAACCTCAGGCCAAGAATTTTTATTAAAATGGTTCTTTAATTAGATGTAAGCCCAATTCTTTGGAGGAAACAGCTTCAAACTAGGCCTCAAACAAATCACCACAAATTTTTCCAAAATATATTAAATTGGTCAAAGCCCCCCATAATAAGCAAAAAGAAATAAAGCAATCTGAGAAAGAACCAAAAGAAAAGACCAGAGGTACACTTACATTAAATATAGAAATTCGAATAATCAACTACAGAATATTAATGAGACTATTTGATTTGTAGACAAATAATTGAAAAAAGCAAAATATAAAACTGTCCAAGCTGGGCAGACTACGGTGACTCATCAGTCACAGTTCTCACCTGCCATGCTGGAGACCTGGGCTTGATTCCTGGTGCTTGCCCATGTTAAAAAAAATTTAAAAAAAAATTAGGGTGGGCCACAGTGGCTCAGCAGGTAGAGTTCTCACCTGCTGTGCTGGAGACCTGGGTTTGATTCCTGGTGACTGCCCATGTAAAAAAAAAAAAAAAAAAAAAAAAAAATTAAAAATGACCAAACTAACTTAAGATGGAAACAATGGAACTTCTAAAAATAATAGAGAATTCATTGAAAATAAGAGTCTAATAGATGGTTTAAGACCAGGTTAAAGGCGAAGAGAGAGTTAAACGGCCAGAAAAAATATTTGAAGAAATAATGGCCAAAAACTTCCCAAATCTCATGAAAGATAAAAATATACAGATTCAAGATGTTCAACAAATGCCAAGCAGGATGAACCCAGACAGATCTATACTGAGACACATTATGGTCAAACTGTCCAATGCAAAGGAAAAAGACAGAATCTTAAAAACAGCAAAAGAGAAGTAATTTATCATATATATGGGTGCTTTTAAGATTAACATTTGATTTCTCAATAGAAGCCACGGAAGGTAGAAGGCAATGGGAGAATATATCTAAAATTCTGGAATTAAAAAAGAAACTCTTACCTGAGAATAATATACCTGGTAAAGCTGTTCATCAAAATAGGGGGGAAATTAAGAGATTTTTGGACAAACAAAAACTGAGGGAGTTCATTACCACTAGATCTGCTCTACAAGAAATGTTAAAGGGAATCTTCTATGTTGAAAGACTCTAGACAGTATCCTGATTCTGGATGAAGAGATAAGTTTCTCTAATGTAAGTAACAATATGGGCTAATAGATACACCAATATTATTTTATTTTTCATTTGTAATGTTGACTTTTGCTTCTTATAAGACTGAAGACTGAAATGCATAAAAAAACAAGTGTAAATCTTTGTTTACAGGGCACACAATGCAAAAAAAGATGTAATTTCTGACATAAACAGTATAAAAGGGAGGAAAAAGGTATAAGAACTGTGTAATTGTAGGCTATTGAAGTCAAATTGGAATCAACACAAATCATATTGTAATAGTGTCAGTATATTAAATGAAATTCCCTTGGCAGCCATAAATAAAATATTTGAAATATCTAAACAGAAGGAAAGGATAAGTGATTTAAAATGGCTTAATATAAAAGATCATCTAAACAAAAATAAAGGCAGTAATTGAGGAAAGGAGGGACAAAATATTAGACTTATAAAAAAAGTAATAAAATATCAAAAGTAAATACTGCCTTATCAGTAATTTTGTTAAATGTAAATTTATTAAATTCTTAATTAAAAGGTAGAGATTGACAGAATGGATAAGGAAGCATGAGCTAACTACATGCTCTTTACATAGAGCCATCTTAGATCCATAGACACAAATGAGTTGAAAGTGAAAGGATGGAAAATATATTTCATGCAAATAGTAATCGAAAGGGAGCAAGGAGGGCTATATTAATATTAGACAAAATAGACTTTAAGTAAAAAACTGTTGCAAAAGGCAAAGAAGGGCATTATATATCAATAAAAGGGTCAGTTCAGCAAGAAGATTTAACAATTATAATTATGTATGCACCTAACAGTAGAACACCATAATATATGAAGCAAATATTGACAGAATTGAAACAATCAATCATACAAAAATAGTTGGAGACTCTAATATACCACATTGAAGAGAACATCTGAAGAGAAGATCAATAAGGAAATAGAGAACCTGATCAACACCGTATACCAGCTAGCTCTATCCAATGTATATGGAACACTTCATCCAACAATGGTAGAACACATACTCTTTTCAAGTGCACATAGATCATTCTCTAGGGTAGGCCATGTTTTAGGGCATTTTAAAATATTGAAATCACACAAAGTAACCTTCTGGACCACAATGGAGTAAAGCAAGAAATCAGTAGCGTAAGGAATATTGGAAAAATTACAAATACATGGAAATTAAACAGCATGCTTTTAAATAAGCAATGGGTTAAAGAAGATACTACAAGAGAAATTAGAAAATACTGGAGACAAATGAAATCAAAGACACAGCATACCAAAACTTATGGGATTCAGCAAAGGCAGTGCTCAGAAGAAAATTTATAGCTATGATTGCCCATATAAAAAAGAAGATCTCAAATGAACAACACCTTTACATCTTGAGAAACTAGAAAAACAGGAGTATAGGAAAATTAGCAGAAGAAAGGAGATAATTAAGATTAGAGTAGATACAAATAAAACAGAGAATAGAAAAATAATGACAGTACTAGTTTGTTAAAATTGCTGGAAATACAGTATACCAGAAATGGAATGCCTTTTAAAAAGGGACTTTAATACACTACAAGTTTACAGTTCTAAGTCCATAAAAATGTCCAAACTAAGACACCCAGATAAAGATACCTTGACTGAAGAAAGACCAATGTGTGTCCCATGGGAAGGCAGGTGGCTTATGTCTGCTGGTCCTTGTTCTGGTTCCATTGCTTCCAGCTTCTGATGCCAGTTGTTTCAATCTAAGCATCTGTTGGCCCTCACTAAGCTTCTCCGGCACACAACTCTAGGTTCCAGCTTGCTTAGCATCTCGTGGGAAGATACATGGTGACATCTGCTAGGCTCTGCATCTCCAAACATCCAGGTCTAGGTGTCTGCTCTCTCAATTGGCTTTGCTGGATTCTCCAAAATGTTTCTCCTTTTAAAGTCCTCCAGTAAACTAAATTAAGACCTACCTTAAATGGGCAAAGTCACAGCTGCATCTAGTCAAAAGTCACACCCGCAACTGAGTTGATTATATCTTCATGGAAACAATCTAATCAAAGGGTCTCCACTCTACAGTATTGAATCCGGATTAAAAGAAACATGGTTGCCCCACGGAATTGGATCAGGAAAAACTCATGGCTTTTCTGGGGTCCATAACAGCTTCAATTGGCACACAGAACAGAAACAAGAAAAAACCCTGAAAAGTTGGCTCTTAAAAAAATAAATTTCACCTCTAGCTAGGCTGATAAATAAAAAAGAAGAGCAAAAATGCAAATAATTAAAACAAAAAAGGAAAATGGTGATATCACTATTGACATTGCAGCAATAAAAAGGATTAGAAGAGAATATTATGAACAATTGCATACCAAAAATCTAGGTCATCTAGAAAAAATGGTAAAATTCCTAGAAATACATCAATTACACCAATTGACTCAAGAAAAGTTAGAAAATATACTTTAAGTAAAAAGCTATTACAAAAGGGAAAGAAGGGCATTATATATCAATAAAAGGGTCAGTTCAACAAGAAAATTTAACAATTATAAACATGCACAGACCAAAATAACAGAACACCAAATAACAGCAAACCTATAATAAGCACAGAGATTTCATCAATGAAAGTCCTTCCACCAAAGAAAAGTCCAGGATTAGATGGACTAACTGGTGACTCTACCAAACATTAAAAGATGAATTAACACCAATCCTTCTCAAACTCTTCCAAAGAATTCAGGAGGAGGGAATACTTTCCAATTCATTTTATTAAGCTGGCTTTTTATTTTCACAAGAAAGTAAAATTACAACCAATTATCCTATGGATACAGATGCAGAAATCCTTAAGAAAATATTAGCAAACAAAATCAAATGTCATATTAAAAAAATATTATATACTGTGACCAAGTGGTATTCATGCCAGGAATACAAGGTTGATTCAAAATACAAAAATCACTCAATGAGGGGTGCAAGGGTAGTTCAGTGGCAGAATTCTCAGTTGCCATGTGGAAGATTCAGGTTCGTTCAACTCCCAGCCCATGCATTTCCCAAAACAAACAAACAAAAATCAGACAAACAAACAAAATTCAACAAATGTGTTGCAATAATGGGATAATCACATGGAAAAAGGATGAAATGTGACCCCTGCCATACAGCATACAAAAAAAAAAAATCAATCAATGTAATACACTAGACAATTAGAATGAAGGAAAAAAAATAACGATTTTCACAATAAATTCAAGAAAGTCATTCAAGAAAACACAGCACCCTTTCTTTTTTTATATATATTCTTATTGATGAATTTTCATACATATACAGTCCATACAGGGTGACAATCAATGGCTCACAATATCATCACATAGTTGTGTATTTTTAGAACATCTGCATCACCCCAGAGAAAGAAAGAAAAAGAAAAAACTCTGTGATAGTTTGAAAGGATTATGTAGAAAATCCAACCTAGAAAAGCCATGTTTTAATCCTGATCCCATCTCATGGAGGCAGCCTTTCTTTTAATCCCTATTCAGCAGTATAGGTTGGAAGCTTGATTAGCTTATCTCCATGGAAAGGAGACTCACTTAATTGTGGGTATTAATTAAAGGGAGATGTAACTCCACCCATTCCAGGTGGGTCTTGATTAGTTTACAGCAATCCTTTAAAAGAGGAAGCATTTGGAGAAAGCTTCAGAATGATGAAAGCCCATGTAGCCAGAGACCTTTGAAGCTGAAGAAGAAAATGTCTCTGGAGCTTCATGAAATAAGAAGCCTGGAGAGAAAGCCAGCAGATGTCGTTATGTTTGCCATGTGCCTTTCCAGTTGAGAGAGAAACCCTGAACTTCATGAGCCTCTCTTGAGTGAATGTAACCTCTTGTGGGGCCTTAATTCAGACATTTTTATAGACTTGCTTTAATTTGGACATTTTCTTGGTCTTACAACTGTAAACTAGCAACTTATTCAATTCCCTCTTTTAAAAAGCTATTCCATTTCTGGTATATTGCATTCCAGCAGTTAGCAAACTAGAACACTCACGCATCCCATACTCCTTACCCCTCCCTCTCATTGACCACTGGTATTCCAATCTACCCAGTTTATTTTACCCTTTATTCCTTTTATTATTTATTTTTTTATCCATATTTTTTTACTCATCTGTCATACCCTGGATAAAAGGAGCATCAGACACAAGGTTTTCACAATCATGCAGTCACATTGTGAAAGTTATATTGTTATACAATTTTCTTCAAGAACTAAGGCTACTGGACACAGCTCAGTAGTTGCAGGTACTTCCCTCTACCCACTCCAATACACTATAAACTAAAAAGGGATATCTACAAACTGCGTAAGAATAACCTTCAGGGTAACCTCTTAAATCTGTCTGAAATCTCTCAGCCACTGAAACTTTATTTTGTCTCATTTCTTTCTTCCTCCTTTTTTGGTCAAGAAGGCTTTCTTAATCCCATAATATCGGGTCCCAATGAATCCCAGGAGTTCTGTCCCACATTACCTGGGAGATTTATATCCCTGGGAGTCATGTCCCATGTAAGGCGGAGAGGAGTGAGTTTACCAGCCAATTTGGCTTAGAGAGGGAGGCCACATCTGAGCAACAAAAGAGGTTCTCGAGGGGTCCAGCACCCTTTCTTGAGAAAAGTACTCAGAAAACAAGAATTGAAGATAACTTTCTCAACATGATAAAAACTATTTATGAAAAACCTAACGTTAACATCATACTCAATGGTGAAAAAGTCAGGGTGTAAGACATCCCTGATATCTGGAATGAGACAAGAATGCCTGATGTCCATCACTGCTATCCAATATTGTACTACCAGTTCTTGCCAGAGTAATTAGGCAAAAAGGAGAAATAATAGGTATCAGAGTTACAAAGGAAGAAGGAAAACTATCCCTACTTGCAGATGTTATGATCTTATACCTAGAAAACTCAAAGGAATCCATAAGAAAAGGATTATAGCTAATAAATGAGTTCAGCAAAGTGGCAGGGTACAAGATCAATATACACAAAAAAAGTGTTCCTATACACAAGAATGAACAATCTGAAGAGGAAACTAAGAAATTTCTATTTACAATAAAATATGAAAGAACATGTTATCTAAGAATAAATTTAACTAGGTATACAAAAGACTTGTAAAATGAAAACTACAAAACATTATTGAAAGAAATTTAAAAAGACCTAAATAAATGGCAAGACATCCCATGTTCATGGATTGGAAGTGTTAACAAATTCATATGTCAATATTACCTAAAGCAATATACAAATTCCATGGGATACCTATGAAAATACAGCAATCTTTTTTACAGAAATTGAAAAATTGATCCTTAAATTTATATGGAACTGCAAGGGGCCCTGAATAGCCAAAACAATGTTGGAAAATAACAGAGTTGGAGAACACACACTTCCCAATTTCAAATTATATTACAAAGTGACAGTAATTAAAACATTGTGGTACTGGCACAAAGTTAAGTGAATAGGTCATCCGAACAGAACTGAAAGTCTAGAAATAGAGCCATATATCTATGGCCAATGGATTTCTTACAAGGTTGAAAGGTACATGTAGTTGGGAAAGAATAGTTCTTCAATAATTGTGCTGGGAAAGCTGGATATCCACATGCAGAAGAATGAAGTGAGACCCTTTACCTCACACTACATAAATAATCAACTCAATATAAATTAAGGACCTAAATATAAGAACTAAAACCATAAAACTCTTGGGAGATACCATAGGAGCAAGTCATCTTTACAACCTGGAATTCAGCGACGGATTCTTAGATATGACACGAAAAGCATGTGCAACAAAAGAAAGAAGATAAATTTGATTTCATCAAAATAAAAAACTTTTGTGCATTGAAGGAACCTATCAAGAAAATGAAAAGAAAACCTACAGTGTGGGAGAAAATAGTTTCAAATCATATATTGGATAAAGATTTAATATTCAGAATATAAAAACGACTCCTACAACTCAACAACAAAAAGATAGAGCCTCATTTTAAAAATGGGCAAATGACTTGAATAGACACTTCTTCAACGCAGAGATATGAAAAGTCAATAAACACATGAAAAGATACTCAAAATCATTAGCCATTGGGGTAAAGCAAATTGTATCACAATGAGATTAGGATGGCTAATATATATATTTAGGTTTTTTATGGCTAATTTTTTTTTTAAAAAGAAAAAAGTTTTGAGAGGATCTGGAGAAATTGGAACTCTAGTGCGTTGAGTAGGAATGTAATATAGGGCAACCACTTTGGCAAGCAATATGGCAGATCTTCAAAAAAGTTAAATATAGAATAACCATTTGGCCCAGCAATCCCACTTCTAGGTTTATATCCAAACAAAGTGAAAACAAGGTCACAAACCGATATCTGTATACTAATGTTATAGCAGCATTATTCAAAATAGCCAAAAGCTGGAAACAATCAAAATGTCCATTAACAAATGACTGGATAAACAAAATGTGGTACATACATGCAATGGAATATCATTCAGCTATAAGAAAAAGTGAGGTCACAAGACATTCTGCAACATGGAAGGACCTTGAAAACGTAATCTCAGTGAATTAGGCAGGACACATAAAAATAAAAATTGTATAATATCACTCACTCAATATCAGTAGATATTGCAAATCTGCAGAGCTAGAAAGCAGATTTGAGATTCTTGGGATGGGGGATGGGAGGGAAAGGTGAGTGTTTTTAAAAATACGATGAAAAAATCTAATATATTCCACATATTGCGTTAGATAATACAACAATAAATACAGCACAAAACTCTCTGCTTTCAAGGCCCTTAGAATCTTATTGAGAGGTTATGTGAATATAATAATTCAATTAAAATAACCTTAGTAAAGATAAATATATTAAAGATAATTAAATGATAAGCATATTACTAACATAAAGAAGATAGACCTTCTCCTTCTTGGTGTTTAAAGCAGGTAATCTTTTGCCCCAGGCCATCTGTCTCAATGGTTTTTTTGCCCTTTCAAGATGCTTTTGCCTGGAGGGCAAATTGGGGCACAGGAGGTTGAGGTGGGTGGGACCACGTCTGCCAAGTCAGACTTTCCCAGGCAGAAGAAGGCCAGGGGCCCACTGTATGGACAGACTGGCAGGGCTCCATGAGCTTCTTTTGTGAGTCCCCAAAGCTGGGCTTTCTTGCCCTGTCCGGCAAATGAGGTCCTTGAACTTACATCCCATAGCTCTGAAGAAACAGTTTCTAAGTCTTCTCAGCTGCCTTTGTCTGTGTCTTGTTGAAATAATGGCAGCCCTGGAGCCCACCCCAGAGATTGAAAGCCATGATGAGCCATCAGCCCTGCCCAGCCCTCATCTTGGGTAAGAGGATTTGGGGATCCCTTTCTTCACCAGCAAGCTGGCCAGTTGTCATGTCCATGGCAGGCTGCCTCAAGTGGGGGACCGGCACCACTAAGGGCCCGTTGGAGTGAGCAGCTTACGGGTCCTTACCATATTTTACCAGGCTCTTCCTCCGGCTCTTCCCTGCGTGCTGTACAGTGTTCTACTGGACTTTGGAGGTCTGAAATAGCTGTTTCGGACAGTTCTTGTCTGCTTAATGGTTGTTTCGGTGAAGAGACTTCATCCCGGATCTTCCAACTCCACCATCTTCCCACAACCCTTGGGAATAATTTTCAAGTTAGAAATGTTTGGAATAATCATTTAAACTAATCATCCATTGTTCTTTGTGGAAACGTTTTTAGAGAAAAATTCCATCTATTTAAGGATGATTGTGTTGCTAGAGAGTCCCGGGAGTTTTTGTGAGAGGTGGAGACCTCAAACAGCGTCTGGCGCCATGAGGGGTCTTGATTCAGTTGCAGGAAAGAATTCGAGGACTAGTCACTGTGTACAGCCTAAAAGTTTATGTGTGGGCGGGCCCTGGTGGCTCAGCAGGCAGAATTCTCATCTGTGATGCCAGAGACCTGGGTTCAATTCCCGGTGCCTGCCCGTGCCAAAAAAAAAAAAGCTAATGTGTAGTGAAAGTACACACTTGAAGGGGGTGAGTGTTGGCATTCTCCAAAGGAGGAGAAGCCCTCTGAGGTCAGGATCCTTGCATTATTAGGACTTAGAGGGGCCCTTCCCCCTCTGCTATGCTAATAGGGGACAGATGAGCTGCACGTTTTATTGGTTCCTTTTGGTGCTGACCTGAGTGAGGGGTAGGTGTGCCAATGCCAAAAGGAACTGTTGTGGGTCTTAGGGTCACTTCCCCCTCCCTCCTTCCCTATCTAACCTGCTTTAGTTGGACCATTCAGCTTTTTTTTTTTTTTTTTCTAAACTCAGTTTTGGTTAGTTATATTTTTGGAGGAATTTGTAATACATTTTTCAAATTATTATTGGCATAAAATTAACAGAATATTCTCTTGTCATCCTTTTAATTCTGCTGGATCTAAATTATGTCCTGTTCTTCACTTCTAGTATTTTTGAGCTTTTATCTCCTTTATTGATCAAATTTGCCAGAATTTTAAAAATATCATTAGTTTACTGAAAGAACTAATTCATGGTTTAGTCTCTTCTCTCTATTTTTTATTTCTATGTCATTATTTTTAATTTATTTTTCTTTTGGTATGGTAAATGTTTGCCAGGTACATATTTTTTCCCTTTTCTTTTTCTTCCTCCCTCTTTCCCTAAAGCGTCAACCTTTCTGTATCCTCATATTTTAGCAAAAGTTTTTTTCAAAGTTATCATGGTGTAATAATCGAAAATTTAGAAGTACGTGAAATTCTTTGCTCAATGAACTATTCCTAGAGGCTTGTGATTCTCTCAGGCTAGAAGCTTCTCCAAGTACTCAAGAAAAATGTCCATCAGGCCTGAGGCCACAGACAGATATTTGCTCATATTCTGACATGATTTCTAGGAACTGGGAACATGGAATATAGGATGAAATTTCAACATGCTTCTTAGACATGGAGAAAAAGTGAGAATCTACCCGCATTAATTTTATCCTTAGGGACAGATTATTTATATATTTTTTGGTAAGTGAATAAGGTAGATTAAAATAAGGTCCTCTCTAGAATGAGACCAAGAACAGAGCTATTTGACTGTCTAGGTTCTAAAATTATTTGTCCATAAATGGTATGGTTTAATCCAAAGTCTCATGGTAAATATAATATATGCTTCTTTGATTCAGAGTAAAACGGGAATACCCTTTTACATCTGTACATCATTATTGGGGTAGAATTTACTCCAATACAAATAACAGAAAGGGTAAAAGAGATATCAAGACCACTGGCTTTAATGAGACATCACCTGATGTCCTTCTAGGCTCAGGTTGATATGTTCAAGCCTATATATAAGCATCTCTGGGTACATCTATGCTATTAAGAGTTGAAAATAGAAATATCACAGTTTATTTTATATCACACCAACAGCAAGGCTAAAAGAAATATTTTGCCAATTGTTCATTAAAGAGATAACCACCAGGGCTTAAATCAAAGCAAGCTGTTTCCTGAGGAAGTTCAGATATCTGCATAGGCTCAGGGGAAATCCACATAATGTGTCTGGATCACTTACTGGGATTTTTTCTTCAATTAACAAGAAGAGTGAGACCTCACGGTTTTTCACATAAATGGTATAGAATGAAATGCTCTAGGAATAAGTTCCATAATGAGAAATAATGATCATTGTTCATTATCTGCTAAGACTATACTAGGACCTAGAAAGACATAGCTCATTTTTCAAGCTGCATTCAGGCCCCATTGGAATAAAGGAAAGACCTTGCCCAGCCTCTATTTTGGGCCCATGAATTTTAAAAGAAATGCCCCAGTTGGATCTAGCTTCAATGAGAGATTCCACTGTCATTCACAGAGAGTGGGCCAAAGAAGGAATGTGGACAACGGTCATTAAAGAATAATTACAATAGACCTAGGCACCTGTGGATCCATATATTCTAGATGTTTCTTAGGAAGTAGCAGAGGCTTCAGGCAATCTACAGATTAGTTCCTGACCCACTTTTTGAATTAAGAGTAGAAGGGACATGTCACATCTTTGTTCATGTTTAATCAGAAATGGGTCGCTTCAAAGATGACATGATGTGATCTCAAAGAACAGAATTTCACACAATTCAAGATTTGAACGGTGAGTACTCACACCAGACTAGAAATTTTTTCAAATCCTTGGAGCTTCTCTGATCTTGGGAGAGGTCATATCACTTATTATTTTATCTGTTTGATTAAATAGAGACTTCCAGGCTATGTTCATTACCAGTGAAGAACAGATGACTAAATTTTAGAGGGTGAACTAAGAAAGGTTACTGGGACTTTTCTTAAGTGGGTAGAACTAAAAACAAAAAGAAAAGGCAATATTTTCTTCAGAGATGTTAGCTACTTCCACAGACTATATCACATCCCGTGTTCAAATGAAAGATTAGCTCATTAGACCCATTCTACTGGTCTAAGAGTATACTATCAGAGTTGTAGCCAACATTAGTGAGCAGTGGGTGCTCCAGTATATATGGACAATGGGCAATTTGAACACTGTTCATTAGGAAGTAGAAAAGGTCCCAGAAACAAAAGTATATTTTTCTTCACAAATTCCCAAAGTCCCAAATATAATATCTAATCCGCTTTCCCAATCACTTCCCCCCAATTTTTAGGTAGGTTAACAAAAGAAAAATGTTATGGTTGGGAACTTCAAGACTGGAGGATCACATCCCACTTGATGCAGAGACAATGGATTTTATGTTACATCAGGGTCTCTGGTAACTAACTGAATGAAAAAATGGGTAATGCTACCTGTGATTTTCATTTCTTTGTGTAAATTTAGATTTCTCTCTACTATCATTTTTCTTCTGCCTAAAGAACTTTAATATTTCTTGTAGTGTGTGTCTGCTGGTACTGAATTCTTTCAGCTTTTACATGTCTGAAAAAAATCTTTATTTTTGCTTTTATTTAATAAAAACAGTCTTCCTGGATTTAGAATTCTAGGTTGGCCGGTTTCCCCCCTACTTTTGCTCTACTGTCTTCTGACTGCATTGTTTTTGATGAGAATTTGGCTCTCACTCTTATCTCTATTCCTCTTTTGTGTCTTTTATCTCTAGCTGTTAAGATTTTTTTCTTTATTACTTGTTTTAAGCACTTAGATTATGACATGTCTTGATGTAATCTTTTTGATGATTATTGTGATTTGGTTTCTTTCCACTTCTTGAATCTATAGGTTTACTGTTTACATTAGATTTGGAAAACGTCTGACTATTATTTTGTCAAATACTTTTTATTTTCCATCTGCTTTCCTCTTCTTTAGGGAATCCAATTACATGTATATTGGGGTGTGTTCTAGTTTGCTAGCTGCCGGAATGCAACATACCAGAAACAAAATGGTTTTTAATAAGGGGAATTTAATAAGTTGCTAGTTTACAGTTCTAAGGCCGAGAAAATGTCCCAATTAAAGCAAGTCTTTAGAAATGTCCAATTTAAGGCATCCGGGGAAAGATACCTTGGTTCAAGAAGGCTGACGACGTTCAATGTTTCTGTCTCAGCTGGAAGGGCACATGGCGAACATGGCAGCATCTGCTGGCTTTCACGTAGCTCTACCAAAAAGGGACTCTCTCCAAAATGTTTCCTTTTTTAAAGGATTCCAGGAAGCAACTCCACCTTCAGTGGGTGGAGACACACCTCCATGGAAATCATCTAATCAGCGATTACCACCCATAATTGGGTGGGTCACATCTTCACGGAAACGATCAAAATGCTCCCACCCAGCAATATTGAATGAGGATCAAAGGGCATGGCTTTTCTGGGGTCCACCACAGATTCAGACAAGCACAGGGTGCTTGAAAATTTCCCACAGCTCATACAAGCTGTGTTCATTTTTTTTCTAGTTTCTGGATATTACTATATCCTCAAATTCACTAATACTTCCTAATGCAATATCTAATTTGCTGTTAATACCATCTCTAATATATTTCTTATTGCAAACTTTGTAGGTTTTATCTCTAGACATTTAAAATGATAGTTTTTTAAAATACCTTCCACATCTTAACATGCTCTATCTTTCCTCTACTTTCTTAATATGTTCTACATTTTTTCTAACTAAATATATGGAATCTAGTTATAGTAACTATTTTAATATCCTTCTCTACTAATTTTATCATATGTGCCATTTTTGCATCTACCTCTATTGATTTATTTGCTATTTTTCTTCTGGGTCCTTGTTATTATTGATTGGATGTAAGATGTTGTAAATTTTACTTTTGGGGTACTGGATATTTTTGTGTTCCTATAAATATTCCTGAATTTTGTCCTGGGATTCATTTAAGTTATTTGGTAATAGGTTGGTCTTTCAAGGGTGGCTTTTATAAGATTTGTATGGGAGAATTAGGGTAGTCTTTAGCCTGGGGCTACATTTTCTCCGCTATTGAAGTAATACTTTTCTGAATACTCTGTTTATGATATCATGTGAATTATGAAAATTTTGTATTCTGGCTGTTGGAAAATAGAATATTCCTGGCTCTGTGTGAGCTCTGGGAATCGCTTCCTCTAAAAATTTTGGGTGGTTCTTTCTGCAGCCTTCGGTATATCCTCACATGCCCGCATTGATCACTATGCAGCTGAATACTCAAGAAGGACCTTCTGCTGATTGTAAGGGATCTCTCTGTGCAGCTATCTCCTCTCTGGTAAACCACCCTGTGAGCTCTAACCACCTTGACTCCTCAGACTCCCAAATCTGTCTGCTCAATTCAGGAATACCACCAGGCTCTGCTTGCATTTCATCTCTCTTCACTGTGACTTGGAAACTCTCTCCAGGTAGTAAGCTGGGGCAATCAAGGTATCCACTTTATTTGTTTCCACTCAAAGAATTGATTGTCTTGCATTGACTGATTTCCAGTGTCTGAAAACCACTGGTTAATATATTTTGATCAAGTTTTCAATTGTTTCAGATGGGAGTCAAATACAATTGTTACTCTACCTTGGCTGAAAGCAGAAGTTGCCTCTCTATTAATAATAGAATTAAGATATTTATTGACTATAAAGTAACAGTTGTGGACAGAAAATCCTTTATTGCTGTTATATCTATCATCCTTAAATGCATCCCTACTGAATGGATTCAAAACGTTCCCTTTCAATAGTTATGATCTTTGATCAGTGTAGAATGATGAATTATTTTCATGTTGGAAACAATCATGTTCAGGAATCCGAAAATCATGATCAGAGAAGTGATAGCCTCTAAAATACCAGATAATATTTTGGAATAAATTATTTGAGATATCAGCCATAACGTGGCCCATAAGTAGTATTTATCTTCAGCCATTCAGAAGAAACAATGCCCCAGAAAAAGGAGTTGCTATAATATGAAGAAATGAGGTACTTTAACTCCAAGCTACTTGTTTTCATCAGGTATTACAGATATATCTGATTATTTAGGCTCTGTCTATGTAATATATTAGTCACTCAGTCATGGCCCTTTTAGAACAGATTGTCTCAACCTCACCCTTATGAACAGTGGTCATTTGGGATTATAAGGACAATCAATATGATATAGCATTTTTCTTATAACTTTAATTTCTTGAACAAATGCTATTTAAAAGTAAGAATTACCCTAAATACTTGCATTGCCAACTTCAAATTGGTACAGCAAATGTAACATCTTTTATTCATACAGATAAATACAGGGTGATCTGCAATTTTCACATTTCTGCATGCATTTGAATCTGAATTCCTTATAATAAAATATCCCAATTAACTAGCAGTCATTGCTTATGAAACAATAATACTCTACTCACATGTTAACAATTTTGCCTTCAAAAACATATATATTCCATTAGTAGTTATTATTATATCAATACAGTAATATTTTTCCTTTCCAGGTGCTCAAGCGCTCAGAGTCCTCATTTATCTTTTTGGAATGGGTACTTTGATGAAGTCTTTGCCTATTATGTATTAAAGTAACCTATTAAATATTTAATTAGCCACAGATTTGAGACGTTGTGACTTCTTCTACATGTTCTGAGTCTCCTTTTGAAATCCTAATCTCTCTTTTTCTAATACTCAATCAAATGGTCCAGGTTTCCCATCTATTTACAGAGGCCTTTTTTCCTTCATCAGCTGTAAGGTGGTGCTTCTTTTCTCCATCCATGTCTGACTGGATTTCCTGCTTTCTTTTGGATTTTGTTTCATTTCTTTCAAGGACTCTCATGGACATTTCTTCAACAGTGGTGGTAAGAAGGGCCCAACTCTGTAAAGAAGATAATTTGCACTGGATAAAATAAATAATCTTTTGAATATCATCCCATAAGGCATCCTTCGTCCATCTCTTATGTTCAAATCTTCATTGTTCATCTCCATGCGAATCAAAGTTTTGCCCATATGTCTAAGATTTGGATTTTTACAAGATTTTTTTTTCAGAGGATATTCTTTTCCACATTATTAGTCAGGTTAGCCTTCTAAGCCAACTTCAGACTTTCCCACGGCAGGTTTTAGCACACTGCAGCTCACTTTTCACCAAGTTCCTCCAGCGCAGGTTCATGCCTCTCTCTCCACAGCTTCTATAAATAGAATCTGATTAATCAGGTCAGGCCCCCCATGTTGCACAACTCCAAAGAGCACTATCCACACTGTAGTACACAACCATGCACCCCCTGGGTTATCCAACAATGCATCCTTGGACCAGGTTATCTTCATATTTCCCAAAGTCAAACTGTTGACTAGCTATATGCATAACATTTTGCAAATCATCTTGTTGTTTTATATTAATTAATCAACTTTGAGATCTTCTCAATAGGGGTGACCTTTTGGATTTTTAATATTACCATTTTTATTCTTCTGAAATACTTCACTAACATATAAATATTTTCATGCTATTGAAATCTTTTATGTTAGATGACTTGGTTGCTTTTCCATCTCTAGGAGGGATTTGTCTGTAACTCCTTCAGTCTTCTTCGTCTCTGATGGTAGGCAATTCCATCCTTCCAGTTGCTCAAGTGAAAAACCTTGGATTAATATGTGATTCTTCCTTTCACAACCCAGAACCCATTAACAGCAAATCTGGATATCTCCAACTACCAATTTAGTTTCCAGCTTAGTTCTTTTGGGCACAGTTTTGTTTTACTTCATCCATGAAAAACTTTAAAAATTATAACAGAAACAGATGGCTTGAAAGCTGGATAGAGCCAACATTTAAAGAAAAGTGCCAAAACTATCTCAGGCTAGAGACAAATATGGAAAGCTCTCAATCATTTCAAGAAATCATTGTGGCATTAAGGCAAAGAGAGTCCTGGGATCTTCCACCCACAGCTTGAGGGCAGGTACTCCATGGTTTGGGGGGGGTGGTTACCTCCACTCCCAACAGCCCTGCCCAGGTACCCTGTGTTAGTATTGGAGGTGTCTATTGTTCAGAGAGGGCTGTTTGATTATTTTAACCATTCTCACAATCTCTGTTTTTAACTTGGGTGAGTTTATTAACGTTTATTACAAATTTTCATTTTTTACCATCTTATTTTGTACTTTCTATGTGGCTCTTCTTTTTGTCTTACTTTTTCTTTTTCTGAATTGTCTATTTTTTTCATTGCATTTTTCATCTTCACTGGCTTGAAAGTTATGCATCTTATTTCTCTCCTTTTACTAGTTTCCTTAGAAATGTATCACGCATAGTTAACTTGTCAAAGTAAAAAATTAAACAATATATTTACCTTTTTCAAAACCAATACAAGGACCTTAGAGCATCTTAACATCAATCAATCCTTGCCAGATAATTTCTGCTGTTTTGGAATATTTATCCTTATTGTTTTTTTAATACATAAGGCATTATAATTTTGTTTTATATAGTAAAAATGATTCACATATTTATCACTTTCTTTGCTCATCATTCTTCTTTGCATATAAAACTTTTCATCTTACATATTTTTCTATACAGAATTTTTTGCTCAAGTCCATCTAGAAGAATATATAAAACTGTGCATAACAATGCCTTATGTAATACCTAGACATGGAAACAACCCAAATGCTCATTCAATAGTATAATGGAAAAATAATTATTATACATTCTTTTGGTGGAAGTTTATAAAACAGTGAAAAAAGAATGAAATGAATCTATGCACAAGTGATGAATAAATCTTAGTAAAATAATGCTGAGCAAAAGTTAAAGTCACAGAATACACACAATGTGATTCTCTTTATATAAAATTCAAAAATGCAAAACTGAACTTTATTTTAAATAATAAAGCATATAACAATATGTGGTAATACTATAAAGAAAAAATGAGTAGTAAATGATGAACACAAAATTCAGGATGATTCTTAGAGGGAAGGAAAGGGTCTGGCATCTGAGAGGGCATACAGGGCACATTAAGAATCAAAAATGTTCTTTTTCTTAAACTCATCGATGGGTACAAGAGTGTTTGCTTGTTGCTCACACATTGTAGAAGAGCATTCTATCTGTTCCCTCACAGTCTCTGTTCCCTTGAGTTTAGG
The DNA here is from genome assembly GCF_023851605.1 of Tamandua tetradactyla. NCBI lineage: Eukaryota > Metazoa > Chordata > Mammalia > Pilosa > Myrmecophagidae > Tamandua > Tamandua tetradactyla. The sequence continues at coordinate 90,653,558 of NC_135334.1, forward strand.
CAAGGCCATGTGACTGCTTTAAGCCAGTGAGCCATAGGCAAATGCGTGTGTGCGTGTGTGTGTGTGTGTGTGTGTGAGTGACTTTTGGTTGAGAGGATAATACTGGCATATGACCTTCCTACTGACTTTACTTTCCATGGCTTCATGTGGAGATGGAGAAGCTATAGGATCAAAGTAGGTGGATGTCTAAGCGTTGAAGAATTACTCTGGAGAGTTGTCAGATTAGCAGTGGATTTTGTGGAGGTGAGCAGTCCACCTCTGTTATGTTAAATCACTGGCATTTTAGGACAGATGTGACTGAAGTATAACTTAGTCTATCCATACAGATACACATAAATGTTACAAGCCTTCTTTTGTGTTTAGTCAATATTTAATAAAAACCAGTTGAAAAGTCCTACATTCAGAATTCCAAGCAATGCAAATACATAAAGAAAGAGGGCCTCCTGGGACCTTGGGCATACGTCAGTCATGAGTATTTCCAAATTCTTCTAGTTTGAATGGTAATGAAAATTATTCTGCTGATCTGTTAATTTCCTGTTAGGTCCAGAAGAAGAGTGGGTCTGGGACTATCTGGACATTCATTAGAATAAGTTGGTTGGGTCTTGGCCAGGGATGGCTGGGCTGACTCTGGCCTGCTTTGTCTCATTGCTGAAATAGTGATGGTTTCCCCAGTGAGGGTAAACAGTCCTCAGTGGCAGGGATTATGGTGCCTCTTGCATTTCTCCACCATGCTCATCCTGGTTCCAGGCCTGTGAGTAAAGTCCTGGTTGCATTGAGCTCAGAAAGCCTGTCTTTCCTCTTCAGCTGAAGTTCTTGACAGCTCCCTGCCCTCTCTCCTCTTGCCATGCACCTTTGACCCGGGGGCCCACCAAACAAGACCCAGGGGACACAGTTTTCTAAGAAAAGCTGACTCCTCCAGCAGGGGGATTTGCCAGCCGGCAGGATGTCATGCGAGACAGATTGCAGATGCCGCGCCTCTGTGGTCATCAGAATCAGAAGTGCTTGCCTGCCAATCAGCATTATGGTGAAGAGCTGTAACATGACAGTTGTCTGACTTGTGTTAATACGTTCTAATCTTGCAAACTAATTTTGTTCCCCCGCTTGGCCATTCTCGCATTGTGTTTGGCCTGCCAGGGCTCGCATCATCCATCAATCATAGTTAGCGCCTGCTCCTTCTACCCTACGGCTGAGAGCGCTTCTGGTCCCATTGAGACACCCACAACCCCTCTACACAGCTTCCTTCGTGTTCAGCTCTGGAAGAACGTGGTCCTGTGGTTCAGATCAAAGCCGGAGTCCTTGTCTGGGAGGATTGACAACGTGGTTATTGTTTGTTCTTGGTTTTCAGGATGCCTTTCCTGGGGGGGAAACCTCCCCGTGGTGCAAGAAAATCATTGTGGGCCCCCCTGTCATTTATGAGCCAGTGAAACATGTTATATTTGTTGGAGTCAAGCTCATTGATGCTTTTCTGGGCTTAGTTTCTCCATCTGGACATGGAAGTGTCTTGGATAGATGATCCCAAGGTATTTCTTATCTTTAAAAGTTGATGAGTTCAGTCTCTCATTCTGTGGCTATTGAATCTCTTGGGCCTAGTAAAAACAACTCTTTTGATTCCCTTTAGATTACTTCTCTTAACCTATGCTTTTGGGAGCATAGATGTTGGAAACCCTTTGGGAATCTGGTGAAAGATACGAACTTCTTCCCTAAAAAAATGCACTCACCTAGAACTGCTTTTTAAAATTGCATTAAAAAAAATTTTAGATAACCTGTGTTCCCGTGTACTCCTTACTCTATTTATCTCATTTTATTTTAAAACTGGCCAATACACTTAAGTTCATTTGTTTTGCATTTCTCCTCGACAAAATGGAAAAAAAGATACGACGGATATATCCGTACATTCCACAGCCAGGTTCACCACCTGTGTGCATTCTACTATGTTTGCTCTCTTCTCTTCCTCCTCTCTCATCCTCCTTCTCCTCCTTTACTTCTCTTCTCTCATTCGCCTTTTTCCTTTCCCTCTTCCTCTTCTGAACCATTTGAAAATAAATGGCAGAGACCACTAAATACTTCTAAATGTAGGTGGGCTATACATTTGAAACAGGCATAGATAACTGCAGCTTTTCTTGTCTGGAAGATCGTCATGGTTAGGAATGGACACTCTTTTTACCCTCGGATGCAGCCTTACCTGGCCCCTCTGTCATGGAATGGAGACATTTACCCTCCCACGCATGGATGATGCTCATCAGATAGTGTGAGCAAAGAACATACAGACAGCAGCCTCCACTGCATGGTAATTAACCTGATGAAACATTTTTGACTTCTTGTTGAAAGCTGTTGTAAACTTCTCAGCTGGGAAACTTGTTTTGTCAGGGGCCAAAAGACACCAGACAAAAAATTGTTAACACACCCACTCAGCTCCAATCTGGGGAAGTTCAAAGGAAGCGCTTTGGCTCCACGTTGTCTGCTTGAGGGAACATTCTTTCTTCCCCTATCCCTTGCCGAAGGAAGCTGCAGTGTGCACTGGAACAAACCTCGCTACCACACATATTCGACCAGTCATTTAAACCCCTCTTAACTTCAGTTTGCTCATCACAGAATGGCAACAAATACTTCCTGCCTCACCAGTTTCCTGTGAGGGTTAACTGAGGGGTGAGGGGTGTGTGAAAGTGCCTGGTAAATGGTAGTAAGCAATAAACACTAGGTAAATCTGGGGGACAGTGAAAGTGCAATACAAATCAAATCACAGAATGTCTGAGATCCTTAAATAATGTGCTTCTCCAAGGGAGGGCGCTCCTCCCCTGAAAACATCTTTCTAGAATGTTGATTTCATTTGTGGTCATTGAAAGAATAAATGTTCTTAAATTAAAATCACTAGAGAATAGAATACATAATTCATATGCCCTGTTGTGATGAAGCATGAAATTTAAAAAGCATTACCGTTGTAGATTACTTCAGCCTGGGCACTTGGGTAGATGGTTCTATGTAACTGATATAATTTAGTAAACTTGATTTACAAACAAGGAACCTGAGGTCCAGAGAAGTTAGCCATCTTGTCCACATGCAGAAATTGTTAGTGGTCAACAGCCTTTCTCACTCTCACCATTTATTTCAATCATTTCTGAGTTGAGTATGGTGTCTATGAGCTCAGATTCTGGTGTCACACATGTGGGTGCAAACCCTTGCTCTTCTCTTTCTAGCTGTGTGGCCTTGAGCCAGCTACTTAACCTTCCTGAGCCTCAGTTTTCTCATCTGTAAAGCAAAAGTAAGAACAGAAGCCACCTCACACAGTTGTATGAGGAATAAATGAAGGATGTGCACAGTGCTGGGCACATATTCACTACTTGATAACAATCAACTCTCCTGGTCGCTACTGAGTTTCAAGTTTTGAGGATCCATTCGCAATGGATTTTAGAAATGGGCACGGTTAGATCACTTTCCCAGCTCTCTACCCAGCTGGCTCCAAGAACCAGATTTCAAAGTGTGGGAAAGGGTGTCAGTTCTTTGCCACTGTATGAGATGGTGGTTCTCCTAGGGTCTCCCTGGGTGTTGAGCATGAGAGGCTCACAGGGAAAGAGGATCTCACTGACAATGCCCCTTGCTTTTAATGGGTTTTCACATTGAGAGGCCAAATTTGGGACACAGGTGGGGTCACCAAGAGTTGAATGCCTACCCTGTTGCTTCCTAGCTGTGTGAACTTAGGAACGCAGTTTGCCTCCATAACCCCCATTTCTTCGCCTGTGATTTGGGGATATTGATGCCAGTGTCACAGAATGGACGTGAATATTAAGTCAGATAGTTTACCAAGTAGATGCTGGGAATGCACATTCCAAGGAGAAGTCACTGCCTTTAAAAGGGCACAAAGGCATAAAAAGCCACAGGATTATCAAACTGTCCAGAATGGTTGAACTATGAGGTGCCTGGGGGAAGTGGAGGGCCATGAAGTAGGACGGCTCTTCTGGAGCTGGAGGTGCACACCTGCCACCAGAAGTTCGAACGCAACACTTTGCGCATCCCATTATTCAGTAGAAAACACCTGGAGTCCATCCTTCCTCTTCCACTTCTGAGTTCTGTGATCTTGCGAAAGTCACGAGCCACTCTGAGCTTCAGTTCTCTTATCCACAAAACGGTGATAACAGATTTCTTCATGGCACTTATAAGGATTAAATGAGACAAAGTATACAAAGCATTTGGCAGGATAGCCAGAATAGATTATGACCATTATAATAACAAAATTTTGGGGGTGCTTACTCTATGTCAGGTGCTTTTCTAAGATTATCACATTAATGAACTCTTCTGATCTTTTCTCGAATCCTATGAAGAAGTTATTATCACTCCCATTTTTCAGATTGAGAGGCTTAGGATAAATACTTCCCCAAGAAAGTGGCTGAGCGGGATTGAAACCAAGGCACCTTGTCTCTAGATCCCACATTCTTCAGCCCCAGTCTTCATGGCTCACTGTTTACAAAAAGGGAGTGATTATTATTATTTACTAGGAAAGCAATGGAAATCTAGGTGAGGTTTGTGAGCTAAGATCAAATCTAGGTCTTAGAAGAACACATGATAAGTACTGAGAAGGCAGGACCTACGACAAAGGAGATCAAAGATGCAGCACTGGTGAGGGCATGGAATTCTGGGAAGTTTGTCATGCAATAGGGGCCAGAATTTCATCTATCCATCCATTCATCCATTCATCTATCCATCCAGTGTTCACTAAGCACCTCCTATATGGAAGGCCTTATGCTGGAGGCTGGGTCTTTGGAGAGGTATGAAACCCAGCCTCTTCTCTTCCCTCCTCCTTTTCTTGTGGACTAAGATAAAGACTGACAAGGTTGTAATAGAATGCAGATTTGACTGGTGCCACATCTGAGCCATAGATATAGTTCTATAGGGAGGTAGAAGAGAAGTTACCTCTTCCAGGAAGGGTAAAGGTCTGAGGAGGAATTGAAAAAGATGTCTGGAGGGAGATAGCATTTATCCTAGGTCCTGAAAGGAGCATGTATGCTGAAGTGCAACTAAAGGCATGGAGATAGCTTGGAACAGGGTGAGAATGGGAAAAAACACACGATGCAAGATGAATGTAGTTCTTCCGGCTCACATTACACCTGGGTAAAGAATAGGTCGGGCCAGACCGACCAGCTCCTCCCTACCCTGTCTCTTCCGCTCCCTGGGATTTAGGTGTGGCTTGATCCAGCAGCCTTGGCCAGAATTGCCTGCCCCAAGTGCTCACTGGTTTGGAAATCCATTGAAAGGCATGCAGTACCTGTGATTTTCTGATGAGCCACAAGAGGGGGGAGTGTGAACACAAATGAAAAAAAGAAAAGGGGAAAAAATTTTTTTTAAACTGGGAAATGAACATCTTCCCCAAAGCTCTCGTTCTTAATACTGTGCTAGCAGTTTCAATCTGTTATGTTTTTCCGTGTCTGTCTCCTCTTTCTGCCACTGTTCTTTCTCTGCCTCTCTCTCACTTTGTCTTTTACTTTCCCTCTGGAATTTCTTTGGGAAAATGCAAATTAGTTTTGCTGCCTCTAGGTTAAAAAATCAATTGCACGGTTTCAAGACGGGGAAGTACAAGAGATACGGAGGTTTAACTTTAATCTGAATATAAGTCAATGGGGAATTTTAGCAGCTACACTCCCCGTCCTCACAAAGCAAAATGCAGCAAACCTAAATGAAAGCAAGTATGGTTTTGGTTACAGTAATACCAACAGCTAACACTTGCATAGTGCTCTCCTTGTGCCCAGTGCTGGTCTAAGGGCTTTCTGGGGATTAACCCCTTCAACCCTCCTAGCTGCCCTCTGAGGTAGGCACTATTATTATTACCATTTTACTGATGAGAAATCTGAGGCACAACAGTGTTAAATAGCTTGCTCAGTGTCATGCAGTTCGTGTCAGAGCTGGGATTCACTGGGCAGTCTGGTCGTCTGTGCTCTGCCTTTAAGCTCCCCATAATAACTGGATCTTGCATTAATGAGTGTATAGAGTTCAAAACATGGCGGGGGGTGGGGGGGCTATTTCAGCCTGCTGAAGTCAGGGCAGGTCTGGATGCTATGCTTAGATTAGAGATAATATTTTAAGAGAGATATTGATATTGGGAGCTGCCCCAGACAAGTGCGGCTAGGGTGATGGAAATAAGGTCGCAGGAGGAACAAAACTTGATTCAACTAAGACTGTTTAGTTTGGCAAACACGTGCACACACACACACTGCAACACAAAACAAGATGAAGCAAAAAACCTGAGGGAGGAAAATTGTTCTCAAATATTTGCGGAGACTCCGAGACCTCTCTTGCTTGATGACTTTCTTTTCGAGGCAGGTGGACTATCTTTGGCTTGTCTGGTCCCAGGTTTTCTGATCAGTTCCTAGGCAGACGCAAATCCCATGCTCGGGGAAGGAGACTGAAGGCTGCCATTTATGCTCCCTTTGCCTTCCCCTAGGCTGTCCATTAAGGGCTTTCCTTACTAGGGCGAGGAATTACATCTGTGTGTATTGATGATAAAATGCGATTTGTGATTTGTTTGCATACCACTATAGACATACCAGGATCGTTTATTCCTTAAAATAGTGCTTCATTATCAGTATAAACACATCCATGCTCAATATAGAACATTTAGAAATTGCAGAAAAATATGGAGAAGGATATCTCACACTATCCCACCACTCCAAGAAAGCCAGGGTTAACATCTCCGTATGTTTCCCTCTGATCCTTTTTTCCATGCATATATTCTTCCTAGTGGTTCTGAAAGGGGTCCTTCCTGGAAGAACCATAAAGAAAACTCAGAAGTGTAATAATCCATTATGAAGCATGAGCCAAGGCTTCCTTCAGCCCCGGAAGAATGTCTCTGGTGGAAATATTTCAAAAATGATTCTGAAAGAGAATGATGATGCAATTTCTTCTGTGACCTCCTTTAAAGGGTGGGATGTGCTCAGGCAGAGAAACAGAAGGTGGAATATTTAAACTTCATAGTATCAGGGAAGGGAAAGGAAAAAGAATGGTTTGCTTGGAGGCTGCTGTGGGTCAAGCAATGAGCTGGACACTTTGCTCATTTATTCATTTATTCAAGAATTACCTGACTGCCTACTGTGATGGACACAAGGCAAATCAGGCTGAGCCCAATGGGAATGGATCTGGCCCTTAAAAAGAAAACAATCTAAGGGGGAGACTGACAGTCATCATAATAATATAACAAAAATAGAGTGATCAGCCAGAGAATATAAAGGGAGACCTGATCTGGTTGGAGGGGTTGGCTTTGAGTTATAAAGGATGAAATAGAGTTGAGAGAGGGGAAAGGGAAAAGGGAAACCCTTCTAAGAAGGCAGTTTGTACAAAAGGTTTTGGTTCGAGGGACCATGGCATATTCATGGTAAAGAAAAAAGGCCAGATAGAGTGCAGAAAAGGAGGGGAAACTGTCCAAGATAAGGCTAGAGACAATAAAAAAAAATGAACTATTGTAAGAGAAGACTGAAGAGTTTTCAATGGAGTAGAGGCAACCTAATCTAATTTATACTAGGAAGAAATCCTACTGGCTTCTGTATGAAGAATGAATCTATAGGGTAAGACTGTGTACCCTGGTCAAGGTCAGTGCCACTCTAAGTATAGTCTGTGGACTGATGCTAGTCTGAGAACCTGTTTGTTACCACTTGGTGAACAGATACGGAGCTCCCACCAGAATGTAAATCAATGCACCATTTGTTTCATTTATACAGTCCTGCTACAACAAAATGCCAGCAGAATTCAGCAGTGTGTTTGGTGGACATCACTGGTCTGGGTGAAAGATGGTGGCAGTTTGGACTATTGTGGGGAAGTGAAGAATGAGAGAAGTTGGCGAAGAGTCCTGGGGGGGTTTACCAATTAGAAAATCGAGACTGGGAAAGATGACATGACACATGTAAGCTCATACAGTTTGTAAAGGCAGGTGGTTCCAGTTCATCATATTTTTTGTGAAGAGATAAAGGAAGTATTTGAACTCCTCTATGTTGTGGTCTATAGAAGAGAGCTGCAATGAGTGGCTTTCCAGGAAGGATCCCAACTTTGCTGTTTCCCAAACCCAGAGCTCAGTCTCTCCCCAGATGACACCCTCCATTATTCTCGGACAGGTGTGGCTGGCCACTCATACCTCGCCTTGTATCTTGCAAACCACCCCATGAGAAGGGTAGTTTTAATGCTTTCACTTATAAATTGTGGAAAATTAAGCCCAAAGAGTGAGATGATTTTCCTGGGGTCACAAAGTTACTATTTGGATTTGAATTTGGGTCTCTCTGATATCAGGGCCTATCATTTGATTCCTATACTCTATCCAGTTTCTTTGTTTCCTGGTATTATGTCTCTTTTAGCAAGGCAGCAAACAGCTCAGTTCCAGCCATTTAGGGATTTCTCTGTGGTTGAGTACACATTGAAAGAAGCAGCTCTGGGCTCATGGGAGTTTCAGAGGAAAGCCTCTTATACTTTGTTTCTGCAGCTCACCATAGACTGCTGTTTTTCCAAGCCACCTGGATCCTTCCTTGCAACAAACACCAAAACCCCCATTGAGAATGGGGTTGGTTGGAGTCTACACTACGAGGAGACAAGGAGGAGCTGCAGACAGTGTGGCTATATATTATACAGCACTGGGAAGTCAGATCTGACTTAGACCCATAGGATTTCAGAGTTGACCCAGAGCTGGTTCAGTTCCTGGGGAGCAAGGAACACCTGAGAAGTTGTTGTAATTATTCAATCTGTTTTTGGCTACTTAGGTGAATGGTCTGAAAACTAACACAGAGCTGGGAAAAGAACAAAAGATAAGGACTCTGTAAACCTGTGTCCAGGCTCCACCTACTTCTGGTTAGAACATAGGCTGAGCAGACTTTGAAATACAGCTTTTTGAGTCTCAGCTTCTGCATTTATGGTATGGGATTCAGTGAGATCAGGTATGCATAAAGATATAAATGCCGAGCAGATGGGCTGCTTCATAACAGCAACTCAATAAATTCTCCTCTATTGTTTTCCATTAAACTGGCTTTCTTTATTCCTTCTCCCACTGTCCTCTGATTCTCTTAGCGATTCATTTGCTGTTCTCAGTCTCGGTTTCCTGTGTTTATGCATTCTTGGGCCCTGATGGCTCCCTCTGGGGTGTGAGAGGGGGCCTGATGAGTGAGAGGCGAGGAGTGGCAGGCCTCTCTCTCCACTTGCATGAACACGGTAAGAGAGTTCAGAAAAGCTTTGGAGGAGGTTTGGAGAAGAGAAGTTCTAGTGAATCAAGACGAAAGCAGGAGGTTGCCTTCCTAGGTCTGAGACACCATGCACACACAAACACCCAGATCAAAAGTGCAGGGAGGGACACCCACCTCCACCTACTCCCTCCAGCAGCATCTCTCAACCTCAATTTTTTTTGCCTAATGAAGAATGAGATGCTGAGACGGAGAGGTGAGAGCCAGTAGTCCGGCCATGACTTGTTCTTCTTGCCTCTGGAGAGGGGCAAGGCAGCCATAGGGTCCCATATACATGACCAGAGAGCTTGTCAGTGGCATGCAAAATAATTCGTATGAGGGATATTCACCTTGTTCCCAGCTAAGGACCCCTTACAGTCTATGGGCCTCCTGATGGACAAGGGTCCCCAGTGAAACATGTTTTGTGCTTTGGCTTAGTTTCACCTTAAAGAAGAGCTTGGCTTATAATCCAGCAAAGAAGTTACTGAAGTTTGTTAGGTCTGGGGAAGAGGAAAACTCTTTATTCTCTCTTTCATGACTGCAAATCATGGTCCTAGTGATTTTGTAAGGCTCTTACTGACCATGACCCGTACAAAGACTTGATGTTTGTGATATTGCTTTCAATAAGTAAATGCTCTTCCTGTACTTTCTTTCAAGAAGGTTTGAAAAGGCAACAGAAAAGAAGTATCTAAGCTATTAGGATATGGATACTGGACACTAGGTGATGAGATGTGCTAAGATTTGTTTCTGTGGAAGGTTTGCTATGATATGAAAAAATAAGAAAAATAGTAGACTGTGTGACTTTTTAAAGGCAACTGATAAGGAGAGCTGTTCATTTTGAAAAGTAGGAATCAGTTTCTAAAAGTCAGAGAGGGTGGGAGGAGGTAAGAGAGTCATGACATGGACTTCTTGGCAATGGAACAGGTATTTCTGATTCAAAGAGATTTTCTAACTTGAGAAAACTTCCAGGAGGTGTGTGTGGACCATAGCTGGGTGGTTTTTCTCAACGATATCTGAGTTAGTGGGAGAAATTAGGTGAAGGAGAGGCAGCTTCCTCTTCCTACCGGCTGTAGCCAGTGATAGATGCAGTGATAGTGGGTCTTCCTGCAATGTAACCTGAAAGCCTAAAGCCTGGATAAGTAGGAAGGACATGAGGACATACAAAGTTCCACTTCCTGAAGGGGTTCAGACTTCCTTTAGTCTTTCCTATTCTACTCCATACTAAGGATACTATATCAGAAGTAAGGGCCTTGGGTTCCTTAATTTTTAATATCCTGATCAGTCTTTGAAGGTCCCACAGAGTAATAAAAGGAACATAAAAAATTATCTAAACAGAAGCTGAGTGCTAGAATAGAAGTATAAACAAGGAACTGTGGGGGGTCCAGAAGCGAGAGCAACCATGTCTTGAGGGGTAGGAAAGGCATCACAGAAGTGATGTTTCAGTTGGGTTTTAAAGGATGAATAGAAGTTTGTCAGTCTCCTATTCATATGGGAAAAGGCAATTTGGCAAACACACAGAGATTGGAGATAGCAAGACATGCTGGGAGAATAGGCTGTGGTAGAGTGTGGGGATGGGGAGAACAGAGCCGGGTAGCAGGAGGTGCACCTAGAAAGGCAGGTTGGCTCCAGGGTGAAGATCTTTGGAAACTACGCTAAGGATTTTGAACTTATGTCTGCAAGGATGGGAAATTAGCAGTTTTTGCTGTTTAAACTTGAATTTCTTTATTATGTGAGCATTATGTATTCATTTTTGAAGAATTTGGTAATATAGATGGTGTTTTTAAAAATCACTTGTAAAGATAATTACTAGGAACAATTTGGTCTATATATTTTCAGAATTCTCTGTCTATCTATCTATCCATAGCTTTATATCTAACATTTCTTAATCTATCCATCTTTCATCTATTTATATTTTAAATGGAAACATATAGCATATACCTTTATTTATCCAGGTTTTTAAACAGAGGACAAATATTTTTTTCAATGTCAGCAAGCATATTCCCTGGCCTCAGCCTTCTTACTGCTGCATGACATTTTATCGCATGCTGTCTAGAGTTTATTTAACTAGCTCTCTATTACTGGAGATTTGGGTGATTTTCAATTATCAACAATCTGTAACAAAAATCTTTGCAAGTACATACTTGCATAATTTTCTGATTATGTTCTTTGGATAATTTCATAGAAGGGTAATTTACAGCTTTTTAGAACTTTTGAATATTTAAATATCCAGGAAAGATTTTTAATCAGGGAAGGAGCTATAAGATTTCTGTTTTGGAAAGATCACCCTGAATGCTGGATATTGGGCGAGGTCAGGAGAAACGATGCTATAAGACTCTAAGTAAGGAATGATGAAGTCTTGAGGGAGAGAAAGGAGGGAGAAATTTAGGAGATAAATCAAAATAAATATTTATAATTGATACAGGTGATAGATCCTGCAACATGAACTGAAGAGGAAATTTTTAAAGCAGTGACGTTCTCCCCTTCTCAAAATGGTGGAATAGAAAGTTACTGTCAGCTAATAAGCAAGGAGAAGGGGATGGAAGGGTGGGTTGTGACTTTAAAAATGTTTTCTGAACTCTCCTCCTACATTTTATTCTTAGTCACTAGTGGGTTTATAATATTTCTGCAGAAAAAGTTGCTAGTGGCATAATCGAACTCTGTGTAATAAAGATATAAAAATAGTACAACTAATCAGATCCGAATGGTGTTATCAAAGGAATTTTCATCAGTTTTCCTGAGCATTTACTAGATAATTCTCTCATTTGATTTAACATCGAGTTTTCTTTTTTTATTAAGAGTAACTGATCTTTGTAAATTTTATGCATGTTTCCAAGGTTAAGTGTTTTAGCATATAATTATCCTACATTGTGTTTGTGAACCTCCAACAAGCTACCCTCCATTCTTTGTGGACAGTTTCAGCCTTGGGTCTGTTTACCTATGATTATTAACATATTTGAATTCAACTGCAGAATTCTGGTGCTTAATTTTGAGTTGATATGTTGAGATGTTTCAAGAGGAAATTAATGTAGCCGATAAAATAATTTCTATAATTTTCAGGTACTTTAATAGTGCACGTAGATAGCAAGAGTGTTTGAATAGAATTTTGTTCGTGGAGATTATTAGAAACATATTTATATCTGGCACAAGCATTTCTGCTAAGATATTTAACATAAAATTTTAGCAGCCAGGAAAATCTACTAATTTCGATTGAAATTAACAAAAGACATTGTCCTTGCACAATGGCTATTTTGTGAGAGTCATGAGCTAGTTGGTCACCTCAGGCTCTGAAAGGAGGTCTGTGTGCCTACAGTATCTCTGAAGAATCTCAATTATCTCTCAAGGAAGGGTAGTCTTTATCCAAAGCTGATAAGACAAGTACCAGGGCTATCCAAGTTTCTTCTGGAAAATACCTAGTGTTCTAAGTTGAGTTCAGTTGGAATGGAATGGATTGAAGAAACTTCCTTATTGGACTACTCACTGCCCTCCCTGGGTTTATGGAGATTCTAGACAGGCCTGAGCCCAAATAACTCAAGAACTCAAGACATCAGCCTCTTACTTTAGGTCAGTTCCATTTTACTAACCTTTTCTAAGAACTTTTTCTGCTCCAGAACCTATCCCAGGCACTGGGGTGATAGAAAAAGATGAGCCACTCTCTCTTCCTTCAAAACACTCACAAATATCACCAACACCTACATACTTTCTCTAATTTTACTCTGCAGAACATGACAGCTGGGAGATGCTCTGCAGGAAAGATGTTTCCTGGTGAACTAAACCAATTCATTTAACAATTGACATCTATCCTATTCAATCTCTATTCCATCACACTGCATAACCATATACTAGAGGTTCGACTCCAAAGACACTGATTTAAAAGTTTTCTAGGTAAAATATCTAGCTACATCCAAAGGAATATCCTTCAGAAAAGGCTGACCTTCTACTGCCTCCAAGTTCTGAGATTTCTCCTGCCCTTGTTCCTCTTGGTAACTGTGTGAAAGTTACAACCCACCTGATCTTTCTCTCAGTGTTCTTGGGTCCCCAATTACACAGCAAGTGTTTATATAGGTCAAACCTTTTTATAAAACCCCAAGGGCTCCTTTGAATTCTTTTCCTGTTATGGGAGATTTTATTGTTTTAAATATTGCTTGCAGTATGTGCGTCACTGGCTGGGAATCCTTGGTTAAACTGAGATTTCACAGTAATAGGATCCAGTCCAGTCTCTGGGGTTCATTGTTCACGTTGTTGATTGGGTTTTCACTTGGGTTTACAAGGATGATTACAGTCCTACTGGTATTAACTTCTCAGTAAAGGCTGGGCTCCCTGCAGGCAGTGACTGAGGTTCTTCTTTTGAGTTTTTCTCTTGCCCATCATCAAAACCCCTTCTTCTCCCATGCCACACAGAGCACCTTCTACACTGGTGTCAAGAGTGAAATATTTCTTTCAGGGCTGTGAGTTAGTAGCTCCTGCTTATATGAATGTGACATTGAGATAGTCATTCAGGTCATAGAATCTACTCTCCTAGCACCTTTATCTTTAGCTTAAATGTCTTTCTTCTCTTGACCAAAGGCTAGTGGAAAAAAGCTCTAGAGAACCTCAGCCTTGGTCATCTTTTTATTTTCTCAATCTCCACGTGCCTTGGGAATGTAAATTCCCATTGTATATCTTGGGTCCCTAGTCTTATCGGTCTTTCAGCACCATCCATCCCCTCAGATCATGCGAGTAGCTGAGTGAGCCACCTCTGAGCACTATAGTAAGGGTCAATGAAAGATGGGAAAGCAGTGAGATTGTGAAATACAGAGAGTTAATGATAAACTAATAATAGTGAAAACTTGTGTGTGGATATCAAGGTTGCTCATCTATCCCCCACTTACTTCGGCTCAAGTTTTTGAGACTATTTCATTCTAAAACGTCTTTATCTTGGGGAGCCCAATTAAGATTCAGATAAGGCTAAGACCTTGCCTGTTAAGTATCACAGGAGTTCCTGCACAGAAAGCTGCCTCTGCAACTGGGCAGGGTTGCTCAGATTTGATATTAGGTTTGTGCTCTGGTCTCTTTGTGGCTCAAGGTATAATCCCTTCCTAGTTCAACCATTCTTCATCATTCATTCAGCTAGGCCCTGTGGGGTGAAACAAAAAAGGAAAATGTGTTTCCTTCTCTTGAAGGACTCACAGTCCAATGGCAGAAGCAGACACCCCAACAGATCACTGCAATAGTGGAGAAAGTGAGCCAAGTGAAATTCACAGGGAGCATGGGAGTAGAAATGAAGGGTGGCTGTGCTGGTTTGAAAGGAAGTATGCACCCTAGAAAATCCATGTTTTAATCAAAATCCCATTTCATAAAGGTAGAATAATCCCTATTCAATACTGTATATTTGAAAATGTAATCAGATCATCTCCCTGGATGATGTGATTTAATCAAGAGTGGTTGTTAAACTGGATTAGGTAACGACATGTCTCCATCTAATTGGGTGGGTCTTTATTGGTTTACTGGAGTCTTATAAAAGGGAAAACATTTGGTAGAATGGAACATTCGGAGAGAGCAGAGATTGCTGCAGCACCATGAAGCAGAGAGTCCACGAGCCAGCAACCTTTGGAGATGAAGAAGGAAAACACCTCCTGGGGAGCTTCATGAAACCAGAAGCCAGGAGAGTAAGCTAACAGATGACGCCGTGTTTGCCATGTGCCCTTCCAGCTGAGAGAGAAGCCCTGACAGTGTTTGCCACGTGCCTTCTCACTTGAGAGAGAAACCCTGAACTTCACTGGCCTTCTTGAACCAAGGTATCTTTCCCTGGATGCCTTAGATTGGACATTTCTGTAGACTTGTTGTAATTGGGACATTTTTTCAGCCTTAGAACTGTTAAACTAGCAACTCATTTAATTCCCCTTTTTAAAAGCCATTCTGTTTTCGGTATATTGCATTCCAGCAGCTAGCAAACTAGAATAGCGGCTAATAAAGCCTGAGGTTGGAGGGACATGGCAATGAGACAAGGCATCAGGAAGGAGATGATGCTTTGCCTGAGTCTTATAGCAGTGATCAACAAAATTCTCCTGTATAGTGCTGGGTAGTAAATATTTTTGGCTTTGTGGGCCATACAGTGTCTGTCACAAGGGCTCAACTGTGCCTCAACCGTACCATTGTAGCAGGAAAACAGCCATAGGCAGTGTGCAAACAAATGGGTGTGGCTGCGTGCCAAGAAAACTTTATGAAAACAAGTGGGCAGATTTGGCCCACAGGTTGTGCCAACCTCTGTCTTGAAGGAGAATAATAAAAGCAGCCATATAATGCTTCTATATACCAAGCACTATCTGTGTGTGTGAGAGTGTACACATACATCTATCTGTGTTTGATCCTTATAATAACACCATGAGGTAGGTGTCATAATCTCTACTTTATAATTGAGGAAACTGAAGCATTAACAGATTAAGAAACTTGCCCCAAATTGAACAGTTGGTAAGTGATTGAGCTGGATTCAAACTCTAGGTTGACTCTCAGTCCATGGACAAAGAATATCAGAGAATAGTATTCTAGGCAGAGTGAATGGCATAGGTTCAAAGGAAAAACTGTGTGAAGAATACATGGAGGGGTAAGTGGGAAGAAATGAAATACTCAAAGAAATTAAACTCAAAGAATTAAAGCAGGAACTCAAACATTTGCACACCCATGTTCATAGCAGCAGTATTAACAGTTGCCAAAAGTGGAAGCAACCCAAGCGTCTATCAATAGATGAATGCATGAACAAACTGTAGTTTATTCAGACAATGGAATATTATTCAGTCATGAAAAGGAATACATGTGCTAACGTGGATGAACCTTGAAGACATCATGTTGAGTAAAATAAGCCAGATGCCAAAGGACAAGTATTGTATGAGCTCACTGATATAAAATGATTAGAATAAGCAAATTTATAGAGTCAGAAACTAGAATACAATTTACCAGGAGCTGGGGTGGGTTAAGGAATGGGGAGTTAATGCTTAATAGGAACAGAATTTCTATTTGGGGTGATGAAAATGCTTTGGCAATAGATGGTGGTGATGGCAGCACAACACTGTGAATGTAATTAACAGCACTGAATTATATATTTGAATGTGGCTAAGGGCAGGAATTTTAGGTCATATATGTTACTAGAATCAAATTTTAAAAACATACATGCATAGGACTGTATAACACAAGCAGTGAACCCTAATATAAACTATAGTCAGTAGTACAATTTTAAGAATTGTACCTTTCATGAATGGTGACAAATATCCCACACCAATGCATGGTGTTAATAATAGGGGAGTATACGGGAACTCTGTATTTTTTGCATGATTTTTCTGTAAATGTGCAATGTCTCTGATTATATATATGTATATATTAAAAT
Source organism: Tamandua tetradactyla (assembly GCF_023851605.1). Taxonomy (NCBI): domain Eukaryota; kingdom Metazoa; phylum Chordata; class Mammalia; order Pilosa; family Myrmecophagidae; genus Tamandua; species Tamandua tetradactyla. The sequence goes on from NC_135334.1 coordinate 90,670,094, forward strand.
AAAGAAGAGGCTAGACCACTGAGAGCCTTCATTAACATGCTGAAGAGGGAGGGCTGTTAAACACACAAGGCAGCACAGCATTCTGTGATGTGATTCTTCTCCCTTGTGCTCCTGGGAGCATGCTCTGACTAGAGGGAGGCTGGAGTGAGTGCCAGATTCCTGCAGAGGCTGGGAAAAGAGCAGGAAGGAGAGTCTTTTGGCAGATCCTGGTTTTCCTAAGGGCCAGGCTAGTTGGGGGATAGTCCATCCCAAGGAGCTCTTGAAGGGCAGGGGCAGTCTGAGCACAGTTTCACTAACCTCCCTCCTGGGTTGCCAGCCTATTTTGCTTGGCAGAGGGGAAGTAGCACAGTTAGCCTATACAGCTAAAATTCCTCTGCCAGACGTGAAGTTTAATAGTCATCAGAGCCCCATAGCTGGGGAGAGTTTATAAATTCCTATACTTATTATATGCAGGCCACAAGCCTGTTTATTGAGGATTTTTTTTTTTAATTAAAGTTCCAGCTAAGGCCCCACCCATCCCATTACCGAGTGAATTATTTCTCTCTCCATCTTTTTAATGGTCCACAGTCACCCTGTTTTTTTGCCTCAGGCCTAGGGGAGAGCTCGGCTGGAAATTAGCATTGAGCTTGGAAGGGAGCAGCCAGCTGCAGGCCAGGCTGGGCCAGTAATTGGCTGAGATGATACTGGAGGCTCAGCTAACAGGCCCAAATTGGTCCCTAATCAAGTCCAATCTGATTGCTGCTCACTTCTCTGGACTCAATGCAGGCTTCTGATTTCCTTCTCAGGAAGAGAGCTGTTGGCAGGATCCTGGGCTGCCTGTACAAATGGCTGTACAATAGGTAAGGGCAGGAACACAAACCTTCTTAAGAATGCATTAGAACATGTCGCCTGCTCTGTCCTGGAAAAGATTTGGCTTCACACAGCTCTTGGTTTCCTGGTGTCAAGGCCTCAGCTGAGCTTTGGGGAACTCTGGAGAGGCTGGGAACCTATTTGATGCTGCTACTGCTGTTGATTGTAATAATCATTTCTCCCCTTGCACTTGTACCACTTCAAAGGACTTTTGACTCACATGGACCTGAGGATAACGATGTGTAGGGACCAGCAGGCATTATAATCCCTAATTTTTCAGATAAAACATCACCATTGTACAGATGAGAGGGGAATCTCCATTTTACAGATGAAGAAACAAAAACTCAGAGAAGTCAAGCAACCTGCCCAAGATCCCACCGTAGCTGATTCAGCATGGAGTTGGGATTAGACTCCAGATCTCCTGGCTCTGGGTCTGGGGCTCTTGACTTTGATGTATCTCCTCCATGAGTGCAGGTAGATGTGCGGATTTCTTAGTAGGTGTCATTTGGTTAAATGGCCTTGGGCCTGGGTTAGGAACAAGGAACTGCAGTAGGGAGGCATGACGCTGAGGCAGGAGGTAGCCTCTCGGGAGGGAATGCCACTAGAGGTCAGGCACCTCGGTGTGTGCAGGCACAGCTAATCCCACACTGCCCCCGTTACCTACATCAGGGCGGGATGAAGAAGGTCTGGATGATACAGCGTCTACAATGGATTCCAGGTCTTTTACTCTATTAAGCAGAGAGCAAGAGCTTGGGAGAAGGATTCCTCCTTTCTCTGCTAGTTATCTTCCACCAGCTACCAGGGTTCTGCACTGGCTCCAGGATGTCCCTTCCTTCCAGTTATTGCCCTCACCCTCATTTCCTTTATCCAAGGAATTAATCTGCATGTAGATATTTTTCTGGCTTGCTTCAGCATCTGCCTTAGATTCTGAGGTTTGGAGGCTAGGACCCAAGGAAAAGAAAAGTCAAAGCACATTATTGAGTTCCCAGTGAGTGGGACACCTGTCCTGAGTCTTCTCGTTCCTCAATTCTTCAAATCTGACATGGGTGCTGGAGCTGACTCAGGCTGGAGAGCCGATTGTGCGCATCTCTTCTCAACGCCATGTTCAGTGACACCATGCTGGTAACTTGAAATCGGCCACTGTGAAAGTAATAACCCCCTAGAAAATAACCCCCTACAAACCAGGACTGTGTTTTTTCTTATCTCCAGAGACCTGGTTGTTAAACATTTACCAGCACACCACTGCAATTCTCTTCACAACCAATGTCAAGGACATTCAGCTAGTAAGTGGTAGATTCAACATTTGAACCAGCATCAATCTTAGCCTAAAGACTTTGCTCTTTAAATGCTACCCCACTTATGGGCCTGATAATGCTGAAGTAATATGTATTAGGGATTGTGATTCTCTTAGGTCAAGTCACACACACACACACACACACACACACACACACACACACACACACACACACACTTTTTTTGGTAGCATTTAAAAATGTTCCACATACTTTCATAATCATTATATTATTTGGTCTTCATGACCATCTTGTTGAAATAGGTGATTAATTTTACCCGAAGTTGAAAAATTGAGTCTCAGAGAGGATAAATAAATCTCCCATTATCACATCAATAATAGGTGGTGAGTTTGATACTAGAACTCAAGTGAACTGATCCTTGATTTAGAGTTCTTTCTGTTAAACAATGTGGCCTCTAACCTTGATGAAATAGACCCTAGCTAATCAGACACTTCACCTAAATACAATTTTAATTTTTCCTCTGCATTTTTTTTTTTTAGAATATGGGGTAATAACACAATGAAGCAGCCTGGTATCAAGGATTTATTAAAAAGAAAGGAAAATATACCTACAAGGATGTCTTGTTTTTCAGAGCTGCTACGACAAATATCACACAATGGATAGGCTTAAACAATGGAAATATATTGTTTTACAGTTTTGGAGGTTAGAACTCCAAAATTAAGATCTTGACAGTCCATACTTTTTCTTAGAGTCTTTGCATCCTCGTGACTTGCCACAAGGGGTAATTTGGTTTGCATGTTTGCCTTTGTTATGTCTTTCTGGCTTCTTCTCCTGCTCAGTCATCTGAATTTCCTCTACCTTATACGTACTCCAGTCATATGGATTAAAGCCTACCCTGATTCAATTTGGCCTCAGCTAACTAGGATTAAAGATCCTATTCACAAATGATCCCACACCTTAGCTAATAATAACATCTTCAAAGACTCTATTTACAAAAGTTCCGAATCCATATAAACATGATTTAAGACTTGAATATGTCTTTCTGGGGATATGCTTCAATTCCCAGCATAAGATCAGCCCATATCCAAGTAAACCAAACTCTTGTTTCTTTCTAGGTCCTAATCCATAATATGGTGAGTGAGGGAATACTGGGGAGAAGCAGCGGTGGCAAAAAGACAAAGAGAACAACAGCTGGATAAGAGAACATGGACATTCTGGGGTCCTGGTATTCTCACAGCCCTCCCCATCCACTCATAGGCCAGGAGAGTAAGAAATATGTTTGGAGAGAAGGTTTCTGCACGTAATTCCTTTCTAGAAATACTTTCATTCACAATGTTCTCTGCACTAGCCTGTACCAGAAAAGAGATTGGGACATTGCCCCAAACTTATCAACTACTAAATTTGAAGTGGAAGGATTTCCCCTTTAACTCGAGATCAAGTAGAGAACTGCATTAAAGAAAATTCCAAGATGCCAGAAGTTCTGGCTAATTGAGATTTGTTGGTGTTTATTAAGCCATGGCTGGGGATACAGAACAAGCAAACTCAGCAGCTGTCAGGTCATGAGAAGAGCACTGGGAGTGGAGTCAAAATATTCAACTGCAGCTTTGCCATGGAACAACTATGTATTCTAGGGTAGATCACCTCGGTTTCTCTGAACTTTGGCTTCTGTCTTTATAAACAAGGGCAAATAAATTTAACTTCATGTATTCGTTTTGAGAATCAAATTAAATGACATAGTTGAGATTCAGTGCATAGTGGGTATTCAGTAAATGTTTTTCAAATGAATAAGCTGTGCCATGGCTTATTACCGAGTGTGGTGGTTTGAAAGGATGTATGTCCCCTAGAAAAGCCATGTTTTAATCAAAATCCCATTTCGTAAAGGCAGAATAATCCTTATTCAATACTGTGTTCTTGAATCTGTAATTAGATCATCTCCCTGGAGATGTAACTCAATCAAGAGTGGTTGTTAAACTGGATTACGTGCAGACGTGTCTCCACCCATTCAGGTGTGTCTTGATTAGTTTACTGGGATCCTATAAAAGAGGAAACATTTCAGAGAAAGGGAGATTCTGAGAGAGCAGAACGACATAGCCATGACATGTCCTTTGGAAATGAAGAAGGAAAATGCCTCCCGGGGAGCTTCATGAAAGGAAGCCAGGAGAGAAAGCTGGCAGATGAGGCCATGTTCACCACGTGCCTTTCCAGATGACAGAGAAACCCTGACCCTGTTTGCCACCTGCCTTCTCACTTGAGAGAGAAACCCTGAACTTCATCGACCTTCTTGAACCAAGGTATCTTTCCCTGGTTGCCTTAGATTGGACATTTCTATAGACTTGCTTTAATTGGAACATTTTCTCGGCCTTAGAACTGTAAACTAGCAACTTATTAAATTCTCCTTTTTAAAAGCCATTCTGTTTCTGGTATATGGTATTCCAGCAGCTAGCAAACTAGAACACCGAGTCAACCCTTATCTGTTCTTTGGCAAAAATCCACTTGGCATGGCAGAGAAAGGGTTAAGTTTGATTCAGCGATCCAGCCGATTGTACTGTTTTGCAAGCTGGTTTAAGGAAGGAGGCCGTTCTGCTGCCACCTCCCTAGTGGCATGGTGCCCAGCTGCTTTCTGTGGGCAATGGTGTGAAAAATACTTTAATAGTCAGTCATGCCCTGGAGTGGGCATAGCTTATGATTTTCCATGACTTACTATGCTCAGCCTCAATTACTCTTGATTGAATATATATATTTTAAAATCACCTCATTAATAGTGGTGCTTGTGATTTCATATTCTATTTCTAAAAGAAATCTACCATTTTTCATTTGATGGTTTCCAAGGTAAGTGGCAAAAAGACAGCCAGGGTAGTGCAGCTCCACTGAAAATAGTTATGGAGAATATGGGCAGTAAAATATTTTCAAATCTAATGCCAGTGATACAAAGGAATTACACCTTATGCCATTCTCATTCTTTCTTCTTACTCTAGCACCATCACACCTGCCCATCTTATCCATTTTGGTCATCTTTTAACCCCTGAATTGCTTTATTACTGCAAAACAGTGGGTTCGAGAGATGGAAAGAAAAGAGAGCAAGAGACTTAATGTATATGAAGTGCTTACAATAGTAACCAACATGAAGAAGTCAATTCATCAGTGCTCAACCACAAGGATCTCCTCTGGGCATGTGAGCAGACAGGCCTTCTATGAATGAGAATGTCGGTACAATTTGTCTTCTGGGCTTCCAGCTTCCCACCTTCATCTTTCCATGTTCTCTACTTCTCTGCCACCTTAGTGAGTTCCTCATTCTTCTCATCTCCTTTCCATGAAAAACTGCTCCCCAGAACGATTCCGATAGATCATTCAAAATGAAGTATCAAGTGGGACTGGAGTGAGAGGGTCCCCTTCAAAAGGGCAAATCTCATTGAAGTTTCAAGTCCAATTGTAGTAATTCATTTCTGATAAGGGCAGACATAGTTTGGGGGATGTGAGTTAACATGCATAATTCTTTTGGTCACTGCAGATGGTCTCATGGGCTGACCCATCTGGTTGCACCAACAGGGAAGAAAGAAGAACTAGACAAGGACAGCCACCAATACCACACATCTCAGTGGTCTCAGTATCTGGCAAAATAATACATTCTTCTTCTAGGCCTCAGCCCAGTAAGATGCCTTCTTACCTCCTGTTAGATCCCACCAGAAGTCTCCCTATTTCCTAATAGAGCTCCAGAAATCTATTCCTATGTAAGAAGGGCTTGTCCAGTCTGGTTCAAATAAAGGCCATATGTCTCTTGGACTTTCTGGATTCTGTTTTAGCTTTGATGAAACACTTTAAGTAGGGCTTTAGCATACAGTAATCTCTATGTCATCAATTCTCAAAATAAAATCCTAAGAATCCAGCAGAATTAACACGCCTTCTCAACACCTCTCAGGTATAGGCCTGTCCATTTTGCAGGCTGGTGTCTTTCATGCCTATGTCAACCATAACGTCATTAGGCTCAGAGCCGCTGACAAGTGGGGCCTGTGGTTATTGCTGCTCCCACTGGCTCAGTGTTGCCATGGATGCCCATCTGGAAGCTCTTGATGGGGAACTGGAAGTGAAATGAGACCAAGGTAGGGCTGAGCAAAAATGACCATGACATCTGCAGATTTTAATTGAGAGGAAAGCAGCACAACGGGAAGGACACAGATTCTGGAGTCAGAAGAACTGAGTTCAAATCCTGGATGCTCCTAACCTGTGTGACTTGGACAAATCCCTTCATTGCTGTGGACCTTCATTTTTCTTATCTATAACATGACAATAGTTATTGCTACCTTACCTATACCCAGGAGTTGTTTTGAGCATCAGATGAGGTCCTGGCCTGATGCTAAGAGCAAGGGTAAGCTATCTTTTAGCACAGCTTGAGATTTTCCACAACGGTTGCAGAGAAACAGTTGACATTGCCTGAAAAGTATGGAAGGAATGGATTTTGTCTGCTCTTCCTTCTGCAGGCTTGTGGACCTGGGCAGAAAAGCTTCCAGGGAAAGTCGGCCCTGGGCCCAGGTGAGATTTGCAAAGGTGGGACCCTTGGACTGTGTATAAAACCAGATTGTGGAGGGGAAATTGATAAAAATTACAAGTGACAGGTCACAGATTTAAACATTTATTGACTCCAGTTAACTACGCATACTTATGCCAGTGTTACATACACTTACTTTGATCTCATACACACACTCTCTCAAAATGTCACAAACGCTTGGATGTTACATACACGGAGCCTGATGTTACACAAATATACCCATGAAGTTGTTACACATAGTTTCTCAGATGTCACTCACACTCAATCATAGAGTAGACACACTCATTCTGTTTGGTTATCACACTTTCTTAGGTATTATTTGGTTGTCCGAGACCAAACCCACTCAAACCTGCTTAGGCAAAAAGGGGATTTATTGGGAGAGGAGTGAGAAAATGGGCATCATGGTTTTTGGTCTCTGTTTCTCTCTGAGCATATGGTTTATTCTTCTGTTTCTCCTCTGACCATTTTTCTTTTCTTGGCTTCCGTTCAGTTCATCACAGCTATCACTAAATGCTAATCTAAGTTTTATGGTTTTTTTTCAATATCATGATGGAGCTTGTTTTGTCTTTGTCCTCAGAGATTAGTCAGAGATCACCGATACAGCTTCATTTTTAATGTAAACTTTGTTTTTTATCATACGACAAAACTTTTCACTATAGAGAATTGGAAAAAATTATAGAAAATCAAAATGAAGAAAAATATTACCCATTACTGTACCACTCAAAACCAAGTGCTATGAAAATTGTACTTTTTATTACCTTTGCTCCTATGTGGCTATTTTAATAGCAATGGTCATATAAAGATAATATAATCCACAAATAGATTTTTAATATTTTTTGCAGAAATGTGAAGACGTCTTCTTTGAAGTACATGCTGTTAGGTGATCCAATTAAGGTCCTGGCACCTTGGAATGGGACCTTGTCCACTTTTGTTTCAATGAAAGATATGAAGGACACTGAAGTCTTCAGGAAGTTCAAGAGACTGTGTTTGATTAGGTTAGTGGCCACTGTCTCCATCATCTTCTCTAAATTTCATTGACACCACTGCATACCCAGGAATCTGATGGGCCTTCGGCTTTATAATAATTCTGATTTGAGTCATTCCCAGGCTTCTGAACCTGGGGTCAATAGCTGGGTGTCAGATTCTCAAGTTGCAACCTTTAATTGTTTGCCATATTGGGGGTATTTGCATTTTTTTCTGGAGCAGACTAGCCACAGCTTTCATCACGTTCTCAGAGGTACCTATGATCTAGAAATTTAAGAACTACTTGTCAGCTTCCAATAGCAAAGACCATCTCAGCCTGCAGAGGCCCCTGCCCTCCTGGCCTCTAGCCAGCTTCAGCCCAGTCTGCCCCAGCCAGTGGAAACAGCCAGCAAAAGAAACCAGTTTATGCCTTCTTTCTCTAGTTTTTTTTTTTTTTTAAACTTTTGTTTTCATTTTTGAGGTCTGATGCACATTATTTTAAACTGTTAAAAGGGGTGAGAACCTTCCCACACAGAAGAAAATGGAATTGGTATGCAAAATAGGTTTGCTTTTGAATAATTTATTCCGATTTGCATGTTCAAATGAGCCTGAGAGCCGCCCTGGAAGCTGGGAGGAATTCATGCACAGGAAGGTGGAGGGTGGCACACCAGTGGGGGAGAATTAGCTTCCCCAGGAGCCTCCACTGTCCTTCTCAAGCCAGTTCTTTTGCTGTGTGGAGCTGGAAAAGCCCTGTGCAAGCAGCTAGCCAAACCCTTCATGTCATCAGCGGGTAAACTGAGGCACATGGATGGGAAGTATCATGCCCAAGCTCACACAACAAGCTAATGATCAGAAATATCACCGCGTGGTTAACAACAGGGACTCTGGGGTGAGTCTGCCAAGTTTCCAGTCCCATCATCTGTGAGTTACGTCACCTTGGGCAAATTACTTAAGCTCTCTAAATCTCAGTTTCTTCATCTGTAAAATGGGAGTAATATAGTTTTCACTTTACAGTAAAGTAAAATTTTACTGTTGTAAGAATTCAATGTGCCTGGTGTTTTATAAGCAGCGTAAAAATGGTGATTGTTCTTGAGACTCTTATCATTATCATCACCATCATCATCATCATCACCATCAACATCATCATCACCATCAACATCATCATCATCACCACCATCATCATCATCACCTTTGATGATGGAATTAGAGCTCAGCTTTCCTTATCAGCACAGTTGCATTCATCAAAGGAAACTTAGGATCTTTGGTGAGACTTAATGCCCCCCAACACTGCTGTCAATTACCTGGTGACACTATTGCCAGGTAACAACAGTACTCAGAGTAATAGATAATATACACCAAGTGGGCAATCCCTACCAAGCACTTTGCAAAGCATTTTACAGATCTTTAGATCCCTGGGGGTGGTGATTCACAAGGGGCTTGGGCTCTTGGGCCAATGTTGACAAAGGAGAGGAGACACAGTGTGATGTCATGGGAACATTTTCTGGAGGGTTTTACTAGCAGAGGCTACAGAGGCTCAGGCTTCACCAGATCATGTTCTCCTTTTAGTCCTACCCCAAAGAGGACTGGTCAGGTCATCCCAGGGGGTTAGTGCCATTCTGACTGCCTCCTAGTCTGAAGATCTGAGACCCATTATAGCTCATTGAGGAGAATGTAAATCATGGCACAAGGACAGCCACCAAAGGACCCTAGGTGTGTATCCCAGGGAAGAATGAAAAGGAGGTCCCATGTAGGACCATTTTTCAATCAGTGGGTAGAAGCCATAGAGAGGCAGATTTTAACTCTAAGCCTGTAGAACAAGAACTCTGTGAAGGTAAAATGGACTTCATTGGAATAAGTTCCTATCCACTGGAACTTTTCCAGTAGAGGTCTCTGGGGACAGTGCAGAGATTAGACAGGATGATACTTGAGTCCCTATATCCCTGGAGTCTGGTTCCAATGCTCAGAAGGCCCAGAACTAGTTCTTCTATCCACCCCCTTTAAGACCCAGGAGACTCCATCCAGGGAGTGTGGCTGCCCCAGTAGCTCTAATCTGCCATGATGTGACAAAGGATCCTTTTTTCTTTACCACATGCCTCAGTTTGGAAGGAGCTTCTGCAAATGTGATAGGCTTAGCCCCTTTAGGTCTGGGGACCTATTCTCAGAGGCATCCTAATGTAACCGAAAGAACATTAGACTTGGAGTCAGACAGCCTGAATTCAAATCCCAGCACTACTACATATAATTTTGTGACTTTGGGCAACTTACCAAACCTCTCTGAGTCTCAGATTCCTTGGGGGCAATGTTACCCACTTGCTGCTTGTAAGGAGCAGAGACAATACTTGCATGTTGTCTGGTACAGGACAAATAAATTCTCTAATTTTCATCAATGTTATTACCTCCCAAGACGGTTGTGTGGAATAAATGAGAGAATGCACAGAAAAGCATAAAGGTCTTTTTCCTTTACCCAGGTCAGAATGGGGTCTGTATTCTCTGACATATCACACTTTGCTTTCACAAGTCTCTACTGGAGTGTTCTTAAAGGAGCCAGGCTGGGACTATGTTACTAACAGAGGATTTGTTACATGCAAAGGGAAAAGAGCTTCTCAAATGGTGGTGGCATTTCCTGCTCATTGATGTGTGGGAGAATTTTGAGCATCTGTTTAAGCCCTCACATCTCTGAAAACCTGGAATGATTTGTAGTTCTTCCATAGAAGGATCCCAGAGTAGAAAGAATGCAAATCAGCAGACCCACCTCTGCCCTTTATAGCCAGCCCCTCTCTGCTTCAATTTCCTTCTCTCTGAAATGGGAATCTACTTCTCAGGATTTTGATGAGGATTCTGTGAGATGAATGATGGAAGCATCTAGCCTAATACCTAGTTGACACCAGTAGATGCTAGTTAATCTGAATCTAGAGAGTTGAACTTTCTGGATAGCAAAGGGCTAACCCTTTAAACATTAAAATCTTTAAAAATTATTTTGCTGCAAATCTTTGTATTCTTGTTAAGCAAGGGAAATGGGGTATGATTTAACCTTCTCTTGGTGACTCAGAGTCATCATTTTGAACACCACTGCTCCCCAACACCTTGGGGCAGCTGGGTAGGATTGTCTTCCTCTGCAGGAAATAGCCCCAGAACAAACTTCTGCCCTATCTTTTCTGTTAATTTATCTGTCAATAGTGACCTTTTCCCCCATGTTTAATTGACCGCCTCTCCTAAACTCTAGTCTGGGAAAACAAACTCTAGTCTGAGTTTTGTTTGTGAAATGAGTTCCCAAATGGCTGGAGGGCTTCCCCATGGATAAAGTACCCAAATCTGGGACAGCTTTTGGCTGGTTCAGATCTCAATTGCTTTCTTCCCTGTACCTGGAAGCAGTATGGGCACACATAGTTTAAGTTATGACTTATCTTCCAACTGGAAAGCAAGTTATGGAATCTTACACTGCTCAAATATAGCTTGTCTGAGAAACATGGTGCTGGGTAGCAACTCTCACTCCTTGATATTTCTTTTTCTTTTTTTTTTGCATGGGCAGGCACTGGGAACTGAACCCGGGCCTCCGGCATGGCAGGCAAGAATTCTGCCATGGAGCCACCATTGCACCACCCCTTGACATTTTTTGTAATGTGTTAATGTCAGGATTTGTTCTTTCATGTACCTGCATGTGTGAAGAGCTGCATGTGAGTCGGGATACTGCTAGTTTGGGAAGTTAGTATACTTGGTTAACTTGTCTATATCTGACACTTTTACTTTTATTTACAGGAGAGGAATGTTTAGAAATCCCTGAATTGAAATTCTTAGGCTGCTGGGTTTGCGCCCAAAATTAGAAGGTAAATCCATCTTCCATTAGACTGTGGAAGGTTCTATGCTGTGGTAAATAAGAACCAAGGGCAATGGTGGGTACATGGAAGCTTGACTTGCAATCTTGGGATAGATTAGAAATGAGAGCCCCCATCTTCCAAAGGTGTATCCCTTTGGTCTCCAGCTGAATTTTTACAATCCGGATGTAGCCAAACGGTATCTAATTTTGTGCTATTTCCTGCCAAGGAGTGCTATGAGTCACAGACACTGAGGACTGGGTACGCACAGGGCAGGTGTATCTGTATGGCTCAGATACACAGGCCAACGCAGACCCTAGGCAGAAACCTGTTTGCTGTGCTCACAGGTACACACACATATGCACACAAAGGCTCCTAGGGGTATCTTTGTCACCTGGCTCTCTTTCTTTGCCTGGCTAACTCCTTATCTTCAGACTTCAGCTTAAAGGATACTTCCTCTGAGAAGCCTTTCCTGATCTCTCATAATTTATTATATTAGTTCCCACTGTACACACCAAAAGCCTGCTGGCTTTTCCCTATCTTAGAAGCTTAATGGGATTGGATACTAATTGAAGTACAGCCTCCCCCCACCAGACTATAGCTCCATAGTAGAGATACTTTCAAAGATTTGATAGCCATTGTAACTCCATATTGTCTGGTACATAAAAGGTGCTCAGTAGATATTTGTTGAATAGATGTAAGAAACAGTCATATAAACAAACCCACAGATTCACTGTCATGTACACATTCACAAGACCTAAATGCACATGCAGATATGATACATATGTAGATAAGTAGTTTATGCACTTAACGCATATACACCCATAGAACCAGATCTACAAGGCAGACCCCCTCCCCCAGCACCGAGATCAACGGGCACACTATGGGTGTATCACAAACACACCCCCAAACAACAGGCATCCAAACATGTGCATCTGGGAAGATATTTTCCTTGCACCTGTACTCACAACTTGTGTATGTAAATCGGATTCTCAGAATGTTCTAATCCTTTGTTGACATATATTAAGACAACACAGAGGTGGGCAGGTGTAGCCTTTTGGCTGGGCGGATATGCCTTTGCAGCGATGTAATGTCAGAAACTGTTGATGCAGAATTAATGCTCACTTTTACGAGTTTATCTTATGTCATAGAGTTGAAAAAAAATCCTCGGTGTAAATATTCATCATATGGCTTAATTGGTTTGATGTACCGTAGCAACAAGCACAGCGCCAGACGCTTGCGACGGAGGCCTCCGCGTTGTTTCAAAGTCTTTATTATTATGACAGCAAAGTCTTGTTCATTAAAGTTTCACAATCCATTTTCATTAGGTTGAAGCTGAGTCTGTAAATGAACAGTTGCTCTGAAAAATCAAGCCCTCACAGTTCTCGCTGGGGAGGCAGCGCGTCTGTATTAATTATCAGGACGCTGGTGTCGATCGGCGATGTTAATTGCACTGATGGCTCGTTATTTGGGGAATTGCCATGCATTTCATGCAGGGATAATAAAAATGAATTTTTAAACAAAGAGACTTAAAATAATATCGAATCTGCAGAGAATACCAACATCAAAGGAGTATCTCAAAGCTTTGAATTTTATCTTTGTGGTCCAAAATGTTAAAGAGGCGCCTGCAATGCAGTTGGTTCAAGTTTGCAGTGAAGGAAAACAAAACAAGAGTTAATTAACTGTTATTACAAACCTTTTCAACTTTAATTTGACTTTCAAATATTAGCATTTATCTATGAACTGTGCTTCTGGGTTTGACAAATTAGTTTTCACAGAACAAGTTTAATTAGGCGTCATTGTGCTTTTATGTCAGTTTTCAGAGCTCCAGACAATGAATGGATTAACTTATTAAAAGTCATCTGTTTAAAAGACTTTGTCGAATGGCAAATGGGTGGGCAAAGTTGCTTGGCTTTGCAAGGAGATGGGGGAAATGATATTGCTAGCTGGGTGTCAGGGGGGTTGTAAATCAGATGAAAAAAAGATTGGCCTCGCTACCAGCTAAATAATATCGAATCTGCAGAGATTTATACCCAACTTCTTGGGCACCTCTATTCTCTTGCACCCTTAGATGGTAAGGAGTATGTGGTCATTATGTGAACACGTACCTAGGAAAACAGGGTCAAAGGAGACACCATCTCTATTGCAAAGGAAGGAACTGACATGGAGTGAGTTTAGGGTGTGTTCATATGCCAATTTTCACTTGACTATGCATTATACTCTATGATTCTCTGGTTCAGGGGTTGGCAAACTTATTCTGTAAAAGACCCTAATGTCTGTGTCACAACAATTCAATGCTGCCATTGTAGTGAGAAAGCAGCCGTAGACACCATGTAAATAACTGGTCTGGCTGTGTGTGTTCCAAGAAAACTTTATTTACAAAAACAGGCATTGGGAACAGTCATGAAGGTAAGTTTGAGCAGTTAGTAGGAATACTTATAAATAAGGTGCTATGTTGCATCAAAGGGAATTAACCATTCATTTATTCACTCAACAAATTTTTACTGAACACCTACTGTGGTTCATGCTCTATATGGGGCACTGGGGAAATGGGGAAAAGTAAGGGATGTTTTCTGCCCTTAGAGAGTTCACAGTCTATCAGAGGAGATGGACTTGATAAATTGTTATAACTAAGCATGTGAAAAATACTGTGAGGGCACAGAAGAGGAAGAGGTCAATTGTAACTCTGAAGGAAGCCTACAAATAAGTGATTTTAAGATGAATTTTGAAGAATGGGCAGGAATTTTTCATGCAGGGAAGAGAAGGGTAAAAGACAAGTCAAAGAGAGAACAGCATGTGTGACACTACAATCGTAAAAGATCACTTTTGATGCAACTGAAGCTTGGGCTTTCCAGGGAGTGGGCAGGGTAGGCATGCATTCACTCCTTTCAAATTCACCTGCTTGGCACTTGCTACCATCACTCCTGAAATGATCTCCTCACAGATATTCACATGGCTTGCTCACTAGATTCCTTTAGTCTTTCTTCAAATATCAACTCCTTGGAGAAGCCTTCTGTGAGCACTGTATTTAAAATAACATCCTACGTTCCTGTCTTATTTTGTTGGCTTTATTATCTTCTTAGCGCGTATACTAACTGGTTTAATTATGTACTGAATTGCATATTTTGTTTTTGCTTCCTGACTAGAAGGTAAATTCTGTGAAAGCAGGAATCAGTCTATTCTGATTTTCATGGTAAACCCAACCGCTGGCACAGCAGCTGCTGTAGGATATGGGCTCAGTAACTCACCATAACTCACTGATATCTATTAGTCAATTTCTATGTGCCAGACTATACCAGACACTGGGAATGGGAGTAGCTCCTGCCCTGGAGATGCCCACTGTCCAATCCAGTCATAAAGCAAGTCATCGCAGCAATATGTACTAAAACTGAACAGACAATGGTCTTAGTGCTGAGTTAAGGAGGTTAGATGTCATTCCATGGGTGGTGGGGAAACTATGAGAGCTCATAAGCAGGGGAGAGTAGGACCAGATTTAAGCATTACTATCTCTGTTTATCTCCCCAGGGACTTTATAGGAACCAAGAGAAGGTGTTCTTGTCCAGGCAGGGATCTGAGAGGTTATTCTCTTCCAGCACAGTCTATTAGAGCAGAAATGCGTTGGCCTTGAGGATTGCTTTGAAAATTCTCAAGTATTGCTGCAACCTTAGGACTCTCCACCTAGACTGAGGTGAGGCAAGCCAGGAATCCAAAGCATAAAATTTCAGATGGCAGTCACTTTTAGGTGCTGAACCTGAAAGGGAATGTCTCCTTCAATGATGAGTGTTAGGACCTCACTTGGCTCACCTAAGCCCCAGCCCTGGAAAGGCGGCTGGTCCAGAGAAGGCACAGGCTAGAAGGCAAGGACTCTTCACCCTCATGTCCAGAATGGAGACATAGAGGCCGAGAAGGGGATGTGGGCTTGCCTGAGTTCAAACTGTAGGAGGAATAATAAGTCTAGAAGGTGGGGATCTTAAGGAGAGATGGAGAAAGGGGACAGAATCCAGAGATCCAGGGTCTAGTCTCAGAGCGAATGCTATTCCCCTTCCAGCTTCTGCTTCTTCAACTCCCCACATTTGGATTCACTGTCCACTTTGTCCTCCTGCCTTGTGTCTTGACCATGGGTATACTGGGAGGCAGGACTGAAATAGCTTCAGTTCACTTGTGCCCCTGCTGGACACAGTAAGTTTCTGGCACTGTGTACTCTGCCCATCCTGGGGCTCTCTACTGAGCTGCTCTTGGCCCCTCCTCTCAGTTCTCCTAGGCTCTGGGCCAGACTGATTTAATTGGAATGCCACTGTCCCCACCACCATCCTATCAGCAAAGGTTGTATATGGCATGGGGTTGTCATCTTTGGGTCAATCCCATTGAAGATAATTGTGCACCAGCCTGACCATATTCCTTTCTAGGGTCAAGTTTCCCTGTGGGAGCTGTCCTGCTTCCAAATTCCTCCAAGATCAAACCCCAAGATCCTTGCAGAACTTGCCAGTGCTGGGATGTTGCCATCAGGAGCTTTCTGGCCTCACAACCTGGGCATGAGAATCCTAGTCTGGTAGTAACACTTCAGGGACTGGGGAATATCAACCAGCATCTTGTGGATAGAGTGGACATAAATAAACAAACTAATGGTCGCTAGCTGTTCTTAGCATGGTCTTCCAATACCTAGAATTGCTTCAAATGTATCCCTTATCACCACTACCTAAGAAAGGCCTCAGTGAGAAGAGAAATAAGAACAACTATATTGTTTAAACCTTATGGCAGTCTTTCAAAGTAGGATTTATTAGTCCCATTTTACAGATGTGGAAAATGAGGTTTGGAGAGGTGAAATGACTTGATCAGAGAGCTGTTAAGTGGTCAGTTTTGACCTCAAAACTATGTTCTTTCATGGCTTCCTGCATTGACCATACCCTGCAGCCCAGGCCGGGGGAATTTGAGCCTTGGGCTCTGTAGGGAAATTGAGCACCCTAGACCTACTCTTCTCCTCACCCTGTCAGTCCTGGGGAGAACAATGACGGCTTGATGCAGACATGCAAATGACACCTGGCTTCTAGCTGCCAGATCCCCGAGCACAAGCACTTGTTGTTCATTTCTGTAAATGTTAACATATCAGGATGTATTTTGACACGCTACTAAGATAAGTGCTAGAGCTGACAATAATAATGTATAATTTATGTCTCTCATATTACCTTCCCATCACTGTGCTTACATTATTACATAAATTAGTTTAATGTATCTGACATTCATCAGATAATTTAAGCATTTGTTCTTTTGTTTCTGTCTCCTGCTCTGGAGGCTTATAGGCTGGAGATCATGGCACCATTTTGCCACTTATTTTACAGAACTCTAGGAAAGCTATGGAAGACATTCTTGACATGATACATAAAGGGATTTACTTTCTGTGTGGGTGACTGGGTCATGGGGTGTGGACAGTCTTGGGAAATACTCACCTCTAACATAAACATTTTTCCTATCCCCGTATATGTACCCCTTCACAATGTGACTTTGCATCTCCTCCCATCCAGAGGTGAAATCTATTTCTCTATATTTTGAATCTTGGCTTGGCCTTGTGTCTGGCTTGGGCCAATTGGGCATTAGCAAACTTGTGCACAATGACTTGCCCTTTCTTGCTGCTATTGGAAATCTGCAATCACCATCATGTGAATGAGCCCTAAAGACCAGATGAGATTGTCATCAGACCAGATGATGAGACCTACGATCCAGTTATCTCTAGTGCCTGGCTAATACTTATCCATCTTCCGGATAGGCAAGTGAAGCCATTGACATAATGTGAACCCAGTGAAGACCACAGAAAAGCCACTTAGCTGATCCCAGCCCAAATTTCTGATCTACAGGCTGCATGATTGTTGTTTTAAGTCAGTAAGTTGGGGATGATTTATTAACAACAAAAGGTGATAGATAGGAGGCCAAAGTTGATGGATAGGGGAATCCTCCAGATAGTTGTTAGAGAGGAGAAGGGAATATTTTTTTTATTCCTACTATGCCCCAGGGCTAGGTCTTTGACTTCTGCAACTGTGAAGTTGGCAATATTATTATCCCATTTTATGGTCAAGGAGACCATTTGCCCAAGTTCACAAAGCTAGTAAGAGGTAAAGCCAAGATTCAAGTTCCAGTCTATCTGTTTGAATACCCTAACCCTGATCATTTATTGGGATCTTTAAAAGAAGGAGAAAAGTTTGAATTGATTAATTGTGAGTTTGCAGTTTGCCCTAGGTAAAGGGCATCCACAACTTCCAGTGTTTAATATATGACAATAGTTCAAAGAAATCTATGGAATGTTTGTCATTTGCAAAGTGATTTCATTTATATGACCTCATTTAATTACCCCGTCTTATTATGTCTGTTTTCTACATGAGGCAAGTGAGATTCAGAGAATTGAAGGCACTTTCCTAAAGTAAGCAAGGGCATGAGAATTTGAGCTCAGAATTCCTGAATCCAAATCCCATGCCTGCTCTACTGAACCAGGCCATCTCCCTTTCTGGTTTTCCTAATGGGACCACAGGCTGGATGATTTAACCCCCAACAATCTCATTATTGGCAGAGATGAAAAAACTATGCTTAGAGAAAGCACCTGCATGTAGTAGCCTGTGCTACGCACCCGTAGGTCTCAGACACAAATATGGCAGAGTCTCTGTCCACAGGATTCACTTTCTGATTGGAAAAACAGAACACTTTGGTGTATTAAGTCCAGGTCTACGCCAAACTTTTGTATGGTTGCGTGTTATCACATCATATGGTGTATCAGCACTTTTTTTCAAGTGATGCTGACACCTGTCCACTTAGATAAATCATCATGACCACTTCCACATTCAATGTCCGTGACCTATGGGGTGCCCCATGGGCCCATCTAAAGTGCATCACTCTGTTTTCATGTTCACAAGTTTTAAGAAGCAGTCAAAGATTAAAAAATGAAATGTCTAGTAGTGGCTAAGATCTGGAGAAGCTAATAGGGTTTGCAAATTGATACAAATTTTTCTTCAAGACGATTTGGATTAGGTAAAAAAATCTTCAAATATTCATACTTATGGCCCTTAAATTGTAGGAATCTATTCCAAGGAAACTAACCAACACGAACACGTGCAAAGATTTAGTTACAGTGATTTTCATGATGGTAATGTCTAAATTGAAAACAGACTGAATGCCCAATAATAATATGTATTGTTTAAATAAAATAGAGTACATCTATACAATGGATTATTAGCTGAGAATTAAAATGATGATGTAGATGAATAACAAGAGTTATCATTAATAGAAAAGACATTAAAAACGGTATTGTAGTATAAATTCACTATATAAATAAAGTATATGTTGGGGACTGAATCATGTGTCCCCAGAAGGCATGTTCAGATCTTAACCTCTGGTCCTGTGGCTGTGAATCTATTTCTAAATAAGACCTTTGGAGATGCTATTATTGGTTCAAGTGTGCCCAAACCAAATGAGGTAGTCCCTTAATCCAATACAGCAGTAGTCTTCATAAGCAAAGGAAATTGGACATGAACAACAACACAGAAAGTTACCAGGAGGAACTGAAAGCCGGGAGGAAGTCAACAGAATCTAGAAGTGTAAGGGAGAGGACATCGCCAGATGACAGGAAAACCAAGGAACCCAAGGATTGCCGACCAGCCAGCATGCTACCAATCCTGCGAGAAAGCAAGGCTTCTAGTCTCCAAAACTATGAGTCAATAAATTTTGTTAAGCCAACTCATTGTGTGTTATTTGTCTTAGCAGCCTGGAAACTAAGACAATATATATGAAAAAATTCTTGAAGATTATATACTTAAGTGTTAGTAATGATTGTTTTTGTTGGAGGGATTAGGAAATTAGGACTATTTCTTATTTTATTCTGTTTGTCTATTTGTATTTTTTCCATTTTTGTCATTGGTTCATAATACTTATGTGATAAAAAGACAATAAAAGTCATATTAAATAGCACTCAGCAGTTGAAAATTTATTTTTGCATGGGCACGCACCGGGAAACGAACCCGGGTCTCCAGCACGGCAGGCTAGAACTGCCTGCTGAGCCACCAACGCACGGCCCTGAAATAAAATTTTGACACGATATATGTTTACTAAAACCTGAAACTGTGGGCAGTACTCATGTTCTTGTTTTAAATTCAATAGAAAAGTAAATGCAGAAAGTATGGGATGAGACAAAAACCATCAAGATTGGGATACAATACCTCATTCCTCCCACTGCACCCCAAAACTATCTGGATTTCTTACTCATGGATTTAAATTTCTCTCTTTTTTTATTCAAGGCAAATCTGATCATTGCTTAGTGTAAACAGAAGAGAATTTGGCATCATGCAGATATGGGCACAAATCCTACCTTCTTACAACCCGAGTGACATTTGGCATGTCATTTAACGCCTCTGAGTGTTCATTCATTTGTCTATACAATATGGTATATTACCTAACTTGCAGCATTGTTGAGAGAAGTGGATATACTACATGTAAATAGCTGAACACACTGTCTGACATATAGTAGGTGCTCAATAAAGTATATTGCTGTTGTTGATATCATCACTAGTACGTGAAAGAACAAGAGTATGGATACTCTTCCCATTTTTTCTGATGAGCAGACTGAATTAGCAATAGAAATGGACTTTCCCAGGGCTTGAAGGTGGGGGTAGGTGGGTAAAGGAATGCTGACTGGCTGCTCAGCCCAGGACATATCCTCTCCTTGGAAGGGCTATTTTAAACTGACCACTACACAACTCCCAGGGCTCAGCCCAAAACATCTTCACTTACGGGGAAAAGCATATCTCCTTTTTTAGGAAGGGAAGTATAATTACTTCGCATGAAAATGCATCATTTATCCCCATTATAGCATAGCTTAACCTGGAATGGGGTCTGGTGCCCACACTCCATGTCTGTGCTGATGGCAGATGATGGCCATTGATTATGATTCCCTTTCTCAACTCAATGTCTTCATGCAGCTATTATCAATTGATCAGAGAGGTGGTAAACAAAACTAGATGAAACCCACTTGCCTAATCTGGTTTAAAACTGGAGATGGGGGTGGGAGCTGAGTTTTCATCTAATTCACTACGGGGAAATTAGAAGAAGAGTCTCTTCTCTTTTGAGCTTTCTTTTCCTCATTGATTCAGTGTGAGCCTTGGATTAGATCAAACTAGTAATAGGTTTCTTTTCATGTGTCTACTCTGATGAATTAGTATCTCTAAGAAGAATATTTTGTATAAAATTAGCTGGAAGCTGTATTCAGAATTGACTAGAAGCAGTGCTGTGATGGATTAGCAATGTCTGTCATGCATGGCTGTGTCCGAGTGGCATATGGTGCCAGGTCTTTCTTATTCTTGGGTTGGATGATTTCTAGCAGCTCTTATTTCTATGGTTCTAGGAAATTGAGGCTCAGAGGGAGAAGTGACTGGTCCATCTGAGTTAGTAGCAAAACTGGGAATAAGATTTGGATCTTGTCTCCCAATCTGGGACATGTTACAAAGACTCAAACCTGAACATCAAGTCTCTGGATAGCACATATGTTTCTTAAGAGAACAATACAAGTTTTCTGTGAATGGGTATGTCAGTCCATCCTTCCCTGAGACTGAGAGTGGCTGTCCCAATTAGGGGTATCCATTTGTCCACTCTGCCTGATACACCTAATTACAGCAATAGTCTGGAGCTGGGGCTCAGTCTGCTTCTCCACCTCCACCCCCCCACTCCCACCCCGGACCTCTCTCTGGATTCTTCCGAAAAGGCTTGGGGAAAGAAGTGATTAGATTCCAAAGCCTTCCCCCTGGGGTGGGGTAGGGAGCTAGGCTGCATTTCCCTGAGTGGGGCTTTGGCTAGGCAGGGGGGCTCAGCTAAGAGCTACAGGGAAGCAGCAGGGGCTCCTTAAATATGCAGAGGGAGCAGCTGCCTTTGATCTCTCCAGCCGCAGAAGCAGCCACTCCCTGCTGAGCTGGAGTGTGCATGTGTGCCTGAGGGTGGCATGTTGGTTAACATGTAAATGAGGATAAACTGGACCAACCCAGGCATGTGCATTCAGGTATGTGTGCATGTATGTGTGCATACATCGTCTATTATAAATTCATGTGTTTATATATGCATTAATGTGTGTGTACATATGTCTGCATATGTGTGCCTGTCCTAGTATGGGGTAGTTATCAAGAGTGTGCATGTGTGCAAGTTTTGTCACTTGTGGGACATGCTTGTCCATTAGTTCATCTGAGATATCTGTGTTACACAATGGTGCTAACTGTCCAACAACCCTCTACTTTGGACAACTCTTTCCCCTCTTTATTCTCAACATTACTGCTGGAGCCACCGTAGTAACCCAACCTAACCCTGCCTCCTGGCCCAACTTAATTTGTCAAGGAGTTAGTCAATTTTAGTACCTACTTACCTGGTCATAGATAGTCAGGGGTAAGTTGTTCAAAACACTCCCTGCTCTCTTCCATGTTGACGTCAGCTACCGCCAAATGACTTTCTATGGCCAATGGGATGAAAGCCCAAGTAACACATGGAAAGTATAAGCAAAAGTTTTAAGAACTATTGCAAGGCTTTCCCTCTGCCATGAAAACTGTAATGTTTAGATAAAGGTTATTCTGTCATCCTGTGTCTTAGAAATGAGAAGCTGTGGGGCAGAGCCATAGCCAACCCATGGTAAGCTTGGAACACAAGGAAGAAACAAACCTTGTGGGAGTTACATTAGAACCAAGGAGATTGATGGAAACAGATGGACACTGGGATCAATTCATCCCTTTCCTTGGATTTTTGGTCTTAGAACCAGAAAGCAGTTGGAGTAATCTCTATCTACTTCTCTGAATAGAGCTCAGAGGTATGTGGACACAGTTCCCATACACAGAGAAAGGCTGTGTTCCCCACACATGGTTGCAAACTGTTTGTGTGAAGCACAAAATTGAGCCTAGAAAATAGAAACCAGAGACAGGAGGGACATGAAGTTTGTTAAGTTCACGGTTCTAGTTGTTCCTGAAGTCCAACAGCATCCTTGCTCTGTTCCTAGCTTCATTGTTTCACTTCCTCTTGATTCTGTAAGCATGTCAATTCTCCTTTTAATTAAAGTCAACATGAGTTGGGTTTCTGATTGTATTATAGCCTGTATATTAGGACTACCAAGACTCTAACATAATATGCATGCTTTTGTGTGACTATATACAAATGTATGTTACTCTGCTGTATATTATTGTATTACACAATACATTATATATTATATTTATTATATTATGTGTTTGCATGTGTATTTATGTACATTTATGTGTGTGCCCCCATTTGTGGAATGTGTGTGGCTGTGTATCCCTGTGTACCTGTGTGTGCCCTGGGAATCATATGCAGCCATATAGGTATATTTATGGTTTGCCATTATAGGTATGTGAGTAAATTATGCTATACCACATCAGAGCATGTGCATGTTTGTTGCACAACCAGTGACTAACAAGGAATGGTATGTATGTTATGTGTGTGGGGGGGATGGGGTATACAAGGCAGCATTCTGCTGGGGCAAATCCTGATTGTACTTTTACTCTCAGTGGGGGTTATTCTTATACCTCCATCCCTCCTGAAGGGTTTACACCCTGGGGTTGCAGCCTTCCCACTGGGCTTCTACTTTGCGTGTCCCTTGATGGGAAAAATCAATCAGTCAATCAATCAATCAATCAATCTTGAGTCTAGCTGGTCTCTGGAGCAGTTGCTGTGGAGGCCTGGGAAATACCAGTGTTTCAAGAGGAATTCACTTAGATTCAGAATCAACGTGGCTGGATGTCACTCTCATCTGTCTGCTCGAGCTTTGGGTGAGGTGTAACTCATTGTTGTAACAGGGAATTGTAATCAACAAACTTTTTGTGTTTGACTTTGGCAGGTTTATTAGGTGGTTTGACAGAAACTTGGGACTTGATTTCTGCTATTTGCACTTTATTGCCATGTGTTAGGAAAGTATTTTGAATTGGTGAGGTGGAAAGATTGAAGAGACAGCAGTGAAGGGCAGTGGAGGCGAGATGGCAAAATTGCTACAAAGAAAGAAAGCATCACACTTGCAAGGCTTTCTGGATGAGAATCAGATACTCCAGGGGCTTGGAAGAACTTTGAAGATCAGCTGCTCCAACCTTCCACCACCCCTCACTCATGCTAAAATTGCCTCTAATAATATTATAGTTATAATAATAACTATAATAATAATTATCCTGAGTTGAGCCTCATAGGAAGTTTTCTAGTCAGGCTTAATAGGTTTCAAGGGGTAGAGACCCACCCAAGTTAGCTCATGTACTCTCCTCCCCTCTCCTTTCTTCCCTTTTCACTCCTTCCTTCCTTCCCTCCCTCTCTCCCAGTGCTGACTACAGAAAGTTCTTCATTATTACTGACTCTTAACTTGTGTCTTTTGTACTGTATTAGCCTCTTGGGACAATACAAAATAAGCCCAAAGCTGTGGAACCACTGAAGTGTGAAGCTGGATGTTGTGACTAACACAGTGGCACCCTCTCTAGACCAGATAGCTTCAACGCTTCTTCCTTTGACCTAGTTCCAAGCCCCCTCCTTATCTTATCTTCCGCCTTAGACAAATCAAGCTTGTCAATTTCTTTCATCAAGTATGGCTTCCACATCTTGACCCTATTCTAGTGGGGAGTGATGAGAGCTCAGCAGCAGCCCAGAGATGAGAATACTCTTTAGAAGAAACTCATTATGCCCCACATGTGTACTTGCTGCACAACTAAACCCAGAGGGACCTATGTGAAGCAAAGTCTCTGGATTCATTGGGATCTCAAATGCTGTCAAAATCATCAGTTATAGTCAGTTCTGGAAGTTAGATCACTTCAATTGAGTTCAATTGAATTCATTTCATTTCAATTGAATCCATTCTATTTATATTTAAAGCATGAATTTTTTGGAGTGAAGCAGATTTAAGTTTGGTCTCTAGACATATCATTTTCTAGTTCTGTGGTTTGGTGTCAAGTGACAATCTCGCTGAGCTCTGTTTTTCTCGTCTGATTTAAAAGGGGCAGTCATACTTGACTCCCTGACTCATGGGTTTTCTATGAGGATTAAATGTAATCACATATGTAAAACACTCAGAATAGTGCTTCATAACACAGACCCATCCATTCATTCATTAAATGTGCTAAGAGCTTTGGAGATTTGCTGGTGAACAGTTAAAATCCTTGCCTTCACAGAGTTGAGAGTGGAGTGTATTTCCCAGATGCTCAGCAAATGCTGCTCTGCTGACCTGTGTGTGGGTGGAAATACGAAAATGAATAAAACAGGGAAACTTCACTCAAGTAACTGAGGCTTCAGGAGGAGCACTTGGTCAGGTGCGGGACTGCGAAGAGGGCTGGCAAAGATTTTAAGCTCGAACTTATATTTTATATAAAACCTAGAAAGGACCAAAAACCTTGAGTTTCATGGTGACAAGGATGTTGATAGATGACAAGAGGCTGGACTGGGGCACAGGCAGCCTGTTATCACAGAAAGCCAACTTCTCAGGGGACTCAGCAAAGAGAGAACCCGAATCAAGAATAATTGACAGCTCAAGTCAGGCCCAATTTGCTCTGCAGGAAAGTTAGGTGAAGATAAGTTAAATTAACTCTATTCCTGAGGGTCCAGCTTCGAATGGTTCATTCATTCGTTTATTCACAAACATTTATTGAGGTTCTTCTATGTGCCCAGTATAGGCAATGTGTCCTTCCTCTCATGTTTTGCAGCGTAATGGAGAAAAAATGGCTATTACAATTCAGTATGATGAATGCTAAGACTGGGAGACAGATTCTTTCCATGATATGGGGACATGGGAAAGCACCATCCTACTCCATCCAGAGAAGTAGTTTTCTACTGGGGTGACTTTGCTTTTCAGAGGACATTTGGCAATGTCTGAAGATACTTGTGGTCATCACAACCTGAGGAATGTAGGAGGTGAGCTCTCTCAAGGTGGCCAGACAAAAGGTTTCTATCTGCATCTCATGAGGAGGATGGACCTGGGAGCCTTCAGATGGGGATGCTGGTCTAGCACGAAAGTGATCATTAAGAAAGAATTCAGGTCCCTTCACCAACTTGGACAAGACAAGAACTGTTTCACAATCCGAGATGGAAATCTCCAGGTCTTTCAGGATGCACCTATTGTCTGGGGCTTCAGAAGCAGCAGACCAAAACCTTTTCACTGGCCAAAAGACTCCCCTATTTGTGATAAAAAGTGACTGGTAATTTCTGGAAGTGATATGATTGGAGGTCGACTTAAAGTCGACTAATTGGCCACCATGGAGAGAATATTAGGGAAACTAACGGCTAACTGCTGTAACAAAAACCTCCCAAAAATCAATGACATAATCTAATAAAAACTGATTGTTCTATCTTCACAGTTCAGTGAGGATCAGGCAGTTCTCTGCTAAACAGTGACTCAGGAACCAAAGCGCTTTCCATTTTATTCAACATTAATATATGATCACTGTGAAATGGGAGTGTGTGAAAGATCATAGGTGGGGGGTTTTATGGTATAGACTGAAAGTGGCATGTGTGGTATCATCTTACATTTCACCGATCATAACCCAGTCATATGGCCCCTCTTAACTATAATAGGCTGGGAATGTTCTCCTTTTATGTGTCTAGCAGGAAAAGGAAATAAGCTTGGTAATCATACAGCTTTCTTTTTACTGCATGCAGGACAGAACAGGGTCAAAGATAGAGATAGGGAAGCTACTTAGATGAATTAATGAGAACCACCCAGCCCCAAGTTAGTAGCAATGTCCATGGCGGTTGTAAGAGAGAATTGGACAAGAACATTACCAAACCAAAAAATTAAAGTTGTATAATTCCTTTAATGAAATTACCATGAAACATGCATCGAAAAGATTCTTAAATCTAAAAGTCATTCTGAAGATCACCTTGCTTCCACTACTCTATGAGTTTTGCTGTTGGTATAAAGGTTCCACCTTACTAAAACAATAGTTTGAGAGTACACATAGGGGGACACTTTGTATCACAAGTCTTGCCAAGATCTTCCATGGCACCTCCATTCTTCTGGTTTCCTATTAAGTCCTCACCGAAATGGAAGAGTGCCCATTATATGCCTAATTCTGTACCAGGTTCTATTGAGTATGAGATGAAAAGAAGTGAGCCTGACTCTCAAGTGACTTAATTTTTTTTTTTCAGGGAGCTGCAAGTAACTCACGTGACAAAATTATAGAACCAGAAGACATCAAACTCCTGAGATTTAGATGGTAAGTGCTGTGCGGATTCCCAGTAAGGAGAGATAAATGCGGGCAGGAGTTGATGGAGATATTTCTGGAGGAGATAACACTTGATTTGGATCTCCAAGACTTTCTTTAAAGCCGTCATCTACTTGGGAGCTAGGCTTTCCATAGGTTGAAAGCATGGACTTCAGACTTTAATAAGCCTAGATTTGGAGTGGGGTCTTATCTCTTACAAACTCTGTTTCCCTTAGAGTAAGGGAAGATAAATGATGTACAATAAATGCAGAGTTCCTGGCACAGAGGAAATGGTCAATAAACAGCACGTGTCAGATAGTAAGAGAGCAGTTGAAAGTATAAAACACTTAAGCTCAATTTCTTGGGTGTGAATTCCCGCTCAACTCCTTACTTTCTGTGCCATCTTGAGCAAGTTACTTAACCTCTATGTGCCTCAGCTAGTTAATCTGTAAAACAGATACCATAACACTACCTATATTTAGGGTTGCAGTGAGGGGTAAGTTTATTAATATGTATATATATATATATATATATATATAAAGATCATGTAACAGTGGTATAATAAAAGTAATAACTTGACCTTCGCACATGATCAGATATACACTGGGAGAGTGGTGTATCTTTCTGGGAGATATACAGAATAATTCAACACATGCAATGCATTTTTTTTTTGCCATAAATATCTTTGAACTTGTGTGTGTGTGTTCCCTCGTATGTGCGTATGATGGGAAGTGATGGCACCTTTTACACATTGTGACATTGACACATGCATTTTAAAATAAATCGAGTTCCCATTTTGCTGTACTCATTTGGCAGCAACCCACAAATTCACAGAAAAATGTGAATAGACAAGGGGAAGGCACACAGCAGTTGTAGTGAGGAGAGTCAGAGAATCAATTTACAGTTTGTCAAGACATGAGTAATAGTTCCTCTTTTTTATAAAAAAAATTATGCATTGGGTCTCTGTCATAGATCATAGCAGCTATAGCAGTCACTTATTGAATACTCACTATATGTCTGGCATGTTGCTAAATACTTTACAAATGCATTATCTCATTTAACCTTCATAATACCCTAGGAGGTTGGTACTATTGGAAAAAAGAGGAAACCTGGGGCTTTAAGTGGCTGACTGGCCTGGGCACACACAGTCTATGGTGGAACCAAGACTAAAACATAGATCTCTGTGACTCTGCGTTGATGTACAGCCAGAACATGCCAGGATGTTGGCATATGATACAGGCTATTTACCGCCACTGTCCTCTCTGGTGGGTGGCTCCCCTCCCATACTGGTTATTAAATATTTGCCTTTCACCACTCTTCTCAATCACTCTGCAGTATTACATATTGCAACTGGAGGTAGGGGTTAAAAAGAGAAAAAATGTAAAATATCGCCTTAGAATCTGTGCTTCATTGGTTTGATCCTAATGATAATTAGTCAAAACTTTAAAATGCACAAGATCTTAGGAATAAAGTGGTTGTCAAGTGCTTTTGCAATGCCTATTCAGCATGGTGGAAGGGAAAGAGCACTGTGATAGGAGCCAGAGGAGCTAACTGATTTGAAAACATCCTCCCTTCCCTCCCCCATACACACACTAGGAGAAACTTGTTAGTGACAAAAAAAAGAGGTAAACACACAAAAATTAAAAATAAGAAGGAAAAATCACCCACAACTCTTAAATTCTTCCCTGCTAAAGAGAAGCTCCAAGAACTACTGTTACTGCTCCAATGCAGTCTGTGTGCATGTATAATTTTGCAAATACATTACTCCATCAGTAGAATTTGGGGGTTGTTCTTCAAAGTCCTTTCCTGCTGAAAGGACTCTGACAATAATTCAATAACCCCTGTAAAGGTGTCCAGTAGGACAAACTGGGGATGTGCTACTTTTGACTGGATAGCTAGACTCGAGTTCATCCCTAGTAGTAAAAAATTGTCTAAGAGGAAAATTTCTTAGTGTGTAAAACTGAAAAGCAGAACTTGGTACAGTATATAATCCTAACAATGTGTATGAAAATGTGGCAAAAATAGAGTCAATTATGCACTGTCAAAGCTTTTTCTCTAAACAGCTGCTTAACAGAATATGACAATTTTTCCTACAATGTAGTAAAAAAAAAAAAGTTCTCTCTGGCATGCCAACTACACAGGGCTGAATTCATTAACACTGTATTACCTTAAACTCCATTGTAAGAGAAAAATAATATGACGCAACTTGTCACTTCTTTTTCCCCCTGTTTTGTTACTGTGACACATTAAGATTTGGGCGCCTGCTAGCGTGTTGTGATCTACATTTAATGATCTTAACAGGGACTTAGTAAGACATTGTTCGTTTCTCTTGCGCTATCCCTGAGCTGAGTGTTACATGAACAGTGAGACCCAATTATATCTTAGTGCAATTTACAAAGGAGAAAAAAAAAAGTTCTTTTCATGGCGTGTTCCCCAAGGATGCTAGGAGTATTGTAGCAGTTTCTTGGCTCTGCTTTGCAACAATATAATTAGCTATAATCTGAGCATTTGCATATAGTACATAGAGCAGGAGTAATTCTCTGCTTGCTGGGTTAGGATGTAAAATGGTGTTTTATGAGACAGTGGCTCTGATATACCTAATTTTACTTCACGCATTTGCATCTATGTTGTGGCTGATAATCACAAATGGAAATTGTCACTCTCAATATGGAGGGAAAATGAGGAAATGCATCACAATGGAAGGTAATTTTTTTTTTTTTAACTGACAAATTCTAATCAAAACCCACTATGGACCCAGGACTGGGGTAGAACCCAGTTGCCTTTGAGATAGAAGGCTGGGCTTTATTTTAGGGCAAATTTATGTGGCTTTTCAGTTAGGCTTATGTTCCTACACCTTGTCATTTATGTTTGGGGATGCCAGGTACTTCAGCACCATGACAGCTGGTACCTCTATTCTAAGCACAGGACTTTATTTCCTTAAACAAACAAGAAAACACTAGTTGAGGGGATTAGGAAGCAGAGTTCATAGGTTTGCTAACTTCTTCTTGTAAACTGTCCACTTTCTCTTTCACCAAACTCTGTGATTGAGCGTGGGTCTGTAAACTGATTTAATTAATTGATTCTACTGTAGGGAATGTGTGTGTAGGGTGGGGGAGGTGTGGTGCTGGTTTCAAAGTGTAAAGCAAAAACCATTGAAAATCCCATAGAATCATACTCAAGAGAGGTTAGAAGCTGCCTTATGAGAGACCCATGGGAACTGAGCCGATTGAGGGAGCAGTAGATTCATAGCAATTTCCCATTACAGGCCCCCCAGGGCAACCCTAACTGTGAGTGGGAATAGCCTCATCATTAAAATAATTATCCCTTTGTATCCATATCTCCCCCCAATAATCTATTATAAACAGAAGGATAAACAGAAGGATATAGTTGTCAGTAAGTACAGTTCTAATTCCTTGCTCACCTTTGTCTCACCATTTAGTGTTGTGCCTGACATAGAGAAGGCACTCAGAAAATATTTACTCAAAGAATGATTGAAAGGATTTGCTAATCCTTCAATTTTCAACCACATGAAATATACAAATAGAGAGACCATGGTAGTTAGTGATCAAGCCCTGACAGTCTTCTTCAAAATTCCCATCTCACTACCTTGAAAATTCAAAAGATGGTAGAGATGGGCTGCTGACATGTTTTGTCTAATGTACAATGTAATTTCTGATTGTGGGTTTGGGAATGCGAAATTCCATCTCTTTGGAGTGGATTGGAACTGGGTCTTGGCCAGCCAATATGCATCAATTGGCTATTGGGGTCTTGGGCTCCCAGAACTGTAAAAGGTAATGCTAGAAAGACCCTTAGAGATAATGTAGTCAAGAACTCCATTTTCACATGTAGGTAAAACTGAGGCCCAAACCCAGGCCCCTTGTGGTTTGGCAAGGTGGTAGATGTTTTCAGCTAGGCTTGATTAAATATGAAGAATGTTAGCATTAGAGGCTATTTGGGCAGAGATCATGCAGTCTTCTCCACGTATAATCCCTTCTTCAAAGAGCCAAGAACTTTAGGTCAGGGTTGCAGATGATCGAAGGGTTACGTGACTTACAATAAAGTGGAAAAAAAAAAAAAGTGGTCCAAAGTTGAAACATATTAATCATTTATACTTAACTCAGTTTTCCATATCTCCTATAGTACTATTCAGATTCCTGAGGTTTAGGGGGAGCTCAAGATACCTCAATGTCTCGTCCTCCCAACTCTTTTCTCACGAGGATAGACCCGAATGAAGGGCAAAATTCCAGGACTCTGCTTAGAACCTCATTGCTTGTGGGTGGAGTTAATGTGGGCCCTTTCGGACCTCATCCTCTTCTCTTCTGGCCCATTCCCTTCTCTGATTCCCCTACTTGGCGTGGGGGATGGGGGTGTTCTCCTTGTTTCTTCTCCTCTCAGTTTTGGATTGGTCAACTCAG
Organism: Tamandua tetradactyla; assembly: GCF_023851605.1. Taxonomy (NCBI): domain Eukaryota; kingdom Metazoa; phylum Chordata; class Mammalia; order Pilosa; family Myrmecophagidae; genus Tamandua; species Tamandua tetradactyla. The sequence continues at coordinate 90,701,114 of NC_135334.1, forward strand.
GATTGGGACTTGGGAAATGACAGGGAAGACCATGGGGTTGGAAGTGATTTCCATTTAACTGAATTAGGAAAAATTGTCCTGGTCCAGTTTCTGGAATTCTTCTCAGAAGTTTGGGGTCAGCGTCCCAAATAATACTAAAATGTTACTTTCCTTTCACTTTACCTTATACATATAGACCATGTAATCTCTTGGGGAGATCAAGGGAAGGAAGAATGACTACAGCAAAATAAGTTTAGGGTATTTCAGGGTGTTCTGGCCATACATCATCAAATATTACATTTTAATACCATCAATATTTCTAACATTTTCATGTGAGTATAACATGCTTGTTTTAGAACATGGGCTTTGGAATTAGATTGCTTGAGTTCAAACCCTGATTCAACTACTAAACAGCTGTGTGGTCCTGGGTAAGTTACTTAACTACTCTAAGACTCAGTTGTCTTATCCATAAACTGAAGATAATAGTGGCACATATTTTATAAGACAGTGGTGAGATTTAAATGAGTTACTCCTTATGAAGTTCTTACAACAGTGGCTAACACATTGTAAGAACTCCACAAATGCTATATATTATTGTTATTTTTATTATAGTGAAGTGCATATTTGTCACTTAAAAGGTACAGCATTAACATCGTGTTTTAGGTTCTTAAGAGAAAAAACTTTTTTTCTTTTCTGATTGCAAAAATACTGCATTCTGCCGAAAATTTGGAAAATATTGAAAAGAGAAATGCCCTCCGCTATCGATGGTGCTGAGCCTAGTAATTTTCTCCAGGACTCACAGATCTGAGGAAAAGAAGATGGAAAGAGGCAGGTTCTGCTTGTCCTTGAACAGCTCAGTGGGAGCTTCTAGGCTTTTGTTTTATCTCTAGGGACTTGTGGACAGAGGCTCAGGAAGAGGCCAATCTTTCCTTCGGCGATGCCTTGCCCTGGGCAGAGAAATGAGCTCCAAGACATTTATCAACTTCTTTTGTAAGAACAAATCCTCATACTCTGTTCTACTATTTATTGGATGGTTTTTCTGTATCGGCTTTATATACATGACTCATTTAATCTTTGCATCAGGAGCAAACCAGAGCTTAGAGGAAGTAAGTGATTCACATTGACTTGCAAAGCCAAATCAGAAATGAGATCCGAACCCAGGTCTTTCTTAATCTAAAGACTAAGCTTTTTCTTTTAGGATCCTCTGCTCCTCCCTCACTAAGAAATTTGCAGAGTATTACTGAATTTTTCCTAGAAATAGGTATCAGGAAATATCCAGAACTACTTTTCCTATATGTATTTTTTTTTTTCAGTGAGAAATAAAAGGGAAAGGAACAGAAAATTCAGAAATGGGAAGTAATGGGAAATTCATGGTGTAATTTTTCATGATTTGAGTACCTACCCTTCCATGTTTTAACTTTTTAACTCAAAATAATGTTAATCTTATACAAAATTTCCTATAATAATGAAAGAGCTCCCATATACTTTATATCTAATTCACCAATTGGCAACATTTTGCCACATATGTTTTATCATTATGTGTAGTTTCTCCCTGACTATTTCAATGTGTTTTTCCTAAGTAAAAGCGCATTCTCTTATTTAAAGCTGTTATCAAAATAGAGAAATTTACCATTGATATTGATCTCAGATCTTAATCAAATTATGCCAATTATCCCAATAACGTCCTTTGTAGCACTTTTTTTTTTTTTTTCTGGTTCAGGATCCAATCTAGAATCATACATTGCATTTAATTTTTATGAATTTTTAGTCTCCTTTTATCTGGAATGATTACTTAGCCTTTCCTTGTCTTTTATAATAATTTATTTTTCTAAGTGTATAGGCCACTTATTTTGCAGATTCTAACTCTGTGTTTGTCTGATGTTTTCTCATGAATAGATTCAAATTATTTATATATCCTTCTCAGAGTATCACATATGATATTGGTTTTTCTGACCAGCCTCTCTCCTCCAACATGCTCTCCTCTGTAGATAAGAACAACAGGATAATAATTAGTATAACTAAGATAGCTTTTTCTTTTTGCATGGGCAGGCACCAGGAATGGAACTTGGGTCTCCAGCATGACAGGCAAGAATTCTGTCACTGAGCCACCGTCGACCCCGAATAGTTTTTAAGAAGAAAATCTGTTCATTCATTCATCATACGTGAAAATTCTATAACCCTCAGAGCACCTTTTTGGTACAGTTTTGGAGGATATATCATTATTTTATTTTATTTTTTTGCTTTGTTTAGACAGCTTTTAAACCCTGTTTAGGTTGTGGAATGCCTGGAAGTTAAGGCCATTTTAATAGATTTTTTGAAAGACCCTGTCTCTAAATGTAAGCACCAGAAAATGAAATTTAAAAACACATCCATGTTCTCACACAAAACAAAAAGAAAAATAAGCTGTTGAACTAACCATTGTCAATTGTCTTTGAGTTTTCCTGTCAATATTTATTTGTTCCTTATCGATTCATTTTGTTTTTTGTAGGCCTGGGCTACCAGTCCAAGGGTAACTGGATCTGAAATTTGTAAGAAATTGTGGGAGTAAAGGCTGTAGTTAAAGAGATTTCCTCATTCACATAATGTGTCTGCAAATCAGGAAAGAACTGCCATCGTTGGATTTTTAGCTACAGAATCCATGTTCAACTGATGGCACACAAATGCTGGAAAAAAGCAAAGATGGGAACTGTGGTTTTCTGCAGCATATCTTCCCAGCTGGCATAGGGTGAATGGATTACTAGTGTGTGAAGGTACTGGCTCCCCCAGTCTTGGGGTGACTGGCTGGGGTCTGGGTAGCTGGACCCTTGAACTGCTCGCCTCTCTCCACTAGCTCTCTCCACTAACTTATCACAGATTTCCCTTATGATTATTTTCATTTTCTGTGACCATGATTATATGAAAAAGATTGGGAAACACTACAGTTACCTGCTTTATTTTATCCTCCCTGAGGCAGGTGCCTGAAGCCGTGACCTGGATCTTATTCATTGGCCTGCTGCAATGGGTGGAAGTGGCCAGGCGCCCAGTAGGTGCTCAGTATGTATATGTTGTATTGGAATTGCAGATTATGTGCTATGCGCATGGCACTGTGGGAAAGGCTGTGATGGTTAAGCAGTGAGATATGGTTTGAAGGGTCCTTTTTTCTACAGCTGTTGACTTAGAGGACAAAGAGTCTTTTAAAGCACTGCCTAAAGGACACCTTGAGTCTGAAATCAAGCAAATGACAAAGTGGTGAAAGAAGAGCTACATAACACATTTCTGGAGAAAGAGAGTGAACCCAATTCCTGACAGGATTAGCAGGTTAATTAAAAAATTTGTCCTGATAATGCTGGCACATCTTCAATTCAAACTGACATTAACTCCAGGCACAGGGTCCAATCTATCTTTCCCCATCAGCTGCTGTGGGCTTGAAAAACTTACCAGATAAGTCAATACATAAGGACCTTCTAATTGTATCCTAGGTAGAAGCCCACTCAAAGGGATGTAATGCATCAACTTAGGAATTATCAGGAATCAGTTTATCTGATTTTACCTCTTGGCCACCTAGTAACAGTCTGCAGATAGAGTGAGCAACAGGAAGGGAAAGTTTAGATAGAGTAGGTGAATTAGCATTGTGCATTTATAATGTGCCCAGAACAGTGCTGGATACATTACAACTTATTTCAGTTGGTGGGTTAGTTAAAATGCAAGCTCTGCAGACAGAGAGACCTGTGGTCAACTCCCAGCCCTGCCATCTATTGTCATCTACTGACTAGGTGACTGGGTAGGTTACTTCTGTAAGTCATCACTTCTGTATCTGTAAAGGATAAGGAAGTGAAGAGTTTTGTATTAGTTTCCTAAGGTTGCCTAACATATTACCACAAACTTGCTGGTTTAGAACAAGAGAAATTTATTCTCTCAGAGTTCTGGAGGCCAAAAGTCTGAAATCAAGACATTGGTAGGACTGTGGTCCCTCCAAAGGCACTAGGGGAGAACCCCTCTCTGCCTCTTCCAGCTTCTGTTGGCCCTAGAAGTTCCTTGGCGGATGAAGTCCTAGCTCCCAACTCTACCTCTGCTTTCCCATGGCCTCCTTCTCTATGTCTTCTCCTCTTCTGTCTCTTATAAAGACACTCGTCATTGGACTTAGGGCCCATGTGGGTGATCCAGGATGATTTCATCTCCAGATCGTTAAATTAGTCACACTGGCAAGGACACTTTTTCCAAATAAGGTCACAACCCCAGGTTCCAGGGATTATAACATGGACACATCTTTTGGGGGGTCTCCAGTCAGTCCTCTGCAGTTTTCCTTCTACATTTTTGTGTGAGCATTAGAGATGATATATATAAAGCATTAACTTTTAGCACAGTTCCTGGCACATAGTAAGAACTGGATGAATGTAACTATGGAGGGCAGTATCACAATGCTATGAAGTCTGGAAGGCTAGGTCTTATTCACTTCCTTTTACATGATGAAATAGACTCAGAAACCAAGGTCAACAAACTGGGTTTCCTATTCAGTAATGAATAAGTACCAAATATGTGATTTGGTCTCTTACCATAAAGAGTAAGCTGGATTCTCCAATGCAGACCCTGAGACAAAGATTTGTATGTAAGTAGGTTATTTGGAAAGTGATCCTGGGAAGCAGTGAGATAGCTGGATGGGGAAACAAGGAAAGGCAAGAAGACAAGGAACGATGCATTAGTGAGTGAGTTACTTCTCTGGGCACTTGGGCCTTAATCCGACTGAGATCCCTGAGAGATTGGTGTGTGTGAAAATTGTCCACCAAGGTGAAGTTGAACCTCAGGGTGGGCTGAGAGGATATGAGGGAGGCACTAAGAGCATCTCCCACTCACAGCGATGCTATGGTGGAAGAGAGATCTTGGAGGGTCAGGGTGGGAGGGGGCACTGCAATTAAGGGTAGAAAAGTGAACTAAAAGTCCACTCCAGCATTTGGTAATTTTGCGTAGGCTAACACTGGGAAGTTTGATGGAGTTGCAGATTCTTGGGGTTAGAGCCAATCTTACAAGTCATGTCATTCAACCCACAGCCATTCCTGTGAACCCCTATATAACACCCAAATCTTCAGTTTCATCTTTTGTGGTTGTGTCTTAGATACCTGCAGGGCCAGAGAGCTCAGTATTTCCTGAGGCAGCCTGTTCCATTGCTGCACAGATTTAATTGTGAAAAAGCTTAACTTTATGTTGAAGCAAGTTATTTGAGTCCTTGGATCTTTCACCTATGGGATCTGGTTCAGTTTTTTCTCTAAAGTCCTACTCCCACCCCCACCCAAGAGATCTGATTTTGCTTATACATTGTCACTGTTTTTAGCTTTGTGACACTTCTCTGGCCCTGTCCCAGAGCTGTGGTTCCTTGGAGACTATGTCCAACTCTTGTGGGATCATTTTTAAATGGTCTAGGAAGTAATTTAAGTGGTTTCAGAATGAAATATAACTGAACCTCAGGGACAATTGACACATATGGTGTATTAAGAAGAATATCCATTTAACAAATGTGGAATAAGTGCTTATTGTATCAGGCCTATGGCCAAGCATCTGTTGGGACGATGGACACACAAATGGCCAACGACAATGGCCAGCAAAAAGGTTTTGAAGCATCACTTTAGAAGGGGCAGAATGAGCTGCACCACACTTCCTGAGGCACGAAGGACCACATGCTCTGAGCATGACGATTTCATCAGGGAGAGTTGGAGAAGACTTCATGGAGGTGGATTTGAATTGGGCTTTGAAGGATGGTTAAGATTTTAACAGTATCTGGTATTGGCAAGAAGTAAATCTGAGGATATGAGACTGGCATAAGAAACTCCTGTGTGCTTCATTCAAGGAATGGCAAGTTGTCAAGTGTTTCTGGAATTTCGATATGTGTGTGTGTGTCTATGCTTGTTTGTGTTTTTAGTAGCATATAACTACTGATACAGTAGTTATATAACTAGCTGATACAGTAGGTAAAAGACACTGTAGACAATGATGTGGGATAAGTGGTCTTGAAGGAAAGTCTTCAAATGCTTTTGGACAGGGAAGAGAGAGACTGATTTCATTTTTCAAAAGGATCATTATAATGTCACTGTGGAAGATGTCAAAGGCAGGAAGATAGGCCGGATTGTGGGGAAGTGGAGTCAGGGAGAAGTACAAAATTCCACATAAAAGGCTTCGATCACCATTCTTTCATCTACCTTTCCATCCATCCATCCATCCATCCATCCATCCATCCATCCATCCATCTATCCAATATTAAGTATCAAGGCTTTGGAAAACAGAAAGAAATTTTCTATCTTAAAGGAGCTTATGTTTTAGTAAGCGTGAAAGTGGTATATGAAGACGAGAGGAAGGATTAAAAAATATTTCAGAATTGAAGTAGGCTCTCATGAGGGTCTAACTGAAGGTGAATGGAAAAGAAGAGGGGAAGGTAAAGGAAAGTCGTTATATGGGAGGGGAGTACCTGAGTGGTAGGGCCAACCATCCGGCTAACTGGCCCTGTGAAAGGCAGGACCGTATTCCTCTCTGGGCCGATTTTCCTCTTCCATGAATTTTATACTGAATGATTTATTCCAGTGCTGACATTCTGGGATTTTATTATTCTATTATTTGGTTCATTCACTAGAGCAAAGGTTAAGGAAAAGAGTAACGGTTAAGAGCTAGTAAACCGTGGAGTATTTGGGACACAGTGAAGGGGCTGGCAGATGTGGGACAGCATGAATCTGAGGGGAAATCATTAGAGAGACAATTAAGAACACAAGTTGGGGGTGGGCCACGGTGGCCCAGTGGCAGAATCCTCGCCTGCTGTGCCGGAGACCGGGGTTCAATTCCCAGGGCCTGCCCATGTTGGGGGAAATAAAAAAGAACACATGTTGGAATCAGGCTAAAGGGGCTTTGGACATCAGAATAACAGTTGTAGTAAGAGCCCCAGTGATCACTAAAGCTTTGCTCCATCACTTCATCTTCTGGATCCTGACTTGCCTCCCTGCCTCTGGCTCTCTTGGATCCATAATCCATCCCCTCTGTCATGTTCCCAGAGCCTGAGGTGTGGAACTGATAACCACATTCCTTCCCTGTCCTTCTCGTGGTCCTGGGGCCAGGGCAGGCTTGAGGCATTCCCAGACTAGTGGGGTGAGGACCAGAGGACACCTGGTCAAGGACACACTGTGTTCCTTTGCTAAAGCTGATGCAATGCAATATACCAGAAATAGACTGGCTTTTAAAAATTGGGATTTATTAACTTGCCAGTTATCACTGCTAAGGCAGTGAAAATGTCCAAATTAAGGCATCAATAGGACAATACGTTTTTCCTGAGAAAAGGCTGCGGGTGATCTGGGACGCCTCTGTCATGTGGGAAGGCACATGGTGGCATCTGGTGGTCCTCTCCTGGGTTTTGTTGCCTTCAGCTTCTGCCTTTTCTCGCTCAGCTTCTCTGTTTCATTGTTTTATGTTCTGTCTTAGCTTCTCCGGGCTTTTCTCTCTTTTTCTTCTCTGGGACTCTTTTTCTGTCTTTTATCTTCTTAAAAGGACTCCAGTAAAAGGCTTAAGGTGAGTCACGTCTCATTTGAAATAACCTATTCAAAAGGCCCCACCAGCAATAGGTTTATACCCACAGGAATGGATTAAAAGAACGTGGTCTTCTCTAGGTACATGTAGCTTCAAACCATCACAGTGTTCTGCCTCCTGCTCTGTGCCTGGCCTTCTCGCCACCCTGGACTAGAGCTTGTTCACCTTTCTGCTCTTGGCCTTTCCTCAGGGGCTGTGTCCAACTTGATAAAGAAGAGTCACTAAGACTTAGAGTCAGGGATCTCCCACTGATTGTGGGAGACGGGGAGCTCATTAAGGCATCTTGTTTGTTGTTGAGTTCCCAGCCCCTAGCACAGGTTCTGGTCCATAATAGGTGTTTAAGGACTCATGCTTATTAAACGAATGATGATTCAATGCATGATGAGTGAATGAATGATGACACTGAGATCCAGTATGCCCAAATGATTGCTAAAAAGAGCTTTGGAGTCAGACAGTGTGTAGTTCTATCTTAGCACCATTCCTTCCTGGTTGTAGCTCTTTAATTCGAGAATAATATGTGTTTTGCAAAGGCAGTGGTTGAGAGCATTAAAAAAGATACTGTATATAAAGCTTCTCGAACTGCAGTGGGCATACAGTTCACACCCAATACTTGCTAGGCTCTAGCCCAACAAGTCTGTCCTGGGGTCAGTGGCTAATCCCTTGACCTTTGGAAAAGAATTAGGGATGTCACGTAAAGACACCCTTGTTTGAAGGTTTTAAAGACCACAGAGCTTCTGTCTAGGGCAGCTTTGGATACAGCCTTGCTTAGAAACAGAGGAATGGACCAAAAGACCCTGTACCCTTTCCAATCCCTTTTGGTTCTGGGAAACAAGGGTGCACTTCTGATTCTGACCATTGGGTGGCACCAACCCATCAGGTTACATAATGCACAGGCGTGCAAGGCTGGCTCTGCCTCCCAGCAGGGGAGTTTGAAGAGGGTGGGGGTGGGAGTGAGCGAGTGGGGGTGGGGAGAGGGAGCAGCTTAGAGAGTCCAGGTGTTTGTGCCTCTGTGCGCCTGTGTGTGTGCCTTTGTGCATGACTTAGGATGGGGTGGGGGGACTATGGAAGCATTGAGAGTCTACATGCATGTGTGTGAGTGTGTGTGCTTGTGTGTATGTGAGAGCTAACAACTCAGAGAAAGAGGGCCTTTGTTTCACTCCTGTTCATGTGCAGGGAAATCATTTGACCTAAATTAAATTGCTCTGCCCTAAGGATATTAGTATGTGGCTGCAGATGAAGTGAGGGTTGGGAATGTAGAATTTTCAAGATGCTAGACCCATTAAAATTTGTTTAATCAATCCCCTCCTTTTTCAGATTGGAAAAAACTGAGGCTGGAAGGGAGCTAAAACAGGGCTGGGGTATGGCACCCAGCCTTGGTGGGGTAGGCCAGAGCTTGACTCCCTGACCCTGCCTACAAGGACTCCAGGTTTCCATATGTGAACCTGTGGCTACCTCCTTGGGACAAAGAGAATCATCCAAACAAGGTGGGTGACCTCCAGAAAGAAAACTGGGGCAAGTTGGGGACCAGAACTCCGTGCCTTGTGTAAGCTGCATGTTTAATGGGGCACCTGGCTTCACTTCCCTGTTTCTGCACTCCTCACATTGGATTCCTGAGCCAGTCCAGCCATCCCCTGGGCAGAATCTTGAAGGGAGCCAACCTGTCCATCATGGACCGGTGACAGTCAGGGAATGAGTCCAAACCTCTGGTCTTTCACCCTGTGTCCTTTCCCTGCCATCGTTCTTTCCATGACTGGTTCTGGTTTTGCCTTGCCAGGGCTGCTTAGTGTTGTCTCTATCTCCTTTAATAAGGACCTTGAGACCTCCTTTGCTAAGAACCAAAGACTTGTGCATGGAATTGGCCTGCAGCTGGTAAAAATAACGAGAGCTGCCTTTTATTTTCCAAGGGTTTACTCTGCTCCAGGCACTGTGCTGGGATCTCCAGCTGTGAAGTCAGACTGCTTGTGCTTGAATCCTGGCTCCATCAGTAACCAGCTCTGTGACCTTAAGCCCATCTCCTAACTTCTCGTTTTCTATATTTTCAACTATCCGTGAGTATCCACCACAAAGGATTATTGAGAGGTTTAAATGAGTTACCACACATAAAGTGCCTATTAGTCTCAATAAATTTTGTTACTGTTATGCCTTAACCCTCAAAACAGCCATGCAAGAAAAGGAAAGTAGGATTTTCCTTATTTTATGAATTTTATGAATGAAGAAACTGAGACTCAGGAGGTGGGGTGCTTGTCTCAGGTAACACAACCAGTAAGTGGCAGAAATGATCATGAAACTCAAGTCTGTAACATTTAGAGCTTCCGCCAGCCCTGTAAAATCCTTTAATGTGCCACTATCAAACCCAGGTACAAGGGGTACCCTTTTTTTATTAAAAAAATTCAATAAAAGCAGAATCAAATATTGTATATGTTTATATTTATATATATAAATAAGACAGTGAGAGATTGAGAAAATGAAAAAGCTCTTCAAAAAATGTTCTCATCTAAAAAGCCCAGTCTGTCCTGAATGCTGATAGGTTGATACCAGGATGCTTTAGAAGAGGGACATATTCCAGAAACCCTTCCTTGTCTGCCAGGAGTCCTGCACTCTCAGCATTTCATCCCAAGCACCCCCCTCTTTCCCAGGCTTGGATTGGGTAGCATAATGGTGCACCGTATTCTCCCTAGCACAGTTTGTAATCACTGCCCATTTATGGGCTCTGTGCAAATACATAATCGGCTTTATATAAAATGTAGTTATGAGTGCTCATTATGATGGGAGGCAGTAGTTAACGTGGAAATTACCCAATTGCAGATGTGTGATGTCAGGCCACTAATGAACCAGCCTGGCAGTCTAACAGGTCCCACCTGATCCAAGTAGGTTCCCTCTGGGCAGCTTCTTTCCAGCTGACATTGAGCCTTTATGATAAAGAGATGTTTGCTCTTTATCCTTGCAACTTCTCCCCACGATTCCTCCATCATTGGAGGCTCCCAGCATATCTATGTTCATCCATTCATCCAACCAATATCTTTTGAGTGTCTACTCAGTGTGGTATTGGGGAAAACTTGAACAGTATAAGCTCTTGATCTTCTTTCATGGAGTTTAGAACCAATACCCTGGGGGTGTTCAAGGGCTATTTACGAGAGTTAAATCACTGCCTTATTGGGATCCAGAAGACACATCTGATCTTCATTTGTGCAGAACCAGCTGGGTAGGGCGAGTGGCTAAAGTGGCTGCAGCAGAAAATGTCAGGGACCTGGGGTTGGGTGGGATGAGGCTAGAAACAGGAGCCAGACCACCAGGCCAGATGTCTAGAAAGAAGTGAACTGAATCTTCCTGCTTCCATTTGTGGTACTTACAATTCATTCTTCACTCAGCAGAGTGATCTTTTAAAAAACTTAAATGATGTTACATTTCTCCAGCTGAAAGCTTTCCAGTGATTTTCCATTATGCTAGGAATAAAATCCAACCCCTTACCATGGCTCAGAAGGGTCCAGAGGGCCTTTCCGCAGCCCGCTCCTCTGGGCCCAGGCCTTTACCATCTCCCTGGTGCTTCTGCTCAGCCTCACTGGCCTTCCTGTCCCTGGAACACTGGAAACCTTAGTCTAGCCTAGGGGCCTTTGCACTCACTTTTCCTCTGCCTGAAATACTGTTTTCCCAGATTTTCTGGAGGTTGGCAACTTCTTTCATTCAGGTTTCCTATCGAATGTCATCTTGGAGAATCCCTTCCCAATTACCCTTCCTAAACCAGCTTTCTCTGCACGTTATTCACTCTCTATTATGTTACCCTATTTTATCTTCTTCATGGCATATCAAGAAAATTTTATTGAAGCAGAATCAAAGTTATGTCATTTATTTCATTGTGTTTGTCTCCTCTCACTGGATTATAAACTCCGTGAAAGAAATGAACTTATCTGGCTTGTTCATTACCGTATGCTCACATCCCAGAATCTTGCCCGGCACACACTAAGACCTTAATTACATATGTTGAATGCATGAATGAATGAATGAATGAACATAAAACTAACAGCAACTGTTGGAGCAAGATGAGAAGATCCAGCATAATTTCTGTCAAAAAGCCTCTCCCACTGCTGGTTTGTTCTTATCATCTATTAATTATATGATGCACAAAAGGGGCATTCTCATTTAGATATGTTAGTGGACAGCAGGTCTGAAGACTTGAGGAATATCTCCAATTATTAACGTTGACTTGGTGACAGGCTTACAGGAGGCCATCACCAGCTGTCACTGAGTTTCTTTGCCTTCTCCACCATTACTGAGTATCAGTGACTTCTATCTTGGGAAGGGAGTCTGATCTTTCCATTTAAGGTTGGTTGCAGGATCCTTGGAAAGTTAACACCATATTGTAAGTCTGGGGATGTGATCTGGGCTAGATCCTCATGACCCTGGGGAAGCCCGCATGCCACCAACAATGCAACCAAGAAGTTTAATAGATGTCTGCTTCTTACAACAGTAATAGGAAATTAAGAGACGGTAAGAGGAGGCTTACCATCATCCATTCTGAGTTCCTAAAAACCAATATTTTATCAACATCCAGGTATTAAAAGAATAGCCATGGTTTTGATGTGTCAACAGAGCAAACAATGGTTTTGCTTGTCTTTTCTTCTTGGCATTGTCCATATAAATCAACTCAAATGATTTCAAAATGTTCTGTGCAAGCCATCATTCAGTAATTTAGGAAAGTCTTACTAAGAAGTTAATATATGCCAGCCCCAGATAAGGTACTGGGATTAAAAATGTGAACAAAAGTTGGCCATGCTGCCCAGGAAGAGCAGAACCAAAAGAACATGGATGTTATAGCTCCAAGACAGTGCGATACAATACCCGGAGCCAGACCTGGATTCAAATCCTAGATGGGTGTCTTGGGCAAGTTATTTAACAGCTTTGTGCCTTAGCCTTCTCATCAATAGAAAGGAAATAATGACAAGAAGACCTCACACTGTTGGAGAGATGAAGTGAATTAATGTATGAAAAGTGCCAAATAGCACCTCTGTCATGTTAAATGCTAAGTGCATGTTAAGTGATAGGATTGTTATAAGCCAAAGTGATATAGATTTTAAAGGGAGATTTCAAGCTGCTTTGGGGACATTTAACTGCTGGAGGAGGGCAGGGAGTAGTGCTTGCAGAAGAGGAACGTTTCCAATGGGAAGGCAGCATGGTGTGAAGGCAAGGGTAGGGTCATTGGGAAAAAGAGGCCTCTCCTTCAATTCCAGCATCATTATTTACTTGCTTTGTGAATTTGGATAAGTTATTTAACCTTCTCTGTGAAATAGGCATTACCTCACAGGATTAGTGTGAAGATCAAATAGAATGACATTTGCAATGCTTCTGGAACGTGGTAGATGCTGGAAAAGCTTGCTGGACTACAAGTTCCATGGGGAACTACGCTGTGATGGGATGCTGTGATGCATTGCATCCTGTCAGCCTTCTTGGCAACTGCCTCAGCTGAAGGAGACCGCCTCTTCCAAGGTCCAATCTCTTTTTAGGGACAGCCTCCTTCCTGCTCCAGATTATCTAGAGGACATAAAGGCCTTGCAGCTTCTTCCCTACAACTGGGAACTCAGAGCCATCCCAGCTCCAGAGCTCCCCATAGCATGGGGAGGCCTGCATTCCACCAACAATAAAGATCTTGCACCTGCATTATGGATCAGGACCTGCCTTTGCCCCTTTCTGCTGCTGTCACCTCACTGCCACAGGTGGGAATCCCAAAAGCACTTCCTTAGTAACCTCCTCCTAATAATGTCTGTTTCAGCCTCTGCTTCCCAGGGTACCCAACCTGCCACACATTTCTGATTTATCTTTGCATGCACAGTGCCTGGCTCATAGTAGGTGCTCAATTAATACATAGAATAAATTGCTTTTTGAATTGTAGTTAGCACACGAAGGATCTACTCAAAGTCTATGTTCATTAATGGTCAGAGAGAATAAAAATAAAGCCGTCCTCTCATGCATCTTTATTTACGTATTCATGTATGCAAACACCATGAACTTTAGCCCAGTGATCATGAGATCAAATAGCCCTTTGGAAAGGGGTGGAGGTGGAACTGGGCAGGGGTCATCTGTTAGGAAGTCTGAATGGAAGAATATGGTATGGAACTTTCTTTATCAACTGCCTCCTGTAAAACAGTGCTGTCCCAGAAGCCTTATTTGTGCAAACTTTCTCACATAATTCTCACAACTACCTTATGAAGTAGGGACCTTTTTTAACACATAGAAATGGTGACTTCCTGCCACCGTTAGTTTCTTTAGCTGCTAAAACAGATACTGTGCAGTGGGTTGGCTTAACAACAGGAATTTATTGGCTCATGGTTTCAGAGGCTAGGAGGCTTGCTTCTTCCTAGAGTTGGCATCTTCTGGCTGGCCAGCAATCTTTGGGGTACTTTGGCTTTTCCATTGCATGGAAATGCATGAAGCAGCATTTTCTCCTTTCTCGTTTGAGTTCCATTAACTTCCAGCTTCCAGCTGCTCCCAGTGGCTTTTCTCTCCATGGCCTTTTCTATAAAGCCCAGTAATAGGATTAGACTCACCCTGACTCAGTTGGGCCATACCTTAACTGAAGTAACTTCATCAAAAGATCCTATTTACAGTGGGTTCACACTCACAGGAATGGTCAAGATTACAAATATAACTCCAAACCACCACAATGCCAAGGTCATGCAACCAGTCAGTGGCACATTTAACAGCCAATCCTAGGTCTGCTTAGCCAGCATCAAAGTCTGTGAGAGGAGGGCAGGAGCCCCAGATTCCCCTTCATTAGAAGCATCTGCTTCTCAGGGCTCCCTTCACCTCCAGCCTCTCCAGGTTGAGAGTGACAGGCCTGCCCTCCTACTCCCTCCCTGTTGGTGTGCACCAGCCCCATCCCCAGCTGCTATTTCCCAGAAGCCTTTGCAGGGCTGAGGAACTAGACCTCTGGGGATAAGGCTGACACTGGAAGTTAATGATTATCAGTTGAAACAAAACACTTGTTTACATGTTGTCATCATTAGAGGTTCCAGCCTTACCTCTGCTGGGCCTCCTGCCAGATGTTTGGAGGGGGTTTTCACAAGCTGTGCAGTTTACTAAATACAAAAGCACTCATATTAAGGCGTTTTAGGATTAGGCACTGCAATTCTAATAGGGTAATTGAATTTCTTTATCTGGAGCAAAAGGGACCAAGACACGCTCAGAATTTGTTCAGCTGGGGAACACAGATGGCTGCTAGAGACATGACTCTCCTTCGTCAGCCCCCACGGGGGAGGACAGTGTGTTAACGGAACTTTGAGTGTCGTATCTGGCTGCTAGTGGAAGCTGAAGAAACTCTTCCGGGTAAATCAGTGGAGACTTCACAGAGAAAGTGACCTTATGGAATTCTTCTAGTTAGAAAGAAGGGATGGGAAAAGGGCATTCCGGAGAGATGGAGAACAGCATGTGCAAAGGCACAGAGGCATGGCAGCCTGTCATCAAGGAACAGAGAGCAAGCGGCCTTAACACTAGGTTTCCCTTTATGTTTGGCTGGCTGCTCTCCCACCCAGTGGATCTCAGCCCTACTTCAACACTAGAATCATCAGGGGTGCTTTAAAAACTTACCCAGACCCTCCCCTCAGATTCTAACAATTAGTCTGGGACAAGAGTCCTAGCATCAATAAACTTGAAAAGTTCTCCAGAGTATTCTAATAGACAGCCAAAGCTGAGATTGAGCCTTCCATCTCAATGTCATCTCACCTTCCCAACCTTTGGGAAAAACTTTTTGGAAGAAACTTGGGCCAACTTTTCTTTTTTTTTAAACCAAGAGTGACCGAAGTAGAAGACGGGGCTTCCTGAGTGCTCCACCTTGAGGGCAAATATTTCCCTCTGGGCTAGTGAGGCATAAAAGGTGTCCTCTTTCCTGTTGGAGCCTGTTAGGGAAAGAATAACTTGCATGAATAGATCAACTTTGTCCGAATCCAGACCACATCAATCACGTAAGTAAACAAATACCAATAGGGCCCCAGTGCCTTTATTGGCAATTCTCCTGCTGACTTCTCTGGATAAAGGAAAAAAAAAGGTAAATTATTCAAGGTTGGGGAGAACAGGGTTTGTAACTGTGAATTGTAAGACAGCTGAATAAGAAACTATAGTATCCTATACATATTTTATCTCTTTTTTTTTTTCTCGCTCCCTTGCCGAAGATTTCAGTTTTCGTTTCTCCCAAGCAGGACTGCTCACTTTGACATTCCCTGGGTGTCTGTAGTACTAGGCAATAATTAAATATCAGGTGCATAAGTTGCTCTTTAATTTGACATGTGTGCTCCAGGCAATAACGGCACGCAGTGCCATGTGGGAGTGTAATTGCTAAGGAATAAAATCTTGTAGCGAGTGAGATCATTGTATCAGGTACTGTGTGACAGCTCATTTGATCATTATGCCCAGGCTAAAGAGTTTGCCTAATTAGTTTCCATTAAAACTCACCCTTTAATCAAGAGTTATTCTTGCATAAAGAATGTCACTCGGTCCAGATGAATGAACAATGGTTTCCCCTCGAGATTGGACTCTCAGTTGCACTGGGATGCCATATGTCTTTTCAAACAATCCGTGCCTGGCCCTCAGCTGGAAAACTTGAGCTGGAATGGCTGGTATGATTGGAGGGGAAGAAAGACATTGGAAGAAGAGAAATGGATGCCACCAACCCTCCTGGAAGGGGCCGGGTGTCTAGCTACAGTGTCTTGGGATGTCTTGGGATTCCAAGTCTTCCATACGCAGAGAGAATTAGGACCATGGAGGGAGGTGACTTGACATGATGTAGAGAAGCTCAGGCTAAGACCAAGTTTTTACCACTTGCAACCCAGTGCTTTCATCTTCATCACCTGGTGACCTCAGTTTTCAACTTACATAGGACTGATGACCCAAACTTTTTCCCCCCAAAGCACTCTGAGTACTGGGCTTTGAGAGTGCAAGAGTGAGAATGAATGGTGGGTGGTCTCAGCTCTCAGTCTTGTCCATTTCATATGCTAGGCTCTGTAGCCATCCTCACCTCTGCTTAAATCCAAGCTCTGCCACTTAATAGCTTTGTGACTTTGGGCAAGTCACTTAACCTCTCTAAGACTTCCTTTCCTTATCTATAAGGTAGAAGTAATAATACCTACCTCTTGGATAAAAGAACTCTCATCTGGGTATGTAGACACCTCATCCCAATGTGGATTTTCCAAATGACTCTAGTGCTTCCATAGTCCCAGATTCCAGGATTGGGTATAACTCAAAAGAAGTTTGACTTTGGATCCCTTTCATCTGAGGATAGTTTGTTGTATCCCCCAGCCCTGTTTGGGAGAGATAGATGGAGTGGTGAAAGATGAAGGGCAGCTGAGCAGACCCAACTTGAGCCTCTTACCCCAGCAGGGCTTTCCTGCTGCCCTACTGTTGGCTTGTGCTTGCCTGAGAAAGGGCAGGCAATAACTGGTCCAAGGCAGTGCAGTAAGCAGGTGCGAGCAGAACTTCAAAACTTTCCTTCCACACATTTACTGGTGCGATCTCAGGCTACCCTCAGCTTTAAGCTGCAGTTACCCACTTCCCTTACAGCAGTTGCAAACAACCTTCACTGTCCACAGGGATTCTTACATTTCATCATTATCCTTGTTAGTTCTGGGGATCCATATTTTCCTCTTGTACAGTATCTTTCATTGTTAATTTTGGTGGAAGGAACCAAATGTAGTCAATGATCTTGGCAGAAATCAAAATCTCTCTTTTGCAATATTTGAGGCGATCTCTACAAATACATATATCACATTTGTTAGATGGTATAGTGGTTAAAAAAGACTGAAGTCAAACTGTTCAAGTTGGTTTTAACTTTACATTTTAAATATTTTTAAATAAAATTTATTGAGCTATTACTTATATTAAATAAAAGTCAATCACTTTAAGGGTACAGTTCAGTGACTTGGCAAATATATACACCCATGTAACTACCACCACTGTCTCTATAGAGAACACTTCCATCACCCCCCAAAGTTCCTTTGTATCCTTTTCAGTCAATATGCCCCCTTGACCCCTAGCCTCAGGCAAACACTTACGTGGTCTCCTATCCTATATATTACATTTGTTTTTCAAAGTTTCATATAAATGAAATCATATAGTTTGTACTGTTATATTTAGTTTCCTTCACTTAGCGTAATGCTTTTGAAATTCATTCATTTTGCGTGTATCAGAAATTCATTCCTTTTTGTGGCTGAATAGTATTCTGTTGTATGGAGGTACTAGAATTTGTTCATCCATGTTCCTATTGATGGACATTTGGGTTATGTCTTGTTTTTGGCTATTATGAATCCCAGATATACCACTTTTTAGCTGTATGACCTCAGGCAATTATTTTACTTCTTTCTGCGTCTCAATTTCCGTGTGTAAATTGTGGCAAATAATAGTACCTAGCCTATAGAATTATTGTGATGATAAAATGAGTTATTACACATAAACTTTTTAGAACAGACCCTGTCACATAGTAAGTACTCAATAAATGCTATTATTACAATTTTGGGTTTGTATTTTTTTCTTCCCACTTGAATGTATTTGAAGACAAGAACTAAACTTTATTCCTCTTCATAACCCCAATCCTAGGTCAGTGCCTGTCATTCATTCCTTTGTTATTCTTCATTCCTTCATTAAATAGGTTTTTCACTGAATGCTGCTATGTGTCACAGTCTGTGCTGGTTACTGGGGATGCCATCATGACATAGCCCTTGCTGTCACTGAGGTTCAAGGCTAGAGAGAGGGAGACAAATAAACCAGGCAACTATAATACAGAATGTTAGGGGCTGCCCAGGAGCTATGGAAGTGTTTAAGAGTGGCATCTAGCCCAAAACTAGGAAGGAGTTTGGAAGAAAGTGATGTCTCAGCAAATAAATATAGGATGAACGAGAATTACCTTGTCTGAGGACTGGAAAGGAAAGGGAATAGTGTTACAGGGATAGGAACCATCCGTGAAAGAGCTCAGAGGCAAAAAGGGCATGCCATACAGAAGGTGTAGCATGCAGGTTTGACAAAATGAATAAAAAAAGTTATTGTAAAAGGCCAGGAAAAGAGATCCAAAAAAAAAAAAAAAAAAGAAAAACATCTCTGGCTTAATTATGGGTGCAGGGGTAGAGCAGATGGGTAATATTGATGAGGTGGAAACTACAGGACTCAATAACTGATTGAATGAGGTAGAAAAGAGGGTGCAAGGTGCATCTGAAGTTCTAAGCCCTGGGTGATTTGGAAGATGCAATTATCATTAAAAATCAGATGTGTGGGTAGTGATAGGACAAACCCCTGTCTGGACATAGTGAGCTTGAGGCATTGGTGAATTCCTTCCTTTGAGGTAGTCAGAGGAATTTGGAGATCAGAACTGGAGGCAGCAATGTGAAGAGAAGCCCAGGGCTACCTCTCAGTGAACATCTGGTGGGAGACTTTCAGCTGGAGCTCAACCCATCTAGGTACTTCTGATGACATGATGTGGCAGCTGACTCATTGGCATCTATTCACCTAGATGATTATTTGCATTGGGGATGCAAATAATAGATGATTATTTTCATTTGGAAAGGGTGCCTGCCTGTAGGGAGAGGAGAAGGAGGAAAGCAAGAGGCAGTTCTAACTCTGCCAAGCTCCACGGTCAGGCCCCAGTGACTCATGCCTGAGATTCATAGAAAGAAGGACAAAGGGAGAAGCTACTTTTAGAAACTAGTTTATGAGGCTCATTTACAAACAGCACCATTTGTGGGTCTGGGAAATGAAGAATGATAGAAGGGAGAAAGGGACCGTTTTTAAAAAATGATTATTTTGAAATAATTTTAGATTCCAAGAAGAGGTGCAAAAAATAACACAAAAATTTTCCATTTATCCTTCACTGAGCTTCCCCAGATGCAGGGCTGGCTTCATGGGCATGGGATCTGTTCAGCTGCCCTGGGCTCCATGCTCAAAAGGGCCATGGACTTGGTTTACTTCTCTGATGTCACTGTCTTGAAATTCTTAATAATTATTAATAATTTTGGAACAATTTTTTGCCCCGGATTTTCATTTTACAATGGGCTTAACAAATTATGTAGTTGGTTCTGTCCTAATAGTCATGTCTTATAGAACCATGGTACATTTATCAAAACTAAGAAATCAGCATTGCCACAGTTCTAGTGGCTAAACTCAGACTTTATATTTTATCAGTGTTTCCACTAATGTTCTTTTTCTGTTCCAGCATCCAATTCAGGATAACACATTACATTTAGTTGTCATGTTTCCTCTAATATGTGACATTTTCTTGGTCTTTGTCTTTCACAACCCAACCCTGAAACTTTTGAAGAGTCCTGGCCAGTTATTCTGTAGAATGTCTCTTAGTTTTGTCTGATGGTTTCTCTTGGGTTTTTTTTTTTTCACATGGGCAAGGCACCAGGAATTGAACCCTGGTCTCTGGCAGGGCAGGTGAGAACTCTGCCTGCTGAGCCACCGTGGCCCACCCTGATGTTTTCTCTTGATTAGACTGAGGTCATGGATTTTTGAGATGTTCACTCATCTCATCATCAAAGGAGGTATTTGATATCAACATTTGTTAATCACTCCTGTTATTAGCCTTGTTGCTTGAGTAAAGAAGTGTCTGCCCTACACTATGAAATGACTATGTTTCCTTTTCCATACACTAATGGTCAGAAGGAGCCACTAAGTCCTGCCCACACTCAAGGGGAGGGGAACTTAGCTCCACCTCCTAGAGGGAGGAATGTCAAACAATTTGTGGACAAATGTGCAAATCCCTTTAGTAATTAATAATTAGGGAAAGATATTTTGAGGCTGTGCAGATATCATGTTTTTCCTTAATGTTTCGCCCAGTAATTTAGCATCCATCAGTGGATCTTGCTTGCAGCAATTATTACTCATGTTGGTGGTGTAATTATGATCATCTGTTTCAAGAAGGGCCTTTTAAAATTATGGTGCTGGCCTCACTGTATATTGATTTGTTCTTTTTACTGACCTAGGAGCTCCTTGAATGCCACCCTTGTACGTTGTCTGCAGCCCATAGGTTCTCAATAGAACTATCTTTTTTTTTTTTTTTTTTTTAAGGGAGGAAGGGAAGGAAAGACAGAGAGAAGGAAGGAAGGATGGAAGGAAGGAAGGGAGGAAGAAAGGGAAACATCTTTAAACATTTTCTTGTTTTATTATATTTTGTTTGTTTGTTTGTTTTTTACATGGGCTGGGGCCGGGAATCGAACCGGGGTCCTCCGGCATAGCAGGCAAGCACTCTTGCCCGCTGAGCCACCGCGGCCCGCCTCAATAGAACTATCTTTAATTGAGCTAAATTGAATCACTTTTATCAGGTGATGCTTATGGACAGCACCAGGCATGACAACAGGGCAGTGTTCAACACAGTCTGGGCTGTAGACTAGCAGCAGCAGGATTACTTGGAAACTTGGAGATGCAAACTCTCAAGCCCGATTCCAGATCTTTTCTTTTTTTTCTTGGCATGGGCAGGCACCAGAATCAAACCTGGGTCTCTGGCATGGCAGGCAAGAACTCTGCCACTGTGCCACCATTGCCCACCCAATTCCAGATCTTTTGAATCAGAAACTCTAGAGGTGAAGCCCAGCAATCTGTTTTACAAGTGCCACCCACCTCTCTCCCACAGGTGATTCTTATGTCTGCTAAAGTTTGAAAACCACTGATGTGCTTTAATAATAGGCTGTCTATTCTAGTATTTTACAGGGACACAAGTCCCATTGAAATCATTACCTTCCCTGTAGTCCTGTTTAACTGGTCTATGGATCAATGAATGAACCAGCTGATTGTTTAAATCAATTTGATCAACATTTAAGAAGTGCCCACTCTAAGCCAGGTACTGTGTTATGTCAGGCATGAAAACACATAATTGAACAACATGGTAAATCTGTAATAGAAATTTGGGCAAAACTCTACAGAAAATATGATTGTAATGCCTATCGCTTTTTGAGACTCTACTTCTTCTGGATATTATATTAATCTCCACAGAACCTAGCAAGGAAGACATAAACCCCATTTCGTAGATGCTAAAACTGAGTCTACGAGAGGTGAAGCAATTTTTCTTAATAACCAAGCTCAGAAATGTCAAAAATAAAGCTTGAAACTTGATTCTGCTGGGACACAGGGGCTCTCTTCTTGTGACCAATCTGCCCTGCTGAAGGAATGACTAATTCTGTTCAGGGTGGAGAAGGTGGGGTTCATTAGAGAAAGTGGGGAAAAATGGGAAATTTTGAGATGGAAAAAGTGGACACAGATATGAGGCAGAAGGAATCCTTAGAGAAAAAATTCACAGTGTCATGCAAATATGGAGCCCGTTGACTCCCAAGGCAAGTGATCTCAGTGAGGCTAGAACAAAGGCTTTAGGGTGGTGAGGGAAGGAGGGACTGGAAAGAAGCTGAAAAGGTATGCTGGGCCAGATGGACAGGGCAGCACTGATGCCTTGTGATCCAGGTTAGGCCCCTCCCTGCTAGTTGCAGAGGAGCCCGTGTAGC
The DNA here is from genome assembly GCF_023851605.1 of Tamandua tetradactyla. NCBI lineage: Eukaryota > Metazoa > Chordata > Mammalia > Pilosa > Myrmecophagidae > Tamandua > Tamandua tetradactyla. The sequence goes on from NC_135334.1 coordinate 90,723,091, forward strand.
TGGACTGATAACCTATAGGACCCTGAGAAGAGATGACATTTGAGCTTCTCTAGAAAGAGGTGTTCTAGAAGGGTTGTTGATATCATGGGCTGTGATGGCATATAGACTTGGGCTTACATGCTAGTGTTTCCATTTACTCACTGTGTTATTTTTAACTCATCACTCTCTTTGAGCCCCATTTTTCTCATCTGTAAGACAGAGACAATGATCATTGCAACACTTTTGAGCACCTGCTGTGGTAGATTGAATTAGGTACCCTAACAAAAAGACGTGTTCTTTATCTCAAACTGCAGTCCTGCGAGTGTGAATCCATTTATAAATAGAACCTTTGAAGACATGATTTTTCTAGTTAAGGTATGGCCCAACTGAATCTGGGTGGGTGGCCCTTATCTGTATTCCAGGAGTCCTTTATAAGTGAAGGCCACACAGGAGCAAAAAAAAAAAACAGAAAATTAGCAGAAACCAAAAGAGCAGATTTAAGGAAAGAGACAGGTGGCAGAGACATAAGCCAAGGAACCCCAAGGATTGCACAAGCCAGACCAGAATGCTTCCAACCTTGAGAGGAAGCAAGCTCTGCCAATACCTTAATTTTGGACTTCGAGCCTTGAAACCATGAGGTAAGAAATTCTTATTGTTAAAACCAACTTGTGTATTGTTTACCTTAGCAGTCTGGCAAACTAATACACCTACCATATGTCAGGAGCTTTTCTAAGTAGTTTGCATGAATTCACTCATTTAATTGTCACCACAACTTTATGAGATTAGTAATATTATTCCCATTTTTTTCAATCTGAGACATGGAGAGTTATTAAGCAAAGGAGATGGGATTAAAATCCAAGCCATCTGTCTTTGGAGTCTACCTCTCAAAACCTATGTAACTGCCCATCTGATGCTGTAGAATTTCTGTGATGCTTAAGTTAGAAGCTGAATATAAGAAAATAAATGCCCCGTGCAGTATTGCACTCCCGGTGAGCCTTCATGAATGAAAATGGTGATTTGTTATGACTCCCAGGAGTTCTACATGGATCTGTGGAAGCTTGTGAGCCTTGTAGTGGAGTAACAAAATTTTCTATCATCTCTGGTTCTCTGCTTGTATCACTTAATGTGATTTAAGGCTGTGATTGTTTCTTGCCACCCTTGTTCAAAGGATCCTCAGATGGTCCTACCTTCCCTAGGACAGGCTGTGCCAGTTTGAAAGTATTATGTACCCTAGAAAAACCCTGTTTTAATCCTGACCCAATCTCATGGGAGCAACCATTTCTTTTAATCTTAATTCAGTACTGTAGGTTGGAATCTTTTGATTAGATTATCTTTGCAGAGCTGTGACACACCCAATTATGGGTGTGGCATTTGATTACATGGAGATGTGACTCCACCCATTCCAAGTGGATCTTGATTAGTTTACTGGAATCCTTTAAAAAGGGAAGCATTTTGGAGCGAGACAGAAACAACAGATGCCTCAGAGTCAACAGAAATTTCACAGCCGAACTGACACAGATGTGACCACATGGAGAAGAGAGACACAGATGTTTGGAGATGCTTGGAGCCCAGCAGACATTGCTGTGAGATATTAACCAAGTCAGAACCTGGAGAGAGCCAAGGAAGCCAAGAGATGAAAGCCAGCCCTGGAGAAGTAAAGTGAGGACCCCACAGGAACAGAGGCTGAAAGCAATGGAGCCCAGGAGCAAAGGAATGGAGACCAGCCGATGCCAGCACGTGACTACCCAGCTGACAGAGATGCTTCTGACCAATCAGACTCTCTTGAGTGAAGGTAACCTCTTATTGGTGCCTTAATTTGGACACTTCCACTTCCTTAGAACTGTAAACTTGTGGCTTAATATGTTCCCCTTTATAAAAGCTGTTCCAGTTCTGGTATATCACATTCCGGCAGCTTGCAGACTGACACATGGGCTAACTTAGGTGAACCTGGGGTGTGAAATCTGAGGAACTGTGAAGAAAAGGCAGTGCCATGAAGTGATGTGAGGTCAGACGACTCTGGTTAGAAGGTTAATTGTGCGCCTATGCCTGGGTGATGCGGGCGAGGGTCTTCTACTGCCTGAATCTCAGTTTTCCCATTCCTGAGAAGAGAAGGTTGGATTTTATTTTCCCTGAGTTTCTGCTGTATGTGGAAGAAATGTTTCCAAGAATACTGTGGAATCTCAGATACTTTTCACAGAGCATGGCTGCCTCTCTCACTGGGGAGATTGATTCCTCAATTATTTGGGCAATTCTCTCTTTCTGGATTATATGCCAGCATCATTATAGCTTGCATAGTAGCATTCTTGAGAATTCTGAACCCCCCAATCTATGGAACCTATTCGTAACCATACCAGTGTAAATGTAACCACACCTCATTGATCCAGGCGCAATAGTTCAGAATTAGTGTGCACTTATGCTGTGGTAGTGCTGAATTTTGCATTTGAATTATTTATGAAGACTGGTCAAGTATATGAAAAAAATTTGAAAGACATCAAGAAGAGGCATTTGAACTACCTTAGATGACCTAATACCATGATTTTAGAAACACTTCTTCTATTCAAACAAAATGCTAAAAGCTTGAAAAAGAGGCAGGAAATAATAGAATCAAATCCATGAACTTATTAAAAGTGTTCTTTATTCATTAAAACATGTTTTGAAGGTACCTATATTGGCAAGCTGCACTTGCTTCCTCTACGTATACTTGAAAGTAATAATACTTTCATATTATATTATATAAATACATTTTCATGGCCTCTGTAATTCCACTTTTGCATGAAGTAAAGCATAATGGCAGTCGCTGATAAACAGGGCAGTCAGTGAGATCTGGAACGTCCAATGCTCTGGTCTCCCTGCAATGGCTTTAGACTTCTTGAAGGGCTCGTAACGGCCACACTGCTTTCCTAAGTCTGCCTTGGCCCTCACAGCTGGGGAGGCACAGCCACCCTCGGGGCGGAAGGGGGCGGGGAGAGATTTTCACCCCATTTATCTCTTCAATATCAGCAATTTCTGTGTGTTCCTGACAGCAATGGATTTCATGCTGGGTAATCCTCTTCCTGTTGTGAAGGGACCAAGGCAATTACCAGTGAAGTATTCATGAAAGATCCAAGGGGAAAAGGTAGTTAATGACGCCTTTTATCAGACCTACCCATACATGAGAAAACGCACTTTGGAGAAGAGATTTTCTCTCTTTACAGGAGCACATGAAAGCTGTGTTGTGTTTTTGAATGTGTGTGTGTGAGTGTCTGTGAGTGTATATGTTTTAAGAATCTATTACTAATATCAAGCTCAATGTTATCTTGTCACAGAATCAGAATTTTAAAGTATGGCTTTATAACTTCTCTTTTACTTCCACCCTTGCAGCCCTCTCATCCCCTCTCTTCACAGCAACCAATGTGGTCTTTTAAGACATAACCACATTGCATCACAAATCCTTTAGAAACCTTCCAATGACATCGCACAGAACTTCGAATAAAATCGGAACCCAAGACTCACCTTGGTGCCTGCCCACCTCTCCAAACTCGTCTCCAGTCAGCCCCATGGATGCCCAGCTCACTGCCTCTCTCTGTTCTTTAAATATGCTGAGCCTGTTCTCAGCTCAGAGCCTTTGCACCTTCTGGTCCCTCTGCCGGCCACACTCTTCCTTTCTGAAGCAGAACTCACCCATCCAGCCACTCTCTTCCATTTGTCCTTGTTTGGGAGTCTTCAAAGCATTTAATCACTACCTGAAGTCTCTGATCACTTTTCTTTAACTTTTTAAAAATTGTATAATATAACATATATACAAAGCAAAGAAAGAAAAAAGCAATAGTTTTCAAAGCACTCTTCAACAAGTAGTTACAGGACAGATCCCATTTGTCATGGGCTACTATACCATCTGATCGCTTTTTAAATGCCAGTACTCTACAACCTAAGCTTCATGAGAGAGGAATCTTCTCTATCTTAGTCACCTCAGCATTCGTACCACCTGGAAGAGTATCTGAAACTTAAGAGGTGCTCAATATATGTTTTTGAATGACATACTGACAGAATTAATGAATATAAAAATCATCCACCATCTCCAACTACTGTGCCCTTCCTGGTCTATGTTTTTATATTTGGATCTGAATGAAATGTTCCCGATCGACTAAGAGTGAGTGGTACATGGTTCATGGCAACTGGGCCCAGAGGATGGCTGAGACAGGATGAATCAAGTTGGCACAGGCATTTGGGACTTAGTGGGCTGTGGTACAGAAGATAATCTTACATCCTAAACTTTGAGATTGGGTGTCAGAGAATTTACTGAAAGAGATGTTTGCTGGAGAATCAAGAGCTGTACATTTTTGCTTTCCAAACATTTTCTGCCCCTATGAACATGAAGCCCCCTGAGGGCTACCTCAGCAGACAAACACTTTGATTTTACCTCTAAAATACCTCCTGCCTCTATTCTCACACAACACTCCCCTAGTTGAGGTTTGGCTCCATCCCTCTCCTCTCTGGCTTGCTCCTCTTCAGAGAACATGGCAATCCTAGTCTGGGGGTTGCACTGCTGTCCCTATCAGAAGGAAGTAAGATAGTGTTTGCTGTGCTAGTTAATTGGTGATCTTTTATGATCTTAGCCTTGTAGACCGTGAATCACTTTTATTTATAGCTGGCAAAGAAAAGAGGGTGGGGTGGATTGAGGAGCGACCAAGAACCTCTTGAGATGGAAAAAAGTGATAGTCATCTGGGCTGCAGAAAAAAATTCTGCTCTGGACCTGGTCAGTAGATGGATTGACAACTGGAGGGCTTCTCATGGTATCTAAAGAAGGCAATTGTCCACAGAGTGGCTCTGTCTTATAAAATCTTCCCTGAATCTTTTATCTGCTCAGTTGGCTATGATTAAGGCATTGGTTGACCTAAGTTGGGGTCTGTCCTCTATTTTTCCCATGGAACTCTCTTACTCCTCCTTCCTGTACTCTGGGACACACATTAATGGATAGTCTGCATTTATTATTACAAAGGAAGTTAGGCTTAGAGGGTGAGTAAATAAGACTGCAGATTTTGGAACGAGCTGCTGAATCCACAGCTAGTATCCTCCACTTATTGTTTGTATGATTTGGGCCCTATTAACTTATTCTGTGTCTCAGTTTTCTTCTCTAAAAAGTGGGAATGATAACACTTTTTATAAGATAATAAGGATTAAAAAAATAACATGCTATATGTGTACTTATCATAGCACCCAACTCATAGTGAATGCTCAAACATTAATTAGCCTTTTAGTAGTAGTAAGAAAGACAATGTTTCTGGGGCTTGGGTAATTCATATTTCAACTTCAGAACAAATATATTTCTGATAATTCTGTGTATATAATTATTTAAGCAGACCCCTTTAAGTTACTTCTTAATGAAAAGCACATATTACAAATCTACTTGTTTAGGGGAAGTTGATACATGGTTTTGAAGGTGGGCATGCTTTTCCTTTCCTCAAAAGCATGCCCACTTTCAAAGCCATGTATCAACTTCCTTTAGAGAAAGGAATCAGTGGTAGAAGGTGAGTTGACCTCTTGCAGCTCACCTTCTATCATAGATTCCTTTCTCTAAAGAAAACAAAATAATGTCTAACCTTGAGAGAAAAGGGAAGAAAAATTTAGACGCTTGCCCCTCAAGCCAGTTGCTCGACCTCTCAACTTCATTGTTCTATTCTCCTTTTGTCTTGTTCAGGAGAGTCCAATACCAAAGTCTGTAACTCCAATTCTCTTCCAGTATGTGTTCTGCTGTTCACGTAGCATGCAGCACCGCAGGAAAGAAGAAGCTCTGTGCGCATCCAATTCTTCAAGGCAGGCTGGGCAAAGCTCCCTCTCACCTTGTATATATACCATTGGCCCTGGGACCTGATTATATCTGTCAGCTAGGCTCCAACATCCTGATGGCTTCACCATCCACCTGGAGGGACCCTTGCAACTTGGGACTTGCAAATAAAATAAAAACACTGGTGACTGATCATGGTTAAGGGTTGAATTACATACAATTTAAAAAGCAGATAGTTTAGGCCTGGTTTTGAATTTATTCTATAAATACTATTTACAAAGTACCTATAAAAGGGCCCAGCACTTCGTATGCACACACATATTTTTTTGAATGAAGAAATATTAAATCTAAAATTTGCCACCATTGTTAAAGAAATAGCGTATAAAGAAGAAATAAAAAAAAATGGGCTCTGTCAGTAACATATAAATAAGGCTGTTAAAGTCAAAATAGATAGGACAGTGCAATGGTGTTCAATTCCTGGAGCCTGCTCATGCCAAAAAGTAAAAATGTCAAACTAGATAGAAATGATTGAAGTAAAGTACTGCTTTTTACCCCTTTCCCCCTCATCTGGTCTTCCCCCAGATAATCCCTGAAATGGTATATTCAGTAACTCTTTCCCCAAAATAACTAGTAATGTAAGGGCATATATGAACACTCAGAGCCATAGTATTTATATAAGTGCCTACAAACAAATAAGAAAAAAGATTTTTAAAGTGAGATCTGCTGAAGATTCCCAGGAAGTCCATCTGCCTCAGAGACACCTGATTTGTGTGAGAAAACAGATTCCAGGAGACCTTCTGATTTTGTTGATCTGGGCAGACTCAAGAATCTGCATTTTATTAAGCATCTCAAGTGAGTATATTATGCATCTCTGAAGTTCAAGTATCATGACTCTACTATGGCTCAGGTTTTTACTATCAATCTCCCTCCTTGAGGAATTGATAGGACCCTTAGACAATTGTGGGTAAAGCAACCTTTGATTTTATCAACCCATTTCAACCTTATTCAGATCTCTTTAGTACCCCCTTCCTTTTCCATGTCCTCTCCCAAATTGGTTGGATTTGTATTTCATTGTAGCATACATGGCTATTATATTAACTGCAGATGATTCTCAATTCTGCTCACCTCAACTGCTCAATTTAATTTATAGCCAACTTCAACTTTCCAGCTCTAGCTGTGGCTCTCCTGTTCCAGATTTTCTGCTGCACAGATCATGCAGTGTTGGAATTTCAAGTATGTTTGTTTGTTGTTCTATAGTTATCTCCTTTTGAAAAATATCTGCTGACTATTATACAGGAATCTCTCTCCCATTTCTTCTCCCCATCTCACTCTCGATCAGCTGGACCTGGGCCCTTGTCTGGACTTGGGTCTCTTTTGTGACACTCTGTACCGTGGTAAACGGGTTTTTGTAAGTTATCCTGATTGTTAGGGAGAAGAGGATAACCTCTAGGTTTAGTGATACCTGAAAAATTCTCTCCCATTTTGCAGATACCACGTGTTCCAAGTGTTGCACTATTAAATATCAGCTGCAGGAACTCAGGCTTTCACCATCATCCCCTCTGGCACCTTCAACGCTTCTGTGGGCTGCTTAGACATCAGTACATAAGCAGGAGGGGAGGCAAAGCCATCGGCTCTGACAACTCAGGCTCAGAAGACATCTGAAGTTAGTTACACAGACCATCAACACAAAAGAGGATGGAGTTGGGTGTTGTAAATCCTTGCAGGGGAGGGTGTACATGACCAAAGGAGAGTGTTCTTTTCTCCCGCGAGAGTTTGAGGAGAGGAGTGGCGTACATTGGCTGAGGTTGTGAAAGAATCACTCTGCCTGCTGGGTTGAGGATCAGCAGTAGAGAGACCAGTTGGGGGGTATCACTGAGGCTAGAGGGGTGGTGGTAGCAGTGGGATAGTGAGAAATAGTGGGAGGCAACCCAGGAACAGCCTGACTTCTTGATGTACATAGCTGCCAGAAATTCATTGACCATCAAATTTACCCAGACCACATTTCTTTAAAAACTTTTTTTTTAAATCAGAGAAGTTGCAGATTTACAGAAAACTCATCAGAGATCCTGTATACCCCCATCACAAATGCAGTTTTCCCTATTATTAACACTTTGCATTAGTGTGGTACCTTGTTACAATTAATGTAAGAATAGTATAATTGTGCAATTAACTATAATCTGTAGTGCACATTAGGATTCACTGTTTATGTTGTAGTCCTATTTAAAAAACTTATTCTAATAACTTAACATGCATCCTAAAATTTCCGCTTTAAACCACATTCAAATATATGGTTCAGTGCTGTTAATTATATTCATAGTATTATGCTACCATCACCAAAACTTTCCCATCACCCAAAACAGAAACTCTGTACCAGTTAAGCATTAGCTCCCATTCCATACTCCCACCCTAGTCCCTGGGAACTTACATTCTTGTCTCTGACTCTATGATTTTGGCAGGTGTTATTATCCTATTTACAGATAAGGATGCTAAGATTTGGAAATGTAACCAACGTCATGATGTCAGCAGGTGGCAGAGCTGGGGTGATCTAACCCAAGCACCTGAGCTCTTAAACACTGAGCTAGATTGTCACTCTTATATCATGTATCACTTATTCAAAGGCAGCTGCCTCACCCTCTCCTTCATAGAGGAAAGGCCAGGTAGAGGGACCACAATGAGGAATGAAGTCATGAGAGTCAGTAATTAAGAAGGGGTCAAAAGAATGTCAAACCAAGTTTGATGCTTAGGACTCAAAGCAATTCTGTAACACAATTTGACCATGTTTCACATATGTTTGGCTATGGTTGAACAAAGCTTTTACTTATAATCTTCAAAACATTCCCTCTATATGTTCTAATTTCCCTGATTTTTATTTCTAATTTTATGTATTTGTACGTTCCAGTTTCTTCCCTTTTATTCAGAAGTTAATAAGCCAGTGATTTACTTATTTTATTATTTTTCCCCAAAGAAATAATTCTTGGGTTTATTTATTACTTCAATTCCTATTCCATTTTCTAATTTATTGCTTTTGGTTTTTATTTTATTAATTCTTTTTTTCTTTTTGCCTTTGGATTAGTTCATTGTATTTTTAATTGTTTCAATTCATTTTCATTTACTACTATAAAGTTTCATGACTCTGCGTCTTTGTGCATGATTTTGACTGCATTGTATAATTTCTAATATGTAGAGATCTCACTAGTCTTCATTTATTGAATAACCTGCATGCATTGAGGGCTTACTATGTGCCAGACACTGCTCTAGAATATCTGGACATCTGCCCTCACAGAGTTAATTCAAATGGGGGGAAATGACAAAGTAAATAAAAAACTGCCAGGCAATAGGTGCTATGAAGAAAATCAAGCCAAAGAAAGTGATGGAGAAGGAGGTGGGTGAGAAGGGTGGTAAGAAGAGGCCTCTCTGATTACATTACTGGAAGAAGTGAGGAAAGAAGCCATTCTGGCATGAGGGGGAGGAATACCCCAGGCAGAAGGACCAACAGCAAGTGCAGATGGTCTTGTGCTAGGATTGCCAAGGAGGACATTGTGGCTGGAGCAGAAGAGATTTAGTGGGGAGGTTGTGGGAAGGTTGTGGGGAGGATGCTGGAGAAGTATGCTGGAGCCAGATCATGTGTAGTGTATAGACCATGGCAAGAATTTTGGATTTTATTATAAGCACGATAGAAAGATGTTGGAGGGTGTTGAGCATCAAAATGCCTTGGTCTAACTTATGGTTATCGATAATTAGCTTTACTGAGGAATGAAATTCATCCGTTTTGAATGTACAGCATATGAATTTTAAAAAATATATAGTCATGTTAACAATAACATAATGAAGCTATAGAACATTTTCAATACTTCAAAAAATCTCCTGTGACCTTTTGCCATCAATACCCGTTTTCAACCCCAGGCTTGGGCAACCACTGATGCACTTTTCCATTGCTATAGTTTTGCCTTTTCTAGAATTTCATAGGAATGGGATCATACAAATAGCCTTTTTTGTCCAACTTCTTTCACTTAGCATAATACTCTTGCGTTTCAACCATGTTGTTGTGTAAATCAGGAGGTAATTAATTTTACTGCTGAGAGTATTTCATTGTATGGATTGACACAATTTATTTATCCATTTACCAGTTGATGGCTGTTTCAGCCACTCTTGGTACCAAAGCTGTAGTAGTCAGGGTTCTCTAAGGAAACAGAACCAACAGGAGATATCTGTAAAAAGAGATTTTATAAAAGTGTCTTATGCAACAGGGGGGATGCATGAGTTCACATTCCATAGGGCACGAGCCAGCAACTCCAGTGCAGGTCTTCAATGAATTCACAGGGGAGGTTGGCTGGCTGAAGTGGAGAGAGATTCTCTCTTCTGACTTCCCCTTTAAAGCCTTCAGCTGATTAGATTAAATGCCACCATCGAGGAAGACACTCCCCTTAGCCGACTGCAGATGTAATCAGCCATAGATGCAATCAACCTGCTGATGATTTAAGTCCATGAAATGTCTTCACAGCCACAGATAGGCCAGTGCTTGCTTAACCAGACAACTGAGCACCATCACCTGGCCAAGATGACACATGAACCTAACAATTACAATGGCAGTTTCAGATTTTTGGCTATTATCAATAAAGCCACTATGAACATTAATGTACAAGTGTTTGAGTGGATCTATATTTTCATTTCTCTTTGAGTACCGGGAGTGGTATTGCTGGTCATACAAGTGTATGTTTACTTTTTAAAGAAACTACCTGTTTCCCAAAGTGTCTGTATCATTTTGTATTCCCACCAGTTGGATGTAAAAGTTCAGTTCCATAACTAAACCCTGTGAATTGTCAGTCTTTCTAATTTTAGTCATGCTAGTGAGTATTATTGATATCTTATTGTGTTTTTTCTGCTCCATTATTGTACTTTTTATTTTCTCCAAAGTAGCCATTAATGTATGCTCTAATATATTTCCTAATATGTGCCAAGCTCTTGACTCCTCCTCTCTCTCTTGTTTTTAATTCTGTTACCAAAGATAAATAAACAATTGAACAGTTCCTCTTTTCATCTTATTCAGATATATATTTCAGGGCTGTTAATTGCATTCACAATGTTGTGCTACAATTACCACCACCCATTACCGAAACAGTACCATCATTCCAAATAGGAACCTTTTGCTTTCCCTAGTGCCTAACTATGTTGAGCAACCTTTCATGTGCTTGTCGTTCATGTACCTTCTCTGGTAAATTATATTTGTGAATTTTTTTTCATTATTTTATGTTTTTTCAATTATTATTTTGAGAGTTCTTTACATATTCTGATACAAGTCCTTAATCAAATACATGATTTGCAGGTATTTTCTCCCAGTCTGTGAATATCCTTTTCATTTTATTTACAGTTCCCATAGAAAAATAAATTTTCTTTTTAATGTTGATGAAGTACAGTTTGTTTCTTTTTTCTTTTATATTTTGTGCTTTTTGTATGTTTTACAAAATATTTATCTGGTGGGCAACAGTGGCTCAGTGGCAGAATTCTCTCCTGCCATGCTGGAGATTGGGGTTCGGTTCCCAGGAACTGCCCAGATTAAAATATATACATATATATGTATCAATCAATCCTAAAGCCACAAAGGTTTTCTGCTGTGCTTCTTCTTTTTAAATTTTATAATATTAGCTATTATGATACTATGATCTAGTTTACATTTTGTGTCAATTTTTGTTGTATAGTGTCAGTTAAGGGTTGAGCTTTTATTTTTAATTTAATTTTTTTGCATAGGAACATCTAATCATTCCAGAGGTAGAAAAGACTATACTTCCCCACTGAATTAGCTTGGTAGCTTTGTTAAAAATCAGTTGAAGTTCTATGTATGCTCTATTTCCGGATTCTCTGTTCTATTCCATTGATCTGTAGTTCTATTCTGTCATTACAACAATGTCCTGCTGAATGTAATATTACAGAGTAAGTAGTGGAATCAGGTGGTGTAAGTCTTCCAATTACGTTCTTCTCTTTTAAAATCGTATTTGCTAATTTGAGACCTTTGCATTTTTATTTGAGTTTTAGATTCAGCATGCCTAGATTTATGTATTTTTTAAAAGAAGAGCTGTTCAGATTTTTTTTTTGCATGGGCAGGCACCAGGATTTGAACCTGGGTCTCCAGCATGGCAGGCAAATACTCTGCCTGCTGAGCCACCATGGCCTGCCCACTGTACAGATTTTGATTGGAACTGCTTTGAATGTATAGATCAATGTGGGGCGAATTTACATTTTAACTGTATTGAGTGTTCAAATCCATGAATATGGTATATTTCTTCATCTTGCTAGGTAATCTTTAATCTCTCTAAGTAGGTAATCTTTAATCTCTCTAAGTAATCGTTATAGTTTTCAGTGCACAGATATTAAGCATATTGTGTTAAATTTATCCTTAAGTTTTCATGTTTCTGCTATCGCATTGCATTTTTAATTCCAATTTCCAATAATTTGTTTCTAGTGTATATAAATAGAGTTGATTTTTGTATATTGATCTTGTACCTTGCAACCTTGCTAAACTCATTTCTGCCTTCAAGTAGCTTTTTTGTAGATTCCTTGGGATTTACATATACAATCATATCATCTTATTATAAAGATAGTTTTACTTATTTTTTTCAACTGGTATGTATTTTATTGTTTTTTCTTGTCTTGTTGCACTGGTTAGGACTCCAGGAAAATGTGGAATAGAAGCTGTAAAAGCAGATATTGTTGCCTTATTCATGACATTAGACGGAAAGTGTTCAGTTTTTTTCCACTAAGTCTGTACTAGCTGTGGGATTTTGCATTGATGCTACCCGTGCCCACCTTTTCACCCTAGTTTACTGAGGGTATTTAAAAAAAAAAATAGTTATTGATTGTGGTTAAAATTTCTACTTTATGTATTAATATGGTGAAGTATATTGATTCGTTTTCAAATGTTAATCTTATATTTTTGGTGATAACCTTCACTTGGACATGATGAATTATCCTTTTTACATATTGCAATCATTGATTTGCTAACATTTTGTAAGAGATTTTTGTATACATATTTATGATGTATTTGTATCTCTGGTACTTTTTCTTGTAATTTCTTTTTCAGATTTTGATTTCAGGTAGCATTGGCCTCATAAAATGAACTAGGAAGTGTGCTCTCTTAATTTCTGAAAAAGTTTGTATAGAATTGGCATTATTTCTTCATTAAGTATTTAATAGAATTATCAGTATATGGAATAGATAGAGAATTACTCAAGTTATCTATTTTTTCTTGAACATATTTTATTCAAGGAGTTTTTCTACTTCATCTAAGTTATGGAATTTACTCACATAGAGTTGTTCATGATGCTCGCTTTTGATCCTTATAATATTTGTAGAATATTTACTTATATTCCTTTTATTCTTATTGTAGATTTGTCTTTTCTCTTTATTTTTTGATAGTCTGGCAAGGGATTTATCAATTTCACTGGTCTTTCCAAAGATTAGCTTTTAATTGTTTTCTCTAGTTTTCCTATGCTTTATTTCATTGATTCCTACTATTACCTTTACTGTTTTCTTCTTTCTGTTTACTTTGGTTGTAATTTGTTCTTCTTTCACTGGTTTCTTGAGATAAGCATTTACATTATTGATTTGGAGACCATTCTTATTTTCTATTTTAAGCATTTAATGGCACATGTTTTCCTTTAAGCACTGCTTTAGCTGCATTGCACAGATTTTTGCGACTTTGTAGTTTAATTTTCATTTGTTTCAAGATATTTTATAATATCCTTTGCAAGATCTTCCTTGGCTTGTAGATTATTTAGAACTGTGTTGTTTAAACACATTTCCAAATATTAAATTGTAGAGATTTCCTTCTGTATATTTTTTCCAGAACTTTTCTAATTTTAGCTCCCACATTTAGACCTATGATTCATTTCAAAGTACTTTTTACCTGTGTTGTGAAGTTAGTCAGGTTAATTTTTCTGCACTTACATATACAAGCGTTTCAGCACCATTGTTGAGAAGACTAGCCTTTTCCTGTTGAATTCTGGTGCACCTGTGACCTTTTTACTGGTTTTCAGGCAAAATGAATTTTGACTGAGAGGTGATTTAAAGTTTCCTGCTGGAATTGGATTTCTGTATATATTTTTTCAGGTTTTATTTTATTAATTTTTTTATGTTTAAAAGCAGTTTTATTTTTCATATTTGTTTTTATTAGAGAAATTGTACATTCACAGAAAAGCCATGCATAAAATACTGAGTTCCCATATACAACCTTATTACTACCTTGAACTGCATGGTGCATTCGTTACAATTCATGAAATATCATTTTTGTAATTATACCATTAACTATGGCTCATTGTTTACAAATGTGTTCACTGTTTGTAGTACAGTCCTGTTTTCAAAAAGAATTTTATCCCAATAACATATATACAACATGAAACTTCACCTTTTAACCACATTCAAATGTGTAACTCAGTGCTATTAATTATGCCCACAAGGTTGTATGTCTTAATTTTTAAAATATAGCTATGGCATATAATTGCCTTTGTTTGCTGCCAGCTCCCCAGCAAGTGACATTATATAAATGCAAAATATGATTGCCAGTTTTGCTTTTGTATTTGCTGTGCTTTTAAAAACTTTTTCTTTTTTCCAGTGCTTTAAATTGCTTATATTACAACCTTTGGGTAGAAATCAACAAGGTTTTTCTATAACTTTCAAAATACCAAAATAAGGAAACACATTTTATAGTGGCACTGTCCAAAGAAAACTTTTGTTTTTCACTTAGAAACAGACAGAAAGACTGTCAATTTTTTCTCTAAGATGCTTTTTTTCCCTTTAAAATAATCCCTCAGTATTTTAGTTGATTTATTACAGAATGCTAGCATTATGAGAAAGCATTTTTTGGTAACTTTGATCCAGCTCCATAAGAAAGCAAAGCAATTTCATATGCCCATATTATTTAATATTTTGATGACTATGAATTTTGATGCCATTACTATTTAGTGTGTACAGATTTATGACATATTGTTCTTCATTGTGGATTTAACTATTTGCAATTATAAATGATCTTCTTTGTTTCCTTTGGTACTTTCAGCCTTCAATTTAAATTTGTTTTATTGAATATAATGTCTAATGACCGCTACTTTCTTTTTGTTTACATTCGACTGACATTTTTGCCATTGTTTTACTTTCAATTTTGCGTCATTCATTTCTAAATATTTGTATGTGTGATATATGATTTTTTTATCCAGTTTAAGTCTTTTTCTTCTATTTGGTGGCTGTCTATTATTTATATTTATTGACTTTAAAATATATTTGTTATTAGATCTGTTATCTTAATTTGTATTCTTTGTTTTTGATACTCTTTCTTGCTGTCTATGTTCTGTACCAAATAGATTCTCTTTGTTTTTTATTTTCACCTGCCATTGTTTTCCTTTTGATACTTGAAGGCATATAGGCTATCAAATGCTTAAAATATATAGCTATTTGTTAATAAATTCCTTTTCTCCTCTGTTATTTTAGCATACAATTATTAATAATTTTTAAGCATTATTCAAATTTTCTAGCCAACTAATTGGCAAGAATTAATGTGAGGATGTGAGCGGAGTTATAGGAAACTTTGATTTAGATACGTTGACCAAGAAACTTCCTTAACACTGTATTACATGCTTTGCCTTAAAGCTATATCCTTAGCCAGTTTCCCTCTTTTTCACTATTTCACAAATAGCAATAAGTCTGTTTGTCTTGCAGTCAAGTCCCATTCTTCACATTATTATGTATTTATTTTCAGCAACAATACTGATTTATTTTTCATCAGCTCACTCTGATCAGCATCGGCAAAACTGTTTGCAATCACCATCATCTTTCCTCCATCTTGCCACACCAGTTGTCCATTTCTTATAAAGATGGCATGGAAGGACTTCAGATTTTCTCTTCCAGCCTAATCTTCCCTGTCACTATGGAAGAAGAAATAAATCTAAGAAAGCTGCCTCCTTCAGAAACCCATATCCCCGGACCTTCCCTTTCCACATAAAGGATCATTGTTTTAGTTCAAATTTATGTTCAGATTTTAGGCAACTCTATGTGTTGCCAAAAATCTATCAAGATAAGTTTCCAATTCTACTAAGCTCCCATAATTTGGATTCTTTTGTTCACAATTTATAATTTGGAGTTGTAGATATTAGTTTACCCAAAGATTGTGTTTTCTACTCTTATTATTTTTGTTTGTTTGTTTGTTATTTTCTTTTGCTTTCAGAAAAGAGAGGTGAGGTACAAATGCCTTTATTTCACCAAGATCTGTAGTGCAGGACACAAGCTGGCAGCTCCAATGAAGGTCCTCAATGAACTCTCAGGAGAAATTGGCTGACTGAAGCAGGAAGAGTGATGGTCTTTTCTGAATCCTCCTTAAAAGCCTTCCAGTGATTACGTTATTACTCATCGCAGAAGACACTCCCCTTAGCAAATGCAATCAGCTCTGGATTCAGCCAATGTGGTCATGATTTAAGTCCACGAAATGTCCTCAAAGCAGCAGACAGGCCAGTATTTGCCTGACCAGACAACCAGGCACCACCACCTGGCCAAGCTGACACATGAATCTGACCATGACACCACATTAACCAAGTAATCAGTTAGCCTCATGTGTGATAAGGCATATCGACATTATATAACTTCCTGATACAATGCATGAAGAAGAGCACACCGTCACTTCTGTGATATTCTTGCCAAAAAATGCATAACGTAAAATTTAATCAGGGAAAAACTCAACACAAACTCAAATTGAGGACGGGCTATGAAATAACTGGTCATTATTCTTCAAAATTGTAAAGGTCAGGAAAGACTGAAGAACTGCCTAGATTGGAGGAGACTAAAGAGAAACAACAACTAAATCCAATGTGTAATCCTGGATTGGACCCTGAACCAAGAAAAGACATTTGTGGGACAATTGGTAAAATTTGCATAAAACCTTGAAATGAGTTAATTGTATTAAATTTGATATCCCATATCCTTATCTTGCTCATTGTATGTAGGGTTAACGTATAGGACAGGTGGATGAACAGTAGATGGGATCTCTTTGTGCTATTTTTGCAACTATTTTTAATTCTAGATTATTTCAAAGTGAAAAGTAATATATATATAATATGTAACATACAGATATATTATATATATAATTTGATATCTGTCTTTTCATCAGGATATTTATGCCATTATATTTAATATGATTATGATAGTTGCATTTAGTTTTACTGTATTGTGATTTATTTTTGTATTTGTCTCATCTTTTCATTGTTTTCCTGTCACCTCTCTTCAACCTTTTTGGATTAAGTACTTTTTATGATTCCATTTAATCTTTTTTGACTTACTACCTGTGCCAGTTTGAATCTCTTGTGGACCCCAGAAAAGCCATGTCCTTTAATCCTCATTCAATATTGCTAGTTGGAACCTTTTTGATTGTTTCCCTGGAGATATGATCCACCCAATCATGGGTGGTAACTTTTGATTAGACGGGTTCCATGGAGATGTGTCTCCACCCATTCAAGGTGGGGTTGCTTACTGATGTCCTTTAAGAGGGAACCATTTTGAAAAAAGATATAGAGCCATGAGAACCATGAAAGTCCATGCAGGCAGAGACCTTCATTACTGCAGAAGGAAAATGCCTCTGGGGGAGCTTCATGGAACAAGAAGAAGCCTGGAGAGAAAGCTAGCAGACATCACCATGTTCACTACATGTCTTTGCAGTTGAGAGAGAAACCATGGACTTCATTGGTTTTTCTTGAGTGAAGGAAACCTTTTGTTGGTGCCTTAATTTGGAAATATTTATAGACTTGCTTTAATTGGGACATTATAATGGCCATAGAACTTTAAACTTGCAACTTAATAAATTCCCCCTTTAAAAGCCATTACTTTTCGGATATATTGTATTCTGGTAGCTAGTAAACTAGAACATTACCTTTGTCATGTGGTTGCTTTGGTGTTTATATTATACATCATTCACTTCTATTTTTTTTTATTAAAAAATGGAAAAAATAAATTAACCCAACATTTAGAAATCATACCATTCTACATATGCAATCAATAATTCTTAATATCATCACATAGATGCATGATCATCATTTCTTAGTACATTTGCATCGGTTTAGAAGAACTAGCAACACAACAGAAGAAGATATAGAATGTTAATATAGAGAAAAAATAAAAGTAATAATAACAGTAAAAAAAAAAAAAGAACCTATAGCTCAGTTGCAGCTTCATTCAGTGTTTTAACATGATTACTTTACCATTAGGTATTATTGTGCTGTCCATTTTTGAGTTTTTGTATCTAGTCCTGTTGCACAGTCTGTATCCCTTCAGCTCTAATTACCCATTATCTTACCCTGTTTCTAACTACTGCTGGACTCTGTTACCAATGACATATTCGAAGTTTATTCTCGAATGTCGGTTCATATCAGTGGGACCATACAGTATTTGTTCTTTAGTTTTTGGCTAGACTCACTCAGCATAATGTTCTCTAGGTCCATCCATGTTATTACATGTTTCATAAGTTTATCCTGTCTTAAAGCTGCATAATATTCCATCGTATGCATATACCACAGTTTGTTTAGCCACTCTTCTGTTGATGGGCATTTTGGCTATTTCCATCTCTTTGCAATTGTAAATATTGCTGCTATAAACATTGGTGTGCAAATGTCTGTTTGTGTCTTTGCCCTTAAGTCCTTTGAGTAGATACCCAGCAATGGTATTGCTGGGTCGTATGGCAATTCTATATTCAGTTTTTTGAGGAATCGCCAAACTGCCTTCCACAGTGGTTGCACCATTTGACATTCCCACCAACAGTGGATAAGTGTGCCTCTTTCTCCGCATCCTCTCCAGCACTTGTCATTTTCTGTTTTGTTGATAATGGCCATTCTGGTGGGTGTGAGATGATATCTCATTGTGGTTTTGATTTGCATTTCTCTAATGGCCAGGGACATTGAGCATCTCTTCATGTGCCTTTTGGCCATTTGTATTTCCTCTTCTGGTAGGTGTCTGTTCAAGTCTTTTTCCCATTTTGTAATTGGGTTGGCTGTCTTTTTGTTGTTGAGTTGAACAATCTCTTTATAAATTCTGGACACTAGACCTTTATCTGATATGTCATTTCCAAATAGTGTCTCCCATTGTGTAGGCTGTCTTTCTACTTTCTTGATGAAGTTCTTTGATGCACAAAAGTGTTTAATTTTGAGGAGCTCCCATTTATTTATTTCCTTCTTCAGTGCTCTTGCTTTAGGTTTAAAGTCCATAAAACCGCCTCCAATTGTAAGTTTCATAAGATATCTCCCTACATTTTCCTCTAACTGTTTTATGGTCCTAGACCTAATGTTTAGATCTTTGATCCATTTTGAGTTAACTTTTGTATAGGGTGTGAGATACGGGTCTTCTTTCATTCTTTTGCATATGGATATCCAGTTCTCTAGGCACAATTTATTGAAGAGACTGTTCTGTCCCAGGTGAGTTGGCTTGACTGCCTTATCAAAGATCAAATGTCCGTAGATGAGAGGGTCTATATCTGAGCACTCTATTCGATTCCATTGGTCGATATATCTATCTTTATGCCAATACCATGCTGTTTTGACCACTGTGGCTTCATAATATGCCTTAAGTCAGGCAGCATGAGAACTCCAGCTTCGTTTTTTTTCCTCAAGATGTTTTTAGCAATTTGGGGCACCCTGCCCTTCCAGATAAATTTGCTTATTGGTTTTTCTATTTCTGAAAAATAAGTTGTTGGGATTTTGATTGGTATTGCATTCAATCTGTAAATCAATTTAGGTAGGATTGACATCTTAACTATATTTATCTTCCAATCCATGAACACGGTATGCCCTTCCATCTGTTTAGGTCTTCTGTGATTTCTTTTAACTGTTTTTTGTAGTTTTCTTTGAATAGGTTTTTTGTCTCTTTAGTTAAATTTATTCCTAGGTATTTTATTCTTTTAGTTGCAATTGTAAATGGGATTCGTTTCTTGATTTCCCCCTCAGCTTGTTCATTACTAGTGTATAGAAATGCTACAGATTTCTGAATGTTGATCTTGTAACCTGCTACTTTGCTGTACTCATTTATTAGCTCTAGTAGTTTTGTTGTGGATTTTTCCGGGTTTTCGATGTATAGTATCATATCGTCTGCAAACAGTGATAGTTTTACTTCTTCCTTTCCAATTTTGATGCCTTGCACTTTTTTTTCTTGCCTAATTGCTCTGGCTAGAACTTCCAACACGATGTTGAATAACAGTGGTGATAGTGGACATCCTTGTCTTGTTCCTGATCTTAGGGGGAAAGTTTTCAGTTTTTTCGCATTGAGGATGATATTAGCTGTGGGTTTGTCATATATTCCCTTTATCATTTTAAGGAAGTTCCCTTGTATTCCTATCCTTTGAAGTGTTTTCAACAGGAAAGGATGCTGAATCTTGTCAAATGCCTTCTCTGCATCAATTGAGATGATCATGTGATTTTTCTGCTTTGATTTGTTGATATGGTGTATTACATTGATTTTCTTATGTTGAACCATCCTTGCATACCTGGGATGAATCCTACTTGGTCATGATGTATAATTCTTTTAATGTGTTGTTGGATACAATTTGCTAGAATTTTATTGAGGATTTTTGCATCTATATTCATTAGAGAGATTGGTCTGTAGTTTTCTTTTTTTGTAATATCTTTGCCTGGTTTTGGTATGAGGGTGATGTTGGCTTCATAGAATGAATTAGGTAGTTTTCCCTCTGCTTTGATTTTTTTGAAGAGTTTGAGGAGAGTTGATACTAATTCTT
Source organism: Tamandua tetradactyla (assembly GCF_023851605.1). Classification (NCBI taxonomy): domain Eukaryota; kingdom Metazoa; phylum Chordata; class Mammalia; order Pilosa; family Myrmecophagidae; genus Tamandua; species Tamandua tetradactyla. The sequence goes on from NC_135334.1 coordinate 90,743,581, forward strand.
TCTGGAATGTTTGATAAAATTCACATGTGAAGCCGTCTAGTCCTGGACTTTTCTTTTTAGGAAGCTTTTGAATGACTAATTCAATTTCTTTACTTGTAATTGGTTTGTTGAGGTCATCTATTTCTTCTTGAGTCAAATTTGGTTGTTCATGTCTTTCCAGGAACCCGTCCATTTCATCTAAATTGTTGTATTTATTAGCATAAAGTTGTTCATAGTATCCTGTTATTACCTCCTTTATTTCTGTGAGGTCAGTAGTTATGTCTCCTCTTCCATTTCTGATCTTATTTATTTGCATCCTCTCTCTTCTTCTTTTTGTCAATCTTGCTAAGGGCCCATCAATCTTATTGATTTTCTCATAGAACAAACTTCTGGTCTTATTGATTTTCTCTATTGTTTTCATGTTTTCAATTTCATTTATTTCTGCTCTAATCTTTGTTATTTCTTTCCTTTTGCTTGCTTTGGGATTAGTTTGCTGTTCTTTCTCCAGTTCTTCCAAGTGGACAGTTAATTCCTGCATTTTTGCCTTTTCTTCTTTTCTGATATAGGCATTTAGGGCAATAAATTTCCCTCTTAGCACTGCCTTTGCTGCATCCCATAAGTTTTGATATGTTGTGTTTTCATTTTCATTTGCCTCGAGGTATTTACTAATTTCTCTTGCAATTTCTTCTTTGACCCACTCGTTGTTTAAGAGTGTGTTGTTAAGCCTCCACATATTTGTGAATTTTCTGGCACTCCTTCTATTATTGATTTCCAACTTCATCCCTTTATGATCCGAGAAAGTGTTGTGTATGATTTCAATCTTTTCAAATTTGTTAAGACTTGCTTTGTGACCCAGCATATGGTCTATCTTTGAGAATGATCCATGAGCACTTGAGAAAAAGGTGTATCTTGCTGTTGTGGGATGTAATGTCCTATAAATGTCTGTTATGTCTAGCTCATTTATAGTAATATTCAGATTCTATATTTCTTTATTGATCCTCTGTCTAGATGTTCTGTCCATTGATGAGAGTGGTGAATTGAAGTCTCCAACTATTATGGTATATGAGTCTATTTCCCTTTTCAGTGTTTGCAGTGTATTCCTCATGTATTTTGGGGCATTCTGGTTTGGTGCGTAAATATTTATGATTGTTATGTCTTCTTGCTTAATTGTTCCTTTTATTGGTATATAGTGTCCTTCTTTGTCTCTTTTAACTGTTTTACATTTGAAGTCTAATTTGTTGGATATTAGTATAGCCACTCCTGCTATACTGATATATAGTATTATATATATATAACATATTATATATATATATAATATATTGGTTGTTGTTTGTATGAAATATCTTTTCCCAACTTTTCACTTTCAACCTATGTTTATCTTTGGGTCTAGGATGTGTTTCCTGTAGACAGCATATAGAAGGATCCTGTTTTTTAATCTAGTCTGCCAGTCTATGTCTTTTGATTGGGGAATTCAGTCCATTAACATTTAGTGTTATTACTGTTTGGATAATATTTTCCTCTACCATTTTGCCTTTTGTATTATATATATCATATCTGACTTTCCTTCTTTCTACACTCTTCTCCATACCTCTCTCTTCTGTCTTTTCGTATCTGACTCTAGTGCTCCCTTTAGTATTTCTTGCAGAGTTGGTCTCTTGGTCACAAATTCTCTCAGTGACTTTTTGTCTGAGAATGTTTTAATTTCTCCCTCATTTTTGAAGGACAATTTTGCTGGATACAGAAGTCTTGGTTGGCAGTTTTTCTCTTTTAGTAATTTAAATATATCATCCCACTGTCTTCTAGCTTCCATGGTTTCTGCTGAGATATCTACACATAGTCTTATTGGGTTTCCCTTGTATGTTATGGATTGTTTTTCTCTTGCTGCTTTCAAGATCCTCTCTTTCTCTTTGACCTCTGACATTCTAACTAGTAAGTGTCTTGGAGAGCGCCTATTTGGGTCTATTCTCTTTGGGGTGTGCTGCACTTCTTGGATCTGTAATTTTAGTTCTTTCATAAGAGTTGGAAAATTTTCAGTGATAATTTCTTCCATTAGTTTTTCTCCTCCTTTTCCCTTCTCTTCTCCTTCTGGGACACCCACAACACGTATATTTGTGCGCTTCATATTCTCATTCAGTTCCCTGATCCCCTGTTCAAATTTTTCCATTCTTTTCCCTATAGTTTCTGGTTCTTTTTGGAATTCAGACGTTCCATCCTCCAATTCACTAATTCTAGCTTCTGTCTCTTTAAATCTACCATTGTAGGTATCCATTGTTTTTTCCAGCTTTTCTACTTTGTTCTTCACTCCCATAAGTTCTGTGATTTGTTTTTTCAGTTTTTCTATTTCTTCTTTTTGTTCAGCCCATGTCTTCTTCATGTCCTCCCTCAATTTATCAATTTCGTTTTTGAAGAGGTTTTCCATTTCTGTTCGTATATTCAGCATTAGTTGTCTCAGCTCCTGTATCTCATTTGAACTATTGGTTCGTTCCTTTGACTGGGCCATATATTCAATTTTCTGAGCGTGATCCATTATCTTCTGCTGGTGTCTGGGCATTTAGTCAAATTTCCCTGGGTGTTGAACTCAACAGGTTGAAAGATTTTTCTGTGAAATCTCTGGGTTCTGTTTTTCTTTTCCTGCCCAGTAGGTGGCACTCGTGGCACATGTTTGTCTGTGGGTCCCACCAGTAAAAGGTGCTGTGGGTCCTTTAACTTTGGAAAACTCTCACCGTGGGGGAGGTTTGCCAGCCAAAGTGGCTTGGAAGAGTGCCAGCCGGCCCGGGGGTCCGAACGTGGGGAGGGTCGCCGGCCGCCGCAGCCTGGGAGAGCACCCGTCCGAATTTCCTAGTTGGCTCGGGGCGCCAAGAATGGCGGGAAGGCGCCAGCTGCCGCTGCCCAGGAGAGTGCACCGTTCCCAGCCGGACTGGGGAGTCACGTGCTTGGAAGGGACCCCCCCGGTTACCGTTCTCCGTGGCCTGGTGATTTCCGATCCAATTCTCTCAGTTGGTCCGGGGGGCCGTGCGTGGTGGGGGCGCCAGCCACCGCGGCTTGAGGGGACCGCCTGCCCAATTCTGCCAGCTGGCCTGGGAAGGAGGAGTGGAGGGACTTTGGCCACTTGCCGCCCCATCCGGGGAAGCCCGTGCCCCTCGGCGATCTTACCAGAGCGGGTTCTCTCAGCCAGTCAGCCGTTCCCGGATGTGGTATGCTGTCTTTTTGATCTCTGTCGTGGCTCTGGGAGCTGTTCTGTATTGTTTCTACTCCCCTAGTAGCTGTTCTGGAGGAGGAAAGATGAGGATGGCAAGGCTGTCGAGGACGGTGACGGAGGAGCCGGTGAAGGCAGAAGAGGGCACAGTGGTGGTTGGAGAGCCGCTCATAAAGCTTCTAGAGATGTACCGTCAGTCCCACACCTCCCTAGAACTCTGAAGCCCGTGGGCTCCGCACCTTGCTGAAGGGGTTGGGAGCAAGGACAGAGACTTGACCACCTTCAAGTCCATCATTCACTTCTTATTGTTGATCTTCAGGTACTATTTTACCAATTCATGTAAAAGTAACTTATAACAGTATACTTACATTTTCCCCTTCCTGCCTATGTGTTATCATAAAGTTTCCATCTAAATATATTGTATATCCCACAGTATATTGTAATTATTGTAATTATTTTTTGTTTTTAATAGTCAGCTATCTTTTTTATTTGTTTGCTGTATAGTGGGGGTCACATTACATTCTTTTTCCATGTGCGTATCCCGTTTTTGCAGCACCATTTGTTGAATTTTCATTTGTTTAGCTTTTGTTTGTTTGTTTGCTTGTATGCTTGTTTTTAAGAAGTGCATGGGCTGGGAATTAAACCCAGGTCTCCCACATGGCAGATGGGAATTCTACCACTGAATCACCCAATAGTCATCTTTTAAAGAGATTTTTAAAATAGGAAAAATGCCCTTATTTCTGTTCATACATTTCCCATAGTTTTGCTCCTCAGTCCTTCATTTGGATATATATATATATATATATATATGTATTTTGGATACATTTTTATTTCTTGCATAAATATCCTTTTTCCTGAAGAACTTCTTTTAATGATTTTCATAGCTTAGATATGTTTATGATAAATTCATCTTTTGTATGACTGAAAAATATCTTTTTTGGAGATATGCTCACTAGGTATAGAATTCTAGGTTGACAGAATTTTTTTCCCCTTTTATAGATATTTCTTTTTTCTGCTCATCATTAATGACCAGAAGTCTGGTGTCATTTTTCTCTGAACAGCCTCTGAATTTTATTTTTTTTTCACATGGACAGGCACCAGGAAGTGAAGCCGGGTTTCCAGCGTGGCAAGCAGGAATACTGTCACTGAGCCACCATCGCACTGCCTGCCTTAGAATTTTTTTTAAGATTTTTTCTTTATCACTGGTTTAAGGCAATTTGATTATGATTCATTTAATTTTATTCACCATTTCTGTGCTTACAGCTCATTGAGATTATTGGATCTCTGGATTTATAGTTTTTCTTGTTTTTTGAATTTGGATTTTTTCATTCATTATTTCTTCAAATTTTTTTTCCTTTGGAGCCTTCAAATATACATATGTTAAACTGATTAAAGCTGTCTCAAAGTTCACTGATGCTTTGCTCATTATTCTTAGTCTTTTTTTATCTCTGTATTTTAATTTGAGATATTTTCTATTCCTGTTTCTTTAATTTAATTAGTTTTTTCTTTGTCAGTGTTCAATGTGCCATTATTTCCATTCAGTTTGTTTTCCTAGACATTGTATTTTCCTTTCTAGTAGTTTTTTTTAATCTACTCCCTGTTCTACTTATGCTCAGTCTTTCTTTTACCTTCTTGGATATATGGAATAGGGTTATAATGACTTTTTTAATGTCTTTGACTACTGATTCTATCTCTTGCTTCATTTCTGACTCTGTTTCTATTAAATACTTTTTTCCTTCTTGTTATGTGCTTGCTGCTTCTTTCTTCTTGTTATATGCTTTCTGTATTTTCTTGCTTCTTTGCATAGCTGGTAATTTCTTTTTATTGAATGCTATACATTTTTAATTTTACTCTTTGGCTTTTGAATATTTTCACCCCTAACTTTTTTCCTGGGATGCAATTAAATTATTTAAAGATAGAGTGATCATTTTGAGGATTACTTTTGAGCTTTGTTTGGTGGGATCAGAGCAACATTTAGTCTAATGCCAACAGAGTACACTAACCAATCCCTGTGAATTATGGTGTTTTTCCATTATGGCCAATGGGAACTGTTTGTTTTAGTTTGCTAATGCTGCTAGAATGCAATATACCAGAAATGGATTGGCTTTTATAAAGGGAATTTATTAAGTTACAAGTTTACAGTTCTAAGGTCTTAAAAATGACCAAACAAAAGCATCCAGAGAAAGATACCTTGACTCAAGAAAGGCTGATGTCTGTCAAATGGGAAGGTACATGGCTGATGTCTGCTGATCTTTGTTCATGACTCTGTTGCCTTTATCTTCTGATTCCAATGACTTTCTCTTTAGGTGTTTGTCAGTCCTGACTTAGCTGTTAAGGCACATCTTTGGGTTTCATCTCTTAGCTTAGCATCTCATAGAAAGGCACATGGTGACATCTGGCCCCACAGGATTGGATCAGGATTGAAAGAACCTGATGTTTCTAGGATACATAACAGTTTCAAACTAGCACAGCAACACAAATTATTCTTGGCCCTTTTGTGAGTTATAAAATGCTTCCCCTGTACCTTTCAGATGGTTCTTTTCCTGGATTTGGTTTGTTTCTTCACGTACATGTACTATCAGTACTCAACTGATGCCTCAAGAGAGACCCTTTGTAGATCTACAACATTCTCTCTTCATGCATCTCTGCTCTCTCCAGTACTCTTTACTGAAAACTCTAGCTAACTTGGCCTCCCAAGATTCCCATCTCCACCTCCTTAATTCAGGGACACCGCTGGGCTCCAACTGGGCTTCCCCTCTGCATTAGTCATGGTTCTCTAGAGAAACAGAACCAACAAGAGAGATTTATAAATATGAGATTTATATAAAGGTATCTCACACAACCATGCAAATGGAAGAGTCCAAAATCTGTAGGTTCTGGCTGAGAAGCTGGCAACAACAAAGAAAGGTCTGGACAAATGCCACAGGGGAGGCTCACTGGCTAAAGAGACACAAAAAAAGTCTCTCTTCTTCCTAAAAGCCTTCAATTGATTGGATTATCTCACTGATGGGAGGCACGCCTTAGTTGATCACAGATGTAATCAGTCATCAACTGACTGATAACTTAATACACCAACCTTCCAGTTTATCAACCAGCCACAAAATATGCTTGCAGCAACAGTTGGGCCAGTTCTTGCCTGACCAGACAAATGGGCATCATCACTTGGCCAAATTGACACCAGAATCTAACCATCACAGTCCACCCCTTGTCAACTTGGCAGCTATACACATCACCTTGAAACATGCATAATTTCCAAGGAGAACACAATAAAAGGCAAATATTTCACCTAGCAATACTCAACTGTCCTGCATACAAACGGAAACACATTATATCTCTCCAGAATAGGGTACAAGTCCTTAGGTAACATGCATTCTTAAATTTCATGTCCTATGACTTAAATACTATAACATGAACAAATACAACTTATGTCATATGATAAGAGGAAAACAAGATATTTGCTTATGTACAAATGCAGACATAGTCATAATAAAACAGGGAGGAAATATTCATACACTCACAGTACTTGTTTCTATAATTGGTTATGTAGTTATAGTTCATATTTATCACTACTTTCTTCTACTACCCATTACTTGTTCCCTTTACCCTCAGCAAGAACTTCAGCTGGCCGTGATTCTTTGCCAGGCCAGGTGAACCAAACTTTCATTCCTGAAATTTCTGGGCCACTAGTAGTCCCGCCCAGATTGGTTTGTTTCAGTTTCCCAATGACTTTAATCACAGGACATAGTAGTACTAAGAGATGCCCTAGGGGATCTCCTGTATCCCAGGGAAACTCTTCTTTACCTCCATTGTGTAGTTAAAGTCCTATTTCTCCTTGATAGTCACTATCAATCATTCCAGACAGAACAGTAATTCCCTTTTGTGCCTGTTGATTCAGTGGTATGGGAAGCCCAAAGTGGCCAGGTGGCCATTTTTACTTCCAGTTCAATGGAATCATTGTTGTGTCTCCTAGTAGGAGCATTCCTTCTTTTGGAATTAAGACATGTAGACCAATAGAGCTTTAGGTTTCAGGGGCAGAAAACAAAAATTTTCCTACTGGATCACGAGGGGTGATGGTGAGTGCTGCGACTCCTGGACCTGTGACTCCTGGCTATGGGAGAAATAGCACCATACAGTGGATGCTGATTCAGAACATACACAGCTTCTTGGAGAAAACTGCCCCAGTCCTGCAAGGTATTGCCACTTAGTTGGCACCATGGTTGGGTCTTCAAAAGGCCATTCCATCATTCTACCAAACCAGCTGCCTCTGGAAGATGGGGAGCATGGTAAGACCAGAGAATTCCATGAGCATGTGCCCATTACTGCACTTCATTTGCTGTGATGTGGGTACCTTGATTTGAAGCAATCCATGATGGTGGATGAGACATTCTGTAAGTCCACAGATGGTAGTTTTTGCAGTAGCCTTGCATGCAGGGAATGCAAACCCATATCCAGAGTTTGTTCTATTCTGGTTAGAAAAAATCCCTGCCTTTTCCAGTACTGAAGTGGCCCAATGCAATGAACCTGCCACTAGGTAGCAGATTGATAACCTTTGGGAATGGTGCCATATTAGGGACTAAGTGTGGGTCTCTGCTGCTAGCAGATTGGGCACTCATCAGTGGCTGTAGCCAGGTCAGCCTTGGTGAGTGGAAGTCCATGTTGCTGAGCCCTTGCATAACCTCCATCCCTACCACCATGCCCACTTTGTTCATGAGCCCATTGGGCAATGGCAGGAGTGGCTGAGGAAAGAAGATGACTTGGATCCACAGGACAGGCTACCTTAACCACCTGATTATTTAAACCTTCCTCTGCTGAAGTCACCCTCTGGTGCACATTCACATGGGACACAAATATCTTCATGTTCTTTGCCCACCCAAATGCATCTATCCACATACCTCCTCACCAGACGTCTTTGTCACTAGTTTTCCAATCACATTCTTTCCAAATCCCTGACTATCCAGCCAAACCATTAGTAACAGCCCATGAGTCAGTATATGAAAGCACCTTTGACCAATTCTCCTCCCAAGAAAAATGGACAATCAGGTTCACTGTTTGAAGTTCTGCCACCTGGGAGGATTTCCCCTCACCACTGTCCTTTAAGGACATCCCAGAAAGAGATTGTGGTGCTATAGCTGTCCACTTCTGGATGGTCCCTGCATATCATCTGTAAACCAGGTCCAAGTTTTCTCTTCATCAGTTAACTGACTGTAAGGAACTCCCCCAGGAGGTCATAGTTCTGGTCTGGGAAAGAGAAGATAATGTGGCAGAAGTGGGGGCCATGGGAATTTGGGTCACTTCCTCCTCATGTAACTTACTTGTGCCTTCAGGACCTACTTGAGCTCTATCTGTTATATAAACCATTTCCATTTTATGTTGGAGTGTTGCTGTGCATGCCCAATTTTATGGTTTGGTGGGTCAGATGACACCCAGCTCATGACAAGCAACAAAGGTCTCATGGTAACTTGGTGGTCCATGGTTAAGCTTTCTAAGTAAGGTTTAGTAGCAAAGGAGACTCAAAAGGAGACTAGTCATCTGCAGAAGATAGTAAGGCTTTGCTCCAAAATCCTAAGGGTCTGTGTTATGATTATCCTATAGGGGCCTGCCAAAGGCAGTGACACTTTTAGCACCATTAGATCTTCTGGATCATATGGCCCAAGTGACAGAGCAGCTTGCACAGCAGCCTGGACATGTCACAGAGTCTCCTCTTCTTCCAGTCCCCCCTCAAAACTACCAGTTTTTCTGGTCACTTAGTAAATGGGCTGGAGTAACACATTCAAGCGAGGAATATGTTGTCTCCAAAATCCAAAGTGGCCAACTAGGTATTGTGCCTCTTTTTCGGTTACAGGAGGGGTCAGATGCAACAGTTTATATTACACTTTAGAAGGGATATATCAACATGCCCCACAGCACTGGACACTGAGAAATTTTACTGACATGGAAGGCCCCATCTATTTTTGTTGGATTTATCTCCTATCCTCTGGTATACAAATGCCTTACTAATACGTCTAGAGTAGTTTCTACTTCTTGCTCACTAGGTTCAATCAACATGATATCAATATAATGAACCAGTGTGATGTCTTGTTGGAGGGAGAAACTATCAAGGTCCCTGCAGGCAAGATTGTGACATAAGGCTGGAGAGTTGATATACCCCTGAGGCAGGACAGTGAAGGTATAATGCTGGCCTTGCCAGCTGAATGCAAACTGTTTCTGGTGGTCCTTACTGACAGCTAATGAGGAAAAAGCATTCACCAGATCAATAACTGCATACTAGGTACCAGGCGATGTATTGATTTACTCAAGCAATGATACCACATCTGAAACAGAAGCTGCAATTGGAGTCATCACCTGGTTAAGTTTATGATAATCCACTGTCTTCCTCCAAGACCCATCTGTTGTCTTCACAGGTCAAATAGGAGAGTTTAGTGGAGATGTGGTGGGAATCACCATCCCTGCCTCCTTCAAGTCCTTAAGAGTGGCACTTATCTCTGGAATCCCTCCAGGAATATGATACTGCTTCTGATTCACTATTTTGCTAGGTAGGGCTAGTTCTAGCGGCTTCCACTTGACCTTTCCCACCATAATAGCCCTCACTCCATGAGTCAGAGAACCAATATGGGGATTTTGCCAGTTGCTGAATATATTGATTCCAATTAGGCATTCTGGAACTGGGGAAATGACCACAGAATGGGTCTGGGAACACAGTGGACCCATTGTGAAATGGGCTTGCACTAAAACTCCATTGATCACCTGACCTTCATAAGCCCCTACACTGACTGGTGGGCCTCAGTGACATTTTGGGTCTCTTGGAATTAGTGGCACTCCTGAGCTAGTATCTAATAATCCTCCAAATATGGATCATTTTTTTTCCCAGTGCACAGTCACCCTGGTAGAAGGCTTTAGGTCTCCTTGGGGAAGGCTAGGAGGAAGGTTAAGAGTGTAAATTTTGGGCAGTGTAAAAAGATCCTTCCCCAAGGGTACCCAGCCCTCCCCTCATTCAAGGGGATCTGGGTCTATAAACTGCTATAAGTCTGGGGATTGATTAAGGGGACTTGACTCTGTTTTTGTAATTCAGCTTAGACTTCTATTCACTTGTCCTAGAATTCTTTTGCTTATACAGCTCAAGAAAATTTAGTAGATTGCTCATCTATTTTACTTCTAGGTACCCCATGATCTGCTAGCCAATACCACAAGACTCTGCAAGTCAGATTATTTTGGCTGCTGCTTTGAGTCTGCTGTCCATTATGGTGGCCACACCTACTTTGTCTATGCTGATTAACTGTTGCCACATGGCTTCTGCCAACTTTGGATCTCATTATACCCATTGTGTTTAAGGATTCCAGCTCAGTGACAGCAGTTCCCACAGTAATATCTGACCTATAGAGAAGGGTGACTACAGAGCTCTTCAGGGATAATTGAGCTAGTCTCACTATTTTATTTCCCAAGGTTCTGGTGAAAGAGGTGTCCTCTGGACATTCCTGAGGTGTGTGAGCAGGTCTTCCATGATAAATCCACTCTAACATTCCCATCTCTCTAAGCCTCTGGATCCCTCATCTACATCACACCAGGGCTGTTCTGGCATTTTGACCTCTGGTAATGTCAGTCAACTTTGGATCCACGTTTCTGCCAACCATCCAAACAAACGGTTAAAGCCCTTTCTAACCCCTTGATCTACAACAATGAATGCAGAATCTCTACTCAGTGGGCCCATATCAATAAATTCAGCTTGATCTAACTTTATATTCCTTCCACCATTATCCCACACCCTTAATATCCATTCCCACACATATTCCCCTGATTTCATTATATAAATTGGAAAACTTATGTAGTTCTTTTGGGGTATAGCATACCTCCTCATGGATCACACTTTATACCTCACCTTTATACGTCACACTTTATACCTCAGCCTGTTGGTACTTTATTGTAGTTATAGGTCTTGAAGAAAAGAGGGATAATGGGGGTGGGTTATGAAAAGAAATAGAAGTGTCTTTCAAGCCAATTACGTCAGGGCATTCTGTTGCAGTTTCATCTGGTGAAACAAGATTAGTTTCTCCAGACAGAGGAGTTAGAGCTGTTTCCCCAGGGGAGGTGGTTACAGGTTAGCAGGCACTCAAGGGTTAATCTTGTTAGGTGGAGGTTGGATGGTAGACTCCTTTGGGTAGACTAGAGGCTGGGAAGCTGTTTCTTCAAGGCAGGCTGGAGGACAGGAAGCTTTTTCCTAAGGGTAGCCCATTACAAGTCTATCTAGCAAAGTCTCAGCAGATTCCAGGGATTCCATCTCCCTATTAGCATCATTATCAAGCCATATATCCCCAGCCAATCTTTCAGGATTCCATTCTTTTCCATTCAAAACCCTTACTTTACAGCAGACACCCTGCAAGGTTGAGATTTTAGTTTACGTCGCAAATCTGCTACTAGCACAGTGAGGCCCTGAGGTATGGTTTTCAGAGATCTCAAGTCTGGGACCACAGGAAATTAGATTTTCTTTCGGGACAAACATGGAAATTTTTATATCATTCATTTGGTGCTCGAATGAGTTAACAGGGAAATGAAACCAACATGAAAATTCAAACTCTCAGAGGTCAGTTTTATCATCTGATCATTCATTCATTCACCGTATTAAATATGAATTAACTACCCACTACATTCATATCTCTTTTAGTCTCCAGTATTTTAGAGCAGCTAGAAGTAAAAACCTAAACTTGTGCAATTGTAACCCATGTTAAACCCTGAAATATGTTCTACAACTAATTGTGGTGCTGGGCTTTGAAATTTATAGCTTTTTTGTATATATGTTATTTTTCACATTAAAAGAAGGAAAAAAGTTGATTGTGATGATAAAAAATATTTAAGCCTCCTATATTCTGGAGCAGCTAGACGGAAAAGTATGAGAGGATGGTATGGGAGCCCATGATCTGTCCTATAACTACGTGTTGAAGAGTGTTTTGAAAACTATTGCCTTTTTATTTCTTTGCTTTGTATATATGTTATACTAGACAATAAAAAATGTCTAAAAAATTACTTTTACATATTGCTGAATTCCATTTGCTCATATTTTTGTAAAGATTTTCACATCTAAATTCATGAGGGATAATGGTTTCTAGATTTCTTTTTTTAAGGTCTTAGTTTGATATTTTTATCAGGGTAACACTACCTTAATGAAATAAATTGGAAAGTGTGTTTTTATTTTCTGTGGAAAAGAAAAAACCTCAAGGGGTAAGAAAGGAGTATGAATGGTAGTTTGATAATTCTGCTTTCATGTCCCTTACCCCAAGTGTTTAAACACAGCCCCCTAGGAGTTATATCCCCTTGATTAAGAAACACTGCAGTTATTCCAGTAAATAAGGAAAAATAAAATAATGCCTATTATCATCATTCTTGTTTCACACTATTTGGAAAGTTTAGCTGATACAATAAGATACAGTCCCTTCCAGGTATCAATAATTAGAATAATACCATAATACTTTAACTGGTTTGGTTATGATGCAGCAACAAATGGACTGATCAAATAGTATCCCAGAAATATGCCTAAATATATAAAATAACTTAGTATATGATAAATATAGCTTTCCCTGACATGGGTAAAAAATGGATTTTCCAATAAATAGTGTGGGGTTGAGTGTTGGGTCAACTGTCCATTTATTTTTGAGAAAAATAACAGGACTCCATTGGATATTTAATTTTTTTTTCACTTACAGCAGTCCTTGATGAAAGTATATTTCAAGGCATGGAACAGATGATTTGCATTGGTGAGGATGGAAGCACAGGGCTAAGGCTAAGGAAAGGCTCCTGAAAAAGCAGGTGAAAGCCAAAGACAAACCCCAATTGCTAAGGATGACCATAAATTCCATATTTTTAAAATGATAGTCGCAACTGCAAATGCTGTCTTCTGTTATTTTAAAAATTTCACAAAAAGGATAGTTAACGGGGCTATAGAATTCCACTAGAGATTTTTTATCTAGATTGAAATATAGTCATTATCACTTTCTACATAGATATTCAACTAGTTTTTCAGCAAACTCCCACTATTTTCAAATTGCAAAGATATCACGATATACTTGGTCAAACATTTGACCGAAAATAAGGTATACCTGGTCTACTGACAACTTAATGAAAAAAAAATTCCATGAGATACATTTGGTATGATCTTCCTCAAAGGATCCTTGTTACTTATTTGCTAAGTTTTCAAAGCAACTGATTTAATAATGCAAGTATTATTTTGCTCGGAGTTGGAGTAACTAGCCTGTAGTGTTTAGATCTGCCTCCTGTATTTTTTTTTGTAAACCAGAACATTATTAATTAATTCGTTCAACAAATATTGAGTATCTGAAAAATGTCATGTACTGTTCTTGGTGCTGGCAAGACAAAGATTATTTTTGTATTCATTCTTTAAGTACCTTTCCTTTTTTCTTCTTATATTTTTCATAATCTTCCAAAAATCCCTGGATCTACCAATTCTCCCAGGACTGGAGATTGAATTTAACTTACTTTAGTTAGTAGTTCTGATTCTTCTGGTGCTGTAGCTTTATTTTTGTTCCTTTACCTTCTTCTCCTCCTTTTCATCTTTCCCATTTCTTTCTCATTTCCTTATATATATATATATATATATTTCCATACATGTCCATATGTATATATCCATATGTATATATAACCATATAAAAATATCTGTTTCTTCCTCAGCTCCTTTCTTGCAAGGAGACTCCCCTCTTCAAGAATTGATTTTGCTGGAGTTAGTAAGCAATCTTGTCAATTGTTGGAAGTGGGAGAGATGGGTCCGGGATTGGATATTGGAAGTCCCAAGTCTCCATCAGGATTTATGTATTCATCAGTCAGCCAGTAAAGAAGCAAAGGAATAGCAGAAACAGAATGGGGGCTGTCTTATAAGTGGATAGGGACAAAAAAGAGGAAGCCAGAATAATTTCTCTCCATTAATTCTTAGCATAGTCAGCCATCTCTCCTGGTTCTCTAGGACTCGAGCTCTTTAAATATCACTTAACAGAATAAACATTTTCCTCCCTGCAGTAGCTTGTTGTAAAGAATAATAGTAAATTACAATACTTGAATCCAAGCAATTAACTCTTCTGCGTTTCATGAAAATGCAATTATTTCTTAAGTGGGAACTCCTAGGCCACTGGCGGAGAGGTGGGTGTTGCATACTAGCACATACTTCTACATTAGTTGGGATAAAGGATTTTCTTTCTATTTGTTCCTTATCCTCAGCCTGGCACATGGAACAGGTTGGGTTAGAAATGACTTTGGTTTTGACACTGGGAGCTTTGTGATCCAAGTCACAGGTTTGCAATGGGAATTTTGGGATGGATGGCTCCTCGTGTCTGGATTTCACCAATGTTTATAACTCTCTGAAAAGAAAAAAACATACTACTTTCCTAGAAGCCTTATTTTGTTTTATGTCAATTCCTCAACCTTTCCACTGGAATAAAATCCACATCCACATATGTGTGCATACCCCAGAGCTGTTGGGCCTGGAGAATGCCATTAATAATGCAACCGAGTCTGGGTGCTTTTTAAAAGTCTATTTCTTGCTTATAAATAAATGGTAATTTGTTTAAAAGCATCATTACACACAGTGTTCAGCCAGATCCCATGCATTCGATTATTTTAAATAAATGGACCATAAATGGAACAAGTTCTTTCTAATTTACAAATGATAGGAAACATTTTTCAAGAAAAAAAAAAAGGAAAAAGTATAAAATTTGTTCTTAACTACATCTCATTAATGTGGAACCGTTCAATGACCTGTAAAGATTAAAGAATTAGTGAATTGGTGGAATTATCAGAATGAAAAATCTGTATAATTTTGGTTTCAATTTAAAAATCTACTAAACAGTCTAGCGACTTTAGTCTCAGATATTACTTTTTAATATCAGTTCCTACAAATGCAGTGGCATCGGGGTTACAAATGAACTGGATGGAAAGCAACAAATAGTATGTTTAAATTCACAGCACAACAGAGAAGCTAAGCAGAAGGGAGGGACGCCTTGGGGGGGCATGGTGGGATGGGTTATTTTTTCCCAATAAAACAAATGAAGACATTTAATTAAGTGACCACTCTGCTAAGTGGAGCAAAAATTAATATACATAAATGCATTTATGTCCAGGCAATGGTGCATAATTAAGAAGTCAACTTTAAATGGAGGACCAGAGATGGAACTATTTAACCAACATTGCCAGAACATCATCTCCTTCCTAAATTTTTTCCAGTTATAAATAGGAGGAGAAGGAACAGCAAGGAGGGGACTGACAAGGTCTTACACACTAGAAGTCACAACTTCCCACCTCATCTTGGCTCATGCCTCAGCAAGAGATGGCTCTGTTCTAACTATTCCTACTGGTTCTTTTCTGCTGTCAATCAATGTAATGGTACTTAAGGTGTTTTATTTTATTTTTATTTTTTATCTTTCTTGCTGGGCTATATTCCTTTGGAGGAGATGCATTCTTTCCAAGGTCACTCTATGGTCCCCACTAGACCAGAGGTAGAAGCACAATGAGTGTTTTAGTCCAGGGTTCCAGACACTCCTAAGTAAATTGTGGAGACAGTTTGCTCTAGGGGCCCTTGTGGCCTTCCTGCCCAGGAAAAGAAAGGTCTGAGGAGGGGATTCATGAGTGAGAGGTCTATGGACAATCTGCATGTGCCCCAGGAGGCTGGCATCATCTGTGATCAGACCTTTATCAGGAATTGGGTCCGAGGGATAGTTTTCACTCTCAGAAAGTTGGGTTTCTTGGTACCACAGAACTGGATATGTGCCTGAAGAATGAGGTGCTCTAACTATGGAGAGTTGCATATTTAGCCTCCTACCAGCTGGCATCAGCTGAGATTGTATTCCCTGTCTCTGGGAAGATGACTAAGTGGCTTTCCCTAGCCATGAGCTTGGTTAACAGCTTGGGTATTACTCCAGTTCTGGGGAAAAGAATCACTGTGACCCCAACTTCCTACTATTTACCCTGCCCGCAGGAGAAAAAGATGATGGATGGGCAGGTAGCTGGGACCCTGCTTCAACTGTGCACACTTTGTGGAAAGGATCCTATACTCTGCTGAAGGGAAATAAATAATGCAAGGCCCTTTGCTTTGATAATGACTTCGCAAGACTTGGCTCCCATGTGATGATCACCGGACTACATCAGCCCATTCAGATGCACACACAAAGGTTCAACTAACATTTGCTAAGTACCTATCCTTTGCCAAATACCATGTTAGGTGCTGGGTAATATATACCGACAAATTCAACAAGGTTTCTACCGTAAAGAGGTATATAATGTAAAGAAAATTAAGTTTTGCCCTGATAGTTAAAAATAAGATCAGGAAACTCAGGAAACCAGAGGATTTGGTTGGACATGTCTCACCTCTCCCCATTCTTTCCTCCTTCAAACAAACCTTTTCTGCTTTCGGAAATGAACATCACAGCTAGTACAGAGGGACCCAGTGACATAACCACTTTATTTTGAAAATCTAACCAGGTCCTCTTTCATTGCAGTTTTGGCTAGTTCTTTAGTGATGCCTTCATCCCTCTGGGTTTTGCTTCTACTGTTCTGCGAACTTCTTTGACTATGATCTGGCTCAGAAATAATCTGTTGGGCACCTTTCCTTCCCATCTTCCTCTTTTCATTTGTGCCGGATGTCTTCTGCTGCCCCTGGACCCACTCCTCTCTCCACTCAGCTCTGTGCTTCAGAGTCTGACCCTTCGGAACGGCCTCAGTGGCTCCTTTGCTTCTGGAGAAAGGAATATGTTCTGGAGGAGAGTAAGGTCAGGGGATTCATGTCCTGCTCTTCCCTTCTAGATTGCCGTGGGTTGGCTGCTTTCCATGTCTCCTTTGGAAGGCTCTCTCCACACAAGGAAGCTTTTTGAGTTCCCTAATGGCTTTCTCCTCTTTCTCCTCCTGGCCTAGAGGCAGTAAGGGTTCCCACCTGTCATTATCCCTGGAGCACTACCCTATCTCCTTTCCCTAAACCTTGCTCACTTTTTGTAAATAGTTCTTTTGTTTAATTGAGTTCAAATGTTCCATCTCTTGCCTTGCGGTTCCATGATTGATGTAGAAAATCTTTTGAGGACCTGTCTTTTGATGTTTTTTTTTCAATATTACCAATTAGGACTTTAGCTAGGAGAGACATTTCCTGGATCCACCAACTTGGTCCCATGGCAATAGTTAAATGGGTCTGCAATTCACTTGGTGTTGCCATTTTGGCAAAATGGAGAAAAAAAAAAGCTAGTAGAGTAGAGAGAGAAGAGCCTCTATGTCTTTCTGTCTTCAATGGAAATAGGCATCCCCTCAGTCCTTGGAGGTGTAAGATTAGAAGAAACAAAGATTCCTGACGTCTGGGTTCTAAGCAGCTGGTGGACTAATCAAAGTAGGAAGAGTAGTAATAATTCAACATTTTATGCAAGTCAACAAAGCACATTCACTTGCATTGTTTTTTCACAACTGCTCAGTGAAGTTAGTGCAATGGAGTTTCCAAATGGAATGATGATTTTTTCCCTGAGGGTCGACTGGCAAGGTCTAAAGACATAGTTGACTGCTACAAGATGGGGGACATGCTACAGATATCAAGTTGGTAGAGGCCCGGTATGCTGCTATACAGCTGACAATGCACAGTGGTTACAGTTTTGACTGGGAAATCCACCGGTAGAAGTCGCACATGACATTGAATTATCTGGCCCAATTTGTCAAAGCTGAGGTTGGGAAACACTGATCTTCTGCGTTATTTCTGCTTGAGAGATCAGAAGAAACCTACAGGGGTACCTTCAGACACTGGCCTGTAAGGTTCAGGGACTCAAATTATCCTAGGTGAAAATCTCTCCAGTGAGGCCCAGAGCAGTGTGGAAAGAGCAGGAATCTGGGGAAGTGGCACTACTGTCACATCTGAGAACTGAGGCCCCTGGGCACCAAATGTCAGTACCACCCAGGGCCAGGTGGGTGTGGGAACCAAAGCTCAGAGTCCAAGCTAGAACCTGCTAACCTGCTTCGCCCATACTCTTGGCCTATACCCTCTTTCCCTCACGTTTTCATTTGTTTGGTTCTTATGATGAAAGCATTTGGATTTGGGGAGGAGAAGGGAGGCTTCTTTGGTCTCAGATTTTGGGCCTGATTCTTGATGCCAGCTGCTTGGACCATGGGCTTTTTTTTTTTGAGGATTCTACACATCATTTCTCATGAAGAATTTGAAGTAGAACTGGCCCATTGTGGTGTTTCTGAAACTAGTTGCATTTTTAGATTGTGGCATTAGTTCCCTGGGATGCTAATGATTCTCTGCCTCAACATCTCTCTAAAAATAATTGGCCTTACCCTGAAGTATCACCTAGGAGCACCCATTTCTTGTCCTTTGTCAAAGATAAAACTAAGTCTGAGAGTCTGAGACAAAATTAAGAGGGCTGTTTATTCATAAACTTGTGTCGGAGGAATTCATCTGCAGTCACTTTTGTTTCAGCAGGGCTTCAAAGGTGTTAGAAAGCAAGTCTGGTCGTAGAGTAAAAAGATGAAATGCCGAGACAGTCTCTGATTTGCAAACATTCTATTACAGGGGATTTTGGGAAATGGGGAGACCACCTAATTTGTTGTCAGGTAAATTTAGCTGCGTGGCTACAAAAGAGTAAACAAATGGTTTGGGGACACTTTAAAAGAGACAGGAATATTCAGTGTTAGGAGTGGAGGGTCATCTGTGGCTGGTTGTTTCCTGAGTTGACTGACAGGTGCTTTTTTGTAATTAGAGTCATAATGGGCATTATAGGAGGGGGTGGCTGCAAATGTCAGCAGTTTCTCATCATATAGTTGTCTTTGACTGCTTTCGTGGGTATCTTGAGGCCTGAGATTTCCCCCTTTAACATATCTAAGCTGCTGGTACTTCTAGAAGATGCTGGCCAGCTCTGGCAGGTGCCACTCCCATCCTTACCTCTGCTTGTGGAAAGGGCCTGTTTTCCCAAAGGAATAAGAATTACTCTTCCACTAACAAGTCAGATGATGCTTTAAGGACTTGAACAGGTCATCATTAAAAACATTTGTACCATCTTGTCAATGAAGATGGTTTAGAGGAGGCTAGATGATTTGGGGAATTTAAGGTAGGTTTTGGGGAATAGGGAAAGCAGCGAGGAGAGATTTAGGTGGATATCCACAAAGCAGGCCATGTAGAGAAGCATAGCAGGAAGCAGTGTATACAATTGTTGAGAGAGGGAGTACTGGAATCAGAAACATTTGGACTCAGGTCAGATTTCTGTCACTTAGTAGCCAGTGTCCTTCAACAAGTTTCTTAACCTTTCTGAGCCTCAGTTTTCTAGTCTGAAATATAGGGCAATTAATGTCTGCTTTTTAGTGTTGTTGTAAGGAGTAGTGCTGTGACTGGCTGTAACATTTATTCCCAATGGGCAGGGAGAAATTGAGAAGCCAAAAACCTGGAATTACTTTGAGTAAAAAGATCCCCTGAAATGGGGTGAGGACACGAGGCAGCAGGAGGTTGGGAGTGAAAATTCAGACTTAGTAGTTTAAATATTTTTTGTTGGCGGGAGGTGGGTGGGGAGAAGTTACAAATTATATAAAGGGTCCTAATTTTGGCATGGGAATAGTTGACAGCGGAGTGGAGCTATGGCTCTTTGAAGCAGAAGAGTAGTTAAGACAGCCAAGAGGCTGTGAGATCATGGCTTTGACTGGGAAACCCACATGGTCAACAAAACCAAATTGCTTAGGAGAACCAAAGCAATTGAAGTGTGATAGACGAGGAGGGGTAGAAATCTCATCTGACGGTATAAGCTTCAGTGCCTCAAGGATTTTGCATGAAGTTTATGGTGCAATATTTAGAAGTAGTTATGAGGCACTGGGGGAAATGCTAAAACCACCTCCTGGACTCATGGGTATGTGGGGAAGAAGAAGGGACTTAAATCCAAAGGGTCTTAGGGAAAGTGGTCTTTTTAGGGGAAAACCAAGCTGCCGTTCATGTTTTACTCACTGCCACTTTGTCTTTGTGTGTGTGCTTACTATGTGACAGGAAGTTTACAGATAGGAATTCTGATCGCCCCTCACCCTGCCCCCATAACCACAGGGAGTAGGTGGGTACTTGTATTCTCATTTTATACAAATGAGAAGACTTAGGACCCAAGAGGTTAGAAGCCTTGTCATAAATCACACAGTTAAATGAAAGAAGTGGGATTAGAGCAAGTTTCCTTCCAAGTGCCAAGCCTGCTTGCCCTCTTTTCATGAATGCAGCCTGTCTGCTCATAAGGCAAAAGGAGAGAATTTTGAGCAGAATGTGAAGATGTTGGGTTCTTGTTAACCAGGGAATAGAAGTTCCAGACACCCTGAAGAAAGAGTTGGGAAGGAGGGCATTGGAAGATCTGGAAAGAAGAAAAGAAGCAAAGATGACTTGGGCTGACTGTAGCAGAAAGAATTAGTAATTAAAGAGGCCAGATACGAGGAGCATAATAAAGGCTGACAAGGATGTGATGCGTGGATGAAATTGACTTGTCTCATTATTCCAAATCCACAAACATTGTTTTGACACTCTGTCCCCTCGGTAGTGTTGATTGTGCTTTCCGGAAACTTCCCCAGTGTATCCCCAGCACTCCCTGCCCCTGGGGAGAGTATGTTAGTACATTTGCCCAGGAGGTCAAGAAAGACAAGGTGTTGAGTGCTTGGGATGGGTTGACTTGCAGGCTGGCATGGAGGACTGTTGCAATGGAGATGTCTACAATCACTTGGCTTCCCCCAAGCATGGGAGAGCTTCCAGCATCCTTTGAAATCAGTCAGTGGTCTGTCTGTAATAATTGATGCACCATGGTCCCCTAATCAGGGGCCAGCGTCCAATGCCAATTGTTTCTCTTACTTTTTAATAATTTGAACTCCATACCGGAGCTTAGAGTATCAAAGCACTTCTGGAAGATATTTATTAGCGGCCAAATTATAAAAACACATAGCAAACCTTTAGTTTGCATTACAAGTGTTAATATATGCAGAGCCCCGTGAATAGCTCATCTTTCTGCCTCTCTTGTATCTTAAATTTTTCATTACAAATTTCCAGGGCTTCAAAGTAGACTCTCACAGCCGGTGCCTTTTTTCTCCCTTGCATGACAAAGAGCTGTCAAAAACGGTTCCTGGGCTGGCGAGTTTCTTCCCCTTTTTACTCTCATCTAAATGTCAAACAACTTAGCTTAAATAAAGCCCAGCATTCTTCGTCTGGTGTTTCTCAAAAGAAAAACACCACCACAGAAGGCATCTACAAAGGCCCTAATTAATGTTTCTCATTGATTTGGTTTTAGTGTGATGTATTTTATTAAAAAAATATGAATCCAGAAGGCACGCTCATTAAAATCATTAGCCACTCAACATTGGCTGCAAACAGCCTGGTGCTTCGTAAGGCTGAAGAACTCAGATTCACGCAAACACACGGGCACAGGGCTCACACGTGCACTTGAACTGTACATGACATACTTTCCAGATCACACACGACACACCTGGGTATGCATGCATACATAATTGTGTGCCAGATATGCAGAAAATACATGCATATACATGCATGTATTTAACACTGATGTACACATGTGCAAACATGTGTTTGACTACTCCTAGGGTGTACATGCAAGCACACTAGCATGTATGCAGCAGATGACCCATACACTCGCAATATATTCTCACACACAGAGTGTGCACATTTGTGTGTTCACTTAAACCCGGAGTTTGCTGACTATGCACAAGTGAATATCCATACATTGGAGGGAGAAAGGAAGACAATTGCCTCTTCAGTTTCTTGGAATTATATTCATGGAGGTGATCAAAATATACCAATGCCAGTGCCTTTTTCATATCACCTAAATACCTGTCATGAATATTCATTTTTCATTTCTTCCTTAGTTGGCCTCTTAATCACTGTAACAAATCTATCCTATCATATCAGGGACATGCGCCTATCCCCCTAATCCGCTGAGATCTGAGTATTCTTGGAATGTTTTCTGACTGATCTCTCTTCTTCTGACTGGTCTCTGGGCTGTTCAATATGGGGATGGAAAAAAGAGAAGAAGAGAAGGATTCTGGATCTTGATAGGATAGAGAGAAGAGCGCCATGCTCTTGCGATTGCTGATGTTGAGACTTCATTACTCAGCAGACAGTGAACTGTCTGGGGTCGGCAGTATCCCTACTGCTTAATAGAGACTGGACCCTGTATCCCATCCTTTGTTCCCTTTCTCTAAGTCAGTTCTTGGCAAAAACAAAATAAAACAAAGAAACAAACAAAAGCCTCTTTCCTCCTTACTTCCTATTCTTGAAGATCCCTTTGTGCTTTCTGGAGGTGGTGATTTTGAAGGGGCTGTGAGCTTCCATGACTTGTGGAGTGGCCTGAGGGAAGCTGCCTCCAAACTTACTCTAGGACACCTGCTCTCTCAGCTCACTCCATGATGTGCTTGGATCCACCCTTTCTCTTTACAGCCGAATGGGAGCTGAGATTAGCCCAATTGTTCTTCCTCTGAGGCCAGCACAGTTGGCTCGAATTTAGCATTGGAGCTTGGGAGCCTTAGCCATCAGTGCTGTCAAAATGCAGCTGTGTCCTCAAGTGAACATGCTTTTCCACTGTTTCACACACATATATTTCTTCCAAGGACTTTTAAGGGAGGAGGACACTGAGCCAAGGCCTGGTTTCCATATTTTCAGGGCCTCTGGATCATGATATTGTCCAATAATACTCCATTGTCATCCCAGCTGATATATGAGAGTTGGACTGCAAACCTTCTTTGAAATAATCAAAGACTTCACTTTTTACCTTTTCCACAGTTTTTTGTTCATGCCTACAGGGAGCATAGGTTTTCATGACAAAGACCTCCTCTCCTTCCTCAAGGTACCGGAGAGGCCACGTTTGCCCCTCCATGCCTTCCACTCTCATCCCTGCCCTACAGAGAAGTTGCTAACCAAAGCACAGAAAATCTTACATTTGGGGGCTTTACTACCGCATGGGGAGGGCTATCGTGCTTGAAGTCAGAGCTCATGCAAGTGCCTTCATAGCCTCTCATCCTCCCTTGAGTTTCCTGCCTCCTTCTCACCCATGTGGCATAATAGATAGAGTGGGATATAGGCCATTTCTCTTACACTCCCTTAAGACATGACTGAATGTAGAGTCCGAATATTTTAGATTGGAAAGGAAGGAGGAAGATCAACCTTGGGCCTAAGCCCGGTTCTTCCACCCATTTTCATCAAACTTTGGGGCTCTAGGGTGCTTGCTGGCAATTATTAATACAATTGTTACTAAGCTTCCCATTTGACTGGTGACCAATGGATACCATCCCCCAGAATCCCAGAAGGAAGTAGGAATGAGGGGGCATTTCAAATCCATAGCATGTATAAACACAAACAACATTCAATAGCTGCACTTCTAGATAAAATAAATAATTTGAGCATTTGAGATAGAGTGGGGGAAGGGAGAGTTATGCTCCAAAGCCTCTTCAAGTAATTAAAGCGCAGTCTTCATGTTTTGCCATTTGTCAGAACAAAGTAAATATTAGAATCTCAGCACTCGCGTCCTCTTGGCTAAATATCCTTCTGTGGTTATTACTCAAATATTGAAAATACTTGTGTAAGTTCTAGTGCAAAGCTGCCATTGGAGTGATTTATATGGAGACATAACCTGCTGCCTCCCTGAATTCATCCACCCACCCTCACAGTTCATATCAATTTTGCTCTGGCCCCCATTAGCAATGTTGTCAAAAAAAATCACAGAAAAATAACGACCCTGCAAGCCCAGAAATTTAGACCTGAATTTGAGCCATAAATCTGCATTAATTTAATAGTTAAAGTGCGTTAATGCTTTGTAATATTTTTTCTTTATAGAGAACACAATAGTGAGGTCATCTGTAATAAAGATGTTAATCCTGAGCCACCTGCTAGTTTGTTTTGCCTCTTGGGGCAAGAGGACATTAATGGATGAAATACGGCTCTCAGTTCCTTAAAATGGTGTTTTATGGCAACCTCTATGCATGGCTATAAAACACTCACTCTGAGTGATAAAGAGTCTCAAGAAGGGATATACACTCTCCATCATGCTGATCTGACATCAGCTATGCTTAACTTATCACCCATCCACAGAGACCCACTCTGCTGGGCTGGGCAGCAAAGGGAGACCAGGAGCAGCCCCGAGGCCCAAAGAAGTGGGTTGAATTGCTCAGTAATTGAGGCCAAAGGATCAGTCAGTCCTTGGGCAGTTATCCATTCTGGAATCTATTGCCAATTTTTTCCTTGGTATTTTGATTCAGGAAATCGTCTATTGTTCCATCATTGGCTCTCTAGGCAGGTTTTGTGACACAGGAGAAAAATAACAAGTCATACCCACTATCTCATACTGTGGAGCACATCCTTTGCTTGAATTTCAGTAATCTCTTTCAAGAATAAAAGAGTAAGTCCCAATTAATATTAATTTATTTTTAATACCTATATCCACAGGCATTTATTTTGCACAATCATTTCCTTCTTTTGGTTTGGAATAGGTCACTTTCACTGACATACCCAATGACTTGTTTGGATCATGCCATTCTCCAGGTGTGAAATGTTCATGATCTCCATAGGTAAAGTGGAGATATTGCCACAGAATTAGGGGCATGCATTTCAGCTGAATATTTAAAGGTCTTGGATTGTAGTTAAGAATGGTGAGGCTACACATACCCTTATAGCTTTTCAAAGCAGTGGGTGATAGAGAGAATAGCTGGTATGTCTGTCCTAGGCACACCTGGACAGTCAACCTGATGTTGCTCTCTAAGAGAACGAGGGCTCTGGATGGTGCAGAGAAGGGAGGGACAAAGCTGCTCAGAAGGTCAGTGACAATGAACTCTCAGAAGGTTTGTTACACAAACTGGCTCCTGAGGAATCATGGGGTAGGGCTGGGTGTACAGATCTTAGGTAAAAGGAGAAAGCTTGAATGTGAGATTCGGGACAAGTGACCCAGATCAGAAGGGAGGAAAAATGATTCACATGCAAGTGAGAAGCAGGCACAGGAGAAAGTTCTGCCCGTTCCTCAAAGTCCCCATTACTGAGAGCAAAGCAGGGTGGGGCTCAGGCAGCTGATATCTTCGAAAAACCATTGTCAATGTCGGTGGCCTATAGGGTGACAGCAAAATTAGGATTCTTTAGAAGCTTGAGGTTTACACTAATGTACAAAGTAATAGTGTTACCTCTGAACAGCATTACCTTTCTGGTTGACACCTAGACCTTATACTCTTTTGGTGATTGTAATAGAAGCAATTTGTGCCACACTCCTCCATGTACCTCTGGAGTGCCCAGGCTGGACTAGGACTGGTGTAGGCTGTGTATCTGTGACTATACCCTCTGGATAGTTAGTAGACCGTTTCTTAGCCACAGAACCAACCCAGTGGATGTGTTACAGGTAAGTAACTGCACAGAGAGCAGAAGTTCTCCTTGTGTTAGATCTCCTTATTTTAGATTTTATAGTCCTGCCTTCAACTTTGTTGGTAAATACTCCTAAATAAGTGTAAAAAGAGACAACCGTCAAACACAGATATCCGCTCTCTCCAACTTTTAAAAAATGTTTTACCTTCCATTTATTGTTCATCAGCTCACTAAACTTAGCAAAATATTATATCATTAATCCTGAAAATAATACCTTAAATCAATTATAATTATTATTATTATTATTTTTACAAATGGTGCACTTAGGCTGAAGAGGTGAATCAACTCACCCAAGGTCACAGAGACAATCAGTGGTACAGTTAGGATCAGACTGTCTGACTGAACCCAAAGCCTGTGCTTGGAAACAATTCTATACCACATCCCACAGTGCCCTGTTTCTCTAGTTATATACTAGATGATTGATAATGTTTCTTGAATGAAATAGCATTGGTGACTTTCTTAGTTTCACAGGACATGAGTAACAAAGTACCACGAACGAAATGGTTTAAAAGAACAGAAATTTATTGTCTCAAAGCTCTAGAGGCTGGAAGTCTAAACTCAAGCTGTTAGCAGGGTGATGCTTCCTCTAAAGTCTGTAGAGTAGAATCTGCTCCATGCCTCTCTCCTGGCTTGCTGGGAAACCATAGCGCCCTCTGCTTCAGTCTTCATGTGGCTTCTCTCCTCTTCTGTCTGTCTGTGAGATTTCCTCTTTCCATAAGGACACTAGTCATACTGGAATAAGAGCCCATCCTAATCCAGTATGACCTCATTTTAACTTGCCTAATTCCATCTGCAATGACTCTATTTTCCAATAAGGTCGTATTTTGAAGTACTGGAGGTTAGGACTTCAGCATATCTTTTTGGAGGCTAAAAATTCAGTCCATCCAAATTTAAAGTCAGTACCACCAATTCTCTCAGGCAGAATTTATAGGTCAACATATCAGGTTAGCTTCCATGCTCTTCCGTGTTTCCCTTGGGGTGTCGAATGCCTACTTTATTAATTCGACCTCCTGGCAGCCAGCCACCAAGTGGAGATGGACTTCTGGAGCCCCTGGGCTGCTGGATTGGGGGGAAGGCCAATGAGATAAACCATCAACAAATTCCATGTGTCAGATACTACGTTAAGCTCTTCTTCATTAACTTGCTCCTCATCTTAAGCCTGTGAAGTGGGTATTTTGCTCCTATTTTGCATTGAAGAAACCGGGATTCAGAGAGTTTTAAGCACTGTTCAGGGTCGCCCATAGCGAATGAGCATTAGCGTTGACGTGACCCCAAATCTGACCTTACAACACTTGTTTTCTACTATGCCATGTAAGGAAATTTGGAATAAATAAGAAGGATCACTGGCTCTATCAAGGGGAAAATTAGGCATTGTTTAGAGCATAGTCTTCAGGTTTATCTGATTTTAGCCTTTCCTTGTCCTTGAGCTGTTTTACAACTATAAAGTTGTAGATAACTAATAGCAATGCAAAATAATTCATTTTATAGAGATGAAAATAAATTCTGTCCAATGGGGGTTTATTTGACTCTCTCTCTTTAAGCCCTTCCCCTGCTAAAACCTAGTTTCACATTGATTTTTACCTTTATCAGAAAATGATCTTTTAACTAGCCAGATAGCCAGCCAAATGGTGGGATTCAGGAGAGGGTAGCTACCCAGCAAACCCAGTCTCTGCCCAGTTGGATTTTTTA
Source organism: Tamandua tetradactyla (assembly GCF_023851605.1). Classification (NCBI taxonomy): domain Eukaryota; kingdom Metazoa; phylum Chordata; class Mammalia; order Pilosa; family Myrmecophagidae; genus Tamandua; species Tamandua tetradactyla. Next base: position 90,770,820 of record NC_135334.1, read on the forward strand.
AATTCAGAAACAGATGAGGGGAATTAAGAGACAAGAGGACCCATTGTCTTCATCTTCCAAACCAGATTAGATTGCCTAGTTATTGATTAAAGGAATCACATACCACTACTATTTATAAACCCAGGGCTCCAAAGAGAATGTTTGTTTTTCCTGCTTTTAATTATTGAACATGAAATGCCAGTGTTGTTTTGCCAACAGCGGCACAATAGGTCCCTAATGAAACTCACTGAGCTACTAATAATTAAACCATCAGGCAGAAGTAACCAGTGCAGTGAGATATCAATTAACATTCTTCAATAATCAACCTTTTATTTTGATTGCTTAAGGAAAACTGTGTTTTATTTTATTTCTTCAAATTTATCATACAGAACTTCTACCTCTGGTGAAACTGTTGTGGGGACTGAGCTTCAAAGTCAGTCAAAGCCCAGTTCAAATCATTGTTCTGCCATTAATTACAGATGATGCTGAGCACATCAGTTCACCTTTCTGAGGCTGAGCTCCTTAACCTGTAAAGAGGAACTAGTACTAGTTACTTGGAAGAATTATTGTCAAGCTAAAAATAAGATGACATACGCTTAACAGCCTAACTTATATTTAGCATATAACAATGGTTCAACACATTTTAGTTTTCTTTCTTTCCTTCCTGCCTTCACTTGCTAGTCTGCTTTCATAAGCTTCCTAATCTCATCAGAGATCCCTTTCTTAAATGGTGTCCCCATACCCCGGTCTTTGAAATTACACCTTAGCCACAGCCCCTGCCAAGGAAGTGGGTCTCGACATCCATGTTTCCACCCTAAGACCTGAGGATGGATGAGTGGTTTGGAGGGTATCAATTCAGAAAATGGGTCAAGCCGGTCAGTTTATCCATTGCAAGGCTCTGTATTAAGAGAAACAGAGACTGATTAGTTGGTGGTGGGTTCTAAAGCTACAAGGTCACATAGGATCAGGGAGAGAGCTGTTGCAATGGGAAACCAAAAGTAATGCAACCTGCCCTTGTGATGGAAGCATGTGTGTAACTTAGAAGTTGGGATCCGAGGGATGACTATGGTTACTGAATAATTATATAGATTTTCTTTTTTTCTTTCTGGTATATTAAAGTAGACAGAGGGAAATACTTGAAATCTCTGAACTGTGATCCAATTGCCTTGATCTCTGATAATGATTGCATAACCCTGTGCGCTTGTGATGGTCAAAAGCTTGTTACTGCCCTTCACTTGTACCCATTTTACCTGTTTTTTTTACTTTAAAGTCATGTGATCACTAAAGACAGCCCTGATGTTTATTAATGAAGGGTCTTGGGATAGCCCAGAACTAACCCACCCCAATTTCAAAATTATCTTGATAATCAAAACTGGATCTCACCAAAATGGACCTTCCTGAGAACGTGCAGGAGCTTAGGCTTTAACCTATAAGTGACTTATCCTTCATTATAATACTAAAAGTCATGCCCATCATCATTTTAAGACTGCCATTTTCTTACATAGATTTTGTGACTAAGCATGTAATCAATCTGCCATGTCCGATAATTAGATCACCTCTAATGACATCATCTGAAACCATTGTGCTCATTATCCTAAAACTGCTCATCTTTTGATTCTATAAAACTATCAAAGTTACTGCAGTTTGGGGACACAGATTTTTGGGCCAATAGGTCATCTGATCTCCTGCTTTACACTTAGCAATAAATCTTTTTCTCTTTGAAAGCCTGATGTCTCAGAAATTGGTCATTGAGCTCACTGGGCAGAGAATACATTGCCTTTGTCCATTAATAAGGGAATTGTGATATCAGAGGCAGTCATGGTGCAGTAAGAAGCAGACCCAAGCAGAGACAAGAAGCCATGTGGAGAAAGAAAGAAGAGGGAGAAAGAAAGAAAAATCTGCTGAGTGAATTTCTAGCCCCCATTCAGTCTAGCCATACTTCTTCAAGTGCCTTTTTGGTGAAGCAACAACAAAAAAAATCTCTGATTGAACACATTTGTCACTTTGGGGGTGACACAGGGGTAGACAAGGGGAATGAGAAGGGTGTTGTTCTAGTTTGCTAGCTGCCGGAATGCAACACACCAGAGACGGATTGGCTTTTAATAAAAGGGGATTTATTTTGTTGGTTCTTCAGAGGAAAGGCAGCTAACTTTCCACTGAGGTTCTTTCTTATGTGGAAGGCACAAGATGGTCTCTGCTGGTCTTCTCTCCAGGCCCCTGGGTTCCAACAACTTTCCCTGGGGTGACTTCTTTCTGCATCTCCAAAGGCCTGGGCTGAGCTGCTAGTGCTGAGATGAGGAACGCCGAGCTGCTTAGCAGTGCTACGTTGTAATCTCTCATTTAAGCACCAGCCAATTAAGTCAATGTCACTCATTGCAGCAGACACGCCTCCTAGCCGACTGCAGATGTAATTGGCAACAGATGAGGTTCACGTACCGTTGGCTTATGTCCGCAGCAACAAGACTAGGTATGCTCACCTGGCCAAGTTGACAACTGAATCTAACTAACACAGGTGTATTCTATTTAAGGATATGAAGATTGCAAAGATGACAATAGGAACACTCATCCTTTTGAGGGAGGTCCAGTGAACATGAAAATGGGAATAGCAGGTAGACTTGAGATGCCAGAGGGTAGCTTTTGCTCATTTGTCTAGAACAAAGGTGACTGCCTTTGTGAGGTGGCATGGCAGTCTCATCAGCTCATTACCTTTACTAGATGCTGAATACTCAGATGGCACCTTCCATGGGAAGGTTGGAGAAAGACCGTTTCCAGTTTCAAGCTTTTAGCTATCTATAATCTATTTTTTCACCCTAGAGATATGTTAATGGCCAACGGGAGGGGATAAACAAACAAAAAGTAAAAGAGAGAGGCATCAGGAAAGAAGAGAAGACACTGATGGGCTGAAAGGATGTCAAATTTTGCCTAGATTTTCATTTGGGTGGTTCCCTGGCCTGCCACCAAATTAAATTACTTTCAGCTCCATTCAATTCACTGAATGCCTAAAATATGCAAGGCATGACGCTAGGTGCAATGGGGAACACTGTGATGATTCTCAGTTTTCAGGGGGATAAGACATGCTTATGAAGAATATAATGCATGTCAGAATATGGTATGTCATGAGAGACATGTCTTAGCAAAGTGATCTGGGAGCTGAAATGAAGGGAAATTGTGCTAAGCTGGGGAACTTCACAAAGGAGGTAGGTTGTAGGTGACCCTTGAAGGATGGCGGTTTGACAGGTGCCAATGGGAGGGTACAGAAAAATATTCCAGGAGGAACAAACATCAAGGATGAAAGCCTTAAGACAGAAAATACAGGAATGTTTGGAATGCAGGAGTGGCTCTACTTTGGGTGGAGTACAGGGGTGTGGGCCATGATAAGACTGGAAGTGTATGCTGAGGCTTGTTCTACAGTCTCCATGTTGGGAAGAAGAATTTGTTCTCAATTTGGCAGGCAAAGGGAAGCCTTCTCTGAGCTGGGTGGAACATGATTAGAGGTGAGATTTAGGAAAATTAATTGAGTTTAGGGTGGGTTGAGTAAGAAAGAGATTTGATGCAAGGAAGCCAAATGGATGTCAGTTAAATGTAGGGGGAGAAAGTATTTCCACACTGGCTAAAGAAGCCCCTGAGGTGGTGGTAATGGGGAAATGTGAGGGGGAAGTTCAAGGCCCACCTGTGTTCCAAGCAGCATCACCAGAGAAGCTGAGCTTTTATCAGTTTTATGGAATGGGGATCAGAGTAAAATTTTATTTGCAAAATGGTTTGGGCCACCCACAACAGCTACAACAAAAACAAAATCAAAGCAAAAACAAAACACCTTCTGGGATAGAAGAAAGCATGCTCACCTGCTAGAGTTCCACAAGTCTGTAGTTTGAATCCTTGCTCTCAGACCCATCAGCTACGTAACATTTCCCAGGTCCCTTAACCTTGTGCCCTTAGTTTTCTCATTCTTGAAATGTTAGATAATAAAACCTACTTCCTAATATTGTTTTAAAGACTAAAGATGCTGTATGGGAAGACTTAACACAGAGCATGGCATAAAACAGACACTAAACAAATGTCCACTCCCTGTCTTTTCTTCAAGTGGGGATGAAAGAGAGGGATAAATAACCTTAGAGGGGTATAGTAGGTGCTTGTGGACTTAAACGAATATAAATACAAATATTATTTTATGAATTTACCATATGTTAGGAACTGTGTATGACAAATATGGTCTAATCAGAAAACAACGAAACAACTTCATGTGCTCAGGGTGGGTGGATTTCAATGCAGGAAGTTTTGAAGGTGCTGCAACACCAAATAAGGAACAGTGGGAGAACCAAGAGATTAGCAAGATCAGGCAGTCCCACCTGGTATTATTCTGGGTTGGATGCTAGTGTTTTGGATCACCAAACGAAAGCGGGAACCAAGGCAGATCTGTCCAGTGTGAGCTGGAGCTAAAAGGAAATGTAGTTGCTGTAAAAGAAGCCACCTGGGGCAGAGGGGGAGGGGAAAACATCCTGCCCTCCAATCTATCCCCAGTGCCTCCTATTGGCCGAATCCAACTAGAAGGTAGATGATAATCTACCTGAATCCTGGAAGGGCAGCTGGCAGATATCAGCCTCTGTGTGATAGAAGAGCAGAGCATAGAAAGGACAAAGAAAGGCTCTGAGGGCACGCAGGTCCAAGGTGCTTGAATAGGGTGTTGACAGTGGAGATGAATCCGATGGCTTGTGTAAATCATAGGCTGTTAGACCATGGGTTAAAGCAAAAGGCAGACAAGGCCGGAGATACAGACATGATAGTGCTTCTGTCTTCAGAGGTCCTCACAGATCCCTTAGCAGAGGCTGGGTAAAAGCTAGCAGTTACAAGCAGCTTTTTGCTCCCAGATATATCTGTAACTTCATGAATAAGTGAAATTGGAGAGAATGGTCCCACAGGCCATGTGAGGCCTCTCTTGGTTTTGGAGCTGTTCTTTACGGTCAAGGCCCTTCTGGTTGGGGCATCACAGGGGCTGATTCACTGTCAGCACTCCCTGGATCTGGAAAACTCTGCCCCTTAAAAATTCAAATTTGGGAGTTCTCCAGATTCAATCGCATTTTCTCCTTGGAATTCCATGATAAGTTTTTGATATTAGATCTCAGGGGAAGTGTGTTAAGGGAATTCTCCAGAGACAGAACCTCAAAATTGAGGATTCTCCTAGAAAGCATGGAGTCCATCCCTATATGAGGCAGAGTACAAGTGAGCAAGATTGGCACTGCCTCGGTTTCCTTCGCCAGTTGACTCCCATAGGCTGGGTATGGGGAGAGTCCCCAGTGAAAACTCTAGACTGAGTGGAAGGGATGCAGATATTGTCTTGCTCTGCCTGGCAGTCACCATGAAGCCAACGGTCGGTCTCTCTGGCCCTCTATTTCCCCATCCTGAGGGAGTTGGCATAGGCCATGATATGAGTTCTTCCAATTAATTTGGTCAATAAAAACAATATTGATAGCTATAGTTTATCAATCACTTATGTACTAAGGATTTTTCATGTATCGTTTCTTTTAGTCTTGATTCCAGGAGACTGTCCTATGATGCATGATCCTATTTGCCACTGCCTGTTATAGGTAAGGCCTCTGCTGCAGGCCACACTTTCAGCTTCTGGACTCATCAAAATACCACTCCAGCATCTCAGGTCCAATATTTTTCTAATTCTAAGTTTCATGCTTGCTTTTGCAAACATTATAAAGATAATGCCCTTAAATGTAGACAACATACAGGCATCTAGCTTTTGACCTTGAATTCAAACCATAACATGTACACTCCTTTAGTTCACCTGCTGTGTATAGCTGCATAACTAATTCCTTGCTTAGTCCCTATAAGCAGGAGTCAGGCCTGCCAGAAAGTATCTCATCAAATTGCCTGTAGTTAACCTTCCTTCTATAGTTGATCAATGATGAAATGGTAGAAATAAGATATGGAGACATTTAACATTTGGCAAGAATGAACTTATCAATTTTAATGCTCACAGGTTCCCCTCTGTCCTTCCTATATAGTTCTATACCTCATAGCAGTCCTAAGTAGGTTCTAATAATATCTCATTTTTAGAGAGGAAGCAAGTACATTAACTTGCTGAAAGACACCTAACCCTTTCTGTCATGGTAGATTAATTCTCTGGGTGTGTTAGAAGTCTTTGTAGGCAGACAGTTCTTGAGGAGCTCCACATACAGGTTTATCTCTCCCTACCCTGCAACAATTTCACCAACTCAGGGTTTGGTCTTTTGTGGGGTATTAGGGACCTAGGCATGGACAGCCACATTTGACCCCAGCTTGATGATTTCATGGCAGGTGGACTGGGGAAAGTCAGGCTAGAAGTTGGGAGACCAATTAAGTTATAAATCTCAGTAAAAGATGACGAGGTCTACTTTAGATTATATGGGAGCTGAATAGGGCAGAGAGACAAATTCATGATGTTAAGATATAAGAATTAATGGTGCTTGGCCAATGGCTGGATGTAGAAATGAATGAGAGAGAGAGGTGTCATGGATGACTCCCAGCTCTTTGACAAGATGATGGGGTAGACTGTGGATGCCATCAATAAGATGTATGACTTAGGAAGAGTACAATCCCAAATCAGCTCCCCTTTCCTCTCTTCTTTCCCAGGCATATATTGAGAGAGTTGTATATTGCATGTCCTTATCTAAATTGTCCCTCTGACAGCTGCTTTTCCTTTCATGGGTTCCTCCTTCTGACTGCCCCCTATTCCACTTAGTATCACTACTCTCTTCACTGTAGGCTACAACCTGGACCTCCTGAGTTCCCACTGAACAGATCCTGCTTCTTTTTGCATGGGCTCCATGGAGGAGAGAACGGGACTAGGTCACTCTTCCCTGCTAGCACAGACCCTCTGTTCTCCAAACCAAATCCACATACTGCTGTATAGTTAGCTCAGATTTTATCGAAGTTTTAGAAACAATAAAGGGAATTGCACCTCCTGATGAGAAAAATTGCAAGTTGTAACATTCATATGACTTCTCTCATGGTCTAAGGGTGAAGCACCAGGAGTACCAGACACTTCTACTTCCAGGTAATCACCAAGCATCATTGATTCTTCTATTATAACATGAATTTGTCCCCCTTGTTACCTCCCGCTGACCTAACTCTGACCTCTGAAAACCATATGTCCTCCATGGAGGGTCTCCTCTTGGCCACGATCTGGCCCTCTTCCTTGCCCTTACGATTGCCCTGCTCTGTGAAGGTGCCTTGTTTCTTAAGCCACCTCCTGGTGAATGTTCACCCCATTTTAGTGACCCTCCTATTCCTTTAGCTGGGTTTTCTCTACCCTAGAATTCATCCCTTTCCCCCCAACAGATGATACCTGGGATGCAGTGATCCCAAGTTGCACCTTTTCCATAAGTGAATTCTTCAGTCTAGATGAAAACCTGGTAGTGGTGGGGTAACTTTAAGAGAAAGTACAGTTTGCCCTCCTTTAAAATTTCCCATAACTGAAACACAGAAGAAGGACTTATCTTGGTTACAGTAGTTTACTAAATTCATACTTGACTTAGACCAAAAATATCCTAAAGACTAACATTGTCGGAAGCTGAAGGCTAGATACACATTATTAAGGGAAAACAATTCTCTAAATGAAATATATTCTACATAGATTAACACTGACCCAACAAGTCTATCCAACTTGGCATGTCAAAGGGAGCAAGCCTTGTATACTTTCATAAAGCAGTGTTAGCTCATCCTTTCTTTTGTCTTTAGTTTATAGAATATATTTGAGTCTTCCCTGGACCTTGCATATGTGAACATAAACACTTGCTATATGCCATCACTTTACATGGATTAACTCATGTAGTGTCCCTATGATTATCCCTATTTTATAAATGAAACAACTGAAGTTTAGAAGAGTAACCTGGTCAAATCACCCAGCTAGTGAATGCAGAAGTGGGATGTATACCCAGGCACTTGGCACTCTGGACAACATACTAACTCTTTAAATAGGGCCCTTTACAGAGATTCTCCTTATTGAAGGACACATAGATTTCATGCAGAAGCCTTGAAATTACTGCTTAATGTATCCTGGAATAATCTATATCCTCTAGGCAACATCCCATATACTCAGTATGGAAGGGAGATAATATACAGACTTTTCATTGTCCAATATAAATAATTCCCACAGACTCAGAGATAGATGTGTCGCAATGGGAGGGGAGAAGAAATGACATATATTATCCTTTTCCAAAAGGAATAGATCAGAGAGGATCTAAACTCAGGAGCTCAGTTTGGGATGTACTGTACATGAGTGTCCTGGGGCCGATTCAAACAGAGATATACAGTAGGTGTTGAGTAGCTGGTATGGAGCTCAGGAGTACTGCATGATCAAATGGGGGCAGAGGCCTGGACTAAACGGTCCAGAGAAAGAAGCATCCCCTTTCTCAGCATTAACACCGACTGACAAGTCTATCCAACTTGGCATGTCAAAGTCATCAGACTTGATCTGCCTCATAAACTTAAATGAGGAGCCCTGAAAGTGGCTATCTGAGAAAAAAATGTGAGGATCTAAGTGAGGTCTAGAGCCAAGCAGCCAATCAGCCCACGGTGAATATTCAGCCCCCAATTCTGGACCAAGGATATTCCACCTTAAGACAGCTGCCTTTGGTTCAACAGGTCCAGAAAAGGCCTGGTCTGACTTTTCTTGCTGAGCATGAAAGGGAGTCAAACAGGGTTTTAGAGCCCATCCCATCTCACCAACCAGCCATTCTCTGCACACAGCTCCGGCTTTCTCGGGAAATCAGCTAACAGCTTTCCTCAGGTGTCCTTGGACTGCTAATGTAATAGTGCTTATTTTCAGAATCTTTGGGAGGCTGAAGAAAGCATCAGAGTTTTATTGTAAATCCATTATGTCTTCTTTGGTTAGAAATTATCCTTGACAAGCAGTCCCTCAGCAAAGTCAAGTCAGTATTATTTTGCAGAATAAAAAGGGGGATTGGCCACTTCTTTTATTATTTTTTTATTATGACTGTCCTCTTTTTGGTTATGACAGTCGATGTATTATTTAGCTTAAGTGCTTGATTAAGGAAAAGCTGGTAGGGGGTAGAGTAGGAGCTGGAGGGGGTGACTGCACAGATTCTGGTTTTCCTGCTCCTCTTACTGGTAGCTGGGATGGAAATAAACTGCCAGGACCCTTTGGGGATCCAAACTTTTTACCCTCAGCACAGGAGATCACGTTCTGGCTAAGGCACCTTCAGGACGTTTCTGGGTCAGCAGAACCCCGGTGCCTTTCTTTCATATAGTGGGATCCTTGTGCCTTTGTTAAATATTAATTTGCTGTCAATAATTAAATGCTGATTATTTGATCTCTAATGGGGTCAGGATTCCCACAGTCCCCTATTAGTGTAATAATGCAAAAGTAAAAATTGCCTTTCAGTTGGGAAAAAAATGTACTTATTATTCTTTCTTTGTTCAGAGTAAAATGGTTTGTCTTAAATTAAAAATTAAAAGCAGGATTTTCTTTAATCTTCGAATTAAATTACTGCTAATTAGTTCTATTTTCTGTACAACATTCACATGCTAAAATCTCGGCCATTCCTTCAGCGTATTAATGGTGCCCTTTGGCTGTAATCAAGATTGTCTTACATTAAAAATGATACAGTTAACTCGATTATATTAAGATTCATTGTTCTCAAATCACAGGGTGATGACTACAAGCTGCTGAAACTGTTGGAAGGGTTGAGATTGCCACGATGCGGAATAAAGTCATCCATCATTTCCATTTCAAAATCCTGAAGGCTGGAGTGAGGATCACAAAGCTTCTGCGATTGCCAGGTGTCCCTGAGGTGGATGGCAGGCACAGGGATTGGATGCAGATTTTATGCCTGTGGACACCATCACAACCTTCACCACTCTCCTTTGAAAGAGTAGGAGACAACAGACAGAGCCCAAGTGAGTCCACATTCAAGGATAATGTATATTCAAGAGCTACCTGTTTCCTCCTCGCCCCTCACTGCTCGGAAAGTGGTGCCTGGATCCTGAGTCATGAAGGGAGGGGAGCCACAGCAGGGGGAATCTATTACCACCACTACCTCTGCCCCTTCCGCTGCCGACCGCTACTGCTTGTTGAGCGCTTACTAAGTGTGTCAGACGCAATATACCAAGTGCTCTAACAGTCACTTCATTTAAACAGTAACCCTGCAAAGTTGGTATTATTGGCCTTATTTGACACTTGGCTGAGCTCAGAGAGGTTGAGTAATTTTCCTAACATCACACAGCTATTTATGTGGCAGAATTAGGATTCGAATCCAGCTGTGTCTGACTCCAAAGCCCACACTGTTAACCACCATGCCCTTCTGTCCAACAATTCATTTTTATAGGGCATTTTTGTGTCTGTTACTGAGAAAATGTATGTGCTTGCATGTGTATGCATGTACGTTGAGAGAGGGAAGAAAGATCAAGCATCTGGAATTTTACAGCAAGGCTGCACAGAGTTTCCTACTTCCTTCACTGAATGAAGAATGATCCTTCTCCACCCTCTGGGACACGATCTTTGTGTGGAGTGGTGTCAGGTGGGAGATGAAGGTCCCAGCTAAGGCCCTGCCATTATACAGCAAATGTAGCATCCACAGCACTGTCCTTGTCCATGAAAGGTTGTGAAATGCAAACTCTTACTCTAGAATGCTCAGCCCAGCTGCCACTCCATAATATAAGTTCAGCCATAGCCTGAAATCAATTGCAAGCCCTCTCTATGCACAAAGTACTTCTCAATGTTGTTGATGTCTTTATGCAGTGAGCCACAGTATTCGGAATTCTGTGATCATACGGTTTGGGTAGCCAAGATTTTGGAGGTGAAGAGAGGGCTTCCAGCATTTATTTCAAAGATTTGATTGAGCACCCAGAACAATGAATTGAGTATCTTGCATATTGTTTTAGTTTTCTAGGCTGCTTAAAGCCAATACCATGAAATGGTTCCGCTGTGGGAATTTATTAGGTTACAGCTTTGAGGCCAAGAAAATGTCCAAATCAAAGCACCATCGAGGCAGTGCTTTGTTCCCAAAGACCAGCTGCGGGTGATCCCTGGCTCCTCTGCCATATGGCAAAGTATGTGCCAACATCTGCTGATCTCTTCCAGGTTTTATTGCCTTCAGCTTCTTGCTTAGGTGGCTTCCTCTCTCTCTGTGTGTTCATTCTGTTTATAAAGGTCTCTAACAATAAGATTAAGACTCATCCTGAATGAGGTGGGTCACACCTTAACTGAAAGTCCTACTTATAAAGAGTTTACACCCACAGTAATGGATTAGACTTACATTTTTTTCTGGAGTATATACAGCTTCAAACCATGACATATATGTTAATCTCATTTGATCACATTGGCCTGAGAAATAAATTATGTCCATTTTATAGACGAGGAAACTAAGGGTGAGAGAAGTTAAATAACATCCTCCCTTATTCCTTATCCATCTTATTCCTTATCCTGTGCTCTTTAGATAACACCAGACATCCCATTTGGGAAGCTGGGATTGAGTTCTAGAATTAGGAAGGACCACATTGGAAATACAGATCAGAGAATGGCTTTTCCTGCTGAGGATTCAGTTTCCAACTTGGGCCATTGGGGGATGGACAATGCTTCCTTAAGTACATCACTCACCACGTCTGACTGCGCCATCAGAAATGCCTGTTTGATGAAATTATGCATTTTCTTTTACGTCCATGCTTTAGGAAACCTTCATGACCACCAAATAATGCAGAGTCTGATAAAAAGTGTGCCCAGTAGATGTGTCCGTCCTCTGTTCTTCAGAGCTTCCAGACCCAAATTCCAGGCATTGTCTCCAAGATAAACGAACAAGTCTAAATAATAGCTGGGATATAGATTTAAAAAGTGATGGAATCTGGTTCAGGCATTTCTTCACAAGAAAATACTTGTGGGCTTCAAATGAGCTTGAAGTGCTAGAACATGGGGCACTAATCTCATGGCTCCAAGGGAAAAAGTTGGAGAATAGAAAATGGGGAAGGTAACATAAAGAAAAATAAAATCAAGTAAAGGTGACAGAATCAGTGACACAAAGAACTGTCAAAGACAGAGATGGAGATGAGAAAAAGAGAAAGAGAGAGAGAGAGAGAGAGAGAGAGAGAGAGAGAGAGAGAGAGAGAGAGAGAGAGAGAGAGGGAGTGAATGGGGGGACCAAGAGAGGACCTTAGAGAGAAATGCCTTTGGGCTCTCTTATGCTGCAGTAATGATAGCCAGCAAAATAACTGCATTAATTTAATGATTTTTAATGGGAAAAGGCCTTTTTTGTGTGTGTAAATTCATTTAACTGGATTTCTGAGTCAACTTCTCTGCATAAACCATTCCCTAACGCATCAGTTCTGATTTTCAGCTTTAATTATTCTAAAGGGTATGTACAACTGAGCAATACTTTCTAAGCAGTCCAAATACAGAATCCTTCTAGATTTTGGCTGTTTAACTTTCCATATCTGTTATAGCTATCTTGCTGACTCCTAAGTCACAGCCATATATATATATTTTAGCAACTCTTCTTTCCAAGTTTCCCAAAGCATTTAACTTTAGTTTTCAGAGAAATAGCGTTTTATTTTCACATATTTGTACGCAATTTTTTGTGTGATATTTAATTAGATATGTGAGCAAAAAATATGTGAAATGGCACCAACTGGTCCAGGTACACACATTCAAGTGATGTGAGCAATAGTGTGCTGTGTCCCGGGGAGCAATCTGTCGGCTTTAGGGTATCTGTGCATGTTTTCCAGAGGAAGCAGAGAGTGTCTTCTTTCGGTTCGTCAGCTGAGAGGAGACTGGACAGAAGCAGTTTACAAATGGGGCATAGTTAGGCCAGGAGCCCAGGTTGGGGGTCTGGGTGGCTCTTTGCAACATGGCACACCCCATTTCTGTCCCAGTTATCACAGGGACGCCTCCTGGCTTTCATCCGGATGCCCTTTTCTCTCTTTTTGATTTTCCACCTAATTTTCCAATGATCTGAGCTTAAAATCGAAGCAAATTTCTGAGTAAGAAGGTGTTTTGAAATCAGGCATCTAACACTCCATTTTCAAGCTCTGAATTAAACTTTTTAATGGTAAAAAAATAAATAAGTAAAATGGCTTTCAGCTCGACTTTCAGTCCAGGGTGCAACCTGCTTCGGTGGTCATGCATTCAGGATGATCCGAGCGTAGCTGCCTCCGCCAGGCGGCCCAAGTTCAACCCCAACGAAATCAAAGTCGTGTACCTGAGGTGCACCGGTGGGGAAGTCGGCCCGCTCGGTCTGTGTCCCAAAAAGGTTGGTGATGACATTGAAAGGGTCTAAGGATTACGGTGAAACTGACCATTCGGAACACACAGGGCCAGATGGAGGTGGTACCTCCTGCCTCTGCCCTGATGGTCAAGGCCTTTAACCAACCAGAGCCAGGCAGAAGAAGGAAAACATTAAGCACAGTGGAAATATCACTTTGGGTGAGATTGTCAGCATTGCCTGACAGATGCAGCAACGATCTTTAGCTGGAGAACTCTCTGGAACCATTAAAGAGATTCTGGGGACTGTGGGCTGCGATGAGGATGGTTGCCATACTTGTGACATCATCGATGACATCAACAGTGGTGCAGTGGACTGCCCAGTGAGTTAAAAACTTCAAAGGAAAATATTTCAATAAAAGATCATTTGACAGCCAAAGAGCTAAAATGGTAAAATAGAAACCTACAACTAGAAACTAGGGAGAGTGTCGTTCACAGAAGTTTCAAGAAATTTCTGCTCTGCCTAATGCAGCTGGAAACAGAGTGAAGGACATCACCAAGGCCTGACCCCCTCATCTCCTCCTGGGGAAGTGGCAGGGTGGCCTGGAAGAGAGGACTGCATAGAATCTGGCTGCCTACTAATTTAAAAGGGCCAGGCTTGACTGTGAGAATAATGAGGAGCCCAGATGTGCAATCACGTTTGCAGTTGTGGATTGCCAGCATAGGAAGACGCGCTAAGAGGCTCTCACAAACAGAAAGCTGGTGGGAGCCAGTGCTGTTTCTGATTCAAAATCAGAGGTCTGGGAGTACCAGAAATATAGATTAGTCCAACTAGAAAACCTAATACAGACATTGGCACTGGTGCAGTACCTTCTAATACGAGAAGGTACATAGGCACTGTGGCGCCCCTGGGAGTGCATTGAGATCAGAGGGTCTCTTTAAATCTCTCACTTGGCTGCACCCTGTTCTAAAATCATGCAAAATCACATCTACCAGACCAATAATCATTCAATCTGAAAGGAAAATTCTAACGACATCAGGTGGACAGTGAGACAATTTAAAGGGAAAGTCTCCAACTACCCCCTCTTTAAGGGCTTTGATCACTCAAGGTTGAGAGGTAGAAGACAATAATAACAGAAAACACCCATTGAAAATGACCTACAACATAAAAAAGAAATACAGCTTTCAAAGGACACACAAGTAGCAGAAACAGAAGTATATGTTTTACTCTTCCTGCTTCGGATTCTTCATAGCATTCAATATGATCAGACAACAGACTGAGAAGCTAATGAAACAACGGAGTGAAAGGCAAAAATGCAAGAGGGAACTGTTTAAGATACAGAAAAATTGTTGAAAATACAATGGAAGAATTTAAGTTGTAGAAGACTAAAGAAACAAAATAAGCCTTGTAGAAAATTGAATCAGTGATAAAGAGGACAAATTTGAGCGTCTCCTCTAAAATGTGAAGCAGTAAGATAAAGGGAATAAAGCAATAAAGCTTATAAGATGATAGATGTGGAGGGAAGACAAAATGGAAGTTTAATGTATAGGTGTTTTGTGTTCTTAAAATAGATACCAGAAACAAAATGTATTGGAAGCAATAACACCAGTCAGATTTTAAAATAATTATCAATTTTCAAGTTGAAAAGAACTGCAGGCAAAATTAATACAAAGTGACTGATAGATTTGTCCTACTGAAAATTTGAGCTTTGAAGGCAAAGAAAGAACTTGCACCCTTGCAAAAAAACAAACAAAATTGGATTCTCTAAAATGAACTAGGCTGGGTCCATGTTTCTCCACCACAAACTAAATGTCAGACCACAATAGAAAAATAACTGTGATATTATAAAGGAAAAATGTTCTGAACCATTGAATTCTATACCCAGCTAGGTTGTCACTCATCATGAATGTAACAGAAATATATTTGCAGACATGCAGGGGATATCCATACATTATTTTATATGAAGCCCAGCGGCCTTCACAGTTTTTTTTTTTACTTGCATATTATCTAAAATATTTTTATGAAACTATGCACCTCTTTACACAAATTGTGATTAAATCTTTGGATCACAAGTTAAATATAGGCACAAGTGATAGGAAAAGTAAATATGGACTTTTAAAAAGTCAAGTTATTGAAGTATAATTTACATAATTGAAATTATCTTTTTTAGATGTATAGTTTGATGAGTTTTGAGAACTATATACAGTCATCTAACCACCACCTCAATTAAGATACAGAATATTTTCATCATCCCCCAAAGATCCATTATGTATCACTGTAGTCAACATCTCATCCCACTCCAGACCCTGGCAACCATTGGTCTAATTTCTATTTCTACAGTTTCACCTTTTCCAGAATGGCATGTAAAAGGAATTATATAGTATATGACCTTTAATGGCTGGTTTCTTTCACTCAGCATAATGCATTTGAGAATCATTTAGTGATTACACATATCAGCAACTTGTTCTTTTTTTTTTTCTGAATAGTGTTCCATTGCATCAATGTGTCAGCACTTGTTAATTATTCACCCACTAAATGACATTGGGCTGATTCTGGTTTTTGCTAATTATAAATAAAGTTGCTAGGAACAGTCACATACAGGTCTTTCTGTGGACAGACATGTTTCATTTATTTTGGATAAATACCGAAGGATGCTGGGCCATATGAAATTGTTATTCCACTCTTTAAAATGTATCCAATGGAATATTAAAAAATAGGAATTTACTGTCTGCTATCACCATTAAAAAATAAAGTTCTTTATTTGGAATTTTGCATCATTCTTCTCTTTTTACTTTATCTCATATATCCATTCTGAGTCCTCCCAGAATTATATCCTAATAAAATATATTTTTATACTTGGAAGATTTTTATTGATTCCCCATCATACTTCTCTGCAATAAAAAAGATGTACATAAATATAAATTTAATTACTTCTCCACAACCAAAAAAATAGATATAGCCATAAATTTATTTTTTTCTTCCTGGAAGCATAAGTTTATAAGGGTTAAAAGATTGATTCTAAATTTATTTATCACTACAATTTTCAAGTAACATAATTATACTAGAAACATTTGAAAAAGTTGTTAAACAAGAAATGAAAAACATCTTATATTTTTATCAGAAATAATTGTTTGCTAAGATGGACAGAGGGTGGGGAATTCATGGTGTCTGGTTTAAGTGAGCTTCCCTGATATCAAATATTTCAAATTATCTGTATGCGTCCTGCACAGGAGATTTTATATCATGAGGCAATGGACTATAGGAAGATGCTAGATAAGTGAGAAGTATGGCTAAAGGTGATTGTGAAAGGAATGGTGGAAAGAAGAATTTTTCTGAAGCTTCACCAAGAGGTGAGTTCTCAAGCAGATAAATTATAGGGGGGGAAAGGCATGCAAAATTCAAAGATCTGGAAAATGCTTCTGTTTAAATTAGCTGTGTCCATTTATCCCTTGAAAAGTCCTGATGTCCCCCAGGGTAAACATAACCTAGACTGAAGATCTCTGCTGTAGCCAACAAAAGTATGACTCAAAATAAAGTACTTACGAATGGAAAATATGCGAGAAAAGATTCGTAGTTAAATTTAAATATAGTATCAGGTCTATGATTTGCTTATAAAGCAATATTTATATATCACCGACATTTATAAATTTAGACACCAAACGCAAAAATGAGGTAATAAGGAACTGACTATAAAACATAGAACTTATCTAAAGCCTGTAATGGGTAAACAGAAGGACAGGAAGAAGGAAAAGTATGGAATTTCCTTATCTCTTTACAAGGGAAATTTAATAAATGTGATTTTTAGTATTAATATTGGCAATTGGAGAAACAAACACACAAATATTTTTAAGATAAGAAAGCAATTATTATTTATATGCCTTAAATTGATAAAGGAATTCTTAGTACAAATCTTAAAATATAAAACTGAGCAGAGCACAGAAATTAAAAAAAAAACACCAGAAAACAAAAACTGATAGAAGTATATCACTTACTGCAACAGATGCAAATTGGTTAAACATTTCAAGAGACAATTTCAAATTTTGATAAAAACGAACACTCAGATATTGAAAAAGTAAATGAGTAAACAAATGGTGGATAAAATACAAATAAAAGAAATAGAGAAACTACTCTATTTTACTCATCAAAATGTAATTCAAGAAAACAGAATGAAGAGTATACTTTTATTTATATAGATTTTGATATAGCAAAATGTTAACTACCATTAGTCAAGATTAAAACTGAATAATAAAATTGATAAAGAAAAAAGGAAAACTGGCAGAAATAGTTATCAAAATTGCTTAGAAGTAAACAATATATAAATAACTAAACTATCATTTTGATAGTCATAATAAAACTTATGCTATTTGAGGGGAAGATATAAATTCTACAGAATTTACTAAAAAAGAAGTAAAATCACCTAGAAAGTAACTATGGATAAAAAAATGTTACACATTGTTCAAAGTTTTAGCTTCCATGAGAGCATGGGTCAGTGTAATTTTTCCAGTTCTCTTTCTGTGATGAATAATTCTAGAATGTAGAAAAAAAGGACACATTTCCAAATTGATTTTATTAAATTAGCATAATTCTGAAGTTAGAATCTTGTATAAAAAGAAAAACAGAAGGAAAGAAGTAGAATGAATATTTTGCTTACTGTGGTCAGGCCTTTTAAGTATAAAAAGACAGTAAGAAAGTGATAGGCAGGCAGACAGTAAGAAGGAAGGAAAGAAAAGAAGAAGAAAGTAAATATATAATCATATCCCACTGTATTAGTTAGGGTTCTCTAGAGAAACAGAACCAGCAGGGAACACTCACAAATATAAAATTTATAAAAGTGTCTCACATGACTGCGGGAATGCAGAGTCCAAAATCCACAGGGTAGGCTATGAAGCCGACAATTCCGATGGAGGGTCTAGACAAACTCCACAGGAGAGGATCACCAGCCTAAACAGGAAGAGCCTGTCTCTTCTGAATCCTCCTTATAAGGCTTTCAGTTATTAGATTAAGCATCACTCATTGCAGAAGACACACCCCTTTGGCTGATTACAAATGGAATCAGCTGTGGATGCAGCTGACATGATCATGATTTAATTCTATGAAATGTCCTCATCGCAACAGACAAACCAGCACTTGCCCAACCACCGCTTGGCCAAGTTGACACATGAACCTGACCATGACACCCATCAAAATTATATATAATATAAAAGTAAAATCTGAAAATAAGCTATCTGTTGATAAATCCCAGCAATATATTTTAAGGCATATTGTACCATGACTAAGAGATGTTTATTATAAAAATGCAAGGATGGTTCAATAGACATTCCTGACTTTAAAATTCCCTGTTCTAGGAACAGAAGAATTCCTTTTTAAAATGGTAAAGATATTCTCTCAAACAAATATGTGAAATGCTTTACTTTGAAAAAGCACAGACTTATGCTCAAAATGAAGACAAGGATTCCCATTATTTTCAGTATTGATTAATATACTATTCAAATTCTAACCACACAATCCAAAATTGGAAGAAATGAATACACAGTATATTGATTTAAAAAAAATACTTTTGTTTTCATTTTTTGTATTATATACACTTATCTCCATGGTATCACTTTATAATCTCTTTAAGCTAGTTATTATATTCAATAATATTACTGGTTTAAAAATTTATAGAAATCAGCATATTTCAGTTGTCTTATCAGTAATTAATAGTAACAAGAATATGAATAATGGAAAAATCCTATTCTTCCAAGCAATAAATCAGACAAGAAATAAATTTAGCAAGAAATGTATATGACCTTTTTAAAGAAAATAATGCCTTCTATTTCTAGCAAGATGATAGATGAAAATACATGAGACCCCTTCTGTTAAAAACACTTGAAGATGCTGAATAAACTCCAAGAGGGAAATGTAAATGTTTAGTTAAGCTTTTAATAAAGGAAAGAGAATTCTTAGGTGCCAGATAAGGCAAATAAACTGAAAATCAGTAATAAGTGACTGAGCTGATGTAGTACTTTCCTGTGGTTTATGGATGAGTTCAGGTTGTGGATCCTGTAAGCCGTGGACTCGCCTTCTAGCACTCTTGCAGCTCCATGCGATGAGGAGATATGCATTTAGGTAAGAGGAGGTAGAGAGTGTTAGAATCCTGCAATAAGCATAAAACCTGCAGGACATCACTCTCAGTGTAAGTGACTGACAAGGAAAAAAATAATAATCTACTGGCAAAGGAACACATCAACAGCACAACTAAAACTGCCTTTGCTTAAACTCTTGGTGAAGAAAAATCTCCTTTGAAAAATTTAAATACTGATTGTGCTGGTTTGAATCTGTTGTGTACCCCAGAAAAGCCATATATCTTTTAATTCTCTTCCAATATTAGTGGGTGGGACCTTTCTGATTGCTTCCATGGAGATATGACCCACCCAATTGTGGGTGGTAAGTTTTGATTGTGTAGTTTCCACGGAGGTGTGTCTCCACCCATTCAAGGTAAGGTTGCTTACTGGAGCCCTATAAGAGGGAACCATTTTGAAAAAAAGCTTTAGGGCCACCAGAACCAACAGAGTCCACACAGCCAGAGACCTTTGGAGATGAAGAAGGAAAACACCCCTGGGTGAGCTTCATGAAACAAGAAGCCAGGAGAGAAAGCTTGCAGACATTGCCATGTGCCCTCCCAGCTGAGAGAGAAACCCTGAACTTCATTGGCCTTTCTTTTTCTATTTTTTGCATCACTTCATTGGCCTTTCTTTCTTTATCTGTTTGCTATATGAGGGGGTCAGATTTCATTCTTTTTCCATGTGACTGTTCCATTATTGCAACACCACTTGTTGATTGTTTTTTTTCTTTTTACTAAGTGAATGGAACCTGGGTCTCCTGCACGTCAGGCACATCAGCCTTTCTTGAATGAAGATAACCTCTTGTTGATCTCTTAATTTGGACATTCTCACAGCCTTAGATC
Source organism: Tamandua tetradactyla (assembly GCF_023851605.1). Lineage (NCBI taxonomy): Eukaryota > Metazoa > Chordata > Mammalia > Pilosa > Myrmecophagidae > Tamandua > Tamandua tetradactyla. The sequence goes on from NC_135334.1 coordinate 90,790,944, forward strand.
TACAAACTTTCGACTTAATAAATTCCCCTTTTTAAAAACCATTCCATTTCTGGCATACAGCATTCTGGCAGCTTGCAAACTAGAACAGTGACTTTTCTCTGTGTATGGGCTTGGGGTTGAAATTTACGTTATCCAGGTAGCCTTTATTCAGGATGCTAATAAATTATTCCCTGACTGAGATATCTGTATGATGTCTGGCGAAAGTAAATTCAACAGCTCTCTAAACAAAACACTTCCACACTTCAGACTACATGGCATCATTACCAAGGCCACTGAAGACAAGATCAGAATTTGCTGAGTTAAGGTCAGCAGAGACAAGAAAATTAGAACCCGAGGACATTCAAATAAAACAATCTGAAAGCAAACCATAAAAAGTATGCTAGAAAATGGTTAGAGACTCAAGAAAATCACAAGGACAAGATACTGAGTATCAATTATAACTGAGAGACATGGAAAAGATCATCCTTGGCATTAAAAACTCTATTGGCAGTGTGCCAGTTTGAAAAGGATTTATGTACCCTAGAAAAGCCATGTTTTAATCCTAATCCAATCTGTGGGGGCAAAGTTTCTTTTATCCCTATTCAATAATGCAGGTTGGAATATTTTGATTAGATTATCTCCATGGAGATGTGACTCACCCAACAGTGGGTATTAATGTTGGATTAATGGGAGATGTGACTCCACCCATTCCAGGTAGGTCTGGATTAGTTTTCTGGAATCCTTTAAAAAAGGAAGCATTTTGGAGAAAGTTTCAGAACACCACAGAGCCATTAAGCAGAGTCCACCAGCCAGGGACCTTTGGAGATGAAGAAGGGAAATGCCTCCCAGAGAGCTTCACGAAGCTAGAAGCCTGGAGAGAAAGCTCCCAGACATTGCCATGTTTGCCATCTGCCCTTCCAGTTCAGAGAGAAATCCTGAACTTCATCAGCCTTTCTTGAATGAAGGTAACCTTCTTGGTGCCTTAATTTGGACATTTTTATAGACGTCCTTTAATTGGGGCAATTTTACAGCCTTAGAACTGTGAATTTGCTGCTGAATAAATTCCTCCTTTTTAAAAGCCTTTCCATTTCTGGTATATTGTATTCTGGCAGGTAGTAAACTAGGACAGGAAATAACAACACCAAGTTAAACACCAAAGAAAAGAGAATAAGCTTGTTGGATGATTGATCTGGGTAAAATATTCAGAAAGAGAGGAAAATACAAGTGAATCCTTAAGAAGTATAGCGAAATAAGCTAAAACAGCACAATATGCAAGCTAATAAGTGTTCTGGAATAAAGAGAATGTGGGAGTGGCAAAGTCCAAAGAAATAAAGTCATGAATTTCCAGGAATTGGTAAAAGGTATGATAACTTAGATTTAAGAAGTTCCAAAAGAATATGTAAAAATAAATCATCACCCTAGCCTCTTACTTGTAAAGCTGTAGATTATGAAAATCAAGAGCAAGGAAGAAGACATTGAATATATATTAATGATAATTTGAACATCAACTATTTCAACTACAAAAACAGTGAAATACTATTTTCAAAATGTTGTGGAAAATACATATCAGCATAGAATTCTATGCACATTGAAACTACTATTCACAAGTGAGAACAATGTAAAGTTACAGTAAGGGGAATAAAAAGAGATTTTTGCCATTCACACGCCCACAGACTTGCCTGTGGGCAAGAAGAGCTAATGAAGAATGGACTTCAGGAAGAAGGAAAATAAATGTGAAAGAAAGAAGTGGGGTGCAAGAAGCAATAATTAATTTCTTTCATTTTCAAAACTTAAGAATTTACTGAGACAGGTTAAAGTAAACTTAATAAATGGGGAATTGTATTAAGATCTTGAATAGGAAGACACTGTGAACATGTCTCTTTCCTCAAATCAATGCTTAAATACATTCTAATTTACATAAGTTTAGGTTTATCTGAAAATGTGATTGTCTTTTTTTTTTTTTTTCACAAAACCATGTGTATGATTTTCCTCTAGTACACCTGAAGTTTTCAGGAAGGGAATAAAATGAGGTGATTAATATTCTTATAGTAGGCATTCAAAGAGTTAATATTCCACTTAGATAAGGAACAAGAAAATGTAACTGAAGTTATAAAGGCAGAAAAAGATTTCCAATTTCTTCTAACATATGAAGGAGGGGCTGGTAGGCTAAATCACAGAAGTTTGTCTGGGGGAAATCTAGACCTGACAGGAAGAAAAGAGGAAAGGACTTCCCCTTCCATCCTGAAGGCTTTGTAGGGATAAAGAAGGAAGAGGGAAAGTGCCCACATTTTCATTTCTCCAACCACCGCCTGCAATGACCAACTCCAGAGTGGGGAAAGAGGCTGTGGGAACACTTGGATTTATTTATGGAAGGCTTTCTGAGAGCATTAGCAACAGTGGGCTCTTTTCTTGAGGTATCCTACCCAAAGCTGTGATTTCTAAGATTTCTAAGAAAAGCCCTCCATCGACAGCTTCCTGAGTGGTGTGGGATGACGGTGCACAGGCGTCAGTGGGAGCTGAGTGATAGCTAAGCCTGAGTGAATGAAATGGGGCTGCTGACTCCTGTCCCCTGCTGTGGACTGCAGGAACCTCGGAAGTTCACAGCTGCCCTGGAAAGGCGACCCAGAGAGGCTGAGAGTATCCATGGAGAAGGATACTAAGTCTAAGACCCGTTGAAAGATGCCTTTATCTATTATCCCCTTTACCTGCAGAGAGCATCTCTTCTTATCAATTTAAATGTTGTTTTGCTTAATCCAATCTTTTTATATTTTTAAAAATAGGTTTTCATTCTCTGTTGAAATTCTCCACTTCTTCAACAGTTTTGTCCATGTTATTTTCTATTATCGTTAACATGTTTATAATAGATATTTCAAACTCACTGCCAGCTAACTCCAACATCTGGAGAGTGTGTGTGTTTTTTCTCCTTTGCTATTGGTTAAGTTTTCTAACCTGTTTTAATAATTTCTGCATAGTTTTTGTTTCATAATCTTTGATTATTTCATAATTGTAATTCTCTGTTGGATATTTTGTGTAAAATATAGTAGTGACTAAAACGAATATTCTTTTCCACCAGGCAGTAAGACCCTTTTCTCTGCTAGGCAGACAGGGTGAAAGAATAATCACATCAATACAGCCAAGTACTGGACTGGGTTGGGAGTGGGTTGCAAATTTAGTGTGACTCATTCTACCTTTGGATTTGGGGGTTTGTCTATTTCTTCATTTTTGGACAAATCTGGTGGGGCATTTCAGCCTTTTCTAGTTATCCATCTGTCATGTCAGCGTACAAGGCCATCAGAAAGCTCTGCTTGTTCCTCTAGGTCCCAGTGGAGTCCCCCTGAAGAACCCAAGCCTCACCCTGAGCCTAGACTTCAAAAACGAAGCTAGGGAAGGAAACTGTGGGTGGGAGCATCTCGACTCACTAGGCAGGGCTCTCTCCCTTTTGAAAGTTCAATTTATCTATTCCTCTACTTCCACAGCTTTAAACATCGTTTTAATAATGCATCCACTTTTTATATCTATTGCAGTCTGAGGAAAGGAAAGGCCATGCGTTTGATTTTTTATTATAATTATTTATATTTATTGTAACCAATGTTGCATTAAATACTCTGCCCTTGTATATTTTCTGTTTACTGTGTTTTCTTTTTATTTTTTCTCCTCTCTTTTCTTCCACTAATTACATTGAATTTTCTTCTGCTGTTTTAAAACATATACATTCTTTGCATTCTCTCTATCTTTTGCCCAATTTTATATATCATATATATGTATCAATAATATATATCAATTATATATTATGTTTGCATAATTCTGTCTGAATCTTTTCCACATCATCATCCTTATGAGGTAGATATTTTTGTCTTCTATTGTTTCAGATGAGGAAAACATGCTTCAGAGCAGTCCACCAGTCCCTCAAAATAATATTGGTATTTTCTTATCTTAGTATCGTCTTCTAGATGGTTGTATTGAGAATTTGGCTGAGAAGAACCCAGAGAAAGAGCTCATAATGATTTTATAATTCTGACAACTCTTTCTTTTTTTCTTTTAACATCATCATTTTCTCTGAACTGAACTTGTTTTAAGATCTGGACCTGCCATTTCCATATGTGCTCTCTGAAATTCCCAAACCTGGATTTCCTGATAACCTACCTGCTTACCTCCTCCTTCTGTTGAGATGAATAGGAAGATTTTTGGAATTGTTATTTCAGACCTCCTATCTATCTCGTTCAGATAATTGGACTCATGATGATCAATCTTCATTCTCTTCCCTAAATCCAACCCAATCTTCCCACCTGGAAGTCTTCAGGGACAGAATTGTCCCCCCACCTCTTTTCTCCTCATCTCCTCATCACTTCTCACTTGCATGGTTGCTATCGCTTCTCTCTGGTGCAGGTCTTCTAGATGAACTCTCCCATTTAGTTTAGTAAACAGATTGCTGCACAGAGGGCTATCGCCAAGCCTGAAGAGTTTGGAGGGGTGGCAGGATCTCACTGGTAAGTCCAACATTCTTCCTTGCACACAGTCTTTGCTGCTCTACCAAATAGCCTGTTTGACTTGCTAAAACTTTCGATTACTCAGGGTAATTGCTGCTGGCATCACACCTTCCATTTTTGCCAGAGCACCACTGAGAGCTGGATCCTTCAGAGTCAAATTGGATCTTCTCCTCTGAATTACACTACTGATAAATTTAATGTTGCCTAAAAGCAGGACTGAAGGCATAGGTTCCTTAGCCATTTCTGAGCTGGAAGTGGACATGGCTTCAAAAGATTTGAATTGAATTCTAAGCCAGCTTATAAATATGTGGCCTCAAAGAAGTGATTTGACCTTCTCAAACAATTATTTCTTCATTTGAAAAGAGAGGAATGCATACCTTCCTTACAGTATTGTTCCAGGGTTAAAGAGGCAATGTCTACACTTGTATAGTTCTTAATACACAGCTAGAGCTCGATAAAATAAATGTTTCTTGAGTCTAGTTTAATTGAAGTTCCAGAGTTTGGGGGCTCTGTGTCCAAGATCCATCTTCTCATAGTTCAGATCTGTGCAATCAATTATTGTCAGTGAGTACCTGATACTGAGTTTTAGGCATGGGGCACAAGATGGGGGTATAAGGATATGTAGAAAGAGCTGTCAGAGTTCAGTAAGAGAGGGACAATGAGTTTGGAGACATGAACAGAGGGAGCCCTTGTAAAATATGGTAGCTTTTAAGGTGTCAACTTGACTAGATAGAACTATATTTCACAAAATTCCTGTTCCTTTATGATTCTATTAGGGTGGGCCACAAGAGAAATTCTTGTGGGAGATTTGGAGGGCAACAGCCATTCTGTAGCTCACATGCATTGTCGTTTATCTGTTGGCTCACCTCATTGATGAAAGTCAGCAGCCAGAGATTCTATTAGGGTGGGCCACAAGAGAAATTCTTGTGGGAGATTTGGAGGGCAACAGCCATTCTGTAGCTCACATGCATTGTCATTTATCTGTTGGCTCACCTCATTGATGAAAGTCAGCAGCCAGACCTGCAATGGCTCCACCTTCCCCCGGACCTTCAGCATCTCTGATTCTTGGACTGTACATGCATTTAACTTTGTGATGGAGGACCCTGGATTCTGTAGGATGCCCTTACCAAGGGCAGAGATAACAAGAACTGTCACTGCTTTCTATCTGGTCCCTGTGGGCTCCAGCTCCTGCTTGTGGGTCCCATTCATTCTTGCTCTCCACTACTTTGCCTCTCTCTTTCCTTCCTGGTGGTCTGCCCTGCAATCTTCAACTTCTGGCATCAGATATGAAGACAAAGGGTTTACAGAGAGTGCTTGTTGTAGTTTGCAAACTGCCAGAATGCAATATACCAGAACTGGAACAGCTTTTAAAATGGGGGATTTAATAAGTTACAAGTTTACAATTCTAAGGCCATGAAAATGTCCCGATTAAAGCAAGGCTATAAAAATGTCCAATCTTGGCGGGCCACGGTGGCTCAGCAGGTAAGAGTGCTTGCCTGCCATGCCTGAGGACCCGGATTCGATTCCCAGTGCCTGCCCATGTAAAAAAAAAAAAAATGTCCAATCTAAGGCATCCAGAGAAAAATACCTTGGTTCAAAAAGGCCAATGACATTCAGTGTTTCTCTTTCAACTGGAAAAGCACATGGTGAACATGGCGACGTCTGCTAGCTTTCTGTCCAGGCTTCTTTCATGAAGCTTCCCCAGGGACGTATTCCTTCTTCAACTCCAAAGGTCTCTGGCTGCGTGGGCTGTGGTGATTCTCATGGCTCTGCTCTGGCTCTAAAAAGGGACACACTCCAAAATGCTTCCACTTTTAAAGGACTCCAATAAACTAACCAAGACACACCGGGAATGGGTGGAGTCACGTCTCCCTCTATTTAAAAGTTAAGACCCACAATTGGGTGAGTCACAGCTCTGTGGAGATAATCTAATCAAGTTTCCAACATGCAGTACTGAATAGAGTTTAAAAAAAAATGGCTGCCTCCACAAGATTATATTAAAATTAAGTAATGGCTTTTCTAGGGTACATAAATCCTTTCAAACAGGCACGCTGCTTAACCAGCTACTACCACAAAGCTTTGCTTCTCTAACTGAACTCTGATTTATATGGGTAGAGGTTTGGGGAACAGGGCAGAGACTAGGGGAAGAGGTATCTGAAGGCCACTGAGAGCAAATGAAGTCTCCGGCCCAATTTTCTGTCCACATAGCCCTGGGGATAACCTGCAATGGAGGTTCTGGAGTGACACTAAGATTTTAATCCTAATCCCTCAAATCTTTTAGAACCTTTGTATCTAGCTTTATTTTAGTTGTAGAAATCTTTCTTTAAATGAAGTCTTAGGCAGGTATGCAATATGAAAGGAGGTCAAAGCCAAACTAAATCGGGGTACAGCCCTGCCATCTTGCCCTCTTCTACTCTCCTAAACCCAAACAGCTCCTGAACACTGCTGTGGAACTCTGTGGCTCCTCAGAAAAAGCTTGAAAATCATTGTTTTAAAGTTTTCTAGCTCAGTAGTCCCCAAAGTCTGCAATTGAGCCCATCACAATAGAATAACTTTATAGCCCCAAACTTCCAATCCCTGCAACGATCCACAACTTGAGTCTTTAACTATTTCTATAAAGTGCGAGGGTGTCTTGGGAAGCCACGTGTCTAGGGCAGGCCTGAGATTCCCAGAGTTAATCAATCCTCTGAGGACCCCAGGCCAGCCACTCCCCTGGCCTGGCGAGCACCCCAAAGGCATGATTATCTGATGGTTCTTGCACAACCAGCACCAGGGCCTTTTGCTTAATTAATCACAGAAACGTTTCTGCCTAACTTCAGACAACAAAATAATGAGCAGGCCTGCGAGAGGTTCAAAGACTGCAGGAAAAACAAGCATTCTCTGAGGAAAGGGTCTGTTGGAACACTGCGGTCAGAAAAATCACTGGGATTTATTAGAACTGCTGCATGCATTTTGTTGCATGCAGCCTTTAATAGAAATATAATGATAGTATAAATGTGTGTATACAGAAGAATACCACATATGCCATTTGAATCTTAGACCCAGAAAATTATTAATGTTGGGAAGACCCTTAGAGACCATCTGGGTTAACCTGTACTTTTTATAGATGAAGAGGGAGACTTGCTGAAGTTAAGTGACTTGCCCAAGGCTACATGACTGGTACATGACAGAGTCAGCCTAATACCTCAATCTAAGCTCTGGGTCTGAAAAAGTGAGGATGGAGGGCACTGGAGTTGGAGCCTGCTTAGAAGTTATAGAGATAAGCAAGCAAACAAAAATCAAAGGCTAGAGGCTAGATGAGAGCACAAGGGAGTTAAAGGCAGGTGTCAGATTAGAGCACACAGCATGTCAGAGGGTGGAGATAATAATACAGCACTTTCAAAGCCAGATGGAAGAGATCAGGTGAAAGCTTGTAGGCCAGATTAATTGTCTTGACACTTTGTGGCCTGAGCAGGAGACTTTGGGTGTTATAAGCTTAGATGAGACATGAAATCTATTCTCAAGAAGCTCAAGACATTAGACGAGCTAAGGAGAAAATATCTTGCATACAAAAAAGGACTAGGTCAGTACGACAGGAATAAATGCTGGGGGGGTTAGTGGGAGCTGGGAGAGGGGACCCTTTCAGCTGCAATGGTAAAGTAGATGAAGACTTGGGCAAGGATGTCTGAGGCAGAGGGCACAATTTGATCAAGGTATGATAGAGGGAAATACTGAGAGTTAGGGAAACTGGGGAATTCAGATTGCCTGAAGCAGGAAGATAGGGCTAATGGAGCAGGGTCTCACCAGGAGGCTGGACTCTATTCAGGAGACAGCAATAAGACCCTGATCAGAGCCACCATCTAAGATTTTTCAGGTTGTGGCTTGCACTAGAGTGCCACGTTAATGGAGCTGCCAATCATGTCATAGATGTATCTTAACTTAGGGGAGAGCCTGAGGAAGAGAGCAGAGATTCCAGGCCTCATCTTGGAATCCTGAAGCAGCAATAGAGGCGCCTTTTCTTCATCAACCTACATGGGCCCCAAGGCCGTGGACCTATTCACTCATTAGTGTATGTCCCAGGACATTCTCTAGGTTGTTCTTAAGGTTGTTTCTCAAGCCTACTCACCGTAGAGGCCTGATTCATCCCCATTCTACCATGTGGTGTTGTGCCAAGAGTTAAGGTAGTACAATGATATACTACCTTTATCATATTCTTTTTTATTGGGGAAAGATGAATTTGCCATTAACATTGTTGAGCAAAGTGATCCTTTAGGAACAGTGTTCAGGCAGCTGTATATAGGATAAAACCAAGGAGGTAAGACCCAAGATGGTGAGCTGAGTGAGGAGACGGTGGCACAATTCGAGAGGAAGCTGGTGAGACCAGCATATACGAGGTGGTGAGAAAAAAGAAGCCAGAAATGTTAATGGTAGAATCACAGACTTTATGCCAGACAAACATTCTTGGCCAGACTCATGCGATATCCTATTATGCATTTCACATCTCTGTGCCTCACTTGCATGTAGAAACAACAGAATAATCCCCTAGGTACAGACCTCATCTAGGGGATGTTGCAAATTTCTTTGGGTAAAGCTGTTGGTAAGAAAGTTTAGGCAGAGAATAAAAAGATGGTGGTTTAGTGAAGTGTGGGATTTAGTTCATCTCCCAGAACAGCTATTAAATAGCCAGGAACAGTACAAAACTGTGGAGAGCCGCCTCCCGGGTTGGGCCTAGTGGTCGTGCTGCAGCCTGCTCTAGAGTTCCCCCCGCCCATCGAGTGAGTCAAGATGGCGCCCGCATCCTGTTTCCGCGTATGACGTACGCGCCCACCAACCCTATCTTCCAATCACCTCTGTATACGTGGCACTAACCTATTGGGTTTGGGCACAGTATATAAGAGGTTACCCGGACAGGGTGGGTGGAGACGACCCACAGGGAGCCGTGCCTGACGGCCGCATAGAGGTTGCTCCCCCGCGGGAAATTTCGCCCGCGCGGAACCTGTAACAGAGAATGCAAGCTTAACTCCAGTAAAGGTCTGTGCTTACAACTGCTACGTGTCTTGGATCTGTGTTTCTCACCAGCGCGGATTTGTCTGCGTCTCTCTGTCTCTCCTCATTGTCTCACCCGCCGGCCGGGGGCTTGACGCTGAGCGAGAAGTCGCGGACAAGTGGTGGCCCGTACGGGGAACCCTTCTGCTGCCTTTCCCCGAGCTGGTGAGGACGTGCTTCTTGAGTTCGCAGCGGACTTCCCGTGCTTGATCACCGCGAGAAGGTGAGTACTTCTTATTACGTGAGAGTTAAGGCCCGCGGGCTTTCAGGTAGCCCCGGGGACTCGGAAGAGCTCTCCGAGTGATTAAAGTACAGTGCCGACTGCAAACATGGGGCAGTCCGGAAGTTTACCTTTGTTAGCTCCCTTAAAGACCCTTTTAGCGGACGGCTCCTGTGAAAGTGAGCCGCCCACTTGTAAGCCGCCAGAGTCTGGCGCTAGTTCAGACACCTCTGACTCAGAGTCAGATGGTGATGAGACCGAGGGTGCAGACGCGCCTCCGCTGATCGATTGGGGGAGGCCCCCTGTCTCACCCACGCAGCCTTCCGCCCCGCCAGCGCCTGCTGCAGGGACGCGGCGGCTTCCGGTGAATGGTTTTGGTGATCTCGCCAAAAACCCTCACCACGGGCTCCCTCTGGTGGCCGAATCAGGTAATTACAGTGGCCCTCCTTTGCGAGACCCGGAACCCCTTACAGGCTGGTCGGGGGAGGGGCAGTTACTGCCGTGCCCCCCGCCCGAGTACACAGGCCCTCAGAACTCTTCGTCATCAGGTAACAGAGGGAGACATTTCTGGAAGTGGACCCCTTTCTCAGCATTTAGACCTTTTGGCATGCTGGGTGGTTACCAACCACTTGAGCCACAGCCAGCCTCAGAAATGTACCCAGTTATTATCAATCCCCAAGGTAACAATCAGCATGAGCCATATGATTACAAAATTTTAAAGGAATTGAGGCAGGCCGTCCATCAGTATGGCCCCAATGCCCCTTTTACCCTGAATATGGTTGAAAACCTCTCCGCCCTGAATCATACACCCGCAGATATTTTTCAGCTGGCCCGTGCTTGTTTACCACAGGGCCGATATATAGATTGGAAAGCATGGTTTGAGGAGCTAGCTGAGGAACAAGCCGCGAAAAACGCAGCGGGGAGACATGGCGGATGGAATGTAGATATGCTGTTGGGGAAAGGTGCCCACTCCCAGAATCAAACAGGGTTCCCTCAAGAAGTCTACGCCCAGATTTTCCGTTGTTTCGTAGGAGCCTGGAAAAAGCTGACAGGTGAGGGAGAGGCTCAAGCCTCACTCAGCAACATACATCAGGGCCCCACAGAACCCTTCGTGGATTTTGTAGCCAAAATGCAAACTGCGGCTGAGAGAATTTTCTCAGATCCAGGAGTGGCAGAGACTGTAGTTAAACAAATGATATTTGAGCAGTGCAACAAGGAATGTAAAGTTATCCTAGCACAAAACAGAGGAAAAAACCTGACGGAATGGGTTCGGCTCTGCAGAGATGCTGGTAGCCCGTTAACTAATGCAGGTCTAGCTGCCATGCTAGCCAGCTCCTTACAAGTAGCTGCAAAGAAATCCAAAGACCTAGGAACAAAGCCAAGAGGATGTTATCATTGTGGCCAGTTGGGACACATTAAGAGAAACTGTCCCAATAAAGGCCAACCACCTGCCACTCAACAGTTTGGTAGACCATATGCGGCAACCAGGCTATGTGGCCGTTGCCACAAGGGACCCCATCGCGCAGAAGACTGTAGGTCAGCCTTCAATGCGCAGGGTGTGCGCCTTTCTGGCCGTCCTGAACAGGACCCAAAAAACGGGCAGAGGGGGTCCACCCTTTCGGTGGACCCCCCTGCATGCCATCCGGCGACACAACACCCGTCCAAATTCGCGCATCCCCTGGATCAGCAGGACTGGACCTCTGTGCCACCTCCAGGCTTGTACTGACCCCCTCCATGGGAGTCCAGTTGATAGGGACCTCCTTTAAAGGGCCCTTACCAACGAAGACTGTTGGGCTTATAATAGGGAGGGCATCCACAGCCCTGAAAGGACTAACAGTTATACCAGGCATTGTAGATTCGGATTTCACAGGCTTTGCCCAGGTTATGGTTCAGTCTCAGCAAGGCACCCTAGTCATTGCAGAGGGTGATAAGCTGGCACAGCTCCTGCTCTTGCCCAGCTTACATGCATCCTTCCCGAGTAGAACCAGACAGAGAGGAAATAAAGGGTTTGGATCTACTGGAGAAGTTTTTGAAGGCCTCCATATGTCCCTGGAGTCTCGACCCATGCTAACTATTAAGGTACAAGGCAGACCCTTCATGGGCCTGCTAGATACCGGGGCCGATCGGTCGATCATAAGACAACAGGAATGGCCCTCCGCCTGGCCGACTTGCAAGGCGGAGGAAACCATTAGAGGAATAGGCCACGGCCTGTCCCCGAAGGCTCAACTGTCTGTAGCCTTATTTACATATAATTTTTTAAATGAAAATTCACTAGGAATGACACCTGCTCTTCAGCATACTACTCCGAGTCCTCCACATAGAGGTCTAGTCCGTTGGAAGGATGTCCTGTCAGGACAATGGCAAGGCCCTGACCCAGTGCTCAGCTGGGCCAGAGGCTCTGTTTGTGTTTTTCCCTAGGAACCAGGACGTCAACCAGTGTGGGTTCCGGAAAGACTGGTGAGAACCGTGACGTCGCCCGAGGACGCCAAGGAACTGTTGCCCAGAAAATTGATAAGCCTCCAACCAGAGCCACCAGATCCGGTCTCCAACTCTGCTGATGATGGCGACGAACGACAAGATGACAACAGGAGCGCTAGTCACCCTTCTATCGTATAGAAAGGGGACCAGCTTTAAAACCTCCCTACCTTTACTAACCTCTCCCAACAGGTGGATTCAGACCTTCGAGTGCTTGGGGATATCAAGTTGACCCCCGTTGACTTCGACCTTTCCAAACTGGGCGAGACTGTACAAAGTCTGTGGAACCGAGTCACCTCATGGTTCTCTTGGCCCAATTTGATTCTCGTAGCGGTGGGACTATTAGTGGGCTTAGTCACTGTTAAATGTTTGTTAGAACGCTTGTTCCAGACACGTGTCACTACCATGTTGGCTATGTCACTCGCCCCTGATGCTCCTGGCAACGACCGTCCCGCTGCCCGGTCCTCCCCCTCACTGGACGGTCCATCCCGGCCACTCAGGGCGGGGCGCTCGAAAACAGGATCTGCTGCAAAGCCCATGGCCGTGTCCCGGGTGTAAAAGGCGGCACCAGAAGTCATAATTTTTGTCTAAAGGATGATCTCTAAGGCAGAGTCACGGTCCTGGCCAGACTAGACTCCGGCCATTGCACAGAGACATCTAGTGACACTCTCGACTCTGGTTGCCGCTCTCCTGAGCCCCGCTTAGCCCAGTTGCGAGGCGAAGCACTGCAGGGAGAGTCACGTGGTTTCCAGTTCACGGGCTCTCCGGTCTCTATATGAGGAGGCATTCTGGTTGGTGCCTAGCAAGCCTAGTCCAGACTCCCCAAAGCACCAAAACAAGTAGTGGGCTAATCAAGCTCACGGGAGCTCACTCATCAATGGAGACACTGGGTCTAAGAAAGGGTCTACGGACCAAAAATAATAAAAAAGGGGGAGATGTGGAGAGCCGCCTCCCGGGTTGGGCCTAGTGGTCGCGCTGCAGCCTGCTCTAGAGTTCCCCCCGCCCATCGAGTGAGTCAAGATGGCGCCCGCATCCTGTTTCCGCGTATGACGTACGCGCCCACCAACCCTATCTTCCAATCACCTCTGTATACGTGGCACTAACCTATTGGGTTTGGGCACAGTATATAAGAGGTTACCCGGACAGGGTGGGTGGAGACGACCCACAGGGAGCCGTGCCTGACGGCCGCATAGAGGTTGTTCCCCCGCGGGGTATCTTGTCCCGTGCGGAACCTGTAACAGAGAATGCAAGCTTAACTCCAGTAAAGGTCTGTGCTTACAACTGCTACGTGTCTTGGATCTGTGTTTCTCACCAGCGCGGATTTGTCTGCGTCTCTCTGTCTCTCCTCATTGTCTCACCCGCCGGCCGGGGGCTTGACGCTGAGCGAGAAGTCGCGGACACAAAACAACTGCTAGGGTCATGTCAGTGACTGGACACACAGTTGTACCCCAGACTGGAAAAGCTGGGCCAGCTGCGAGCCCACCCAGAACCGTGAGTCCCTCAAGCTGTGGCAGCCAGCACCCCTCCCCCCTAGGCTGCTTCCCAGAGGGGAAAGGAAAGAGAATTTACCAACAGTAGGAGCTGAGCACAACCAAGCTTCAATTGTGGAATTAATTAACAAATTCTGACTACTAAAAATAGGCCCTCAGCTCAGCTGAACCTCAAGTAAAAGCTGAGGTTGCTGGTTTTTGCCCTGGCACAAAGGGAGCAGGGTGGATGGAAAAAGAAAAAAAAAAAAACAGAGGGTTTTTTTTATTAGATAGCATAAAATACTTGGAAGGGTCTGGACCCTGAAGGAAAGGATGGTGCACATAGGATCTGGAGATATACTGAACAAACATACCAACTTAAGCTCTTGATCGGAAAATCTGAGGAATGGGGGTGCAGCTCTGAAAAGGATTTTTTTTTTTTTCTTTTTGGTGGCTATGTTTCTATGGCTTGACTGCTCTTGGATACAGCTGCACAGCTTCTCAGGTTCCAACTGCCCCAGGCAAGGACAGAATTAAGCCTGTCTGAGAGCTTGTCTGGAAGCTGTGGCTTCCCCAGGAGAGGGGTGAGGCCCAGCTCAGGTGGAATCCCTCCCTCAAGGAATTCAGATCCCAAGGTCTGGAAAAGTGAAATGATTAAGCCAGCCTACAACCTCTCCTCTGTCTCAACCACACCCCCAGCAGGGAGAGTCTGCTGAAGTTAAAGGTACCACAAAATCTTATGCTGGTGGGACCTACAGGCAGACAAGCACTACATACTAGGCAGGATAGGAAAAACACAGAGTCTAGAGACTTCATAAGAAAGTCTTTCAAACTGTTGGATCTCACCCTCAGGGAAAACTGATGCAGGTGACTCTTTCCTCCCGAGAGGAGGCCAGTTTGGTCTAGGAAAATCTAATAGGGGTCTTTAATACCTAAACAGACATTCCTAAGGCAGAAAAAAGGCACCATACAGGCAGGGCAAAAAAAACAAGAAAACAAGAACTGAAAAATTCTGATCTGTTAAACAAAACCTAAACTAGAGGTTTAGAATAAGCTAAACTGAATGTCAAAGAACAAATAGACAACAAAGTCATTCAGCAAGAAAATCCTAGGTATAAAAAGTGAAAACAACCTCCAGAATAAACTAATTAAAGAAACTAAATGCCTAGATGCCAGCAAAAAATAATGAATCATACTAGGAAAACTGAAAATATGGCCCAATCAAAGGAACAAACCAACAATTCAAATGAGATACAGGAGTTGAAGCAATTAATTCATAATGTTCAAACAGACATGGAAAACATCGTCAAAAATCAAATCAATGAATTGAGGGAGGATATAAAGAAGGCAAAGGATTTGCAAAAAGAAGAAATTGAAAACCTGAAAAAACAAATCACAGGACTTAAGGAATGAAAGGCACAGTAGAAGAGATGAAAAAAGCAATGGAAACCTACAATGTGAGATTTCAAGATGCAGAAGATAGGATTAGTGAACTGGAGGATGGGACATCTGAAATCTGACAAGCAAAAGAAAATATAGGGAAAAGAATGGAAAAATGTGAGCAGAGACTCAGGGAATTGAATGGCAATATGAAGCACATGAATAAATGTCTTGTGGGTGTCCCAGAAGGAGAAGAGAAGGAAAAAGGAGGAGAAAAACTAATGGAGGAAATTATCACTGAAAATTTCCCAACTCTTATGAAAGACAAAATTAAAGCTCCAAGGAGTGCAGTGTACCCCAATCAGAATAGATCCAAATAGATGTACTCCAAGACACTTACTAATCAGAATGTCAGATGTTAAAGAGAATTTTGAAAGCAGCAAGAGAAAAGAAATCCATCACATACAAGGGAAGCCCAATAGGACTATGCAAAAAATTTCTCAGCAGAAACCATGGAGATGAGAAGACAGTGGTATGATATAAGATATACTTAAGATACTAAAAGAGAAAACTGCCAACCAAGAATTCTATACATCCACCAAAATTGTCCTTCAAAAGTGAGGAGGAAATTAAAACATTTTTAGACAAAAAATCACCAAGAGAATTTGTGACCAACAGACTGACTCTGTAAGAAATACTAAAGGGAGCACTAGAGACAGATAGGAAAATACAGGAAAGAGAGATGTGGAGAAGAGTGTAGAAATGAAGACTATCAAGAAAGGTAAAAAGAATAAAAATTAGATATGACATATAAAATCTAAAAGGCAAAATGGTAGAAGAAAGTACTGCCCTTACCATAATAACACTAAATTTTAATGGATTAAACTCCCCAAACAAAAGACAAAGACTGGCAGAATGGATTAAAAAACAGGACCCATCTATATGCTGTCTACAGAAGATGCATATTAGACTCAAGGATAAACATAGGTTGAAAGTGAAAGGTTGGGAAAAGATATTTCATACAAACAACAATCAGAAAAGAGTAGGAGTAGCTATACTAATATCCAACAAATTAGACTTCAAATGTAAAACAACTAAAAGAGACAAAGAAGGACACTATGTATTAATAAAAAGAACAATTCAACAAGAAGACAAAACGATCATAAATATTTATTCACCAAGCAAGAGTACTCCAAAATAAATGAGGCAAACACTGAAAACAGAAATAGACACATATCCCATAATAGTTGGAGACTTCAATTCCCCACTCCCATCAATGGACAGAACATCTAGACAGAGGATCAATAAAGAAACAGAGAATTGTGAATAATACAATAAATAAATTAGACTTAGCAGATATTTATAGAACATTATATCCCACAACAGCAGGATACACCTTTTTCTCAAGTGTTCATGGATCGTTCTCATGGATAGACCATATGCTGGTCTCAATAAATTCTAAAAGATTGAAATCATACAAGACACCTTCTCAGATCATAAAGGAATGAAGTTGGAAATCAGTAATAGGCAGAGGGCCATAAAATTCACAAATACTTGGAGGCTCAACAACACACTCTTAAACAACCAGAGGGTCAAGGAAGAAATTACAAGAGAAATCATTAAATATCTCAAGGCTGATAAAAATGAAAACACAACATATCAAAATTTATGGGATGCAGCAAAGGCAGAGCTAAGAGGAAAATTTATTGCCCTAAATGCCTATATCAAAAAAGAAGAAAGAGCAAAAATTGAGGAATTAACTATCCACCAGGAATAACTAGAGAAAGAACAGCAAACTAACCCCAAAGCAAGCAAAAGGAAAGAAATAATGAAGATTAGAGCAGAAATAAATGAAATTGAGAACATGAAAACAATTGAGAAAATCAACAAAACCAGAAGTTGGATCTAAGAGAAAATCAATAAAATTGATGGACCCTTAGTGAGGTTGACAAAAAGAAGAAGAGAGATGATGCAAATAAATAAAATCAGGAATGGAAGAGGAGAAATAGCCACTGGCCCCACAGAAATAAAGGAGATAATGAGAGGATACAATGAACAACTTTACACCAATAAACAAGACAATGTAAGTGAAATGGACAACTTCCTAGAAAGGCATGAACAACCAACATTGACTTGAGAAGAAACAGACATCTTCAACAAGCCAATCACAAGTAAAGAAATTGAATTAATTACTAAGAAGCTCCCCCAAAAGAAAAGCCCAGGAGAGATGGCTTCACACGTGAATTCTACCAAACATTCAAGAAAAAAATTATTACCAATGCTGCTCAAACTCTTCAAAAAAACTGAAGAGGAGGGAGGCTTACCTAACTCATTCTATGAAGCCAATGTCACCCTCACACCAAAGCCAGACAAAGATACTACAAGAAAAGAAAATTACAAACCAATCTCTCTAATGAATATAGATGCAAAAATCCTCAACAAAATTCTTGCAAATCAAATCCAGCAGCATGTTAAAAGAATTATACACCATGACCAAGTAGGATTCATCCCAGGTATGTAAGGATGGTTCAACATAAGAAAATCAATTAATGTAATACACCATATCAACAAATCAAAGCAGAAAAACCACATGATCATCTTGATTGATGCAGAAAAGGCATCTGACAAAATTCAACATCATTTCTTGTTGAAAACACTTGAAAGGATAGGAATAGAAGGGAATTTCTTCAGCATGATAAAGGGAATCTATGAAAAAACAATAGCTACCACCATCCTCAATGGGGAAAAACTGAAAACTTTCCCTGATCTTATGATCAGGAACAAGTCGCAGATGCCCACTATCATCATTGTTATTCAACACTGTGTTGGAAGGTCTAGCCAGAGAAATTAGACAAGAAAAAGAAATACAAGGTATCTAAATTGGAAAGGAAGAAGTAAAACTCTCACTGTTTTCAGAAGATATGATAGTATATGTTGAAAACCCTGAAAAATCCACAGTAAAACTACTAGAGCTAATAAATGAGTACAGCAAAGTGGCAGGTTACAAGATCAACACTCAAAAATCTGTAGTGTTTCTATACACTAATAATGAACAATCTGAGGGAGAAATCAAGAAAAAAATTCCATTTATGATTGCAACCAAAAGGATAAAATATTTAGGAACAAATTTAACTAAGGATACAAAAGACCTATACAAAGAAGACTACAAGAAATTGCTAAAAGAAATCACAGAAGACCTAAATAAATGGAAGGGCACACAATGTTTATGGAATGGAAGACTAAAGATAGTTAAGATGTCAATTCTACCTAAATTGATTTATGGATTCAATGCAATGCCAATTAAAATCCCCAAAACTTACTTTTCAGAAATAGAAAAACCAATAACCGAATTTATCTGGAAGGGCAAGTTGCCCTGACTAGCTAAAAATATACTGAGAAAGAAAAATGAAGTCGGGGGTCTCACGCTACCTGACTTTAAGGCATATTATGAAGCTACAGTGGTCAAAACAGCATGGTACTGGCATAAAGATAGATATACGGACCAATAGAATTGAAGAGAGTGTTTTGATATAGACCCTCTCATCTATGGACAATTGATCTTTGATAAGGCAATCAAGCCAACTCACCTGGGACAGAAAAGTCTCTTCAATAAATGGTGCCTAGAGAACTGGACATCCACATGCAAAAGAATTAAAGAGGATCCATATCTCACATTGTATACAAAAAATTAACTCAAAGTGGATCAAAGCTCTAAACAATAGATCTAAGATCATAAAGTTTTAGGAGAAAATGTAGGGGAATATCTTATAAATCTTATAATAGGAGGTGGTTTCCTAGATCTTATACCCAAAGTACGAGCATTGAAGAAGAAATAAATAAATGGGAACTCCTTAAAATTAAACACTATTGTGCATCAAAGAACTTTGTCAAGAAACTAAAAAGATAGTCTACACAATGGGAGACAATATTTGGAAACGATATATCAGATAAGGGTCTAGTATCCAGAATATATAAAGAGATTGTTCAACTCAAGAAGAAAAAAACAAACAGCCCAATTATAAAATGGGCAAAAGACATGAACAGACACTTCTCAGAAGAGGAAATACAAATGGCCAAAAGGCACATGAAAAGATGCACAACTTCCCTGGCTATTAGGGAAATGCAAATCAAAACCACAATGAGATATCATCTCACACCCACCAGAATGGCCATTATCAATAAAACAGAAAACGACAAGTGCTGGAGAGGATGTGGAGAAAGAGGCACGCTTATCCACTGTTGTTGGAATGTAAAATGGTACAACCGTTGTGGAAGGCTGTTTGGCAGTTCCTCAGGAAACTAAGAATAGAATTGCCAAATGATCTGGCAATACCATTGCTAGGCATGTATTCAGAGGACATGAGGGTAAGGGCACAAATGGACATTTGCACATCAATGTTTATAGCAGCATTATTTACAATTACCAAGAGGTGGAAACAGCCAAAATGTCCATCAACAGATGAGTGGCTTAACAAGCTGTGGTATATACATACAATGGAATATTATGCAGTTGTAAGACAGAATAAAGTTATGAAGTATGTAACAACATGGATGGACCTTGAGGACATTATTCTGGGTAAGATTAGCCAGAAGCAAAAGAACAAATACTGTATGATCTCACCAATATGAACTAAAATTAATGAATGAACTTGGAGAATTTCATTTAAGAACAGAGATGATTAGGACATAGAAATAGGGTAGATATTGAGTAATTGGAGTTGAAGGGATACAGATTGTGCAACAGGACTCTTCTAGTTTGCTAGCTGCCAGAATGCAATACACCAGAGATGGATTGGCTTTTAATAAAAGGGGATTTATTTCATTAGTTCTTCAGAGGAAAAGCTGGTAACTTTCATCAGGTTCTTTCTTATGTGAGAAGGCTCAGAGTGATCTCTGCTGGCCTTCTCTCCAGGCCTCTGGGTTCCAACAACTTTCCCCCGGGTGTTTTCTTTCTGCATCTCCATGAGGTATGCTGAGCTGCTTGGGCTGTGCTACATTGAGCTCGCTCATTTAAGCAACAGCCAATTAAATCAAACATCATTCATTGCAGCAGGCATGCCTCCTAGCTGACCACAGATGTAATAAGCAGCAGATGAAGTTCATGTATCATTGGCTCATGTCCACAGCAACATAACTAGGCACCTTCACCTAGCCAAGTTGACAACTGAATTAGCTGCCACAAGAACTGATTGTAAAAATTCAGAAATAGACAGCACAATACTACCTAATTGCAATACTATAATGTTAGTACAATGAATGAAGCTGAATGTAAGAATGATAGAGGGAGGAAGGAATTCAGAAGAAAAGATAGACAATAAAGACTGAAATGGTATAATCTAGGAATGCCTAGAGTGTGCAATGATAGTGACTAAAGGTACAAATTGAAAAATGTTTTTGCATAAGGAAGAACAAAGGAATGTCAATATTGCAGTGTTGAAAATAGATGGTAATTCATATTTTAAAACTTTAACTGATGTGTGAGACTAAAGCAAAAAATGTTTATTTGGTATGAAATTTATATTTTGACTAGTGCATTTCTTAATATAACTTATATTGACAGTTTAATTGAATACCATAAGTACATGGAACTTTGAATACAGCATGAGATTTTGTAGGTTTGTCCACAGTGATGTCCCGATAAATCCCAGAGTGATTTGAACAGTGAATAAAAATTACCCTTGGAGGAATGATGAGAAAGAGGGAAAATTCAACTTCCCCATTTGGAGAAGGCCTGATATTCTCACAAGCAGTGATGACAACAAAGTCAATAGGCTGAACCCTCAAACTTGGGGTTTGTTCATATGAAACATCCCCACAAAGGATGGGCTAAGCCTACTTAAAATTAGGGCTAAGAGTTATCCCCAGAGAACCTCTTTTGTTGCTCAGATGTGGCCTTTCTCTCAGCCAACTTGGCAAGCAAACTCACTGCTCTCCCTGTCTCTATGTGGGACATGATTCCCAGGGGTGTAAACCTCCCTGGCAATGTGGAACAGAAAACCTAGAATGAGCTGGGACTCAGCATCAAGGGATTGAGAAAACTTTCTCGACTGAAAGGAGGAAGAGAGAAATGAGACAAAATAAAGTGTCAGCGACTGAGAGATTTCAAATAGAGTCAAGAGGTTATCCTGGAGGTTATTTTCATGCATTATATAGACAACCCCTTTTTAGTTTAAGGTTTATTAGAGAGGCTAGAGCGAAGTGCCTGAAACTGTAGAGCTTTTCCAGTAGCCATGTTTCTTTAAGATGATTGTATAATGATACAGCTTTTGCAAAGTGACTGTATGATTGTGAAAACCTTGTTCTGATGCTCCTTTTATCTGAGGTATGGACAGATGAGTATAAAATATGGATTAACATAAATAAATAATAGGGGGAGCAAATGTTAAAATAAATTGAGTAGAGGGAAACACTAGGTATCAATGGGGGGGAAGGGAAGGGATATGGTGTGTATGAGTTTTTTTTTTTTCTTTTTATTTCCTTTTCTGGAGTGATGTGAATGTTTTGAGAAATGATCATGGTGCTGAATATACAACTATGTGATGAAATTGTGAGCCATTGATTGCACACCAAATATGGAATGTTCATACGTTAAGAATGTTCATGTTGAATGTTGATTGATTTTATTAATAAAAATTAAAAAAAAAAGAATGCCTGAGTTGGACCTGGAACTTTGGGTAACTGTATGACACCTGAGGCTTAGAGTTAGAGTTCTGCAGCTCTGAAAGTCAGAATTACTCCATATAGCAACTGCTAAAGAAGCTGAAAAAGAATCAGACTTCGCTTAGAGATAGGAATGAAGCTGATCTGGCTGGGACCAAGATCAATCAGAATACAGGGTAAAGGGTGATATTGTCTGTAGTTAAAAACTTCCAGCTTCTGTATAAGACCAAAGGAAGTGATGTTTATTTTGTCCAAAATTCAAATTTTCTGTAGCACTTTAATTAATGTCTGGTCAGTTTACCTAAACAACTTAACTACATGGAATCTGGAATAGGGAGTGAGATCTTGTTATTTTGTACAGGTTAATGCAATACCCCAATACATTCCAGCGTATTTTGGGGTGAAAATAAAACAAGTATTTGCAAAATCCCCTTGAGGGACTGGGGAAAATGTGGAACTATTAGTCTTCCCCACCTGAGGAATTCCTGATATTCTCTCAAGCATTAGGGACTCCCAATTTAATAAGACAAGCCCTCCATCTTGAGGCTTGCCCTTATGAAACTTACCTCCGCAATGGTGAAACTATGTCTACTTATAACTGTGCCTAAGAGTCACCCTCAGAGAACCACTTTTGTTATATGTGGCCTCTCTCTCTAAGCCAACTCTGCAAATAAGCTCATGTGGGACATGACTCCCAGGGATGAGTCTGGCCCTGGCATTGTGGGATTGAGACTGCCTTCTTGACCAAAAGGGGGAAAGAAATAGAACAAAATAAAGTTTCAGGGGCTAAGAGATTTCAAATAGAGTTGAGAGGTCATTCTGGGGGTTCCTCTTATACAAGCCTCAGCCAGATATTGCAAAGAGCCACAGTATGCCAAGCTCCAACCAACAGTATTCCTGAAAACCCTAAAGAATGCCCTGGGCACTATCTAAAATTCTATAAATGTTTTATCTGGTAAGTTTACTTTTTCAGATACTTAAGGCCTCTGGGTTCCTATGCCAGATAAGCCCCCAAACTCAGAGGTACCAGTCTTTCAGTTTCATACCTCTACCACATAAGGTCAATATCTTTTCCAGCACGAAGAAGTTAAAATGGCCATTTTCCAGATATCCCTGCAGATTGAAAGAACAATCAAATAAGAGGGAGGAAGTGTGGTACACAAATTCAGATTTAACAAATGATTATGATTCATTTTGTAGATATTCCTTTTCTGTTTCTAGTGTATTAGAAAGGCTGGAAGGAAATACTGGAAATGGTTGAGCTGTAATCTAGAAGCCCTGATCTTTGATAATGACTATATAGCTATATAGCAAAAAAAAAAAAAAAAAAAAAAAAAAAAAAAAAGTCAGTTGCCTGGGTTTATACGGATCTACTCCTGTTTTATTCTGTTCTGATCTATATATCTATCTATGAAAATACTATACTGTTTTAGGTTAAGTTACATTTATTGTATGTCTCTAAATTGGGTAGAATGTAATACCAGGCGTCAATAAGGGAGGGGGATAAGGGACATTGGATGTTTGTTTCCTTTTTTCTTCTTATTTCTTTTTCTGGAGTGCTGTAAATGTTCTAAGATTGATCATGGTGATGAATGCACAACCATGTGATAACACGGTGAACCACTGATTGTGTACTCTGGGTAGACTGTCATTCATATATATATATGAATATATCTCAATAAAATTACATTGAAAAAAAAGAAAGTTTAGGCCTACTGCCCAAACCATATTTTATATTAATTGTAGATAAAAAAAATGAAAGGATGACTTGACCCGTTTAGAAATGTGTGAGAGAAAGTAAGACCTATCTATCCCTGCATGAAGAAGTTGCTGGAGGCTACAGGTTGCAAGTTACTGGGTAACAGTAACTGTTACCACTCCTCAGAACAATCTGGGGAAATGTGTTCTCAGCAGCCAAGTGGTTTGCAGGCCAGGAGTGACCTCACTGGGAGTAGATAAGGACCAGTCGCCAATGAATGCAAAGTGTTTTTAAAGCAGAAAACATCTGCCTTTTAATAAGCCAGAAATGGCTAGACCATGTAACACAAAGGTGGTGCCTGTGCCATGAGATGTGCCATGGGGATGGGAAGCCTCAGGGAAAGGCAGATTTAAGCTGTGAGGCTGGTGACCAGTGGGTGGTCTTTGTCTCCTCTTGTTCTGCCTCTGGCCCGAGGAATGGGAAGCCTGGCTTTGTTCCTGGCTCAGCTGCTAGTTAGCTGTGTCACTTCCATTCTCCCTGGAATGCAGTTCCTGCCATTAAAAATGAAGGCTTGAGGTGGCATTAGGTGATATCTGAAAGCTCTTTCAGGGAAAAACAGACTGATTTTTTTTTCAAATATGAGGCAACTCTTAAATGCTACTAAAGCATCTGTCTAAAAGTTCTTTGTAGGTGAATGTTGGGCTCTGTCTATATCACTCTCGTTATACCAACTGGCAGGCCATTGCTATTGTAACTCAGTACCAGCAGTTGGTGATAAAATTGGAGGGCCAGGGCCTTAGGGATGTCCAGTCACCTTATTGAAGCATTCATCCACCTCATCATCATTTGGTGATGCAAATATCAGTCTAATATCCTCAACCCTGGATGCCCATTAGAATCACCGAGGGAAGACTTGGGAAAACAGTGATGCCTGGATCCCATGCCCAAAGACCCTGCTTCAATGGGCCTGGGTGGGAGCCAGGTATTTTCTTTTTTTACGTGTCTCTGGTGTTTAGAATGTGCAGCCAAAATTTGGGATTAACATGGTTGGTGGCAGCCATCTGTAATTCTTTTTTTTCTTTTGGAGGGGGTATTGTGGGGAGCTGTATGGGCCAGGAAACGAACCAGGGTCTCCTTCATGGCAAGTGAGAATTCTACCGCCGAACTACCCTTGCATCCCCTGTAACTCTGTTTTGAAAACTGTAAAGGACTGCTGGACTCACACACTATTTCTGGCTCCTCCAGGCTCAGGTGAGTACCTTATAGGATGGTAACTCTCCCAAATAAATCAGAGACATGACAGGAGACAGGAAAAGGAGCCTATTGATTATTTATCGACCAGCCCTAGTTTCAGGATACCATGATTTCTTCCAAGCACTCTAAAGCACACCTTTTCTGAAAGCAAAATGGGAGTGAAGGAAATCCCTTGCCTCTGCACCGTGACCCCATACAATTCATCAGGAGGCCTTCTAGGCCAGAGAAGAACAATGGGGACCACTGTGCCTTCTACTCTTAGGAGGAGCAGCCTTCAGAGGAAAGCCTCAGGCTATTGCTGTGCAGCACTGTGCAGGTGGGAAGGGAGAAAATGATTTCCAGAATAGATATCAGTTAATGAACTTTCTTAGAAAGTTTTTAGCTGCTTCTTTCTCAATGCTATCCAAGTACTCTGGAGAGGAGGTGGTTGGGTTTACCTAGTCAAAGCACTACAATCAGGCAGTGGAGAGAGGAACAGAGAGAAGGCTAATGAAGCGATAATGGCTTTCTCAGGGTGGCATGAGGAAGCCTGGATCTGGGTTCAATTCTCAGGCAGGGTACTGGAGAGGGCATTTACAAAGCCGTCCTTTTAGTATCTGGAGCATCTCATGCTTGGCTGGGAGAGCCCCAGCTATTCATCTCTCTGTGGATATCTGCAAAGCAATTGTCACTTTACTGAAGAATCTTTAAGAAAGACACTTGCCCTGGGTATTCAGAGTTATTTAAAGAGAGTGAAGGAAGAAGAAAGGAGAAAGGGAAGCCAGAGCCTTCTGACCCTGATGAAAACACCTCTCAACAGCTGTGCAAGGTAACTCTGGCCACTGACCCCTTCTCCAAACTCAGGGTCACTGCTGCTGCCATTCGCATTCCCACAGCACTGGGGCTTAGGACACTGCTGGGAAAACACAAGTGAAGCACCATTTAAAGGGGTTATTGAAATGTTCCCTTCTTGAGGGTACAGGTGGGCCAAGACTGGACATTGGTCAGTGGACCAGGTTGGAGGTTTGAGCCCCGGCAAGCCAAAGTAGACCCAGACTAAGTGAGCAACTATTGCAAAGTGCTAAAGGGAGGCACCAAAGACAAGGCACAAAGTCCACTATCAGAGAGCCCAATAGATCACCAGTGAGAGCTGAGACCGTGAGTTACTGAGAGGATGGAAGTGAATTAGAGTGAGGGGCAGTCTGGAGACAAGCAAAGAGATTCCTGATGAGTGGCATACACACTACCAGGGAGCCCGGCTTGCTGTTAGAGGTCAATGGAGTCTCTGGTAGGCTTAACTCCACAAAGTAGAAAATGAAAAATGTGTTTTTCACACATTGCTTGGCCCAACCAAGCAATGGGCCAAGAGATAGGAATTATGAGTTCTAGTCCTAGCTATATCCCACTCCACCCTGGGGTCTATACAATGAGGGGATTGGATACATGGACCCCAGGGGCATTTCTAGCTCTGACATTCTGAGGGTGTCTGAATGAATCCTCTTGTGGACTCTAAAGCTGAGTCTACTTTTAATTTGTTTGGATCCCCACAATCATGTTTACCTGTGGAGATGATATCTCAGGGATTCTCTCTTTGAACAAACATAATAGAACAAATCAAACATACAAAAGAAATCCTGGAGTGGACCTCAAAGAATGGCTGTGATGCTCTGAGTAGCAGATAAACAGCTTCTCCCATAGTCCAGAGGCAGTTTAGAGTTTGGGATGCATGTGACGTACAGGGAAGGCTCACACTGCAGCTGGAGCTTTTGTGATCCACAGGGATACGAAGAAGAGGCTATAAGACCCTGGAGAATGCAGGAGGGGTTCCTGCCCAAGGCAACTTGTAGCAGTGGAGGGAGGGGAGCCTGAGAAATAGGCTAGCTTGGAGAAGCTACATTGTTTCCTCATCCAATGCCAAGGCCCACTCCTGGAGTTAAAAATAGGAGCAGGTAAGGTCAGAAGCTAGAAGGGCTGGCAACCAAAAAAGGAAGGATGGGGGTCCAAGTCCTGAAAAGTGTTCAAAACCAAGATGAACAGGGCTGGTGTAAGACTCTGGTAGTTTGGAGTAATGCACAGGAACAAGCAGATGCAGAGGAAAGCTTCCTCCTGAGGGGTCTACACTTGTGCTAGGCACGGCTGGGGTGGCAGGGTCTCTTCTCATCATTCACTCTCGATGAGGGGGATTGAGGAGGCACAGATGGAATCGCTTTTGCTTTTTGGAAACATTCAGAACATATTGAAGAGATGGAGAACTCCAGAGCGATTCTATTACAACTAGATAATAATCTCCCCATTTCCTGTGATGGTAAATGTTCAGATTGGGCCTATGTCCTTGGTTTTACTCTGCTCTATCTCCTTTCACTGCCTGTTCGTCTGTCCAGTCACATTTCTGCCTGTAAGGATTCCTTCTCACCACTCCAGCTGTTTTCCTTTACCTTTTCTTTTCTTTGACCTCCCCTCCCTTCTCCTCCTTCCCCCTCCCCTCTCCTTTCCTTCCCTGTCCTCTCTCTAGGATAAAAGCATTGATGACCAAGGTCAGGTGTTTCTCCTCTGATCCAGGAGTAGCTATCCAGCAGAGCTCAAAGTCGGCACCTCAAATCCATGACTAACTCTAATCTACCTGACATTTATTCAGCTGGGTGCTTCAAATATATTCCTGTCTAATTTCATTCTCATCAAAGTCCTAAAGAATGAAAATTATTATCTCATGATTAGTAGTAGACCATATGGTAAGGGATTTACATGCCTAAACTCATTTATCCCCCCCAACATCCCTATGCGATAGATACAATTAATACATCAATTTCACAGCTGAAGAAACGGCAGCTTAGAAACCTTAAGCAACTTGCCTAAAGTTACACAGCATTAAATCGAAAAACGCAGCCTCTCAGATTCCACACTCAGTCTTCCCTAGTTCAGAGAGTTCTGGTGTCTGCCCAAGATCACACAGCTAATAAGAACTGAGATTCTTGAGATTCCGGTGTTCCAGAAACCAAGAGGAGTCCTCCTGTTTTGGCTCCTTCTGGTGGGAGGAGTTTCCTTTTGGGGGCTGAGAATACAAATGAGTCATTATTCTTAGGGAGCAAAGCCTGTCTCAGGCAAGGGCTGCTGAGGAGTAGTCCCAGAATCTGTATGCCTTCAGGAATCAGAGCATTGCTGGGGCAACCCCTCCTTGCATTCTCCTCACAGAGTCATGCCAAGCCATACTGGGACTGCTCATATTTATTGCATCTGACCTAGCTTGGGTGTTCGACTTGTCATCTCATTATCACCGTGCTTGGGGCTTGTGTGTTTCTCCTGCCCTTTACTTTCCACCTCACCCTGCTCTGTCACGATCCACGCTGCCTTGCTAACGTCTCTTTGTGCCCACAGAAGCTCTCCATGTCTCTCTGTTTTGGCCTCACTGTGTGTGTCTCCTGCTGTGAGTTCCCTAAAAGAACCTTAATTGATATTAAAAAATTAAAACTTGGGGAGGAGGGTGGAGAGAGGTAATTTACCTAGGGCTGCATATTCAAAAATGAGCATATAATTACTGTTTTTAAGTAAGGTGTCAGGAAGCAAGATTGATTTAAACCTGACATCTGTTTACACACAGTGAGCTGTCATTAGATGCATACAGTAGGGTCAGAAGAGCTATGTTCCGTCGCCATGACAGCTAAGTTTGGCTGTGGAAATTTGGCTCCACAAGCTTTCTGCAAGGGGGCAGCAAGATACCTTCGAAAAGGGAGCACTCTCTATTGGTTAGTCAGTCAACCACCACTGCCTACTCTTCCACTATGCGCTCATGCCATAAAAGCACTGTCCTGAGCACATGCAATAAAGCAGGCTCTTTGAGGGCGTGGCAAAAAAGTATGGCAGAGAAATTAAAAGTGGGGGTTTTGGTGTCAGAAAGGTCTGATTCTGAATCTGTCTGCCACTTCCTAGCCTGTAAGTCACGTCAACTCTTCAAGCTTCATTTCCTTATCCCTAAATCAGACATAATAATGGCACTCCACACATAGGGAAACTGTTAGATTAAAATGATTTATGTTTAGAACACAGCCCAGGACCAGATGAGAGTTGAGAACGAGAATTCTCAACAAATGGAAACTACAGCTATCATTCAGATCAGGTGGGTCCTGTTCCCAAAACCCTTGGGATCTTGCTGAAGAGAGAAGATTTACTTAATAAAGAATCCAGTGGACATGAGGGGAGCGTCATGTGCTGCAGAAGTCCAGAGGAAGGAAGGAGCAGCTTTGGTCAGGAGGATGCAGAAAGACTTTACGGATGAAGGAAACTT
Source organism: Tamandua tetradactyla (assembly GCF_023851605.1). Taxonomy (NCBI): domain Eukaryota; kingdom Metazoa; phylum Chordata; class Mammalia; order Pilosa; family Myrmecophagidae; genus Tamandua; species Tamandua tetradactyla. The sequence continues at coordinate 90,819,850 of NC_135334.1, forward strand.
GAACAGGGCCCTCGTTCACTTTCTGTGTAGAATCAAAATGGAATTTATGGGAAGTGGGACCTACCAGCAGATCATCTGCCCAGGCTGCCCCTCCCAAGTGTGTCCCCCAGGCAAATTTTTACTCTTCTTTCAAGCTTCCCTTGAAGTGAGGCCTCCTTCAAGGAGTCTTCCTTGACTCACCCACTCAATCCTAAATGGGTCTTTCCTTATTCTCATGACCTGGGCTGCACTCAGTGTCAGCACTCATCACTTTCTATTGTGTTATAACTGATTTGTTACTCTTTTATTTTTCTTCTTGAATGTCTTCTCTTTTTTTTTTCTTAAAGCATTTATATTTTAAAATCAAAATCACATATATGCCAATATTTCCACATGGTGTGCTGAACAAAGCGGTGTTTTCCCAATGCCCTCCTACCCATTTCCATTCCAAAGGCAAACACTTTTACCTCCTTTAGTTGATCATGTAGGCATCTAATTCCCTTTCTCTAAACAAACAAACAAACAAGCAAAAAACATGGTTGTGTTGCCTCTTTTTGCTTTTTTAGTTTTATCATTCTATCTTTACTTGCCTCTGTGCTGTGTGGAAAATCAGGCTTATTTTTAGCTTTTTTTTGTATCCTGCAATCCCACCACTCCACACACACACACACACAGACTTCCTGTCCTCATTCTTCCGTTATATCATAGCTTTGTTAGGGTCAATACTGAGTGTTTAAATCACTATGACTCTACAAACGTTATTCCCAGCTGAGCCATGAAAAGAAACGATTGATTTTCCTTTTCTGCCCAACTTCTCCTTTTTCCTAGAAGTAGAAGTTGTTTTATTTTGTGATGATGTTTGCTTAGTTTTCTATTTACTCCTCACTGATTCAGTGTCAATCTCGACTGGTTGTCTAAGTCTCTTGAGCCAGGCAGTGCATGATGTATTCTTTCTCACAGCAGGACTGGCTTCATGGGCTGTGACCTGCGCTTAGAAGAACCCCACACTTGGTTTAATGCTCTGCTGACACCATCTGTAAACTCTTAATAATTTTTAACATAGGGCCTGCATTTATATTTTGCTCTGGACCCTGCAAATTACGTAGCCAGTCCTGTCTACCAGAGCTTTTTTATTAACTCCAGTCCAGGCAGGAACCAGCAGCCACTTGGTATCTCCCTTTTACCTCTCTTCTATATTGGTTCTCCTGTTTCCCTATCAAAATAGAGCTTTCTTGAAAGTAGGTTGATGTTTCAATCATTTTTATTTCCCAAACACCTAACAGAGTGCCTGAAGCTTAAGGGTACACACACACACACACACACACACACACACACACACACACACACACACACACACAATTTAGTATCTTTATGTAGAATAGGCGAGGATGTATTAAGACTTTCCAGGAAGGAGGAATAGCATGTAAGCACCCTGGAGGCTGGAATGTGTGTTCAGTAGATGGGAAGCAGTGAGGAAGGATCGTGACTGTGTCAGAAAGGGCACAGTGGAACTAGTGGGAAATGAGGTTGAAAATTATATGTGGGAGCCAAATCGAAGAGAGGCTTGACTGCCAGACTAAGAATTTTCTATAGACTTGTAGGCCCCCAAGGACTTATTTCTCCTTCTAATGACATCTGATATATGTAGCCAGAGAAACTCCAGCTGGGTAGAATTTCACACTTTCCTTTTCTTGGCACTGAAACAGGTGAATGGAGTAGAATGGGTGGGGGGAGAGAGCCTAGCAACTGAATAAAGGGAGCTCGTAAGAGAGAGTTTCCTGTGAATTTTAAAACCCAGCCTAGTATAGAAACAGGAGCAAAACCATTAGGAATCTGGAAGATGGCCAGGGAAGTCTAGATAATGCTAAATCGAAACAGGACAACCCCAAACTGGCAGTCCTGTAATCACTAAATTCGCAGGATTGAAGACTTGCCATCATTAGCACCTCAAATGTACCTATGATCCTCATGGTTGCCAACACCAAGAAAACTGGGCTTGTCCTCTGGAAATTTTCACACTACAATGACTTTTTCTGTTAAATATGAAGATTAGTGGGCTAATGGGGACCGCTTGCTGTTTGAACCTCAGCCACAGCCAACTTGTGTGTTATGGAATCCTTGAGCTTTCTCCACATGCATGAAGAAAGAAAAGCACCTAAAGAATCCCTGACAATATTATTCAAAAACATATACTAGCATTCCCAGAGAATGATGTCTGCAAGGTTTTGTAAAGAATTAAATGACACTTGACAGAAATGCATATATTTCCCACACCAAAAAATATGTGGAAAAATGTTCATTGCATCACTGTTCATAATAGAAACGTCCAGATACAATCCAAAAGTACATTAAAAGTATAATTGGCTCAGTGGCAGAATTCTTGCCTGCCATGCCGGAGACCTAGGTTCGATTCCTGGTGCCTGCCCATGCAAAAAAAAAAGTATGATTAATAAATAGATTGTGGTGGTGTTCAGACAATGGGATATATGCAGCTATGGAAATGAATGAGCCACTACAACATGTAATAACATGAATGAAATCTCACAAACATAATGTTGGGCAAAAGAGACCAAAGTGAATATCTTACATGGTTTCACTAACATAAAGTTCAAAACAGACAGACTGCTTTTATGGTATTAGAAGTCAGATTAGTGGTTCTCTTAAGGGATAATGACTGGAAGGGGTGATGGAAGTGTTTTTTGGAATACTAGTAAGGTTCTATTTCTTGATCTTGGTATTTATTACATTGGTATAATCACTTTGTAACAATTCACTTTAAATAAATAGACAGAAAGTTAAAGTATGAAAAAGATATATCTTACAAAGAATACACATGGGAAAGATGATGTGACTATAATAATATCAGATAAAGTAGATTGCAAGTTGGGAATAGTTTCTGAGATCCAGAGGGACATTTCATGATAACAAAAGGATCAATTAATCAAGAAAAAGTAACATCCTATATGAGATATGTGAAACAAAAACTTACAGAACTAAGTAGAGAAACAGACAAATACACAAAGTTGGAAATGCTAACATCTTTTTTTTCAGTAATTGATAAAACAAGTGGGAAAATACCAGTAAGTATAAAGAAGATGTGAACAGTATTAACCAATCTGACTTTTAAAAGAGACTAGACCTAACACTTGCAGGAGCTGCATTTATTTTTTCAAAGTCCAAGGAACCTTCACGAAGACAGACATGCAGTCTCAATAAATTTCAAAACAGTGTAATCTTAAGGAATGTGTTTTATGACCACATGATAATAAATTAAAATTCATTTGCAACACATCTAGAAAATTCCCAAATATTTGGAACTTAAGACACGTTCAAATAAACTCAGTGAAACAAGACATGTCAAGGGAAATTGGAAATAATTTGAATTGAATAATTCAATTATTATTAACTGAATAAAAATAATTAAAAATATAAGTAACCGAATAAAACTACTACATATCAAAATTTGTAGAGCAGAGCCAATGCAGTATTTATAGGAAATTTATAGCTTGAAATTTTTATGTTGGAAGAGAAGAAAGACTTAAAATCAGTGATTAAAATATGAAATAAATTAAACCCAAAATAAGTAGAAGGATACAATAAAAGCAGAAATTTGTAACATAGAAAACAGACAAATAATAGTGAAAAATAACATAGACAAAAGTCGGTTCTGGGCGGGCCGCGGTGGCTCAGCGGGCAAGAATGCTTGCCTGCCATGCCGGAGGACCCCGGTTCGATTCCCGGCCCCAGCCCATGTAAAAAACAAACAAACAAACAAAATATAATAAAAAACAAGAAAATGTTTAAGATGTTTCCCTTTCTTCCTTCCTTCCATCCTTCCTTCCTTCTCTCTGTCTTTCCTTCCCTTCCTCCCTCTCTCTTTAAAAAAAAAAGTCGGTTCTAATGAAAGATTAATAAAATTGATAAACCCTGGGAAGACTGACAAATAAAAAATATACATTTCCAATACTGGTAACGAAAGAGAGAACATTGCTACTTATCCCATAGAAATTAAAAGGGGAAAGCAAGTCAGTATCATTAACAATTTTATGCCAATCAATTCAACAAATTAAAATTTTATAAAGGAACTCAAATTTCTTGAGAAATGCAGCTTACATAAATTGACATGAGAAATAAAAACTATGACTAGCACTTTATCTCTTAAAGAAATTGAAATTACATTTTAAAAATTTATAATTTAATTAAAAGACAAATTAAAAAACAAGCAACCTTCTCACATAGAGAAGTGAGATTCTCTGGTTTTTCCCTTTTTCTTTTCCTTCTGGCATCACAACCGGTAACAACTGGGATGGTAGCAGTCTATAAGTCTGGGTCCCTGAGTGAGTCTAATGAACAGAGTGCCATGCCCCCAACCCTCATGACCAACATGTCCAATGATCTGAAATGGGAATGCAGCACTGGGATTTGGGACCTGTTTGTTAACACAACATATCTAGCCTATTCTGACTAATACACCTTCCATGCCTGCTTTGGTGAAATTGACTTGCTTGGGCACAAAGAAGTCAAGGAGCTAAGAAAAACTAAATGGACCCCGCAGGAGTCCGAGCTGAAAGACTGCTTGTGCCATCTTCGTGGTGTAAGTACAGTTCGTCACTGGTTTTAATTTGTTGATGATCTGTTTAATTATGGAAACTGAATATGAGAACCAAAACCTCCAAAACGAGCCACCTCAAACAAGGACATGGAGAAAGGAGCGTGACCACACTGATTTCTTAATTCTGTTATGGTAGGTCAATACATAAGCCCAACTCTGCAAGGAAAATCATTACCCTCCCCCTCTAGGTGGGACATGATTCCCAGGGATGAGCCTGGCCCTGGCACCAGGATCCATACTGCCTTCTGTACCCAATGGGTAAAAGAAAGGTAACAAAACAAGATATCAATAGCTAAAAAGTTTCACATGGAGATGAGAGGTTATTCTCGGGACCACTCTTATGTAAGCTTCAACTAGATATTGCTGATTGCCATGTGTTCTAGTTTGCTAGCTGCCGGAATGCAACACACCAGAGACGGATTGGCTTTTAATAAAAGGGGATTTATTTTGTTAGTTCTTCAGAGGAAAGGCAGCTAACTTTCATCTGAGGTTAGTTCTTACGTGGGAAGGCACAGGATGGTCTCTGTTGGCCTTCTCTCCAGGCCCCTGGGTTCCAACAACTTTCCCCAGGGTGATTTCTTTCTGCATCTCCAAAGGCCTGGGCTGAGCTGCGAATGCCGAGATGAGGTATGCTGAGCTGCTTGGGCTGTGCTAAGTTGTGCTCTCTCGTTTAAGCACCAACCAAGTCAAACATCATTCATTACAGGAGACACACCTCCTAGCCGACTGCAGATGTAATCAGTAACAGATGAGGTTCACGTACCATTGGCTCATGTCCACAGCGACAGAACTAGGCACGTTCACCTGGCCAAGTTGACAACTGAATCTAACTACCAGACCATGGTTTGCCAAACCCCAACCATCAACATTCCTATTAATGATGCCTAGGGCTCTAACTGAAACACTACAAAATTTTCATGCACTTAGTTTACTTTCCTGAAGCCTATAACTTCCAGAGGGTTCCTAGGCCAGATGGATTCTGAGGCCCATTGGGCTCAGCCTCTCCAGGAGTGTCAACTGATTCCATGCCACTAGCCTATATTGTCAACATCCTTTTTTGACATGAAAATATTAGAATGGGCATAGCCCAAAGATCCTATAGAGAGGGAGAAGGATCAAAGAAGAGGGAGACATTATAATGAGAAGATCCGAAATGAGTATGACTGCTGAATCATTATTTTGATATATCTTTCAGCCTCTAGTGTTTTGGAGCAGCTAGCAGGAAAAACTAGAAATTGTGAAATGGTAACTCATACCAAACTTTGAAATTTCTCCTGTAACTACTTGTTAAAATGTACTTTGAAAATAATTGCTTTTTCATTTCTGTATATGTGTTATATTTCACAATAAAAATGTTAAAATAAAAAAGATAAAGGAGTCAGTAACAAAAATACAACTCCCATGAACTTTTATCTATTAATAACATAGACTATAAATATATATATATAAACCAAAATAAGTGGCCAGAAAATAAAAGAAAAAGTATATAGAAACAAAATATAAGTAGAACATTTCAACAAACCTCCTTCGTCCTCATTTCAAATAAAATATTTTAAAATATTTAATTCCATTAAAATTTAAATTTAAGTTTATATGTTTATATGACCTTTTTTTAGGACCAGAGTCAATACCCAAGCAGAGACAGCTAAAAATTTGCAAACACAGCCATAATTTGGAGTATACATGATTATAGGCAGGAGAGTAAGGGCAGAGAATTAAATCTCAGAACACAGAAAGCTGCTTTTTAAGACATTTTTAGTTGGTTCAGCCAAACTGGGAAATGATTAGAGATCATTATAAGGGTCTTTGAATGTGACGTGTTTACTCATTTTCTGCATGTTAACATATTAGGATTTCCCCAGAGGACAATTCAGATGATGTATGCATCTGTAGGTAGTGTTACAATTTCAGTTAAGCAGGTGGTCCTGAAATCAGATGGACTTGGCACAAATTTCAGCTTCTGCTTTCTCATCTGAAAATAAAGTTAATAATATTGCCTACTTTGAAGGGTCGTTGTGAGAATGTAAGCACATAAAACATGTCAATCTCTTAGTGCAGTGGCTAACACATACTAAGCACTACACCAATGCCCCTCGTCAAATCGCAAAAGCTTACCTTTAGCTTTAACTGTTAGACGGCTGGAGCTGAACTGCCTGAGTTCAAGTCCTGGCTTTGCTGTGTGACCTGAGATAACTTACCTCATCCCTGTGGTGTTTGATTTCCTCATTTGTGGCGTGGCAATAATATAGTATCTAACCAATATGCTCATTTTGAGGTTTAAATGTCTTAGGACATACTAAGCACCAAATAAGGGTAAAAACATGGTTTTGTTACTGTTATCCAGAATTGTGCCAAACATGGTCTCAGAAGCAAACAGTGGAATCACAGTGAAGGCAGGGATTAATTAATCCCTAGGCTTTCCAACAAGCACCAAAAGAGCAAGCGAGGGTCTTACTGGAATGAAGTAGAGCCGAGGATTTAGAGGCCAAGAAGTAGGTGAGCTAGTAAGGCTCACCACTAACAGGAGAGCAGCAATTTCCTGAGCTCCTGGGTTTACAGCTAGCATGTATATATAGATGTGTGGGAGAAATTATCATTTATTCTGCATCTATAATATGTCATACTGTGCTATTCATTTTCTAAGCATTATCTAATTCAATCTTACCAATGACCCCATGAGCCAGGTATCATTATTCTAATGTATAGTGAGAAAAATGGACTTCAGTGAGGTCAAGCCAATTGATTAGGTCAAGGAGTTGGTATGTGGAAGACTGAGATGGGGCTACAATCCCAACTCCTAAGCCAGTGACCTTCCCTCACTACTAGCTTGCCTCCCACAGTGTTGGGAGATGAGCATTACAGGATGTTATGGATTGAATCAGGTTCACTCCCAAAGACATGTTCAAGTCCTTACAGCCAGCCCTGCAGGTCTGAACCCCTTTGGAAACAGGGTTTTTGAAGATGTTATTAGTTAAGGTGAGGCCAGAATGAATCAGGGTGAGCCTGAATCCAATATGATTGGAGTCCTTATAAGCAGAGGGAATTTGGACTTGGTCAGGAGTGGGAGATAGGAGAAGAGAGACAGGACAGAGAGACCATGGGACATAGAGGCAGGGATGGAGTTATGGGTTGAGAGAAGCCACCACCATAACCCTACAGACTGCAAAGGAAGCAGGGACCTGCCAGCACTTCGATTCTGGACTTCTAGCCTGTCACATATGAATGTGAGACAATAGATTTCTGTTGTTGAAGTCACAAAGTCTGTGGTATTTGTTATAACAACTCTGGAAAACTAAGACATGCGTATTATCCCTCTTCGTGTTAGGAAAGCGGTCAGCCCTAACTTTGAAGTGGGGCAGCATGGGAAATAGTTATGCTCACAGATATACAAATGATTCAGATTCTTCTGATAGGATAAAGAATTTATTAGCAATTATTCACGCTATTTAACTGAGAGAAAAAAGCTCCTTGCCTCTAGAAAGCTTCCTATGTCCATCCCCAAGATACAGGATACCTCCCCAGCCAAGCCTCATTTTAACCTGACTTCATTATCTCTCAACCCCACCCCCACACACCCCAATCTCACTCTAGGAAATCAGTTCCGAGGCCATAATGTTTTAGGCTCAAGTTCCTTCATTTCTTGCAAGGCTGCACCACAAAAACTAACTCCCCTCTCTTCACAACGCCCGTTCTCCTGAATAAGTACATTTGGAACAGGAGACATTCTGTGATTGCTGCTACAGCTTATGGACAACTGTGGGCTTGTCTAAATTACTTCTCTGCGTAGTTTCTATCTTAGATGGTCATTTATTTGGGTTTCACGGTGCTTTCAATTTTATGCATGTTCATAGAAGGAGAATAGGTAAAATAAATCAAATTAGTGCTCACTCCCTTAGTACGTTTCTCCTGGCTAGTGACTTCTGATTGACTGAGAGGTGAAAATCCTCTAGTCTCATGACCTAGTGGTAGCCCTGCACTCTTGAGCCTTACTAAGTTCTTATGAGTTATTTTTTTTTAAACACAACCCCGGTCCTTATCATAGTTCATTCATTCTCACATGTTCTCTTTTGCTCCTTCCCTCTTTTCCTTAGCTTCCTTTCTCTATGGAGGGCTCAAGCAGCTTCCTAGAAAAAGCTACAATGTGATTCATAAGACTAAATCAATGTGAAGATTCACTGCACTGCGTATAGTTGCCGATTCAGTTTTCCAAAAGAAAGAACAGAAATTATTAAAGAATCATCCAGCTTTGTTGAGACCCGGGCAATTAGTTTCTTGAATGTTGCAGAGCCATTTAAAGCAGCTACTGCTTATTTGCAGAATTAGAAAGCATTGGCTATTATTTCTTGTTGAACAAACTTTGACCACACTCAGACTGGGGAGCTCTATACAGAAGATACATAGGCCTGAAAAAAAATTAAAAAAAAAAAAACTGATTAAATTTTAATCAGCTGCTGGGCAGATAGTTTGCCTGAGGCACATTTGTCAGTTTCAAAGGGTCTTTTTATTAATTTTGCATTTTGTATTTTGTTAGTGGAAAGCGCTCCCTCTTTGGGGACTGCCAAAAGCTATAGGCTGCAAATCTTCAAGCAGCCCAAGGACGCTTCTGAGAATGCCAAGTAGATTTGGATTCCTGAGCATTCCCCATTACATGAGCTTTATCGGTCCTAAAATATATTAACTTTAGGGGTAAGCTATTTGAATTAACTTTACAGGATCCCAGCTGACTCTGTTTTGGTTAATTGAATCCTGCAATTTATAAGACTATGCACAAACCTGCTGGGCGAACTTGAGAAATTTGCTTTACCTCTCTGAGACTCCAATTTCTGATCTATAAAATAATAATAATAGGGTGAAGAATTTATCTTTAAGGTTCCTGTAGCATGGGATTAGCTGGTTTATGACTAGTTGGGGAATTCCCATGCAATAAAATTCTAATGTGTTTTTCCTCTTTGTTAGTGGAATTGCAACAGAATAAATTTTAAACTATCATATTAATGATGATACCAATTATATTATTAATAACTAGAATTCATTAAAATTTTTATATTCCAAATTCTATATTAAGCACTTTACATGAGTTTTAATATTGATTTTTCACAGAAAACCAATAAGATGGGCGCTATCATCATTCCCACAATATAGGTAAAGTAACTGAGGCTATAGAAGATTAAAATATTTACCTACATTTAAATAGTGAATTTGAGCCAGGATTTGAAAGCAAGCCTGCTTGAGACCAGAAGTGATTTCCTTTCTCTGGATGTAAGTGTCAGCTTCTGTCTCTGGGTTAGACATGTACTCTGAATTCATATGTATATTTCCAAATTTCAAGTCCCTCTTCGATTGGACTTGGTGAAAATATTTATATTGAACTCCATGGTATCCTGAAAGATTCACACAAGCCTCTCTCGGTTAGGGGGGCTGCCCGCAGCATAGAGGCAATTTGTGAAGAAGAGGTAGAACTCAGGGGTTAAATGGAAAATGCAAACCCCTTCTGTGATGCTGGGAATTTCCTAAGTTCCACTCAGGTATCTTCAAACAGCATTAAATACAAAGTAAAAAAGTCTACCCTCGGGCTAGAATTTGTAGACGACTTACCTGCAGGAGAATATGGCTAAATTTCTGCCTGACGACAAAGAATCAGGGCTTACATTTACAAAGTGGAAGGAAAAAGCAATACACATATAAATACATTTTTTCTGAATGCATATTTCCTTTTTGTATTGCAACTTTTCATATATATTTTATACATAAATATATCATTTCACCAGTGAGACTTTTTATGCCAAATCAATACCTGGCAGACTGGCTTTTGCATTATTTAATGTCCTTACCTATCGGGAGGGACAAGGTACTAGCAGCCTCAATGCAGTCTTATTTCCATGGTCTTCGAATTCCTGCAGAGGATTCTTTTTCTTCCCCTCTGAAAGCAAATTCTCTGGGGCAAGTTGCTCCAGCGTGAATATACTGCTGCTTATCTGGCTTGGGTTCTTCAATTGTGATGACTTAACCTATCGATTAAAAAAAAAATGGGAGAGGAGGAGTAAACTGCATCAAAATTCTGCTGTGATACTCGGAGTGAAGGAGTAGGACATGTCCCAAGAGGACTTGTCTGATTCTTTTTAACTGATACTCTTGGATTTTCTGAAACCGTGCTGGCTGCTGGTCAGTGTACCGCAGATAGCAAGATGCAGTATCTGCTTGGGCTGCTGAAGTTCTCTAAAGAACTTCTACATCAGTGTTAGTCATAAGAAAGGGAAATACATGTATTTGTGATAATATTTAAAAGTTATTTAGTAACTGTTTATGGGCTTAAAAAAACTTACAAAGCATAGGAAGCCTCAAATACATTTGACACATCGTTCCAAATTTAAGAATGTTATACTCAGGAAAATGATGTCATTTTCAGGAGATTATACTGCAAATTAGTAGCAGAGTCGAGCCTAGGGTCAGGCTTCTTGATCCAGTTCTCTTTGTAGTGCACCTGCATTTCCCAGAGTTCTGATTTTACCTTTATTTGGTTTGAGTTTACTACATTAGATTCTTGTAAGTTTAGAATTGTTCTGTTTTCCTGGTGAATTGAAACTTTAAGTAGTGGCCCTCTCCATATTTAATAATGCTTCTTTTTGTAAGGTCCAATATACTAGTTATCTTTTGTTGAGTAACAGATAACTACAAAACTTGTCAGTTTAAATCGATATCCTTTTATTATCCCACAGTTTCTGTGGGGTCAGGAAACCAGGCATGGCTTAGCCGGGTCCACTGCTCCACCATCTCTTGCGAAGTGGCCATCAAGGTACTAGCATGCAGGGTCTGCAGTCTCATCTGAAGGGGAAGGATGAGACTGGAAAGAATTCCCCCCCCCCCACTCTTACTCAGTGTTGGCAGCTTTTCAGTAAGTACCTCACAGGCAGTTGGGCTGAAGGTCTCAGTTCCTCACTGGTGTTGGCCAGACGCCGGCCTCAATTCCTGGCCATGTGGGCCTCCCCAAGATGGCAGCCGACTTCCTCAAAGTGTACATGCCAAAAAAGCAATAGAGAGAATCTGCCAATAAGACAGACGTTATAATCTTCTGTAATATAATCATGGAGCTGACCTCCCCTCAACGTTGCTGGTCAGGATCAAATGACTCAAAGGGAGGAGATTGCACAGGGTTGTGAGGATCAGGAGGTGGGGCTCACTGGGGACCACCTTAGAGGGTCCCGCCCACGTCCAGTTTGTTTGATAATAATATAAGCATGTCTACTTTCTTTCAGTTAATATTTGCCTAGTGTCTCTTCTTCTAAGATTTTACTTTAAAATTTTTGGTTCATGTATTTTAGAAATGTCCATGTAAAGAGCTTATAACTAGATTTTGTTGTGTTACCCAAGCAAACAATTTCTGCCCTTAAGTGGCCCATTGAATCCATTCATGCTTATGGGGGTTATTGATGTATTTGCCCTCTTATTTTTTATTTGACCCATATGTCTATGCTTCTTTTGTTGAGTGAGGACTTTCTCTGTTTTAATTTTTCCCCCCTAATGATATGAAAATTAGAGACTTGATTCTATATCTAATGATTATACTGACAGACATCGTTTTAGTCAAGAAGTGATAGTCATTCTAATTGTCACTTTTTTATAGGTCACCTGTCTTTTTTCCCCCCTCCCTGTGGATTTTGATAACTTTTGTTTGTTTTTGTCTTTGGCACTCTGGTTTCCCTAGTGTAGATTTCTTTTCATTCACCTTTGCTGATAAACATTTTTTTTCTGGATCTGTAGATTTACGTCTTTCATTAGTCATGGGCAGTTCTCACACACTATCTTTTAAAATATTTCTTTTCCACCGTTTTTTCTATTCTCTTATTCTGGAACTCTGATTACATGTATATTAGATCTTCTTATTCTATCCATCACGTTTTTAATTTCTCATAATTTCAGTTTTCCTTTTTGTGATACACTTTGGATAACTATTTATAATATATCTTACAGTTCTTTAATTCTCTCTTTAGCTTTATTTTATCTGCCATTGGCCATATCCAGTGAGTATTGTTAAAAATATTATTTCAATGATTATCTTATACCTTTTCTAATCTGCCTGGTTATTTTATAATTTTTAGTCACTTGCTTTGTGTATGTGTAGTTTAAAAAATATTTCACATGTAGTTACTTATACATTTTATCTGAAAATTGCAATATATAAAGTTCCTAACTTTCTTAGCCTAGGTTGTCCAGAAATCAGAAGTTATATGTTACACTATTTTTAGAGACTACAAACCTAGGGAGCAGTATTGAGGGCAGAAGGTGGTGAAGTGGAGAAGGAGGGACCATCTAAATAATGATGTATCATTGACGCTGACTGCCACTAAATGCCACTAAATGCAACTGAGTATTCCATGGTGTAAGACTGTCATGAAAGAAGTCATATAAAATGCTTCCCAGGACCATCCATCTAGGCAGAAAGATGAGAAAGAATTTGTCCATTAGTTCTTCTCTCCCATTGGTCAAAATTTTTCCCCATGGGATATTGCTTCCCCCATACTCCAGGTTTTACCCATGTGGATACTGAGTAGGGTCTCAGCATCAAGAGGGAAGCCCTGGGACAGGAGGTGAGAACCTTCAGGATGTACTCTTTTGAAGTCCGTGAGAGTCCACACAGAGCTGGTCATGGCAGCAGTAATACCAGTGAGACAGTCAAGCTCAAGCATATCTGAACCACACAAGAAATATCAAGTACAGGGTCCAAACCTGATGTTAGTTGGTTTCTGCTGGTTCTTACTCATGATGGTTCATGGCTTTGTATGTTTGCTGATCTTTCATTATACAGTCTTAGTTAATTGATTTTCAATTATGGGAATTCTATGTTGCCCTAATTTGAGGATGCTTTCTTCTAAAGATAGTTTGTATTTGCTTTTGCCAGGACCCAGGGGGCTGCTACTTTCCTAGGACCTCTTTAATTTCTTGGATTTCCAGCCTAATACAAAAGCCTATGGACAAACAATGGCACTGCTCAGCTGGCCCAGGGCTTTCATCAGAATACAGGACTAATACTAGTATTTACTTCAGAGAAGCCTTGCTTCCATATTTACGTACAGGTCACACATGCACTTGATGTTTTTTCTTTTGAATGAGGGGGTGCTTAGAGATTTCTCTTTCTGAGAGCCCAGCGATGCATTCAAAAGTATGTTTTATGCAGCACATAGTTAGTGTGCACTGAGAGAGCACTTTTGGGTATCTAATTGCCATACTCTCAGAAGAGAAGTTGCTTTCTTTCCTTTTTCATAAAAAGAAAGGGCTGAGAATTACAGTGGCCAAAGGGGAGCATCAGGAGATAGCTGGATATAGTTTTGGTCCCATTCTAGACCAGGATTTAAAGATAGTATCTGTCTTCTCATAACTGTCTCTACTAGCATGTTGGACCATTCTTCCTGCTTCCTCAGGGCCTAAATTCAGGCTGACCTTGGAAAAGAAATGATCAAAACCAAGTCATCTAAGGTTCCTGAGAGCTGAGGCCTAAAACCTGCTGGGCATTAGCCACGCTTCACACCCACTCTCTGTAGTGTGGCTCTGGGGCAGGTGCATTTTCAAGGCAGCACTGACCACAGGTGTGAGTGATGCAGGCAGACAAGTGTGAGAAATGAAAACTACAGGTGTTAGCAGCATGACCAGGTATGTAAGGAGCACATCTGGCCACTAAACCCCAGGGGCTGGCCTTCTCCTGCTGGGAATGGAGTGGAATGGGCACAATCTACACACAGAGAGCAAAACTCCTGTAGAGATGAAACTTGGAAGTGATCAGACATTGGAGGTAGGGGTGGGACCCTAACGCCCCAAGCGCTTGTCAAGAGGACACTAAAACCAAAGAAAATCGATGCATGGTAGCTCAGCTGGGAAGAAAAGTTGAAATATAAAAGTTTAGAAAGAAGCAGGTTCTGTGTAAATAATGCGAGAATACAAGGAGAATGGGATTAGGCGGGATGTAAGAACAGTAGAGACTTAAGTATCATCCAGCCGGGTCTTTCCATCCCAGGACACCTGGTGGCATGAGAAGCTTTTATCTAGTGAAAGAACATGGCTTAAGTGAAACAGAATCGCCAATGAGGAAGTTACTTCACTTTCACATCTACTTCAGTTCTCCTGTTTACCAAGGAGAAAGCTTTAGGTGACTGTAACTGTGTTTTTAACACCTCTGACACTTGCTATTTTCTGTTTTTAACAAAGAAAAAACAGCATTTTTTTAGGTAAAATGCCTAGCTAGAATCGAACGACTTTGTTTTGTTTTCACTGAATTTTTGTGGGGGGTTACTTTTTAGGTTTGTCAAGTTATATGCCTGCAATATACAGTCTCCTTTTCAAGTAGAATTAATTAAGAGAAAAAAATTAAACAAAAAGTAATGTGGATGGCAAATTAGGTATGGCACAATCACGAAGACGTTATGAGGAAGACCAAAATTAGGAAACACTGACTTGATACAAACCTCTGATTTTATGGTTCATACACAGGACAAATAATGAGAAAGGAAATTACCTTCTCGTGGTCACACATCCCATTAGTATCAGAGCAGATAATACACCCCAGTCTGACAACACCAAATACATGGGACCATTATCTGCTCAGATTTCCAGATGGTTTTGCGGTTATGTAAGAACAGAGGGGCACCACTTCTCTTGCAGAGCTACAGGGAAGCAGTAAATCCCCAGAGGACAAATAGCTACTTGTTGCATCTAGAGAGATGAGGGTGAGGAAGCATCAGAGAGACTTCTAAACCCCAATATAGCACAGAAGTAAAGGAGAGACTTACTGGTGGAAGAGACCATGCAAATGGGAATGGGGAGCAGCTTGGCATTGACCAAATGCAATATAAGAAATCTCGAAGGATAGCTGAGTTATAGAGGACAGGAGTTACATTTTCTGCACATGCTTGGTGGACTGAAACATCTAATTTGAGAAGTAGGAATAAGGGTTTGTGTGTACTCGGAGTAGAGAGCAATTAAATATTGAGTCTGTGAAGTGGCATTTTGGAAATGTCTTAGAGACTGACTGGAAGGGATTCCAAAAGGCAGAAGTGTGGTGGAAGGACCAGACAGGTAATCAGCCAGGGTTTTCTTTGGTAAAGCAAGGGAATAAGTTCCCTGAGAGTGCTTCAAACAAAATGCAGTGAAAGCTCCCAGGAAAGAGGCATTGATTTTAACTTGAAAGATGAGGGTATTTGCCTAGGAAATGGGTCACGTGAACCAGTCTTGGTGAGGAGAGAATACTCTGACTCTCAGTTTAGCCTCTCAGGGGGGTTATATCTGGGTGTCCAGATTGTACAAATGCACCTGATAGAGTGGCCTGATGGTCCCTAGCAAATGTCCCATTCTGCAGACTGTGCAGAGAAAGGATAATTTTGGGGCATTGATCTGGGGATAGATTATGAGGTCATGATTTATAGGGTTCAATAAGCCAGGACTCAAATCAATGACTTCTCTAAGTCTCAATTTTTCTTATCTAAAGAGTGGAATGATAATAGCTACTTCACATGATTGTTGGGAGAAATTAGACAATAAGAGACATAAAGCCTGGCAAATAGTGCCTAGCATAGAGAGAGGTATCAATAGCTTTCCTTCCCAAAAGAAGAGAGAGATTTTGTCCTCTCTGTATCCTTCCTTGTGCCTAATGTAGTGCTTTGTATATAGTAGGGGCAAAGGAGAGTGTCTTGCTTTTACTCGCTCTGATTTAAAGAACATGTATAATTGAAAAACAGTCAAACAAAATCTCATTGGTGGTATCACCCAACTGTTAGTTGAACAGATCAGAGAAAGTTTCGATTAAGGAGTGCAGTGTTTCTTTCTTTGGCTGTCAGTCAGTACAAAAGTAATCCCAAGAATCAAGGCACTGAAAAGTGAACTTCTGGCCGAACTGATCACAGCAGCCCTGACAGCACACAGCTGCTGCTTTCCATAATCAATGCCAGAGCTTAGTTTATTCACCTTATGGGTCCCTCGTGAAATTCTGAACTTGGTACCGAGACAGTAACATTTCCCCTAATTGATGCATGTTTGCTCTGGGAATTGCATCCTGTTTGATTAATTTTGGGTTTGATATCCCTCCTCCTGGTGCTATGATTTTCATGATGTTCTTTTGATTCTTTGCATGTGATGCGGGGAGAGGGGTCTGTGGGGCGTGGAACTGGGTCCTAAAGCCAGCCTCCTGATGAAGGGGTAAGTTTTCTTAAGAAAGGATAGGCATCTGATTGACTGAGTGCATCCTGATGGAACATTTTGTCTTGGTGTTAAGAAGGGATGGGGAGTAACAGTGAACATCAGATTGTGGGTTAGATACTTTATGCAGAGAATTGCATGGTTATTATAGGTGCCATTTTTTAAATGAGGAAAGTGAGGCACAGAGAAAGAAAAATCACAAACCCAGTAAAGAGTAGAACATTCAGGTCTCATTTACTTTCCTCTCTGCTATACTCTAAAAAAAAACTAGAATAGTTTTATAAACACATAAACTTTCTGGGAAAAGAAAATTAATTTTCTGCAATTCTATCATTACCACTCCTAGTTCTCTGATGTATTTTCTTGCTTTTTACCCCTTCATATGTTTTGGTGCAGTTGTAATCATACAAGTTCAAGGCATTATACTCCAAATCTTTAAAGACAGATTTTCTTAAAAACAGACAGTTTCGTCAGATTGCTCAGAATTAAAAGCTGTACCTCCATTTATTGAACCCAGGCCTGTAGTTAAAGAAATCATGTACAGGTTTAAATGGAGACCCTCTGATGCTCAGATCCCAACAGACCCTGTAGAGTTATTTTTTTAATAATGACTTCAAGATAACAGGAAAATTTCCTTGTCCTGCATCTTCCTGCCTAGGATTTCCAATCCATATCTCCTTCTTGGGCCTCTTCCCTGGATTTGTGGAGTAACTATCCAGTGTTGTTGTTTTACTTTTTCAGTTTGTGTCTCAGCAAGAACGTTCAGTCTCTTTTCAACTAGCCCTCTCTTTTGTCTATGTGTGAAAGTGCAATAGCAGAAAGCCCTGTGATTCTGGGTCAATGACTTAAACTCAGTTAGCCTCAGTTTCCTCATGTATAAACAAAGGGGATAAACACCTATCTAGGAATGGCAGGAGGAGCCCATAAGATACTGTGGACATCCAGCCTAGAAAAGTGTTCAGATGTGCAACTGAGATGATTCAACATTTGCTTCAACAGCTCAGGGAACCCCAGGCTAAAACAATCCCCATAGAATGCCAGGGCTAATAAGTACCTCCTGCCACCCAATTGCTGTTTCCATTTTGAAGGGGAGAGGGAAGGGGGATAGAGTGGAGCCTCAGAAGATGGGTGCCCCTGACTCTCCGGGTCCAGTACTGAGAGGATCCGGGGTAGAGGGGCTCCTGTCTGCTGGAATGGGGCTACAGAACCAAGTTCTGCTGAAGCCAGGATGTCCATGTGAGATGGAAAGATGATCTTGTTCCTTCCCACCACTGTGTCCCAGGGTATCAAGTGTGAAGAAAAGGGCTATGACCGCATGACAGAAGGGCCAGAGTAGCTGATCTTGACCTTGGAATGACACAGTACCAGCACCATTCCAGGGAATCCACAGACCCAGCTCTGGTACGAGGAGGCAGTCTTGGGTGTTTACCCAGCAGATCCCAGTCCTCCTGACTTTGGCATCTGCTGCGTATGTTTGGTGCTTCAGAAAGATCCAGCTTGGTGCTTTGGGATCCCAGGTCCCACCACCCCAGTTCTTCTACCTACTGGGGTACTCACAGGGGTGTCAGGCTTCACTTATAGCGCAAGAAAAATAAACCCATCTGAGTTGGCCAAGAGCTAAGGAAAAGGAGAAACCATTTTACTTGAGATTCTTTGGAGCATTTATATTTATGCTTTGGTCAGGGAAAAGTGGTCCTAAGCTTGATAATAACCCTCCTGTGCATTTAAATTGCAGTTGAGTAGGGACTTGAGTTGGCATATAGAAAGGTCTGTCACTTCACCCTGAATAAGGACAGGAGTTTAGTTGGGGAGGGTGGAGTGGAAGAGGGACCACTGAGCTGCCCACAAGGAGCTCATGTTCTAATTTACAAGACCAATATTAGTGTTACTGCACCTCCTGGTTTGTCAAGACCCACCCAATTTATGCTTCTTATGCCCTCATACTTATTAGACATGACCTCTTTCACTCTAAGATCTTTTCTGATTTAGAAAATAAATTAATTACCATCTGTGATGGTCAGGTTCATGTTTCAACTTGGCAGGTGGTGGTGTCCGGTTGTCTGGTCAGGCAATTGTTGGTCTGTCTGCTGCTGTGAAGACATTTAATGGACTTAAATCATGATCATGTTGGCTGCATCCACAGCTGATTGCATTTGCAATCAGCTAAGGGGACTGTCTTCTGCAATGAATGATGTTTAATCTAATCACTGGAAGGCTTTTAAGTAGAGTGCAGAAGAGACAATCATTCCTCCTGCTTCAGCCAGCCAGTGTCTCCTGAGAGTTCATTGAAGACCTTCACTGGAGCTGCCAGCTCATGGCCTGCCTTACAGATCTTGGACTACACATCCCTATGGTTACGTGAGACACTTCATAAATTTTATATTTACAGATATCTCCTGCTGATTCTGTTTCTCTAGAGAACCCTAGCTAATACACCATCCTACCAATATTAGTAAGACGGTATTGATTACTTTCTAAGTGAAGATAAGAATACAAAAGGTGCAGAGGGCTTTGGGTGAAGGAGTTCTGCTTCTATTTAGGGAACCCCAGGGTGTCTGGGAGAAGACTTATAGCAACTGAGCAAGTCAGATGGCCCGTTGGTCAGGACTTGTGTGGCATTTAACTAACAAAGACAACCTTGTCTGATAGTAACTCATGCAGCTGATGCCCGGTGCCAGGGATTATAGTCCCTTGCAATGAAGACTCTGCATCCTTAGCTCTCTGGCTTCCTGTCTGCTGGTGCCAGACCAATTCCACTGGCCAGGAGATTGACATATATTGTCTTGCAGACACTCAGCATAATGCCGCATCCTTCATATCTTAAGCAACGTATCCGGAGTATTGCAGCATGAGATGGAGTGTAGGGCAGTGATGTCAGATGGGGGATGGGATGCATATGCAGCCATTGCCCTTGCTGGGCTGAGCTGGGCCAGCAGATTTTCTTAGTGCTCATGTGATTTGGACCATTTATTTGTCTGGGACACTGAGGACAGTCAGGGCTTCCATTTATTAGGAATATAGGGGAAAGCAAAGTAAGCATTGTTTCACTTAATGCAAAAAATGCAAATCAAAAGTACCCAGGGGGAAAGTAAATATATTCTATGGAACGAGAAAGGTCATTTCATGTTCTCTGGGAGGACAGGAGAGGGAGGAAGCAATAAGTCACATTTCTGCAAGGCAGATCTGAGAAAGCAGAAAAGGATAATGGATAAAGGAAGAACCAAGCCATTGTTGCTTTCCCTAATGCCATTTTAGTCAGTCAATTGGCCTATCAATCAATTGACCAATCAATCTATCAATAAGCATATTTGAGGACCTGCTGTGGGTCAGCCACTAGGAAGGGGAAAAAAGATACCCAAGCCCCGTCCTTCTCACTGACAAGCTATTTCTTCAACTGGAAAGAGGAAAGATGAGTAGAAAGCACACGTCCTTGTCTTCCCAAGCACATCTTAGCTACAGGCTCTGATCTCTGACCCAATCCACACTGTGCATGTGGAATAGAAAAAGGCTCAGCCCCTCCAGCAGGCAAGGGAAGAGATTAGTTGTGCTGTTAACAGCCTGAGATACAGTGTCTTTGGGGCTTATCCCAGAAAATAGTTTTCCCTTTAATTAAAGATTATTCTCAACCCCTGCTTAGAACTCAGCCTCAGCTTCTGATTCAGCTTGATAGTTTCTGTAGTTATAAGATGATGCATGGGCTTTGGAGACTGTTAGTCCTGGTTTGAGTCCTGGCTCTGCCATTTTCTGACAGTACTAAGTCAGTTACATGGTCATTTTCTGCATAAAGGAAATGATCATCTGCCACTTGAAGGCTGCTGCGAGGAATTAATGAGCTAATTGGCTACAGTGCCTAACATAAAGAAGAGATTCAATTGATTGCCAAAATCATGGTAGTTGTTTTTTCGACAAAGAATGGATTCCTGCTCTAGGGAGTAAAGCCTGTGGTGAGGTCTGCAGTCATCCCTAATTCTTCTTACTGTGGTCAGAGATGGTTTCTTCAGCTACAGTTTGGTGTCTGCTTCCAAAAGGACTAATTGGAGTATCAACACACCTCCTCCATGGTGGGTGACACTGGTAGTAATCAATCCAGAATTTGCTGTGCCTCCTTGGACATCTTGTTAAGGGTTCCTGAGTGACGTAACTGAGGATCGGCTTTAAGTTGACACGGTTCTCCTAAAATGAATTCATTTGGTTCTTTTTTCTGCTTTCAGGATCCACCTATCGGTCTGTGTTCCCAAGGCTCCTCCCTTCTTCATGGCAAAGCCTCTCCAGTTTAGGATGAGCAGTGCCAGGAAGTCTGTGCCAAGTGTCGGGTCAGTGGTACAGAAGGCTTGCTGACGGCAACCTTCAGAGGGACCCTGGACAGGAACTGAGTTTCTAAGGATAGGGCATTGCTTAATGGAAGTGTGGATTTGGGGGTCCTGGTGTAGGTCAAGAATAAGAGCAGTATATTTGGCCACCATGTGGAACTAGTGAGGAAACTGAGTCTGGCTAGAGGGTCTTGAAGGTCAAATGAAAATGTTTAGAATTTGCCCCTAGACAAAGGAGAAAAGCTGGGATTTCCCAGTACAAACATGCTCTGAGATAATTTATCTTCTCAGAATAGCCTATCACTAAAGATTACCTGCAGCCGATTAGCTAGCTGACGTTGCCCTGTCTCCCCGGTCCTGTATGCTCCTTATTAGGTCCCTGTTATGCCTTGTCAATTGTAACTTTCCTTCTTTTCTCTGCCACCTTCTATTGGGTTTCTTCATTCTTTCTTTTTCGGAATCCCATCCTCTTTAGCAAGATTAATCTCCCATCACATGCACAGGTATTTCCTCTCTGCTGTCTTTTTCCATCATGAACTTTCATAAGTATATTTTTCCCCACTCTCCTTATGAGTCAGAGAAATCAGACATAGTTGATCAAAAATCAGTATTATCCTTATTTTTCTGTAGAGAAATGTGGTTGCTTATCATCCTCAGCATGTTAACTTCACCTTTTCTTGATTAGCTTTCAGATTATTTTATATCCAAAGACCATATCATGCTCTCAATGATTAAAGAAAATTCATTTTGGTTATTTTAGAAAAGAGTTCATTTAATTTTACTAATATATTGCATTTTTCAATATGTCAGAAATTGGGAAACCGGATAGGCTACAATTTCATTTAAATCATTTTAGCCCCCTAAGGATTTTTGGGCTACAAATTCTGGATCCTGACTCTTTATTTTCACTCCACACACATGTTTGGAACATTACTTTTGAAGTAGACTTAACTTCCAAATCCCAAACCAGGATAGAGTCTTAAAAAAATGCATTAGTTTTCCCTTTTTTACATTAATTTTTATTAGAAATCAAACTACCTTAACACTTAAAGATATTGGAGTGGAGTGGACTGGCCACCTCTAAGGGCACTGGACATCTCAGTGAAAGAGAATGATATGACAAATCCTAAATTTGGCTCGTACTTCTACTAAAATCTAGAAGTGATGTATGACTGTACTTAAAGTTATGCTGACTAGTCACAGGACAGATGATGAAACTCAAAGTTGGTATTGCAGGTTGTGAAATTCTATCAGTTGAATAAAAATGAGCTCTAATGCCACAGTTGTGACACTGATCAGGATCCAGGAATTGGAGGACCCAGGAATCTTGGAATTTCCTTTAATGTCTAGCTCCCTCTGACCTCCCATAGCCCATCAAGCATCCTTTCCTCCTTGTATCATACAGCTCTTTTCCTTCTAATTTTAGACCTTGAAAGATAATCAAATTTTCTTCATCCTTTATTGTAGGCATATCACTATAGTTAGACCCTAACATAGCTCCTGGGTCCAATTACAAATCAAATGTAGGAGATTATTCCCCTCCCCTCCCCCAGCAAAAAGCTACTAAAGTCCAAAGAATCATCCTACAAGGGTCCCCATTGCTCTTGCTTCCTCTAATTTAACATTTTAAAACATAACAATGCCCTGGTGATGAAGAGAGTGGGAGTGAGCCAGCTTTCATATACAGAGGAGGGACAGGGTGTTTAAATGTGCATAAAATTTCTGGATAATTTGGTAAAATGCATCAAACAACTTAAAAAATGTTTATGCCCTTTGAATTGGTAATTCTGTTTCTAAACATAAGTCCTAAGGATATAATAATGCAAATGTGTAGAGATTTAGCTACAAGAATCTTCATCATACTATTAAAAGAGCAGAAAATTAGATAAACATATTTCCCAACAGAAGGAGATTAGTTGAATAAATTTTGGTATAGCTATGCAATGGAAATTCTTTGCAGCCATTAAAACATTATAATACGGAAGACTATTTTTTGGTATGGAAAAATGATCATTGTACTTTTAAAGTAATTCAACAGGTTGTAATGCAGCACAATGAGTAGGAGTTCTCATATTTGTGTATGCTTGAGTGTTTTGCCTAAATAAGCTTGGAGGTATTCACACCAAAAGATTCACAATGTGTATCTTCAAAGGAGGTGTCATGAGTGATTTGTATTTTCTACATTATCTCCCTGTCTTTATATCTAGCTCAATCTTTCCAGGAAATTTGTATCACTTTCATAGTCATAAAAAAATATGTAGCTATGTAGTATCTCATTTTTCAGAACAGGAAAAACGTACTCTTCCTCTGATGATAGGTGGTTGGGATGAGAATCTTTCTGGTGCTCATTTCATCCAAGAAGCTTATTTCCAGATGAAAAAATAGAAGGACTCACAAAGCAAGTCAGAATACACTGAAGAAGTGCGTTCCAAAACCTCTGTGATTTCACTGACATTTCCTTCTCTCTGAGGTGGCTCCTGTAATATCAAAAGTTCCAATAATTTAAACTTGTGGTTTTCAAAATCTGCATTTCGATCACATATTTTTATCATATAGTAAATATACAACATTTACTCACAACTACTCAACTTTGTCATTTTATTATGAAAGCAACCATAGAAAATAAGAAAAGAAAAAAGAGCCTGGCTGTGTTCCAATAAAACTTTATTTGAGATGATACTGAAGATGCTGTTGGGGTAAGCAGGAATGTGGTGGGGCTCATTCCACTTTTATTACCTAACCTGAACTACATCCAAAGCGCTTCCATTTTTAGTGCTTTGTTATTTTGATGTGTTTTAATTGTGAAAGGGTATAGTGTTCTTTTCTTTCCATTTGTTGATATGATCCCCAACCTCTCAGTTAGGCTGAGTTAGGTTGGAAATACTAGAAGTATAACTCAAAATGTTTTTAAAATGGAATTTATTTACTTTCATAATTGTGAAGTCAGAATGTGGGACAAGCTTCAGGAATGGTTTGATCAGGACTTCTGTTAGTTTTTCTGATATACTCAGTACTTTTCTCCTCGCCTTTTATTGGCTTCTTTCTCAGCCTGGCATTCCCAAGGATTTCTGTCTTGGTTACATGCAGGGAGAAACAGCGTGTCGTCCCCTATGACCATCAAACCAAAGTCCTGAACTTTGCTCTGATTAGACCACCCCAGAACCAATCACTGTGGTCACTGGTATATCATGCACCACTTGGCATAAGCACCACTGTCAAAGGGTCAGTGGAGTTGCCTTGCTTGGCTTAGACCTGCAGATTATGTCCATAGACCAAATTTATCCAACAGACTGTTTTTGTAAATAAAGTTTTATTAGAACACAGCCAGGCTTTTATTTTTTTCTTGTTGCCTATGGTTGCTTTTATGATAAAACAGCAAAGTTGAATAGTTGTGAGTAAGCTTATGAAGTCTAAAATATTTGATGCCTGGCTCTTCACAGAAAGGTTTACTGATCCCTGGCTTAGACTAATCAAGTCCCACCACTAGGGCTGGGAGTAGAGTCTACTCACATCTTAAGGCTGCTGCAATTGGGGGAGGGTAGAACAGATGTAGTACCTGCTCTGCACTCTACAACCCATTGGAATGATTCGACTTCTGAGGTTTGTATTGACAATTCAATTCATATGAACCCTTCTGCTGCCTCTTACCACCATAGAGAGGCCTGTATTAGGGTTAGGTTCTATCAGCCAAGTCAGGGCTTAGTTCATTCCCCAACAAATCCCACTCACATCTAACCTACCCCACCTCCATCCTATCTTCACCTCAGTGTTACCCTTTTCTTCTCTGGGTCTTCCTGTTATTCAGGGCTTCCCTGCACAAGTGCTAGGAAGTACATGTTGAAAATAAAGCAAACATAGTTAGGGTCACCCAGCCTCTCCTCCTTGCAGGATAGCTCCAAGGACACCAACCTAACCCAATAGCTCCAGTTGAGCTTTATCTTCTAAGTTTACCATCCCTTTGCTGCCAATACTCTCAACACATTCAACTGCTTTCTCTTTCTCCAAAACCACTGTGTCTGCTCACTTATGGAGGTTGATAATGGTGTCTAAAGTTTGTTATATATTTACTGTATGATAAAGATAGGTATGCATTGTCTATTTATTTTTAACTAGAGAAGTAATAAGTTTTAAGTAATACATTCATTATGCATGTGTTCATGCATGAAATACAGAATTATCATATATCACCCGATTGTTAAATCTTGCATTCATGTGGTTCATTTGTTACAATTGATGAAAGAGCATTTTTATAATTGTACCATTAACTTAAGTCCACGGTTTACATAAGGGTTCACTGTATTGTGCAATCCTATGACTTTTTTCTTTTAAATTTATTCTGTAACATGTATACAGCCTTGGATTGTTCTGGGAAGATGGCAGAATAGGATAGGTCAAATCTACCCCTGCTCCAAGGAGCAGCTAGAGAAGGGATGGGAGGGCAACTGGGATAGTGATTCCAAGGTGTGAGTGACGTGGGAAGGTCTTCTGAACCACATAGGGAGGCCCTCATTGCAAAAGCTGAAAAACTGAGAAGCAGAGAACCAGAGACTGTCTGGCTAGTGCAAACAGACTAATACGAAGCCTATGATAGATCATATGCTGGGGCACAAAATAGGTCTTTATGAATTTAAAAATGGTGAAATTATTCAAAGCACTTTTTCTGATCACAATGGAATGAAGCTGGATATCAATAACTACCAAAGAACTAGAACTTTCACGTATATAGAGAGATTAAATAACACACTCTTAAACAACCTGTGGGTTGAAGAAGAAATGGCTAGAGAAATCAGTAGCTATCTGGAGATGAATGAAAATGAGAATACAACTTATCAGAACTTAAGGGATGCAGCAAAGGTTGTACTGAGAGGGAAATTTACTGCCCTAAATGCCTATATTAAAAAAAAAAGAAAGAAAGCAAAAATCAAGGACTTAACTGCTCACCTAGAGGAACTTGAGAGAGAACAGCAAACTAGCCCCAAAGAAAATAGAAAAAGAGAAATTATAAGGATTAAAGCAGAGATAAATGAATGGGAGAACAAAAGAACAATAGAAAGAATCAATAAAACCAAAAGTTGGTTCTTTGAGAAAATCAATAAAATTGATGGGCCACTAGCAAGACTGATGAAGAGAAAAAGAGAGAGGATGCAAATAAGCAAAATCAGAAATGAGAAGGCATGCGTAATCACAGACCCTAAAGAAATAAAAGAAATCATAAGAGGATACTGTCAACAACTATATGCCAACAAACTAGACAACTTAGATGAAATGGACAAATTCCTGGAGACATAAAAACAAGCTACACTGACTAAGGAAGAAATAGAAGATCTCAACAAACCAATCACAAGTAAAGAGATTCAATCAATCATCAAAAATCTTTCTACAAAGAAAAACCCAGGGCCAGATGGCTTCACAGGGGAATGTTATTGAACATTCCAAAAAGAACTAACACCAATCCTACTCAAACTTTTCCAAAAAATTGAGGACAAAGGAACTTTACCTAACTAATTTTATGAAGCTAATATCATTTTAATACCAAAACTGGGTAAAGATGCTATAAGAAAGGAAAACTACAGGCCAATCTCCCTAATGAACATAGATGTGAAAATTCTCAACAA
This sequence comes from Tamandua tetradactyla, assembly GCF_023851605.1. Taxonomy (NCBI): domain Eukaryota; kingdom Metazoa; phylum Chordata; class Mammalia; order Pilosa; family Myrmecophagidae; genus Tamandua; species Tamandua tetradactyla. The sequence continues at coordinate 90,846,546 of NC_135334.1, forward strand.
AATACTAGCAAATCAAATCCAGCAACACATTAAAAGAATTATACACCACAACCAAGATGGTTCAACATACATACAGCCTTAAATGTCCTCTTTAATCACATCCAAATATATTATTTAATGCAAATACATGATTCAATTACACCCACAATGTTTTGCTACTATTACCACCATCCCTTATTATAATTTTTCCCAAATAGAAACTGCACAATTGCAGTATTAGCTCCATATTCCCTAACCTCCATTGGACCCTGATAACTTATGGTCTAATTTCTAGTTTCTGACTCTATTATTTTGCTTAGTATAATTATTTCTTATCAGTGAGATGCTACAATATTATCCTTTTGTGTCTGACTTATCTCACTCAACGTAATGTCTTCAAGGTTAATCTATGTTCTTGTATGTATTAGAACTTTTTTCCTTTTATGGTTGAATAATATTCCATTGTATGTTGTGATGTTTGAAGCTACATAGCCCAGAAAAACATATTCTTAGACTTAATCCATTCCTGTGGGTGTGAACATCTATATACAGGACCTTTAATGAGGTTACTTCATTTAAGGTGTGGGCCAGCTGAATCACGATGGGTCTTAATCCTATTACTGAAGGGCTTATAAGGAAGGCCACAAAAAGGGAGAAAGCCACAGAGGGAACAGCAAGAAACTGAAAGTCACAGAACCCAGAAGAGAAAAGAGAAGCCAGGAGAGGTTGCACTGACCTGTGACAGGAGAGCCAAGGACCAAGGATCATCTGCAGCCAGTCCCATAACACCAGTCTACTGGGAAAAAGCATCACCTTGATTATGAGATTTTGTACTTCTCTTAACCTCAAAACCATGAGCCAGATCAAGGCAAGATGGTGGCTTAGTGAAGTGTGGAATATAGTTCATCCTCCAGAGCATCTAGTAAATAGCCAGGAATCGTACAGAACAACTGCTGGGGCCACATCAGTGACCAGACAGATAGCATACACCAGTCCGGAAAAGCTGGACCAGCTGTGACCCTGCACAGAACTGTAAGTCCCCCAAACTGCAGAGGCCTACACCCCTCTCCAATGCACAAGGCAGCCTGGTTCCCTGAGGGGAAAGGAAAGAGACTTTGCTAGCAGCATGGGCTGAGCTCATCCAAGCTCCAATTGAAGAATTAATTAACAAATTCTTACTACTGAAAATAGGCCCCAAGCTCAGATAAACTGGGAATAAGAGCTAAAGGTACTAGGAGCATTTGCCCCATCAGAGTGGGGGCAGAGCTGATGGAAAAACAAACAAACAAACAAGAACGTGAGTCAATATATTTGCATTGCTTAAACCAACCTGGTATTTCTTTAGTAACAAGGAAAGTAAAACTAAAACATATGCATAAACCACATTTTGTTTATCCATTCATCAATTAATGGACAATTCACTTGCTTCTATCTTTTGGCAATTGTGAATAATGCCTCTATGAACATTGATATGAAAATCTATTTGAGTCCCTGCTTTCAATTCTTTTTGGTATAAATCTAGAAGTGGGATTCCTGGGTCATATTGGAATTCTATACTTAGCTTTCTTAGGAACCACCAAACTGTCTTCCATACCAGCTATACTATTTTTACAATCCTACCAGCAAGGAATGAGTGTTTCTATCTCTCCACATCCTCCTCTTATTTTCTGCTCACTTATGGAGGTTCTTTTTTTAATAGTAGCTATTCTGATGGGTGTCAAATGGTTTCTCATGTTTTGTCTTGAGTTCCCTAATGGCTAAAGATGTTGATCTCTTTATGTGCTTTTTGGCCATTTATATACCTTTTTTTGAGAAATATGTATTGAAATCTTTTACCCATTTTTTAATTGGGTTGTTTTTTTGTTATTATTGATTTGTGGGATTTCTTAATATATTCTGTATATTAAACCCTTATAAGATAACAAATCTTTTCTCCCATTATATAAGTTGTTGTTTTACTTTCATGATAAAGTCCTTTTATACATAAAAGTTTTTAATTTCACTAAGGTGCATTATCCCTTAAACTTCACAAATCTCTAAGAGGTACGTGTTAATCATAGACACCCATTTAAGAGATGAATAGATTGAGGCTTAACTAGGCTAATAACTTGCCTATAGTCACAAGTTACTAAGGGGCAAAGCAGAGATTTGAACTCAGATCTGACTGAGTTCTTGGTGCCATACACTCAACCACTGCAACATATTGCCTTTTTTTGTTTCTAGCCACAAAAGCAACCATCCCCACAGTTTTCACCTGGATCCAATCTGTCCTCTTCCCTTTCTCAGTTCTGGGAACCTAAGAAATCAAACACCAACTGTCCCATCCTTTCTTACTGGGTTCTGACATTGTCCTCTCACCAGTGTTCATAGATGTTCAGGAGAACAGGCTAAATCTCTTTGAAATAGAATTAGATGATATCCTTGGAGACTTAATTTATAGACAACAATTAAGAGAGAAACAGCTGGCCAGGCATAGGTTTAGGGCCACTGAACAACAGGTCGCCCAAATCTATCCTTTTTCATACATCAATATTTCCATCTGCTAGCAGGAGGTAAGTTCCCAGCCCAGTGGGTCCTGGATAGGATTCCAGCATTCAGCCCACAGGTAGACTGTGAAGGCCATTCCGTCAGGGCTTCTCCTGATCCTTAGATCTAGGAAATAAAGCTGAGAAAAGATGAATCTTGCTCCATGTGCATAATGACTTAGATTATGTCAGAACCGTATTTTTTTTTTTAACATGGTCAGGCACCGGGAATCGAACCCGGGTCCTCTGGTATGGCCCGCCCTCAGAACTGTATTTGATTCCATTCTCTGGCTATGTAAACTGGCAAGATACTTCAATTCTCTAGGCCTTGGTTTCCTTATCTTTAAAATGGGGATAGTAATACTGTCTACTACATGGGGTTATTGTGAGGCCTGACTGAGGCACATGGTGCCAAGAACATAGTACATGCTTATTAAATGTGAGCTGTGATGAGAGGCCAAGTCCTCATCTCTTTGGCTGAGGTCGTGGACACCTCTCATTTTTCTTCCCTGGCTGACCATGGGGTACAGTCTTGTACCGCCCCTCGGTGTCTCCTCGAATTTTCCAGCTCTGCCTCTGAACTCAGTCTGGGATTCTGATGACACCAATTGCCCAGTATGTCTTCCATTAACTGTAAATGTTTGCTCGCTCCTCAGAAAGACCCTGTGCCCTGGGAAATAAATGTCAAAACACCATACCTGTTGCAAAGGGCTTTTCTTCACTTCACTTAAGAGTCCTCAGAGGTCAGAAGAAAATAGATTTAAATGTTTCCCAGTCAAGTGCAGCCCTCACAGGGCTCTACAATGGACCCATGGTGGGAGCTTTTTACACCTTCCCCAATCGCCAGCCACAAATTGATCTAATATTGACTTCCCTGGGGTCTGCTCTGTGTCATTGTAGCCAAGAATAGCAGAGTGCATCTTCCATTAGTTGTGATTAGTGATTAAAACATTTTTTTTTCTTGGAAGGTAAAGGAAAAGGAGTGTCTCCTTGGAGAAGAGAACTCAGTGCCACATTCTGTGTCTTTTTTCCTTGGGATTGTAAGGTGTGATTGATGAAGTCAGCTCTCAATACAACCTGTAACAGAATGGACAAATATCTAAAAATAAGTTCAAAGAGGGATAGAGATAGAAGAAAAGGCTTTGGCCATAAATTATTCATAGAATTCCTCATATGAGCGGAATAGAAATAAGGCTGCCAATTTCTCAAAATCGTGGGCTGCCACAGCCATGGATAAGAACTCCTCAACCTAGTGTTACAGACGGACAAACTGAGACTCAGAGAAGAAGAGCTGGCTGGTCCTGCAGGTCCCCTGACTCCTAGGCTAGGAATCTCGGACTACACTCTTCAGGCTCCACCATCTCTGAGACTGTGAGCTTCTAGCACACCATACATATTTTCTGAAGATGTTTTTTCTCTGTAAATAGGACTAGAACATTGATCCCTTGGAGCATTGGGAGAATTACTAACAACGTGGATGAAAATGTGCCTAGAATAAACTAGTTCTTCATGGGTTGACATCAGATGTGCCTTTTTTTTTTTTTTTTGCATGGGCAGGCACCGGGAAGCGAACCTGGATCTCGGGCACGGCAGACGAAAACTCTGCCTGCTGAGTCACTATGGCCCAGCCCAGATGTGTTTTGAAACTAGATTAAGTATGCTTTTGTTTTCTGGTAGTGTCAGGGATTATCTGATATTTTGCTTTACTCCTGATACCTCTCTCTTCTATGAAATACACCTTCATTTTCCTAACTGGATTTTAAGCACTTGCAGGGGCTCAGAACATGTGTTGGTTTGTATGTGCCCTGCTTCTTCCAGTGTCTGGAGCTTACCCTGGGTGTGTTATGGCTTACACACTAGAGTGATCACATACAGCATGTACAGCCCGAACCAGAGGAGTTAAATGTGTGCCTGGATTTTTGATAGTTCTAGTTTACATGTGATAACTCTGTAAGGTGGTCAGGTCTGTTATCATGATCACCTTTGTTTTTTAGGGATGAACCTTGAGATTCAGAAATTTTAACTTGTCTAGAGGCACACAGTCATTGAATTGAAGAGCCAGCAACTAAAACCTGGGTTTCCTGACTATTTGACCAGGGTTATTTCCACCAATAAATGGATCAAGAAACAGCAGCTTGTGCATAATCAATCCTGGCTTATGATCTGCAGCTCTATTCTGAATGTTAGGTCAAAGGACAAATCAAGTGAAATGTTAACTTTCAAAATACAGTGTAATTGTAAATACGAAGGTTAATTAGGTTAACAGAACCTAACATGGAGATGGTAGTTTATGGTCTCTAAAATGCTTTCATGTATATTATCTCATTTGCTCTTAGAAATATGCCTGAGAATAAGTTTACTGCTATTATCATTCCCATTTATTATTGCAAAAAATGAGACTCAGTATATGAGAAAAAAAAAAATGAGACTCAGTGAAATGACTTGTCCAGGAGCACATGGACAAAAAAGGTTGTAGTCTACACTAGAACACTTATGAAGTGCTTGGAGGTTTTATGGACCCCAGAAAAGATCTTGTTCTTAAAGCTAATCTATCCCTATGCTTTTAGACCTATTGTGGGTGGGACCTTTGAAATGGGTTATATCAGGTGAGCCATGCCTCAGGTAGTTCTTAATTCTCTTACTGGAGCCCTTTATAAGAGAAGAAATTCACAGACGCTAAAAGAGAGACACACACAAAACCTTAGGAAGAAAGCCACAGATGGAGCTGCCAGAGGCTGAAAGCGATGAACCCTGGGAGAGAAGGACCAGCAGACACTGCCATATATTTGGCCATATGACAGGAGTCCCAGATTGGCAGCAGCCTTTCTTCAGCAAGAAGGTGTCATCCTGTTGATGTCTTAATTTGGACATTTTCACAGCCTCAGACCTCTACATTTGTAAGCTAATAAATCCCTATTGTTAAAACCCAGTCTATTTCTGGTATAAAGTTACATTTTGGCAACTTTGGCAAACTAAAACAACACTGTTGTTCTATCAATTCTATCATCTTTCCACTAAACTAAATTGTGTCCAACAGTGCAAATGTAAGATATTTTTAGCAATATTACCCAATAAGATTATTTATTCAGTAGATACTTATTAAATTCTTACTATGTGCCAAGCCCTGTGCTTGAATAGAGTACTATTTAAATCATTCATTAAATAGCAATACATTAAATATGTAAATAATATTAATTCAATGAGAAATACATACTGAGTCATTGTAAAAATAAGGTAACACATTCTCTCTTCTGTTTTCTGGCATACAGTTTTCTTATTCTTTAGCAGCTTCTTCTGGGCCCTTAACAGCTTTCTTCCTGCAAGTGCCTGAAGTCAAGGATGCTCAATATAAAGAGAAGGCAGTCACTCTGAAACCCATACAGGTTTTGCTCCTCCCCCATCTCTCCTTTTAGCCCTTCCACTCCCTCGTGATTCCCCTGGTAGATATTTAGCTGCGTTGTACCCAGATTTACCTGCCTTGTCCAGTCCCTTTGTAATGACGGTGCAACTTTTGTTTTCACCGTCTCCTCAGGTTGCTGACTCTTATCCCCTCTCCTCCCTGTCTCCAAGTTTGAAGCACATAGCTTCATTTCTAGGTGTAACCAGGTTCCCTCCCATTTCCTTTGGGATATAAAAAAGTGAGTAAGGGGGAAAACAGAGCCTTCTGAACCTCTCCTCCCACCCACACTACACTGCGCCTGCTTCATCCATCAAGATGCTTGTAGATGTTATGATGATGTGGTTGAGGACATGCAATGTGGCCCAACCAGAGGGGCTGCCTCCTGCCTTTTCTTTTGTAAAAACAAGACCCTCGAGAGTTTTAATTCTGACTTTTTTTTTTCTTTTTTTTTTTGGCATGGGCAGGCTCTGGGAATCAAACCCGGGTCTCCGGCATGGCAGGCGAGAATTCTGCCACTGAGCCACCATTGTCCACCCTAATTCTGTTTTATATTTACCTTGTGGGGCCTTCCAATGCTTTTCTATGGGAGGCAACTGCTTTAACAGATGAGAATATTTTGAAAAATAAACAAAAAACTCTATGTGCTCGTTACTTGACCTTTTGCTGAAGTTAACCAGCCTCTGTAAAACTCATTTGTCTTCATCTGTAGACTGGGGGCAATAGCAAATTGTACCTACCCGACTCATAGGGTCCTAAAGAGGGCTAAATGGGTTAGTAAAGTGCTTAGAGTAATTGCTCAATAAGTAAAGTGCTTAGAGTAAGTGCTCAGTAAATGCTAATCATTCATATTTCCGTTCTACGGTTAATGCAAGTGATACCTCTTCCACCCAGGCCAGGTGCAGTACAGACCCCTGTTCTTCTGAGAGGGAATCCATGAGCATCATCAGTACCTATGGTTTCTAGAACAGGCCCACGTGTTGTGGAATTGTGCACATTTAGCTTAAGTGCTACCTTCCTGACCTCTCATCTCTAAAGCCCACCTTAACCAACCCTGGGTGCTTACCCTCACAGCCCCTAGACCAGGTCTCACCATCTTCTTCCACAGTGGAAATGCTTCCCAGAGGGCTTTCTCAGGGCTGTGGTTCTTGGATCTCTTGAGTACAGTCAGCCCCATATAAACTTATAGGACATTTGACACCATTCTAAGGCTTTTGAGGGGTGTAAGGGGCAGGGTGGTGGGGAGTGGGTTGCTTTGCTTCCTTATATGGATTGCTCTTTGTTATACACCCGAGTTTATAAGGAAATGCAAGTGAAGCTGCCATTATGTTTAAAAAAATCAAGACACTCAGTTATGAAACATAGAACATATAATTAACTTTATTGAGCAGAACAAAGCATTTTATAAAAACTCACTCAGACTGAATTAATATACGGATACTTAGCATAATGTGTATAGTTTAAATTACCGCCTACTAATCATCAAGCAGTTGAGTGGTAAAGTTGTTAGACTTTCAATTTGCAAACAAGTAGAAAAAGGAAAAGCCTATTTTTACTTTCTGATGATTAGATAGAGCATACATTTGTCCAACCGTGATATGTGTGGCTTCACATCAGAAAAATAAGGCTCTGCTCCAAGTCTTGACCTCCCAGGCTGGTGACACTGTCCTCCGTCATGGCTCCTATGATATTTTGTGATAGTAGCCAGCGTGGTTCCTGTTCCCTGCAGTCACCATTTCTGCATAATAAGACCACTAAATCCCATTCGGTGCAAAGATCCCCTCCCATCCCCATTCTGTGACCAATTATAATCCTAATGAGAGGTAATGAAAGAGTTGTAATTTAGTGACCCAGGCTAACTGCTGAGTTCTCTGGAGTGGTGCAGGTGCTCTGGGAATGGTCATGGTAGGGAGGGCACAGCTATGTGATGATTAAAAAAAAAGAAAAAAGGGGAATTTTTCATCATATGATGGGACAGTCCAAAGGTCGATCTTGCTTAGCTTCAATTGGGTTCTTATGATGCAATTGGAATTTGACTTCTCTTCATTTCTCCTATGTACCATTTGCTCTGATCTGATCTCAGATAGGGCTCAACTTTCATGAATGGCTGCAGCAACTCCTCAACTTACATTCTCTCAGCAGAAGAGTCCTATGGGGCCTAGTGTGTGCTCATGCATCCCTCTGTAAACCACGGGCCAGGAGTTTGCAGTGCTTTGGCTATTAGGGTCAATTTTGGGCTTTGATGTCAACATGCATATATTATATACATGTTATAATTTATATAATAGGCATTTGACTTAATCAAATTTTCATACTCTTATTCATATGAATCTACTAATTTTGCAGAGCCCCCTTAAAAAATACCAGAGGGAGAGAAATGTGATTCTGGCTTTTTTAGGAAATTAATGGCAATGGCTCCCTGTCCTTCACCATTGCTTCAATCATGTCAGGTTTCATCTAATTTGTTTTTGATGTCAAGCTTTTTAGTGAGCATATCAGTTAGCTTCTGCTGCACAACAAAATACTCCAGAGCAATAGTGGCTCAAGACTACAACTATTTATCTGATGATTCTATGGATCAGTAATGTGAACTGGGCTCAGCTTGGTGGTATTTCAGCTTATCTAAGCCGGGCTCACTCACAAGACTGAAGGCAGCTGGTTCATCGGTTTATGATAGCCTTGACCAGAATGACTGGTATGATTGCGTCTCTCTCCATATGATCACTTATCCTTCATAAGATTAGCCTGAGATTGTTCACATGGTGATCCTATGTGTCCAAAGAGCAGAAAAAGAGGACAAGCTATAAAGAGCAAATCCTTTTCAAGCCTCCACTTACACCATGTTTGCCTACATTCCATTAGCCAAAACAGGTCACAGGGCTAAGGTGAGAGTCAAAGGGTGCAAAGGTAAAGCTGAAAAGTCACAAGACAAAAGGTTACCAGAAAGCCCAAGATGAGCTTCCATGTGAAGAAAGGATGTCTATTTTTAAAAGTTTAAGAACTCTGACCATAGCATTTCTAAGGAACTTTCTAAACTGTCTCTACATTTGATTACTCATGCAATTTTGGAATTTACTACTTGTCCAGTATCCCCAATCTTCCCCTCTGCCTTTCCTGGAATATATTACAGCTTGGAGAACCTAAAAACGAAGGCCAATTAGTTGGTCCAGGTTTGTGACCTAGTTCTTTATGAACCTCCGATTCATGCATACAGTAGGAAACTTGTAAATTTATAACTTGCCCCACTTTAAAAGTTCCAATCTTAACTTGAGTCATATTTTATGCTTTTTTTTAAACTGAGGTCTTTGATGTATAGGCAAGAGCTTCGTATCTTAAATAAATAACAGGTCAAATTCATATTTAGAGACATGAACCAGCAACAGAAGTTTTCATCTCTAAGACCTACTTTATGCTGGTTTCTAAATTAGAAACCCTTCCAAGGAGCCTACAGTTGCCTCCTTTTCATGGTTTAGGAAGACTCAACATGATGTCCTCCTCAGGCCCATCCACCTCTTAGTCTGGCAGTATGGTTTGGCCCACTGCAAACTGTTTGGAGTTCTCTGAAAGCCCCATGCCTTTTCCTGTCTCTAAGCTTTTCTTTATGCTAAAACCTTGCTTGGGACACTTTCCAAATACCCCACTGGATCCCCTCTGGATATTTCATATATGGGCCTCCAGACTTTAGCTTATATGTTATCTCCTCCAATAGGTCTTACGAACTTAACACCCTACAAAGCCATAGCTAAAGTTCTTTTCTCTGTAAATTTGACACCCTATGCTTAAATAGTCAAAGCTATTGTAAATTGCTGAAGTACTGTCCTGTAATTGCCTCTTTTCTTGCTCTATTACTCTCTGGTCTATGAGTTTTGGTACACAGGGACTCCATTCACAGCTATTGTTACAGATCTTGGCAGAGAGCAGGCAGTCAATAGAAATTTGTTGATTAAATTAATTCTTTTTGTGTTTCAATAGTGGGCTTCTCTTACTTTCAAGAGACAAAGGCAGCATATTATTTAATAATAAGAACAACAATAATAATAGCAGCTATATGTATTTAGTATTTACTAGATATTGTTCTAAATACTTTACTTATATTATCTCATTTAACCTGCCTAAAAGCTCTGTAAGTATTATTGTTAATATCATTACTATTAATTATCTCTAATTTGGAGAAAAGAAAATTAAAGCACAGAGCCTTAACTTTCCCAGAGACACATGGATTTATCAGTTATGATGCTTCAGAATTTATTTTTTGAAACTCAAAAATAAAATTACTTTAAAACTAAGGAGGATTTATTTTCTTATATAATATCAAGTCCTCAGAATGATGATTCACCAGGACTGGGTAATTCAACAGGTTTTCAATGTCATCTAGGAGCCAAGCTCTTTCCATCTTTTTATTATACCTTCTTCAGTTTGTCACACCTTTACTTAAGCTAATTCATTTTATTCGTTTTATAATTATAATAATAATTTTATTATTATTCATTTGAATTCATTTTATGATAGTTCCAGGCCTCACCATCAGTCAGAACAATAGCCAGTACAATAAGAGGTATTTCTTTTTATCAACAAGGGGTCCTTTTCCAGAAACTAGCCAGTATACCCCCATTCAAGTCTCATTGGCCATACTGGATCACATCCTCATCTTTCAGCCTATCGGTGGTAAGAAGAATGAAATTACATCTCAAGATTTACTTCTGAGCTGGGAATAAAGCCACCAAGGAGAAGCATAAGCACTGTCTTGGTTTCTGAGGGCTGCTGTAATAAAATACTACAAACTGGGTAGCTTAAAACAACAAGAATGTATTGTTTCACAGTTCTGCAGGCTAGAAGTCAAAAATCAAGGTGGCACCAGGGCCATGCTTTGCTTCCTCTGAAACCTATAGGAAAGAATCTTTCTTTATATCTTCTAGCTTCTGGTATTCTCCAGCAAATCTTAACAATATCTGGCTTGTAGCACTTCAGCCTCTACCTCAGTCATCATGTGCCTTCTCCCCTGCCTCTGTCTGAATCTGAGTCCAAATTTCCCCTTCTTATAAGGACACCAGTCATATGTATTAAAAGCCCTCCTTACCCCATTATGACATCAGCTAACTTAATCATTAAGTTAAAATAGGTCTATAATGGTCTATATAGGTCTATATACATCTATAATGACCCTATTTCCCAATAAGGTCACATTCTGAAGTACTAAGAATAAGAACTTCAACATACCTTTGTAGGGGATGCAATTCAACCCATGAAAGTCCACCCAAAATTCATTCCTTCTCACATTCACTTCATCCCAATATCTTCCAAAGTCTTAGCCATTCCAATATCAACTTTAAGATAAAAATCTTACCTACATCAATCATGGGTGAGGCTTGGGGTATGGTCTATCCTGGGGCAAAATTCTTCTCCATCTGAAGACTTGTGAAACCTGAAACCAAATTACCAGCTTCCAAAATATAATGGTGGGACAGGCATAGGGTAGACATTCCCATTCCAAAAGGGAGAAAGTGGAAGGCATAAAGGGGTCATGGATCCCAGTCAACTCTGAAACACACCAGGGCAAATTCTATTAGATTTCAAGCCCTGAGACTAATCCTCTGTGGCACAATGCTCTTTCCTCTTTGCCTACTGGGTGCAAGCACTCACTCTCCTCTCCCCTCCCACTGGGGACATGCCCTGACCTCCCAGCCTGAAGAGGTTTGGTTGGCCCAGGATTGTGCATCTGTGACTCTGCCCTTGATGTCATTCTTCCTTTATTTCATCCTGCCTATTATTTTCAATCCAGGTTGGCAGTGACTCTGCTGATATAAAATTCCCAAAATGTTTATCAGTCTCACATGCAATTCACAGGGGTCCAAGCCATCAGACAAGGTAATCCTCCACAGATCTTTCCCGCATAACTACATATCTATTTCTGGCTTTTGCGCTCGTAGTTGATTGGACCACAAGTCACACATCTGGTCTGTTTAGCAAACAGTTGTCCAGCTGTCCCTTGGTCCTTTCTATCTAAATAAGCTGAGGATTTTTCAAAAACATCATTGGCTGATTCTTTTTAGGTTAGCAGCTCTTTCCTCAATGTATCTCTTTCCTCTTCCATTTTACTATAAGCAGAAAGGAGAAACCATAGGCCCCACCTTCCTCACTTTGCTTGGAAATCTCAGCTAAATATCCAAGTATACAATTGACAGGGTATGCTTTTCATCAAACACATTTTATTAGATGTACCTCTTTGTGGTTGCTTTAGCATTTATAGTGCACATCTTTAACTATCAAAATCTGTCTTCAAAATAATATTATAGCACTTCACATGCAGTGTAAGAAACTTACATATTCCATTTGTTCACTATTGTCTTTTCATCTATTGTTGTCATACATTTCAACTCTCTACATAAACTATGCAATATTTGAACTGTTTTGCTTTAAAATATTCTTCTCTTTTAAAAATTAAAGACTTTTAAATTTGTCCATATATTTATCATTTCTTAATTACTTTGTGAAGATTTCAATTTCCATCAGTATTATTTTTTTTTCTGTCTGAAGAATTACCTCTAATTTCCTATCAGCAGAACTGCTGGCAATATAAATTGTCTCAGCCATTGTGGTTTAAAAAGTTTTTATTTTGTTTTCATTTTGAAAGATAATCTCCCCAGATTAACGGGTTTTTTGTTTTCCTGCAACACTTTAAAGATGCCTTCTGATCTTTGATCATTTTCTGAGAAAAAATAGCTTATCATTTTTATCTTTGTTCCTCTGTACATAATGTGTCAGTTTTTGCCTGGCTACTTTTAAGATTTTCTCTTCATCACTGGATTATAGCAATTTGATTATGATATACTTTGAAGTAGTTTTCTTTTTGTTCCCTCTGCTTAGATCTACAGGCATATCATTTTTAAAGTTTTTTTTTATTGTGAAATATAACACATATACAAAAAATCAATAATTTTCCAAGTATATTTTAACAAGTAGTCGTAGAACAGATTTTAAAGTTTGGTATTAGTTACAGTTCTATGATTTTTCCTTTTTTCTTCAAGCTGCTCCAAGACGTTGGAGACCAAAAGAAATAACATAATGATTCAGTAGTCATACTCCATATGCAGTATAAGAAACTTACAACATTATGCTTCCGTTTTCCATTTGTTAAATTCTATCTTCTCTGTTATACGCCTCCTTCTCTTTTTTCTTTTTTGTGAAAAAAATAACATATATACAAAAAGCAACAAATTTAAAAATATATTGCAGCAATTAGCCGTAGAACAGTATTCAGAGTTTGGTATGGGTTACAATTCCACAAGTTTAGGTTTTTACTTCTAGGTGCTCAAAGGTCCTGGAGGCTAAAAGAAATATCAATATAACAATTCAGCAATCACACTCATTTGTTAAACCCTACCTTTTCTGTATAACGCTACCATCACCTTTGATCTTTCTCCCACTCTTTAGGGGTATTTAGGCTATGCCTAATTCTCACCTTTTCATGTTAGAAGGGGTTGATAACATGGATTGGGGGCTAGAACTACTTGATGTTCTGGAGAGCTGGCCTCTCAGCATTTCAAGACTTGTCTGGTGCAGACACCCATCTGGAGGTTGTAGGTTTCTGGGAAGTTACCCTAGTGAATGGAACCTTTGTAGAATTTTATATAATGCCCTAGGTATTATTCCGGATTGGCAGAATTGGTTTTGATTGGAGTTTGACACATTATGGTGGGTAGCAATTGTCTAACTGCAGCTTGCACAAGAATGACCTCTGGGGTAGCCTCTCAGCTGTATTGGAACTCCCTCAGCCACTGATACCTTATTTGTTATACTTCTTCCCTCGCTTCGGCAGGATGGCATTGTTGATCCCACAGTGTCAGGGCCAGGCTCATCCCTGTGAGTCTTCTCCCACACTGCCAGGGAGATTTTCATCCCTGGATGTCATGTCCCACATAGAGGGGAGGGCAATGGTTTCACTTGCAGAGTTGGGCTTAGAGAGAGAGAGAGTCCACATCTGAGCAACAAAAGAGGTCCTCTGGACAAGACTCTTAGGCATACGTATAGGTAGGCTAAGCTTCTCCACTATATATATATATATAAGCTTCACAAGGGCAAACCTCAAGATCAAGGGCTTGGCCTATTGATTTGGGTGTCCCTAATGTTAGATAAAATATATGGGGTTTCTCCAGTGGTAAAGCTCAATAGTTCCATAATTTTTCTCCCATCCCTCAAAGGGACTTTGATTATCTGCTTAATATACTCTGGGATGTATCCAGGCATTACATTAAGCTGTACAGAATTAAAGGCCCTCATTCTTATTCTGGACTCCCTATGTTTGAATTGTTTAAATGATTTATCCAGACAGGTTGAGTTAGATTGTATGCTACAGAAAATATAGGTTCTGGACAAAATAAACTTTTCTTCCTTTGGTTTCAAAGAGTAGGTGAGATTTTAAAATACAGACAATGTCTTCCTTACTCCTGTATTCTGAATTACTTTAGTTCCAATCTGATTGGCTTGATTCTTATCTCTAAATACCAGATTATACACATTTAAAACAGTTTCTCCAAATCCAGAAATAACAATTACCACTTCAGACTAATTGTGACTGCTATAAGAGCTTAAAATCTGGGCCCCAGTTTTCTCAGAAGCATTCTCTAAATGAGATTGTACAATATTTGCTCTTTTGTTTCTGGCTTCTGTTGCCTCACCAAATGTCCTACAGGTTCATTCACATCGTTGCATGCCTTACAACTTCATTCGTTTTTGTAGCAGCACCGTGTGTGTCCATAAGCATACACCATCGTTAGCCAATCTACTTCTCAGTCAGTGCATCTTTCAGCCACGTCTATCTACTGGGCTTCATGTATAATGTCTGAAGTCAACAGTCCATCAACACTCTCAATTTGAGATAATGTCATTGGTCCCAAGAGAAAGATAACTGATAAACACACCTTCACTAAATAAAAAATCCAAACCTCCCCTTAAGACTTGTTCATCTCCCCATTATGTACCCTGGAATTCCTGCAGAACTGTTGATGTTTTCCTGTTAAACATAGCCCATAGAATGCAACAGCAGTTTTCCCCCTGTACTCCCAAATAATACACTCTTTGAACAAGATTCATACCTTTGCAGTAGTTCATGCAAGAACTTATTTTTATTTGTAGTGTTAATTGATTGGACATGTGAGTCTATAAAACCCCCTTCAATCATGTTCACCTTCAATATTGTGATATTACTCATAGACCCACTAGTGAACCCCTTTCTCTTCTATTTCCTTACAATTAATTTCAACCTCATTAGCTAACTGTTAATCTATCTCAAGCTTCTGTGCATCTCTAGGTCCCCTATATGCTGTATTATAAACCTCTGATTTTACTTTTACTATGATCATAAAAGTGGAATCATACAGTATCTATACTTTTAGGTCTGGCTTATTTCACTCAGCATTAAGTCCTTGAGGCTCATCCATCTTGTCATGTGCTTCAGGACATCCATTTGTCTTACTGTTGCATATTTCATTGTATGTATATACCACATTTTGTTAATCTACTCATCTGTTGATGGGCACTTGGATTGTTTCCATCTTTTGGCAATTGTAAATAATGTCACTATGAACATCGGTGTGCAAATCTCTGTTTGTGTCACTGCTTTCAGTTCTTCTGGATATATACCAAATAGTGGTATTGCCAGGTCATAGGCGATATTTAGTTTTCTGAGGAATTGCCAGAGTGTCTTCCATAGTTGTTGTACCATTAACATTCCTACCAGCAGTGCATAAGTGTCCCAATTTCTCCATATCCTCTCCTACATTTGTAGTTCCCTGTTTGTTTAATAGCAGCCATTGTTTTTTGTTTTTTGTTTTTTGGCATGGGCAGGCACCAGGAATCAAACCCAGGTGTCTGGCATGGCAGGCAAGAACTCTGCCACTGTGCCACCATTGCCTGCCCTCAGCCATTCTTATAGGTGTGAGGTGGTATCTCATTGTAGTCTTGATCTGCATTTCCCTTTTATCTAATGAGAATGAGCATCTCTTCATGTGTTTTTAGCCATCTGTATTGGCTCTTCAGAAAAATATCTATTCATATCTTTAGCCCATTTTATAATCAGGTTGTTTGTTCTTTTGTTGTTGAGTTGTATGATTTCTTAATGTGTACAGGATAGCAAACCTTTATCCAATGTGTGATTTCCAAATATTTTCTCCCATTGAGTTGGCTGCTTCTTCACATTTTTGGCAGTCTTTCAAGGCACAAAAGCATTTGATTTGAGGCATTCTCATTTATCTATTTTTTCTTTTGTTGTTTGTGCTGTGAGTGTAAAGTTTAGGAAGCTACCTCCTATTACTAGATCTTGAAGATGCTTCCCTACGTTTCCTTCTAGGAGCTTTATGGTACTGGTTCTCTTATTTAGGTGTTTGATGCAGATTGAGTTCATTTTTGTACAGGGTATAAGGTAAGGGTCCTCTTTCATTCTTCTAGCTATTGATATCCAGCTCTCCCATGCCCATTTATTGAAAAGATTATTTTGTCCCAATTCAGTGGATTTGGGGGCCTTGTTGAAGTTCAGTTGACCATAGGTTTGGTGTTCTATTTCTGTGCTCTTGATTTGATTCCAATTGGTGAATACTTCTATCTTCGTGCCACACACCATGCTGTTTTACCCACTGTGGCTTTATAATAAGTTTTAAAATCAGGGAGTGTTTATCATCCATCTCATTCTTCTTTTTTTAGGGTGCTTTTAGCTATTTGGGGTCCCTTTCCCTTCCATATGAATTTGATAACTAGCTTTTCTAAGTCTTCCAAGTAGGGGTGGAATTTTGATTGGTACTGCATTGAATCTTTGGATCAATTTGGGTAGAGTTGATATCTAAACTACATTTAACCTTCCTATCCATGAACATGGAATATTTTTCCACCTATTTAGATCTTCTTTGATTTATGTTAGCAATGTTATGTAATTCTCTGTATACAAGTCCTCGACATCCCTAGTTAAGCTCATTCCTAGATACTTATAGTTGCTATTTTGAATGGAATTTTTTCCTTAATTGACTCCTCAGTTATGTCATTGCTTATAAACAGAAATATTACTGATTTTTGCACATTAATTCTACAACCTGCCACCTTGCTGAATTTTATTAGCTCAAGTAACCTTGTTGTAGATTTCTCAGGATTTTCCAATTATAGTATCATGTCATCTGCAAATAATGAAAGTTTTATTCTTCCTTTCCAATTTGGGTGCCTTTTATTTCTTTTTCCCACCTGATTGCTCTAGCTATAACTTCTAGTACAATGTTGAATAATAGTGCTGACAGAGTGCATCTTTATCTCATTTCTGATCTTAGGAGGAAAGCTTTCAATCTCTCACCATTGAGTACGATGCTGGTTATGGGTTTTTTCATATATGCTCTTTATCATATTGAGGGAATTACCTTTGATTCCTACCTTTTGAAGTGTTTTTAACAGAAAAGGATGACAAATTTTGTCAAATGCATTTTCAGCATCAGTCAAGACGATCATATGATTTTTTCTTTTCAATTTGTTAATGTGTTGTATAACTTTGCTGATTTTCTTGTGTTGAACCATCCTTGCATTCTGGTATAAACCCCATTTGGTTGTGATACACAATTCTTTTAATGTGCTGTTGGATTCTATTTGCTAATATTTTGGTGAGAATTTTTGCACCCATGTTCATTAGAGAGATTGGTCTATAGTTTTCCTTTCTTATAGCATCTTTTTGGTATTAAAATGATATTAGCCTCAAGTGGTGATTATTAGTTCTGGATTTTGGGAGGCTGTTTTATATATACATATACATATACATATGCATATACATATACATATACATATACATATCCTGATATTAGACATAAGAATGAAGCCAATCAGCTTGGAGTTAAAGTAATTCAGAGCACAGGGGTAAGGGATATAGTGTCTATATTTTAGAACCATATATACTCTTTGAGATCAAAGGAAGAAAGGTTTATTTGATCTGAAAGTGAAATTTTCTGTAGCACATAATCTAACTCAACCTATCTGTATAGCTCATTTGAACAACTGAAACACAGAGAGCCCAGAATGAGAAAGACGTCCTCTAATCCTGTATAGATTATTGCAATGCCTGAGTACATCCTAGAGTATATTAAGCAGATAATAAAAAAAAAATTGGCAAAGTCCCTTGAGGGATGGGAGAAAAAATATGGAACTATTAGGAATAGTTAGGAATGCCCTGATACTGTGCCAAACTTTAGGGAATACCCAAATCAAAAGGCCATGCCCTCAATTAGGAGGCTTACTGATGTGAAGCTCATGTAGATATCAGAGAAGTTTAGACTACCTATAGGTATGCCTAAGAGTTACTTCTGGAGGACCTCTTTTGTTGATCAGATGTGGCCTCAGTCTCATCCAAGGATGAAAGTCTCCCTGGTGATGTGATCAACAATTCCATCCTGACCAAAAGGGGGAAAAGAAATGTAACTAACAAAGTATCAGTGTCAGAGAGAATTCAAATACAGTTGAGAGGCTACTCTGGAGGTTGCTCTTATGCAAGCTTAAGTTAGACCTTGCTACCTATCATAACCTGCCAACTCCCAACACCTAAGGCAATAGATAAGAGTCCACAAGGGCTCCATAAACTAGAGGTAACTTTCCAGAAATCTACAGCTTCCAGATGGGTGCCTGGCCCAGATAAGTCCTGAAACCTAGAGGGCCCGGCCTCTACAGAACAACAGAAAGTTCCATCTCCTTACCCCATATTAGTGACAGATCTTTCCAATCTGGAAAATTTAGAATGGCCATGGCTCAAACACCCCTAAAGAGAGGGATGGAAAGATCAAAGGTGATGGTGGAGTTATACAGTGAAGATGGGATTTAACAAATGAATATGAATGCTGAATCATTAAATTGATATCTCTTTTAGTCTCCAGTATCTTAGAGCAGCTAGAAGTATCCTAACCTATAATTATGGAATTATAACCCATGTCAAACTCTGAAATATGTTCTACAACTAATTGTGGTGCTTTGAAATTTATTGCTTTTTTGTATATATGTTATTTTTTACACAAAAAAAGTCAATTGTGATGATAAGAAAATATTTAAGCCTTCCAAAAAAGAAAGAAAGGAATGAAATTGATCTGATCCAGGCTGCTTTCATCACAAATCCTAAGTATTGACTGTGACATGATACTGCCTTGTTTAGCCTTTATGGTAGATTGAATTAAACATGTTGTTAATCTTAATATATATATATATATTAGCTTCATAAAATGAGTTAGGTAGTGTTCCTTTCTCCTTTATTTTTTTGGCAAAACTTGAGTAAGATTGGTGTTAGTTCTTTTTGGAATGTTTGATAAAATTCCCCTGTGAAGTCATCTGACCCTGGACTTTTCTTTGTAGGGAAATTTTTGATGACTGAATCTCTTTACTTGTGA